>NW_028233370.1:673150-1346300 GCF_057557595.1 Rhyacophila brunnea | reverse complement strand
ATAATATCCTACTTTAGATATGCTGAAACGTACATGTATGAAATTCTACGTTATTATTAAGATGGATTTGTGACCTTCGTATTATTATACGTTTTAGGTTATATAAATAATTACTTGCATTTTAATGGATAAGAAAATTTCTTAAGATACATTAAATTTTTTCTTCTTAAAACATGAAGTGAAGCCTTATATCATCTAATAAATACATATTTCAAAATTAAGTAACACAAAGGTTTTTTTATCGATACAAAGGTGATGGAATTTTTGTATAATTATACAAAATTGCATTATAAATTTATATTTTTCATTTAAAGAATTCAAATATGCAATAATCATGGATAATATCTCGATAAATATTTGTTGCCTACCTTATTTTTTAAAACTATACAATGTTTCGTTTTAAAGATTTTCTAAAACATAAAGGCTATATAAATATTTTGATTTTATATACATCAATAGCTCATTTTCGCTCACATTGGTATTTTATCTAAATTTTTAATGTGCCTTTGTCTTTTTTCTAAACAAAGTAAAATATACTATAAATTTTGTTTTTACCTACTTAGCATCGTCTGTGATTGTGTAATTTTCATTTTTTGTTTCGTTTTACAAATATTGAATTTTAAATATACTAAAAATATAGTGAATGTAGTTTTAAGTGGAATTATATTTGTTTTTATATATTTAGTTATAAAAATACTGATAAAAGGTTTTTTAGAGACAGTAAAAATAATTTTTTATGGATAATATTTTCTTACAATATTTTTTACAAACTTCGCCTAGTATAAGAATATATCACATTTGTATTTGTGAATAAAGTATTCTAGATTCCTCATATATCACTATACATATTTTATACCATTAGTATATTTATATTAAAATATATTATTTTATATTAATAAGTTACATATACTATTTTATATTTTGAAAACTTTAGAAAAGTTAAAAAATCTAGAATGATAATAGTATCTAGCTATCTTATTGTGATCATCTTGGTTTTAATCTTTTTGTTGGTTCACTTTGATATTTAAATAATTTTACCGTGCTTTTTTTTTGTTCTGATTTAGATTATACTGTGTTAATTTCTTTAATTATAATATTATAGTTTAAACTTTTATTCACTTTAGAGTTTATTAAATAGAGTAATTAAAAACATGAATATTTTTTTTTAATGTAAACCTTGATATTTTTTTTTGTTTAAAAGTAAACTTATAATTAATTAATTTATTTTCAATTTAATTTTTGTATACTATTTTGTCAAATCTATTGCAAAGATGATGAAGATTCTTTGAGATTTATAAGCATATATCTGTACAGGTATAAGTATAAGTATTTACGTCACAAATTTTCTATCCTGTAATATTCAGCATGTTAATGTGTCAGTGGCAATGATATTCAGTAGATTAGATACCTGCCATGATAAATTTGATAGCAAAAGGCATTGGAATAGTATTTTTCGGCGTAAAAAAGCATGGTAACATATATTCTGTATATCGTCGCAGATTTTTGGGCAACTTTCTAACAGAAACATGCACATTTCGGAATTCTCAGATCCAAAAACGAATATTTGATTATATTAATTTTTAAAAAATTCAAAACGTATATCTAGAAGCCTAAAAAGGTATTTTAAATATAAATTATCTGTTTATTACTTTATTTTTTTGTTTCTTAAATATTCTATATTATTAAAATCAAACTTTACTCACTTTATAGATTTTATGCTCATTTATATATATTATCAAAATACTCACATTGCAATAGTTAAAATTAAAAAATTTCAAATTAAAAAAATATTCATTTGCAGAATCATTGACAGCAAAAATGTAATCCGCATTTTATAATATAACTGATAATGCATAATTCATTTGATTTATATCGCAAAATATACTTATAAAAAGACATTTTTCGAAATTAGAATTCGCTTAAAAACATAATATAATAAAGATATTTTCAAGCATGTTTTAATTATATCTTATTTCATATATTGATGGTAAAAAAACATATCTTTTATTATATATTGTTCTGTTATTTCGACAAAAAAACCTACTGATATTTTTGAATCTGATTCATTTGGCATAATTTGATTTTAAAATATTTTCGTCTCATTGTAAGGATTCTTCGGATTTCCCAGATTTTTTTATATAAGATAAACATCTTTTTTCTTATTTATAATCTCAAGTAATTTTCAGCCACCGTTCAATATGTTATACGTTTTATAATTTTTTTCTTGCTGTTTTAACATGTGTTTTTGAATTCCCCCCTAGAACGCATTGCTTTCTATGATTTTACGTATGTTTATCTGAATATCAAGATATGAAACGAAAAATTCATTTATAAGCGCATCATAATCATCATTAAGAAAGCACATTTACCGCATTCTGCTCATAGTTTTACGTTCTAAATATTAAATTTCGACATCAAATAACGTGTTTTCATTAGCTTTTTTGGTTCTTCTAAATCTGGATCTGTTAAGAAGCTATGTTTTTTTATAAACTTTTGCAATATTTCCCTGTATTTTTTGTCCCTTTAATAAAAACAAAACTTCTTTTTGCTATTTTCTCTCTAAATCTTCAGTTTTTCATTTTAGAATTATATTGACGGTTCGTGTGTATAAATTTTTCTCTTCTTTATTACTACTTAAAAAATATAGGTTCTGCTCATTTACGAATTTCACGGAATTTGAATCTTCTTTTTTTCTTCTGGATTTGTTCTTGTGAATCGATTCAGATGAATCTTGATTTTTCGTGTCATCTTTATGCCTATATAAGCCACAGTATTTATACGAATCAAATTTACTGTGTTTATATAATTGAACTTTTATTTATAAAAAAATGACAACTTATAGCAAATGACATTATTTTAGTTTAATTTGACATGTGGTTATATGCTAATATAAACCAACAAAGCTTGGTTTTTCTGTAACTGCATATGAAACTAAATTGAATCTTAATATGGTGATTGGCAAGAACTCCAGTCTAATATTTTGATTTGCGTAGTTTCAAAATATTCATATGAATATGAGCTTTAAAAAACCAAGATTCTAACTATAATTGCATATAATCATAAAGGATTCATCCATCATTTTATATCCTCAGTTTAGAAATATAACATTTTTTGATGATTTGTGTGCTTCTAATTAAGTTTCTGTCATTATATACATATTTTTTTTGTGGTTTATATTCGAATTTTTTGCTTCGAATTATAATAAAGTTTGTTTTTTTTAATACTTTTAATTATTCTTTTAAATTAATAAGAGTAAAGAAAATTTCTGTGCAATTCGTTTGAATATATATACAATAAATAATTTTTGGTTCAAAAAACCAATTTTTTATTTTTCTAAGTGGAACACCATAGTATCCCAACAGACTAAGAATAATTGAAAATAAATTATATTTTGTTCTATACGTTTATAAATATACAAATAATAAATCTTGTTGCAACCAATTAGTGCTTAGCATTTATACAGTTTATTTTATAATAAATTCTGTTTTTAAACCGATTTATATTACTCGTTCGCCGTATTATATTAAATATTCACAAGAATACCCGAATTAAAAGCTCAAAAAGAATCGTACAATAAGAAGGTACTTTATAATGCTTTAAACTTACTCTTTAATTGTTTTTAATAATGTTTTTGGAATTTTAAAGTTTTATTTTTGCATCTATTTTTATACGCTTAATTAAAAGATATAATAGTTACTTATTTTGTATATTTTTTATAAAAAAGTAAATTGAGGGTTTTTTTGAAAACTTATCGATGTTAGATCTATGTCGCAAAATATTATTCAAACATTGTTTTCGTTTTTGCTAAAAAATATGTTGAAATAAATTTCGAGACGAAATATTTGGTTATTTACTATATTAATCTGAAAAATAGTATGAAAAATTACGAATTTACGATTTACTTCATAGGAAAATAAATAAAATTATATATTGTTTCAAAATTATGTTTTTTAATTGTTATTAGTGACATATCAAACGATTTATTGGATAAGTATCTATTTTAAATCTATAAAAGTAATCAATGTGAGAAAGAATATTAAGATCAAATAATATGATAATTCAATATAAAGTTCTAATCCACAATAATTATATATCTGGAATCTTTTAGATACATTTCACATATGTATTTTCGATTTAGAAATACCTTGAATTTACGTAATTTATAAAGTTAGCTGTATATAGGATAATTTAACATATCTTATTAACGTGATTAAACTTGTTTAAATCACAATCATTTTTTTCGTAAATAAGAATAAGTTCGTCTTTGAATTTAAAATGTATAATTATTTATTATATTTTAATTGTTATTTTGAATATAAAGATAACCTATAAATAAGTTAACATGTTTAAATGTTTGTGTAATTATTATAAAACTAATCATGTGATGGTATTTATAAATTATTACAATAAATTATGTATTTTAAATTCTATTTCGTAATGTCTTTGCTTTTGTGTATTTAAGTGCTTATTTTTTTATGTTTTTTTTGACTTTATTTATCATATATCGAATTTTAAATCTTTCTTTAACGAAACTTTCCTAGAAAATTTTGATAAATATAATTTCGAGATTATTGACATCGAAATCAATCTTAAGACCTTATAGTTTTTATTATAATTCTAAAGAGCTAGATATAATCATTCCATGTGGTTAGAACGACTTTAAAAATAACTTTAAAATTTTCTGTGTTTAGATTGTTAAATATAATGTACATTTAGAAAAACATTATTTATAGAATTCGGCGTTTTTTGACGGAGTTACATCGTATAATACATTAAGATAATCATATGCCTTATAGCAAGATTTACCATACACAGTCTTTTTTTTTATAAATTTTATTTTTTTCGCATACTTATATTTTGAATGCCAACGAAAAACAATTAAAATAGCGTAAGTAAAAAACAATATCATGGTCCTTTCTTTGTATAATATATCAGTTTTATAACATTTGTCCTATAATTATGCAAAATATAATTACAAGGTTTTTATTTTCTTATATTTGTCTAACTTAAAAAATGCTATATTTATATGCTGGTTTATAAATATTCTATGTATTTAGTAAAAATAAATTTGATTATGATCTTATATAAATCTATAAGACCAATATACACAATAACTCAATCACAATATATGTGACTAAGTATTTTATTTTTTATTTTTTGTGTATTGATCACATTAAATATTTTATTTTACAGGAAAAAAAGTAATTTATCGTACTATAGAATCTGTATAATAAAGAAATGTAAACTAAGCGTTGTTGAATGATTAAGACCATAGAATCTTATCTTTATGGTAATGTATAAAGTTTTATTCTTATTTAAAAGCTGTTCTTTTTTTAAATTAAATATTGAAATATCATCCTAGTCTTTCTAAATTGACATTTTCAACATAATAAACCTTTCAAAAATAAAATCGAATATGTAATTTCTTTATTCGATAATATTTTAACTTAAGATTATGATTTTTGTATAATGATATGGTTTTCTTTAACATATTGAAGCGCATCATTATATATAATGCCAACTTTTAGTAATATTTCTAGATTATATATTCAAATCAAACATTTTCTATATAAATCGTGCCGACATCTTTAATTGGATATTCCTAATGTGAGAAAAATATTGTTTTAAAACCCACAAATAAGATTATATCTGTTTTATTTGAATAAGTCCGATTTTTCTATAAATAATATTTAAATGGGATTTTTGTTTTATATTTATAGTAAAAATGCCAATTTTACATTATTTTAACTCAACTATTTAAAAGATTGTCGTAAACAATAGAACTAAATAAAAAATAAACCTTGCATTATTAACACCTAAAAAGAAATTGGAATAGAAAGAAAACTTATAGATTCATATAAAAGATGGGATTGTCGAAAAATGAATAGATTACACTTTTATGCATTACATATATGATACATTGCTATATTTCAGCCACGATTGTTTTTTTATTTACAAGTCAGCTTTTTTTTGCTTTAGTCTATCTATTTATCCATGTAAATATTCATTTTTTTCTTTTTTGCCCCATTAAATTTTTGAGCTACCAAATATTACTACTTTTATTCTTAATATTTATATACAAACTTATTGATAATATGAAATTTATTTTCCATCTGATCTGTAATTACACTGAATTATTTTATACGATTATATTAAATAACATAAGTTTGCTTATTGTAGTTAACTAAAATGACATTTTTTTATATGCACCATATTGGACTTATTAAATGGACTGTTTTTTCTTCAAATCATAGCCAAAATTTATTTTTTTCCTTACGTTAATATCCAAATTAAATTTTCTATTGCATGATTTGATTTAGTAAGTTTAACTTTAAATTTTAGAAGTTTAGATATACTTTTTTATCGACTTTATTTGCCCCTTTCTTTTCGTGTCATTTTTTTTATTTTTAAATTCTCAAGATGCTAGATTTACTTAGTTTTTACACAAATATTTTGTTTTCACTTTAATAAATCATGTGAAAATTCTGTATTTGCATATTAAACAACTAAAAATCGATAGAATGTGTCAAAAATAAATTTATATTGATGTTTTTTTAGATAATATTTATCGAGTAAGTAAAATTTATTTTATTTTTAGATTTCTATTTTGTGATGATCTAAGCCAGTAAATTTTTATTTTTCGTCAACGACAATTTATTTAACATAATAATTAACTAACAAGGTTCCTACGGCAAATAATTTTTTATAGAGTCATGAGCGTTTGTATTTTTCATGTAAAACATAAATTTTTGGCTCGAAAAGAGTTTTAAAGATGTAATAAACATATAACCTACATATTTGACCTTCAAATTTCGGTACTTATAAAATATTTACAGATAGTCATGTTATTTTTAGATATTTAAAATATATAAATATAGAAAAACATTTGAAGAGAATGAATATAATAAATTATTAAAACATGGTTTCGACTTATCATTATTTTTTTTGTATTTTATGTACTATTTGTTTTTATTCAGTTTATAACTCATATATTCTAATTTAAACATTAATAATTGATTTATTTTAATAAGATGAGTTAGAAACTGAAATAAATTAGTTTTTGAAATGTTTAACCATAAAAAAACACATTTATGCTTAATATAAAATTCAATAATGAACTATAAAGTTATTTATAAAATAAGCATGTTGAAATCCGCTAAAAAATTCAGTAAATATATTTAAAACTAATTTACAATATATAAAAGAAGATAAGCTTTTTCCTTAAAGAAAAAAAATGATATCTATAAGATACTGTATTAATGAAATATCGTTAAGATCGAAAATTTCCAGAATTCCAGAATTTTTTTTTGTTTTTTATTAAACATGGGTTGGCAATTGTATATTGATATTATGATTCTAATATATGAAAGCACATAAACTATATAAAATTATTTTCTCAATCACATATTGTGAGCATATATAGCTTATAATAGGCTTTTTTGCATTATCAGCCGTAAAATAATTTCATTGATCTTATTTTTTAAAAATCATTTTTATTATGTGTGAAAATTGCACCTTGATGAGCTTTGAAGTCATTAAAGATAAAATGACATATAGTCATTGATATATAGCCAATATGGTATGTTTAAGTTTTTTTAGATGCGACTACAAAACAAAATAAAAATTAATATCAATAGAAAACTAAGTTTATGTTACCAATTTTATTATATATAGCATTTTTAGGTGCTTGAATATGCTTGCTATGCTTATCGTATGCATAAAACAGGATTCAGAAAACTTTTACATACTCTATTTCTTTTAATACGTGAATACAAGATAATTATAATATTTACTTTACTTAATTTCCATTTTATGTGATACAAAGTTCTTATAAGTCAATCTATAATTATTTACAGTTTTACACATGTTAATCTCAAAAGATTGCTAATACCGATTCAGATTTTAGTATTTTTTTATATAAGCCATTGAAACATATCTTTTTAGATTTAAAATTTAAGAAATATATTAAAAAAGTCGAAAATATCTTTGAAATTATACATTGATATTATTTTTATAATATTGTTGATACTTTTTACTCTAAATATATAGAAATGATTATTATATGTTTAGTTTCTATAAATATAATTTTTAGAATAATAAAGTCTGTAAATTTTTGTTTATAATTGCTACAGCGTTTTTTTTTAAACATTATTATTAGCTGATGATACTTTATATATAATTTAACGCCAAAATCTTATATAATTTTTTCTATCACTATAAGCTTTATACAATTAGAATTCCATATTTATCTGTTTTTAATATTGCGGTAATTAGTCTATTTTTATGCGATTAAAGTTCTTAAATGTTTATTAGAATCTTTTTAATTCCTACATTGACATGATGTATCGACGAGAGTGGGAAAGACTCTCGTTAAAAAAAAGAAAATAAATCCTGTCGAGGTAATATGATAGGGGAGAAATCATATAAACTTATATTTCTGCTGCTCTATAGATGGCATTGGCGAGAGATTAATGTCCTCTCGCCAGGATAATTGATAAGAAATAATATAATGGATGTAGCTTTGGTGGAAGATAAGAGGCGTGCAGGTGATTGGAAATCGAAAAGTAATTTTTGATTTGGTAGTAAATGTGCCGAAGGCTATGCCAAAATTTTACCATTTTTTCAGAAATTATATAAAGCGAAATTTATTCACAATATTTTCATATTTTAAAAATGCCATCTACTCTATCTCTAGAGATTTTTATTTCAAAAATTACCTCCTATATAATGCTGACATAAACTCTAATTTAATTATATACTTCTATCTCGTATTAATTATAAATAACTGTCCAATATTCTATAATATGTTTTTTAAAACTAATCAATTATAATAAATAAAACAACAATACTTTCAGCAGTTTACTTTTCCGAACAGCTTTAAAATATTTGATATGTTTATTTTTAACGCTATTATGTTTCAACTGAGTTTATTTTGATAAAAAGATAAGAAAACCAATTTTTTTTGATTATTTTATGATAAATTTGTAAAAGCTAAATTTTTTAGAAAAATTATTTTAATAATTTGAATAATTATAAATATAAATATTTTTAACTTTGTGTTATTCGATAAAAACATAGATATTTTTAAAAAAAAAATTATATTTTATGTCATGAACTAAACATAAACACTGCCAAGTACAACCATATTGTTTTGAAAAATATTATTCTTGTTTTAAAAAGATAAGTTGAAATGATCGAATTACTTTCCACTATCAAGAATATAGATTTTCGATTGATGTTATTCCAAGGAAAAAAAATATTTTCGTTCTTTATTCATTTTTACAACCTATTAAAGATCGAACCGCTTCAAATACTTGCACACAAAAATATTTATTTAAATTAGTAAGTCACAGAACAATATTTCGATATTATAAAAAAAAACGGCGAAAAATATAAGTTTTTCAATATTAATTTAAATTCTTAATAAAAAATAATTAATAAACTGTAATTATAAATAAAAAAAAAGACCAAAATACTAAAATAGAATGATGTTAAATACAATAATTTTGCATTAAAAATAATAAATAGCACATTATAGAACAGTTTTTATGGTAAAAAGATCGGATCTATTAATTTAAAGGTTTTTTATGGATCGATAAAATAAATATTACAACAATTAAGTTTATTTTTAGAACAATTTTAATAATTTAGAGACCAGTGCAAAATAAAAGATATTCAAAGATTATTAAAGGTTTTTTGAACCACACAATTATGATAAAGTATCAATATTAGCCTAATGATCATAACTTAACCATTTTATAGTCATATTTTTTTATTTCATTTCCCAATTACCATAAAAAACTTCAAATACGTTATATAGATTAGTTATATTTTATATGATAACTTTAATTTACTGATAAATACATAAATATAAATCCAGATAAATCCATAAAACCGCCATAAATTGAGATTAAGTTGATAATTTTAAACACTGGAAATTACTAGATTATATTTAATAGGTCTTTAACGTATATATTGTATTTATAAATTACCTTGTTTATATGTGAAAAATGTAATCATAAATAAAGATAAAAATTTCGCATATATCGTGTCAATTAATTAAAAATAGATAAAATAGAGAAGAAAATTTCAGAAATAAAGTTAAATTACATGTGTTTATTATTTTTAAAATACGCTACCGGATTTTAATACAAATAAGGGTTTTTTAAGAGATAGAGTATAATTTCTATGTATTTTTTTAGGTTTACAAAATACGCTAGCGCGGTTTAATACAAGTAAGGTTATATATTGAAAGATAGAGTATAATTTCTATGTATTTTTAGGTTTGAAAATAACGCTAGCGCAGTTTAATACAAGTAAGGTTATATATTGAAGATAGAGTATAATTTCTATGTATTTATAGGTTTACAAAATACGCTAGCGCATTTAAATACAAGTAAGGGTTTTTTTAAGTGCTAGAGTGAAATTTCTATGTATTTTTAGGTCTACAAAAAGTGCTAGCGCAGTTTAATACAAGTAAGGGTTTTTTATAGAGATAGCGTATAATTTTACTGTATTTATAGGTTTGAAAAAGTGCTAGTGTAGTTTAATACAAGTAAGGTTTTATATTGAAAGATAGAGTATAATTTCCATGTATTTTTAGGTTTAAAAAATACGCTAGCGCAGTTTAATACAAGTAAGGGTTTTTTTTAAGAGATAGAGTATAAATTATACGTACTTTAAGGTTTGTAAAATACGCTAGCGCAGTTAAATACAAGTAAGGGTTTTTTTAAGAGATAGAGTATAATTTTTATGTATTTTAAGGTCTACAAAAAGTGCTAGCGCAGTTTAATACAAGTAAGGGTTTTTTATAGAGATAGCGTATAATTTTACTGTATTTTTAGGTTTACTAAATACGCTAGCACATTTATATCCTAGTAAAAGTTTTTTGGAAAGATAGAGTATAATTTCTACATATTTATAGGTTTACAAAATACACTAGCGCAGTTAAATACAAGTAAGGGTTTTTTTAAGAGATAGAGTAGCATTTTCATGTACTTTAAGGTTTGTAGAATACGCTAGCACAGTGTAATACAAGTAAAGGTTTATATGAGAGATAGAGTATAATTTTTATGTATTTTAAGGTTTACAAAATACGCTAGCACAGTTTAGATCAAGTAAGGGTTTTTTTAAGAGATAGAGTATAATTTTTATGTATTTTAAGGTCTACAAAAAGTGCTAGCGCAGTTTAATACAAGTAAGGGTTTATATATGAGATAGAGTATTATTTTTATGTATTTTAAGGTCTACAATAAGTGCTAGCGCAGTTTAATACAAGTAAGGGTTTATATATGAGATAGAGTATAATTTTTATGTATTTTTAGGTCTACAAAAAGTGCTAGCGCAGTTTAATACAAGTAAGGGTTTTTTATAGAGATAGCGTATAATTTTACTGTATTTTTAGGTTTACAAAATACGCTAGCACATTTATATCCTAGTAAAGGTTTTTTGGAAAGATAGAGTATAATTTCTACATATTTATAGGTTTACAAAATACGCTAGCACATTTATATACAAGTAAGGGTTTTTTTAAGAGATAGAGTAGCATTTTTATGTATTTTAAGGTTTGTAGAATACGCTAGCACAGTTTAGATCTAGTAAGGGTTTTTTAAGAGATAGAGTATAATTTATCTGTATTTTAAGGTCTACAAATAGTGCTAGCGCAGTTTAATGCAAGTAAAGGTTTATATATGAGATAGAGTATAATTTTTATGTATTTTTAGGTCTACAAAAAGTGCTAGCGCAGTTTAATGCAAGTAAAGGTTTTTTAAGAGATAGAGTATAATTTATCTGTATTTTAAGGTCTACAAAAAGTGCTAGCGCAGTTTAATGCAAGTAAAGGTTTATATGGGATATAGAGTATAATTTTTATGTATTTTAAGGTTTTAGAAATACGCCAGCTGATTTATATACTGGTAAATAAAGTAATAACAGATTTATACAATCTATATCTATATTTAGAAAATAAATACATGCTAGTTTATATAACAATGTTTAAAGCCTGAAATATAAGATTTTTCTTTAGAATTATCCTTAAAAGTTATAATTAGGTTCATATTATTTATACGAGCAATCAAAAACATTTTATCAAACTTAAAAAATCGTTTTTAAGGTTTTTAAAGCGTCAGCGAAACAGACTACATTAACCAGGAACTTGAATTTAAGGTCTACATAATACCTTAAATAGCTTCAAATCTAAGGTAGCCAATGCACATATAATATACTATATATGGCATATAACTATAGGATTAGAATAAACAAAGTATAGTTTATCCAGCCTACCCCAAGTAGGTCAAAAAACCCAAGTATACCTCTAGTAAGCCAATAGAATAACTGAATTAACTAGTAATCCATGCCTGGCCATAGTAGATCAATCAGATTCGAGTATTCCCGTAGTTTTCTTGAGCCTGGCCATAGTAGATCAATCAGATTCGAGTATTCCCGTAGTTTTCTTTTTATTTCTAATACGCCAATTATATTTGAGTATTCCCATAGTTTAATCAACGAATATGGTTAACGAACCCTAAGCCCCTAGTCCCAACCCGGATTGGTATTTTTTTGGCCCTTTATAGAAGAGGGGAACTTTAGTATCCATTTAGATAGATTTAGTTTTGTTGTTTGGCAATGGCAAGAAGTTGGGAGCTTCACACGAAAAAAACGATTGAAAGAGGCTAGAAAAGTTTGAAACATGGGATATGGTGAAAATGAGTCTTACATATAAATTCTGGGGAAAAAAATTGACTTAGGGAAATTTATATTTTGACAGAACAGGGAAATTGTCTTCAAAATATTTCTTAACAAAATAACAATTAAAAACCGATCTCTTCAATAGATTTGCTGGTGTTCATTGCTTAGTTCTTTTTATTACTTTGTGTATTTATATGTCATTATTAATATTTTTACATGATTCTATTATACAGGGATCTTTTCTTTTCATGAAATCTTTACAATTCTATAACCTAATCATCCGGCTTTAATACTATATTAGTAAATCTTCCATAGCTAAGTTGCTCCAAATTTATATAACATTTGGACTTTTAATTGATTTTTTCGAGTTTTATTTTATTTTAAGATAACTTTTATGAATTTAATAATATAATTGTGTATGATAATTATGAAAATTATACCATTCTATGCACTTTTTTCTATTAAAGGTGGTAATTTCGTTTTTTAACATTTATCAAACATATAGAATAACAACAACAGAGATACATATGCATAATAACAAATATTAAGAAAAAAAAGACATTTTATGATCATCTCATAAATAAAATAACAAATCTATGCATTGAAATGCTCAGCTCTAATCGTGAAAATATATTTAGTTTCTTTGGAGCTAAGACCGTTATATATAAATTGTGGTACTATTCATATGCATTAATTTTGGGTTTTTTTATTCGTTTTATAGTAAATGATCTTATAAATTTAATAAATGTTTAAATAAGCTAAGACGATTCCAATAAAACCCTTATAATTATTAATATTTATATTTTACAATTATTGACTGTATTAAAGTAGAATATAATACATTTCTCATATGCAGCTAAATATTTTATTATAACTCTTTACAAAACGATCAAATAAATAATTTATTTGTAAAATTTGTTCTTATAAGTGATTTGAATAGTTGGTCAAAACGAGAAAAAATAGATTTTAAAACTTATCAATCATTTTTTTGGTGGTTTTAATCTATTAAACCATACGTAAAGTTCTTTTTTATGTCATCATTCTGATCTGTTTAATCCAACAACAAATATAAAAGCTAAAAAGACTACTCTTTTTTTTATGGATTATATATATTCGATCAAAAACATATAAATATTTGCGTGTTAGAATCCAGTATATTTTCTATATTAAGCTTTACTTAATTTTATAATTCAAATGGTATCAGGTATAGCATCTTTTATACTGTTTTCGATCCCGTTCGTTTTTTATAATCTCATATCATTTTCTAATCAAGATTTCAGACTATTTTTTCCTTTAACTTCTTTTTTCTTCCTAGCCTCTTTCCTCTTGCTTATATCTAATAATTTTCGTTTACTACACTC
Organism: Rhyacophila brunnea; assembly: GCF_057557595.1. Lineage (NCBI taxonomy): Eukaryota > Metazoa > Arthropoda > Insecta > Trichoptera > Rhyacophilidae > Rhyacophila > Rhyacophila brunnea. Next base: position 1,332,252 of record NW_028233370.1, on the reverse strand, counting down.
CTAAACATAAAAAATAATTTTTAAATCTATTCCACGGATTTTATCCATAAAAATGAATTTAACGTTTGGCTATCATGATAAAACCAAAAAAAATGCAAGATTTATTGATCAATTTTCTGAAATACTTCACTAATCTCCATTTAAGATTTTACAATGTGTTCATGACTTAAAAAACATATTGTGAGCAAAAAATTTATCTGCTGTTACATTCAAAACACAAGAAATAATTAAAAGTGCTAAAACTTTGAACGTTATATTTCAAAAAATTTCACTTTAAACTTTAAATAAAAAAAATGTATAAAAAAACACCAATATTTCTGAGAGAAACGGGAAATCTTATTCTTGAGATCTGTTATTTCCCATTCTATTAAACCATCTGGCGTTTAATATCAAAATATAACCCAAAACAAACCTGTAGCAGACAAAAAATCAATATCAAAAAATGTAAATACGGGACATGTGTTATATGAATAAGATGTTCTGATTATGCAACGACTCATTTTTTAATATAGAAATATATTATTTTATGCAACAATTTTTTTATATATTCATAATTCTATAATTTCAAAATAATAAAATCCCCAAGCAACCATATTATAATATCTTAATTTTCAAAAGTTCGTTTCTTAGCAGCTATATACAATTTACTATTATTCCCTTATATCTTACTGCGTAATAACACATCCTATAATTTATTTATTAAAATTAGAACATCAAAAATATACTCTGTTAACTTCCCTTTTACGCAATGATAATACAGCATCTTTATTCTTGCGATAGTGCTTAAATAAAATAATGAACATTAAAATTTTAGAATATTTGCCATAAACCAAAATTTTTGCCATTTTCATCTAGATTCATTCTTCTTAACAAGCTATACATATCTAAATCCGCACACAACATATATATACATACAGATTTGACCCATTTTCGTTCTTTTATACTTCGTTTTCCAAATAAAACACTCAAAACAGACACTGAATATGTTTTAGTTTAACATATTGTACGTCCATTCTATTAAAATATCATCAAAAATTCACGCTTCTATGTGCATCACTATTTTATAAAACTCCACACTTTTAAAAAAAGATAAATCTTCGTAGCTTCATCATACCAACTTTACACACGTTTCGGATATTATTCTACTCTATACCAGACTTGGTTCTTATCACCTCGCAGGCATTGAAAATGCACTCAATAAACCGAATCTTTCCCACATTGGATTTACATTCTCATAAAACTCTATCCACAAATTAAATATTATATAAGGTTATAATATTAATTCAAATGCACATATGTACGTTTAAATCATACATTGCAATCTTTCAACGTCATTTAATGATCTAAATATATTACAGATCCATTCTTTCTATCTACATGATTTACACCCTAAAACACCGTTTTAAAATCATTATCTCTATATTAAAAGCGTTTATATAAGTTTATTAAGTTCTAGAAACAATTTTAAATATTGTATCAATCTATTCCTTGATTAAACATCCACTTTTTCCTTAAATTCTTTCCCTTGGCTAGCTTCAAAAATCTATTCATTAAAACTATATAATATGTCATTGTTTTCTATATAAAAAAAGCACTACAAACTTTATTTTCTTCACCTTTTTACCTATCCAGCAATCGTCAAAATAAAAATCAATCGGAATTGTTTATCTTATAATCAAAACACAATCGATCCAAAGCGCCCATTTTCACTAGTTAAAATCAGATCTTCCGAAAAATAATCTCTTCTGTCAATATCATATTTTTGAATATTCATATCATCTGACTCATTTAAAATACATATTTCAAAATTAAGACCGCATCATGACGACTTCATATATCTAAAGGACTTCTTACATCTTAAAACTTCTTTCATGCGGAAATTATTATATAGCCTCTCTTTTCAGCACATATTTTTACATCTGTTTCTTCTTACATTATTCCCGCGTATACATGAAACCACTTTCCAAAAACACACTCTATAATTTCCATATCTTTTTCTCATATTATCAGCTCTTTCCGACATATATGCAGTAAACAAAATATATTTATATTGAAAAGGCAATAGAATGAAAATAAATGATCCTACCATCCTTAAAACCAAAGAAAACCCATATTTGATCTCCCAAGGTGCTCATATCTTCTCTTTCCACATTTTCACACAAATTTCCGATCGTATTGCTCTTATATATGGTCTTTTATAATATACATTTTTTTGCTTGTGATTAAGTGTGTTCAAGCTTACAATATTTATGGGTTAAAAACCATTCTAAACTATTATATAATTTCAATGATAAAAGTAAATCTAAAATGCTGCATTTAAATCAAAAACAATATAACCACATAACATAGTCTTTTTAATGACATATTTTGTAAAATAAATAATTTATTATGAGGTTATACAATAATTTGCTTAAATTGTGAAAATCTTTCACTGACGCAAATCATATAACAATTAAATTGAAGTTTGTTATATAAGAAAGTATATAAAAACTTTACCGTATATTGGAGTAAATCATTTAGATTAAATACATAAATCGTTGTCAAAGATTTGTATATTTTTTCTAAAGTAATGATATAAAATACTAACAGATATCAATATTAAACACTACCTTTATGTAATATATTTAAATATATTGTTAATATGTGAAATTTATGAATTTTAAATCTTTTTCGGGACATATAGAAAATTCCAGGGTAAATAAAAATAAGGTAAGATAATATTGATAGAAATTTGCCTTGAACATTATGCAATTTTAGTTAAAATGAACTTGAAAACGCGTGAGCAAAGATTTTTATTGTCCGCTGATATGGTTGAATACATTTTTTGCAGCTGATATTTTAGAACAGTCAATACTAATGAAATAGTATAGCTTCAATGCAATTAAAAACACAAAAAACCTTTTTTCTGCTTATTAAATAGTAAAACAATATTTATAAAATATACAAAAATAGATTTATGCTCTATTTAAATATAATTCACGTAATTGTTCATTCTTTTGGCTATTTTATCATGCAAATTTGGGTTCGTGAACAGCCTATTATTTCTTGTTTCGATATAAACATTTACTGTAACACCAATTTATAAAATTTATCGTATGCCAAATAAACTAGAAATATTCTAAGAAGAACACACTACAAGAAGCAACTTATACTATTTTGGCAATACTGGGTAGAATAAATATTTAAGGCCTAAACATAGTAAAAAAATCACATTTATGAAGAAATATCAAAATCATAGACGAAACTATTGATTTAAAAATAAACTTTTGATTTTTTGGTATGAAAGGGATATGCTCATAGAAATATGATCCTAAAGTTTGAGATGGGGTCATCCCACTAATAAAGGTGTAAATACATATTTACTTATACGCAAGAACAAATTGATTATCCTAGAAAAATAGCCATTTTTATCTTCGTCTCTTATTAAATATTTCAAAAATATTATAATTTTTATTTTAAGTATATTATCTTCTTTATAATGTCAGTTCAGTGATTTATGATACATCATTGTGTCTCAAAATCCATATAAATTTTTAAACATTTTAGTTAAAATCTGTGTAGGTTCACTTTTTATTAATCAAATTTTGCCTTCGCATAACACATATTTTGATTCTAAATAAGGTTCATTATAAACATTAGATGAGAAAGATTTAAAAAAACAATACAAATATAATGAAAATTAAGAAAATATTAAAATATAAATTTGTGATCAATTAGTTTATCTGATAATGTAATATTTTAAACCTAAAAGTTTAATTTTCTATGAGCTTAATTTTTTGAAATTGAATGTATGTAGATGCAAGAATATTTATACATTAAAATAACATTTTTATATTCTGAATTATTTTATAAGATGTATTTTTGTTGTTTACTCTTCAAGTTATGTACATAATACGTAATTTATATATGACATTTTTAAATATGTTCTTCATACCTTTGGTATAATTTGTCTAATAGTAATATGACATTTATTGGATATAATACTATATTAGATAATTTTGGCATATAAAATATGCAATTTAACAAAATATATATGAACTTCAACGCCTGTTTGTTTGTAATTTTTCCTAAAATTACATGAAAAGAATATTAAAGTCAATAATGTTGAAATATGTATATTGACGCTTAGATTAATATTTTTTTCTGGATAATTTTGTGGCTTAATGCATAACATATATTCTTTTTTATTATATTAACAAATAAAAATCCGGATTTATTCTTTAATATAAAAAAACCATACTTTATAAAACAATATGTTTTCTGATTTTATATGAATTTTCGTCTTAATACAACATTATAAAAACTGCAGTTTTTTTTACATGGAAGTTTGTTTTATATTTATATTTTATATTGCTGATTTTCTATGCAAATATTCTATTTTCAGGTTTCTTATTAAAAAAAAAGAAAATAAATTTTAGAACTTAAAATAATGGAAGGTCTGCGTAACGTTGGATGATATAAAACGTGTGATAACATTATAGAAATTAGTATTTTTTTATGGTTAAACTATACTCTTTGAACTCATAACAAAAATATTTCGGATGCAATAACAGGCAAATTCTATTATTTTTGAAATACTTGCCATATATGTTATTTTAAAATGAATTTCAGCATAAAAGAATTTTTATTTTTGCATAAATAAATGAAATTATTTTGCTTCTTTTGAATTTTATGTTTTGGTAAATGAAGATGCCATTTTCGCTTATCTAACCATTTTAATTTTTTAAGTCTAATAAGGGAGCTCATAATAATCAAGCTGTGATTACATAAATTCTGATTCGTTCCAATGTGTCTATTTATATATTTATGTTATAAAGAGATATTTTTAATCTTGCATATACATAAATTACATCAAATGGTTATTGCACTGGGTCATATGTGTTAAAAAGAAGATTCTTATTATTTATCTGTTTTTCCATCATAACTCATGATTTTTGTTAGTAAATGTGCTTGATCCTCTAATATACATCTATAGACTTAATAGTAATATCTTCATTCAATATTAGGAAGTCTATAGTCTTGTTTCTGTGAATGAAAAATATTTTCTGCACAAGGTATATTCTTTGGCCGAGGGTAAGTGTACATAGCAAGACCTGTTTTTTGTTAGGATTAGAGCTCAAATATATTTTTTTTTGTGAAATGTTATATGCCTTTATTGCTAGATGAAATTTTTACGAAAGAATATGCCTTTATGAAAAAATGAAACTTACGTCTAATATGAAGGCTTCTTATTAAATTTTTATCATGATTTTCTGAATTTTTAGAATTTTGGGAATTATTTTACAAATATGATAAAAAATATCTCATTTTTATTGTGTAATAATGTATTTAATTCCCTGTCAATGATTAATGCATAAATTAAAATTGATAGTATCATAAAAGGTATATTTCATTACTGCAAAAACTTAAAAAACATTCATATAATATAATTATTTCTAATCTCTTTATGAAATACTTATAATTCAAACTATGCAATTCAAAAAAAATGCATTATTTATACAATTATGAAATAATGTTTTTCTAGTTGAACAATTATAGAATGAAAAAAAAGTTGAAAATTTTGTAAAGGATTATATTTATATATAAAAAATCTTTGAAGTGGGATTTTAAATAATGAATTTACAATTATTTGAGATTCAAATGCTAATATAATAAATTATATTTTTTACTATAAATTTTCTGTCTTAAAGTTTAATATCGTTGCATTTGCACCAAAAAAGCCTTTTAGTATGTCCAGTACTATATAAAAATACGTTGTGCAGGTAAAATCATGTAAATACATCTATCAAATGAAATGAAAAATTTAGAGCTGCTATTGGTAAATCGTAAGATAAATGTATTATTTAAAAATTTACAATAATTTTGTTATTCAAAAGAATTTTTCGAGATCACAATGCCTTGGAATCATATTTTCTTTATGTTTTTATCGTTTCTAAACCATGACACCTTATTATGCTTAGAATTACCATTAATTTCTTATAATTGAATATGAAATTTTAGGAAAGATATGATTTTCGCAAGTAACATTTATATTTTTATTTTCACAAACAAGGATATGTCAATATTCAAAGATAAAACTTATATAGCTATTAATAATTGTTTTTGGGAAAATTATAAAAAGGTTTCGGCCAGCTAAAGTATCAATATATCTCTATACTGATATTATCAAAAATTATATTTATATTTAAAAAACATTAATTTCATAAAATTCTGATCTAGATTATATCTAAAATATAATTTTACATATTAAAAATTTGTATCGTCATATGTGTTATAATACCGCAAATAACAGATAGATGCATGAGTATTACGCAAAAATTAAAAATTATAATATGTTATCTGCCACATGAAACTTTGAGTTTTAAGATATTTCACTATTCTGTATTATCTAACGAAAACAAACAATTTAAAGTATTAAATAACCACATGTGCGATGAAATGTATATAAATTCATAATAAAAATTTGATACACAGCTATATATATATCAACGTTTATTGGATACAATGTTATTAGATCATCAATTATAGCATCATATAAGGTTAAAAAACAAAACTATTATTTTAATACGATATGCACAATCCAAAAGATATCAAACTAATGTGGTTGTTTTTTTTTTTATTGTATATTTTTTAGTGATTTGATCTAACATAATAAAGACAAAAAAAGGCCTAAATATATGCAAACATATAAATTTAATGTGAAAAGAAACGAAATATAAGGACCTTGAATACAGTATACACGATTTAAAATTAAAACGTGATATATATACTCTTAAGACAAAATCAATCATTTATGGTTTTGAAAACTCGAAAAATCGAATTTAGATGCCAAATCACCATATTAATATTCACAATACAAAAAATCTGAGTATTTTAAACATTAAGGAAGAAATTGCTGGATATAAAGGATTTCTTTGCAATATAGTATCCTCATGGTTTTTAAGTATAAAATATTTGCTGATAATAAAATGAAATGTACCGTCAGGCATAGTTAAAAACACTGAAAGTACATTTCTTTAAGAAATTACTTAGAATACACCCAGGAAAATATTAAAACACCAATCCTATTTTTAATATCGTAAAAATTGTCACATAGTATTTAAAAGGAACCAGTTTTGTTGTAGTTTATTTTCACAAAAAAAAATGTGTCTAATAGTTTTGTGTTTTCCCAGGAAGAAAAAAGACATGGATCTGCTTATAAAACACTTTAAGTCTGACTTTTAAATGTTCAGATTTTAAATCATGTAGAAAGCTTATATTTCGACTAAAGAGTGTATCCAAGTAAATTTTAACGCTCACGAACAAAAACTTAGCTCTTTCTGGTCTCACATTTTATCCACAATAATCCCATTTTTGCGCATATATGCTTTAAGGTGTTGTTGATTTACGAGGTTTTATTCTATAATATAATAATTTTTATGAATAACTTTATTTATGCGCTTTATTATGATAATATAATAAAATCAATGCCATATTGTCATAATAATTTATAATATTTCAGGAAAAGATTTTTTTATATAGATTTAGTATTTTTATTAACATATGCCATGATAAAAAGGGATTGCATTAAATTTAATTTAGAATATAAATTTTTTATATTGCACACATATCAAATATATATAAAAAGAATATTTGAGTTCTCATACAAAAAATTGTTTATTTTATATATACAAATTTTTTATGCCATTTCTTTATTATTAAGATTATTCTTTTTCATGTTCTTTTGCTTTTATCGTAATATTTCTAATATATAGAAAGAAAAATATTAATTTTTGTATTTTAATTATAATCATTGCTTTTTAATTGCAGAACATAAACTTATCAGAAATAATTGAAATAAAATAAGCTCAGATAATATCTAGTAAATATTCAATAAATATTTAGAAGCTATATTCGAATAAAAAGTGATTTCGAAATTTCGATTTGGCATCTATCTGACTTTATATGTGTGGGAAATTTCAGTGTTTAGGAATTAGATTTTGTATAGTTTTGATGGGCAAGCAGTTATAGCCAAAAAAGTTTCAACCATTCTATTTTTAATGGAAAATGAACTATTTACATATAGAAATGACAAGTGTTTCTTGACAATCTTTTTTTTTATTTTTGTTGTTTATTATACGTTATAGCATAGCATTATATTTTATATATCTTTTAGATGTAAGAAGTAATAGTATACAAATTTTCATTTATTTATTATATATTACCTTTATTTATGCTTTTATTCTACGATTCGACTTATTTTATTTTTAAAAACTTGTTTTTACATAAAATTTGTTTCTTGATAATTTTTACCGTTTATACATAGGTTTATGGATATATTATTTGTAAAAAAATATCATGCGCAATTATTTCTATAGGAGAAAAGGAAGCTAAGAATATCTTATGGTTAAATACTTATTAGCAGAAAATCCAAATAGCAGTATTTTACCATCTGATTATAACAAAATACAGGCACCTGCAAATTATAACCTTCATCATACAAGATATTATATGATAACAGTAGTATGTCGTCAATATGATCAGCATATAAAATGCTATAAAACACAAAAAAGTTGCGAATATTTGAAGCCAAAAATTTATACAAAGCATTTACAAATTATTGCCGTTTTCCAGAAATGGAATTTTGTGGATATCTTTAAATTATATTTCTGCAATTTGGTTGCTATTGCTAGATTTACTTATTCAATGACGGATAACAATTTTTTTTTGGTATTATAAGTTTCAAAAGACATTCCCACCTTGCATAATCTTATTTCAAATATACAAAATGCATACAATTATGCTTTATAGCATACAAAATATGTAAAAGTCAACAGAAAATGACATTAAAAAGCATGAGATATAGCCTTTTTTTGCCGTAAGTATCTACCGTAATAAATGAAACAAATATACAATGAAACAATACTTTTAAAGATAATAAGGCAAATTTAAAGCACTTAGTTACCCCATACCAACAAAATATCATGAAAATGCAGATCCTGTGCATAAAATCTAATTTATTATCTTACTTACAAGAATTTAAACTGGATTAAGCAAAAGTTGGACTAAGTTGCGTCTTTACCTGTCTCATATTGTGTTTCTGCTAATTACAAACGCCGATTTATAGATAAATGAACCTTTCTATCAGTAATGCACATATATTAGATATAAACATCTCATAAGATTGTGAAAATTTAGTTTCACTGCATATTCTAGCAATACAACAATATATTAAATATGACAACACACACATTGCGCACAAATTACATTTAAGCGTCCTCAAAAATGACATGCTTTTTGTAAAACCCTAAATTAAAACATAAAAAACAAAATTTAGTCAACCAACAGGTTTATTTACTAGTAAAAAGAACATGTGTATTTTGACACTTGAGATTCAAAAAAAAAACTTCAAACAATAGGCATTAAGTATAACATGACACAAAAAAAACCATTCTCTTCAGTAATCAACATTAAAACTTTCAAAAAAGCTATACAGCACGTGAACTTATACCACAAAACATACAACCAAATGCACTCCAAGAACAAACAGCAAAAATTACAAGAAACTGAGCAGAAATTCTAAATTAAAAGTTTATTTACAGCACTAACCCATATACAAATGAAACCACAAACAAAATAAAACTCTATATATGAACAGCAAATACAATTAAATCTAGATTGATCTTTTAACAAATTGCATAAATACACACTAATCTACAGCATAAAGGATATTCGATAGCTAAAAAGAAAAATAAATTTTTAAATAAAACAACACATCTAAATACAACAGAAAAAGTATCTTACACGGTACTTCATAAAGAAATAAAACGCAAAGCATGGCAAAGAATGACAGAATTCACGAACAACAACATTACACACAGATTCACAACAAAAATCAGAAAAAAAGTAAGCACGAAGACTTTGAAAGAACATTAAACACAATATGTAGCAAACGCACGTGGCTAAGAAACCCAACTAAGCACGCGAAATTTACATCATCTTGAAAAATGATAACTATATATAACCTATCATTGCAAGAGAACCACAGCCATCACTGAACACGCATCCAAACTTTAGGCACAGAAAATATTGCAGAACTGATTTCTTCAACACGTGTTCTACAAAAATTCATGTAGCTCATCAGAAAGCACATGTTAATAGAAAAAACACAAAAAATCTTATGCAAAACATAGGTAGCTAACCCCATATAAACACCTCACACGATAAACTACACGTTAATTTGATGACCGACAATAAAAAAATGTAATTTTCGGTAGGAATAAATCTACGAACATATTACAAACCTCATACAACTTATCTTAACAACAAATAAACCACAATACACAAAAAGGTACAATAATACAACAGATTAGTCGACAAACCATAGATTTATCTGCATTAGAAGATCTTATGGCAAAAAACTTGAAAGCACTTCTATAGCAACACATATACTAACTCAAAAACAGATCAAAATATGTAGCAATTCATCGCATATAATATTGTGTGATATATTTAGTTTACAGCTCTTTGACAGCTCGATGTAACAAAAAAACAAGACGCACGCCTCAAAATAACAGATATTTATGATTCGTGTTCTTCTTCAAATTTCATGCATCAACATATGCATTTCTTTGGAAGTTTTTTGGTTTTCATTTTCTAATATGTTTTATTTACATATAAATTTGAGTAAACATACATCTTTATAACAAAACGCGTGATTCATGTAGTTTTAACATAATCAGACCACGGTTCGATGTTTCTTTGCAACACAATTCATACTTTTCATGATTTTTTGGCGTCAAAAAAACTATCCATGAACTAAAAACACAAACAGCCTTTTGTTTCATCATTATATTATCCAATCCATCTTCACATAAGATTCATTTTAAAAGGGGATTAAAAAATGTTTTTTAAAGGGAATTATGTGTAATATATTTGGAAAAGCAAAATACATAAAAATAATGATATACGGATAATTTGTGTAATAAAAACAGGCATGCTTGATCCAAAATTAATATGATTGAATATAGAAGTTAAAAATTATATATTTATATTGGAGCTCATTTATATTCTACTTATAATTTTTCAAAAACATATTCTACAAATAATATAAATCATTAAAGATTAGTTCTCTACAATAAAATATATCGAAAAAGTAATTTATCAGCATCATTAACCTATTATTATTGATTGAATCTAAGAATTACTAAAATGCTGACTTCTAAAGATTTAAAAGGAATATTATTTTCTGTTCTTAGTAGTTGCTTTAAAAGACATAATGCCAAGATGTTTTATTATCATTTATAAAGGAAAAAATTCTGATCTCGAGAGTATAAAAACGAGACAAACCTTAAATTAAAGATTATCTAATGATTCGATTATCTTGAAATCTTTATATTGCAATCAATAATATATACCGCGTCATGGATTTTATACAGATAATTTCTGCAAGGTCATAATATGAAACTGCGAAAATATATAGATTAGCGATTTGCTTGGGTATAAAATTAATTGGCAAAGAAACCAACATATACTGCTTAATTATATACACAATAAGAAGTTGGTATTTACAAATGCATACAATTTTTATCAGAAACTACTCTGCTTCAAGCAGGACAGAAAACGTGAAATTTTCCTTAGAAGAGTTACTATGCACTAATATATATTATTCAATAGCATAATTATAAATAAGTTCATAAATAACGATTTTTCTTTGTTATTTTCTATCTCGATACTTGTAATCTCTTTATAAAAGTATGAAGATACAACATTCCGTATACAACCTTATAGATTTTTATTAATCGAGTGTAAAAAGTAAAAAAAAAACAGAGCATCAAGATAAAAACAATTTTAATGACAAAAAAATTCACAACAAGTTCTATATCAATCGAATTATTATATCACCCTATAGCTGATAAATCATAAAAATGCAAGTAACTTTCTTCATTCTAAATCTCCTGGCATGAATTTTTTTAGTAAAATAAAAATTAGAGCTTTTATATATTCCATGCATGACATATGATAACTTTTTTAGGACATGAAAACACGGTATTGAAATCCTAAAAGATGATTAGCAGAGCTCAATGAAAACCAAAATTTTTTTGTTATTCTATATAAGTTATTTCTACATGCAAAATTAAACCATAATATTTATATTTAGTAGTTTAATAGATTTAAGGTGTTATAAATTATGTCGAATGCATTCAAAATATAACAAGTATTAAATTTTGTTCCTAGATAAAATCACAATAGAATTTATTATAGTGTTTTAAAAATATTTTATTATTAATATTTTTTAATATGAAAAAGATAAAATTAATTATCTTTTAGTATATTTGACCAGATACTATTGTAAACAACTTCAAATCTAAGATTTTTCTTGCGTAGCCTTTACAAATAGTTTCTTCGCAAAGGTTATATTTGACCATATTAATTCAGGAATCATATAAATTTACAACATCAGTATATGTGAATATAACACGCATTTTTATGAAACCATAAAAAACCAATAAAAATGCATATTTTGTACACACTTTTTATAGCAAACTCATGTATTACTTGATAAATCCAGTTTCTTATTTTTGAGAATTCCTGCTTTATTTGAAGACAAGTGATAATTACTGTCTAGCATTTTTATATTTTCGATTTTCTTTGGAAGATGGATTTATTTTATAACAAACATAAAATCAATATAATAATATAAAACGAAATATGGCATGAAAATTTTGATTTATATACTTTTATTGAGCACTGGAATAAACTAATATTGGCTCAATAATGGCATTAAAAAGGTATTACGTACTCAAAGTTAATTTAAAAGCGAATTTTAAAAAGATCGAATCATAAATTAAATATAAGAATAAAAATTATAATTTTCACCATTGTAATATACTATGATTATGTACAAAAATTATTATTGATTTCATATAAAATACATTCAGCACCTTATTCATACAAAATTAAATCTTATACAAAAAAAATCTATGCATTCATATTAAAATAAGAGGACAGTTTCTTATTATACCAATTAGTTAGAAAATCATTTTTTTTCACCATTCTATTTGCTGCACAAAGAAATGTATATTTTTATGTTTTTTTTGTAAATAAAGAATTCGGTAAAAACTAAAAATATAAAAAAAATCACGATATTAAGCAAAGTATAAAACAAAAGTAAGCTTTAAGTGTTTATCACGTAAAATTCTTGCTGATACATAACTGTAATGCGAATATATGTTGATTCCTCGCGTTTTAATTTAAATATATTACTGAAATTAATCGTTGGCTTGATTACGTGCTATATACAAGTTAAAAAAATCAGGTGTCTAATGTTAGTATAAATATAGTCACACTATTATATCTATTGATTCTATATATATTTGTATATACACAGCTGAATATCGGTTTTCTTTGGCAGAGTATCTTTTCATTGTAATGATTTTTGACATTAAAAAAACACCCCATAAATTACTCTCATACATTATTTGTGTAGTTTCATCAGAAGTTGTTATTAAAAGTACAATATGCATTGTTTTTTAAAAACCACTATGTTGATCTGATTATTGTAAAAAGCTTTTTTATATTCCAAGATACTTAAAGCGTTCATGCATTAAATTTTTAAATTATTATATTAGTTACACATATATTACCAAAAATTATAATAGAATGAAATATAAACATTTTTCTATACACTTTTTGTATGTTAATTATTTTGTTCTTAAATTTAGTTTATTAGTTCGGAATATTTTGGCACAAGAATATAATAGTAAATGCTACAGATTCTTTTGATATTTCGATTGGGGGCTGTATAATATTGAAATATAATAATTTCAAGTGAAATACTTTTGAAACTGCGGGAAGTTTTAACAAAGTAATTAAAAGAATGGTATTGTAAGCATTGATACTTTAAAGTGAAGAAAAAATAATTCGTTGCCGTAAAATGATAAAAAATTTGAAATTAATAGAGTTAGTACCAAATTTATGTAAAAAAATACATATTGGAATTCTGTAGCTGTGTTTAGTTTTGATATTTCTGCCATTTTTAGTCTAAAATTACATTCAATCAAAGATAGTTACCAACATTTATTGCTCTTTAATCATTCATATTTAGATAAATTGTAATTCAGAAACATATTTCGTGTTTTTATAATGGTATAATATTATCAAACCAAAAGATATTTATCAAAGATATTGGGTTTATATATAATAATATGTACTAAAAGTGTAAATTTTTGTTTTAATTTGTTTTGATTGTTAAAGGGGATTATTTTTTCAACATTTTATATAGCTTAGAAGACACATATTTTTAGCTTGATTATCTTTATTAAACAAATTTAAATTATTGATATTGACAACATGAATATATATTTGCCTTTTTTTTAGTATTTTGTGCGTATTTTCCAGCGCTTATTAATACTAAATGCTTTGTTATTTGCTTAAAATGAGTGGAACCATTATTTGGCAAAATAGTGTAGATTACACATTCAAATTTATATCAGTAAGTTATAAAAGTCTATTATATAGATTGCACAGAAACTAATGCAAATTCATAAAAAAAAGTGTTTGCATGATATGAGACAATGAATTCCCAACTGTAAAAACAATATTTACATATATAACGTTTAAAAAAAAAAGAACAATATTATTACCATTCTAAATCTATATAAAACACAAATAGAGTCAATTCGATAATAAATGCTCAATTATAACACATTTATAAATTCTTGATCCTAATCGAGAAATTTCATATAGAACATCATTAAAGCAGAAAAAATTCAATAATCCTAGACGAAGATATTATGCTTTAAATATTCATATATATGCATGCAAATATATAATTCCTTGTGTTGTTTTTAGAAATCAAGCATCGTAACAATTTTTTTATTTTGTTTTTGGTCGACTCTTATATTTAAAATTTCATTTTTCTGGATTACTTATATGATAAAGTTCTATATTTTCTTTGTAAATGTTTTCAAATGCATTCAATTTAAATTTCTGCGTTTGTGATATTTTAGAAATTTTCCGTGTATTATTTGAATATTAGAAATGCTAGATTTTTTTAAGTAATTTTTCGTTCTTGTGAAGTTGAAATAGACATGTTTTTCAAAAACCATATTTTATAGATTGCAAAATAGCTTATTGATTTTCCATTTTCTCATATAGAATATTATAATTTGATTTTTTACATTTTTGGGCAATTGAAAAGAATTTAATATGTAAATATCAAATACATGATAAAGATTTTTTGGTTAAATACATTAGAGCCTTTTTTTATTTTTTAAGCTATAACTTTACATTTATTAATGCTAAATATAGATTAATTTACAAGATAAAAACATTTAAATGGATGATACATTACATTTTTCAAATATTTGAAAAAATCCTACAGCCGATATTATTTTTATATTATAAATATGGAATCAGCAAAAAATCGAATATTATGCCTGAAATTTACATATATATTTGATAGTAAATGATAAAATTATAGTACTTTTAGAGCAAAACAAAACCCTTACACAATAGTTATTCTGGCACTTATCTGATACTTACTAAAAATAAATAAATTCATGGATTAAACATTGAAAGCTACACAATATTATTTTTATATTGATATTGTGCTGTGTTCTTGTATTTTTACTTATATGCTTCATTGGGATTTACTCCATAAAAAATATAATTTATATAATTGGAAAATTATTTTGTTAATTTGTAATCCTATATGTTTAAGTTATTATAATGATATTAATATAATTTTTAATATCATCATTATCTTTCTTATATTTTTACATATAAATAATATGAAACATTACACGGTATATAAAAGCAACAAAAATCAATTTTTTTATGATAATATAAACTTTGCGTGTAAATCCAAACTTATCTTGCTGCATCGTAAATAAAAATTTATCATAGATATGGTACGGTATATTTAGTAATATATTGAACTGTAATGATAGAAAAGAATTGAATTTTATGAATAGGGCCTTTGTAGGTATGATATACTACTTTTAATTAGGTTTCTTATGAAAGAGCGCATCTGTGTGATCAAAGCGATTATGATTGATAGATAACAGTTGTAACCAATTTTGTTAACAATTTATTTGTAAGTTAGCTCGTTTTTGTTTTTACGCAAAATAAAACCTTATTTAGCAATTTATATTTTTCTATTTACAATTCGGCGTTTAATGACAAGTGCATTGAATCTTTATCATTTTGATCTAAAGGTTTTTATGTTACAAATACCTTTATTTATATAAAAATCGCTAAAAAAACATAAATTTTCGATGCAATGCAAATTTCGAGCACACTCATGAGTTAAAATATAACCAAATAGGCGGGAATTCCTGCACAATGTAAAATATATGATCTTACATAATTTTTTAGGCATAAAAATAATAATCAGAGCAACAAGTGATAAGCACATATTGGTAAATAAATTATCATATGAACATATTACAATATTATAAGGTTTTTTTATGTATGAAAGCATTTTAAAGGTTCAAATTGCTATTTTATAATTAAGGTGCTGTAAAAGCATGCATACATGTTATCACAATATTTTAACAATATTTTATTTTACACTAATGACATATAGATAGTTAAATTAAGTTTTTTATGTGCCTAAGTCGAATAATAATCGCGTGCAAACATCAAATATATGATTCCAGTATAATATTTGAATCATCTTTTTGATATGTCTAAGTTTATTTATGATTGTATCCAAATATTATAGCCATGACATTAATCTTATATTTATTCTAAGTTTCAGATACCTTTACAGCGCTATCTGCCGTATATAAAGACAATGTATGTTTATATTTCATAACCAAATCAAGTTTATTATATTTTAAGGTGCTATATTGTCACATGCAAATATAAAATCCAAGTTGGTGTTTGATACTAGTACGTTTCTATATTATTGCATGCTTTTTTCGATTTTCTATAAATCTTGTACTTTTAAGGTTTTTGTTGTGTACATTTAAATTACTAGATCTTGCAAACATACATGAACTAAGATTATACACGATACACGTGTGCTCTACTATTAATCCTGGCACTTCCTTTGCCAATAGAATCAAATTTCTGCCGGTGAAATACCCCTAAGCATCGACCCAATCCTAATTGGTATATTTCTTCCTATTTATAAAAATATAAAATCGTATTTATAACACTTTAAATTGCTTACAGTAGAAATTTCGTAGTTTTATAACTCTTTAAAGAAATGCTATATTGTGATATATGGTATATAAAATATTTATTACTGCAACAGGTATTTCATACTTAAAATTTTTAATATGAAATAATATTGGTTATATTTACAGAAAATCTATAGAGGCCTATCATATTATTTCTTCGGAAAAAATAAAGGGAAATTAATCTTAAAATGTTTTATTGTGTAAACTTAGATCAAATGAAAAAAGAAAAAAAATATTTTGATTCTTTGTAGACACTGTATTTTTTATAGTTTAAAATGTCTTTTACGAAAATTGTAATTATGTTATTCAATATTATACTTATCATTTCCCCATTTATTTTATTTATCCAGTGAAAGAATATTCTCGTATATATCTAATGACGCCAATTGAATAAAAATATTCTTAAGATAAAATAATCATTTGAGGTATATTATTTGATTTTTGTTCATTTATTATTTTAGTCTTTACAATTATTTTGTTAATATTTCTTTTAAGACACCGTTTAACTGTGTGTACAGACAAAAAATTTCAGTTTTATATTTAGGAAATTAATGTAGCCTTCTTATGCAACATAGTAATTCAATACTTTGTTTGATATTCTTAGAGCATGAATAGATCATTTTGGTAACAAAATTAACCTGTTTTTTTTACATTCAATATGATTTTAGGATTTAATTGAAATATGCAGATACTTTGATTAAAATTCATATTAAATAACAATAAAAATTTTTTTATCGAGAAAATAAAATGCTATTATTTATGAATTAGCTTTTTTGAAGATAATTTTAGAAAAAAAGAATAGTTCTATATTATAACTTTTAAAAAAATAAATTAATATAGTTAATTCAAATAATTGCAAATCAATTTTCTATTACTTTATTTGTGATAAATTATTACTATTGGAGTGTACAAGTTGAAATCGTTTTTTACATACTTATAGATATCATAATATAAAGTAACAAAAAAAGCTTATTTCACAACCAATTTTATCCATAAAATTACATCTCTTAATCTTATTTAAAAAATGAATCCACAGATTATCTCAGAAAAGAATGAAAGAAAAGAAATCTATGTTAATTTTTCGTCTAATGACAAATAGAACAAGTTTTAATCATTAACATGATATAAAAATTGCAGAAAGATTCTGTTTGTATATATATTTTTTATAAAAATTTTATCTTTTATTACATCAAATTTACACATATATAGAATTATGAATTGATTGTAACCTTATAATTGCATATTTATGCAAAAGTGAATCTTAGAGGTTTCTTTCTATATTTTTGTGAGCGCTTTAATAAGTCTAAAAACATAATCGTAGGAATAGAATCTAAAATTCTTATATTGTTTTATTTATACATAGAAAAAACATTTTATTTGATATAAAATTTTATAATTTATATACTCATGTTTTAAATCATAATAGAAGAACTGTACCAGTTCTTAATAATAATATTATGCTGTGTGTTGAATTTACGAATTCTTATAATTCATGTTTTTATTATCGTCTTTTATTTTATTATTATAATAATTTATACTAAAAACGTATTTTCCCATTATTTCAATAAAGAACGAACATAAAATTATTTTTCCTTCCTGAAATTTAAAATATACGTGAGTATCGCACCTTTATTGTATTTTTCAATCAAACTTGTTCGTCTAAAAAATAATGACATTATTATTTTTTTATTTATGATTTTTTATATTTAATATCTTTATTATACGTATTTCTAGAGAAGAGTATGTTTCATTTTATATCAAATCGTAAAAGAATGAATATAAACAGACTCGTGGAATGTAGTAATTGAATTTTGCCAAAAATATACTATAAAGAGGTACATATTATTTCATCTGTGCTGCATAATTGCTGAGATTTAATCTTATTCATTAGTTGATCTAGTTTTTAATATTTAATACGATTTTAGCGATATTTTTAAAAACAACTTGAACAATATATTTACCTCGAATTTTGCTGAAAACATATTTTAAATTGTTTTATTTTTGTTCTTAGAACGGTTCTGCACTTGCAAACCGAAAATTCTATTTTTTTACAAAAAGCTTGTGGATAGAAAACTTGATTTTGGAACCAATAAAAATGCAAAATCATAGTAATGAAACTTATGTGTGAGAATAGAATAAGCTTTTGTTTTCTTTGACGATATGATAAAGATTAGAGATTTTTATGAAACAATATTATTCTAAAATACCTATAGATATGCAATAAATTTAAAAAAAGAATAAACATGTATATTATTAAAGTGTCTCAACAATTGAATATTTATAACAAAAAAAGCTGAAAATTCTTTGCAATAGAAGTAAAAAAGGAATAAAGGGCAATATTCTGCAACTTGCGAAGAGGAGTGTAATTCAGTTGTACATCTTAAATTTAATATTTAACAAGATATATTCAAATCCAACGATATCCTAAATGTATATATAATACGTAAAATAAATAAAACATAATTTAATTGTCTCGATATATTTTTTTAGAGTTAAAACGTATCTTTATATATATAAAATAGGCAACTTCAATCTAGTTTCTTAAGTTTTTTTTTCAACAATATATCAAATTTGCATTTTGAACTACAATTTTTTATATAAAAAGTTTTTTTAGAATCAAAATATACCGAATCGCTATAAACAGTATGCAACTAAGTATTTCTGCGTACACTTGAATCAGAAAAATAAACGATATATAGTTGATATTATTAGTAAGTACACATAAAAAAGCATTTAAAATTAAAAAAATAATGTGAATAAACGCAATAAATAGATATTCGACAGAAACTGTTTTTTGTTGCTATATGACATAAATTTATTTTTAGATTTCGAAAAAGAATGCCTTTTTTATTAGATTGTATGGTTTAAAGAATTTAGAATGGTTCGGTAGGTTTTATGGTTGAATATAAATCATAAAAAGATCTTTATTTTGTTACAAACGTACATATTATATTGATTTATTTCTTTACACATTAAAATGCGAGTAAAAGACACAAATTACATTTTAAATACTAGGTTTAAGTGACTCTAAAATCATATGACGATTCAAAAAAAAATTAACATCGTTTTTTGCTTGTAAACATATTTCAAACGTAAATTTGAAGAATTAAAAAGTAAAAATAAGAAGTAATGACCATTATGATTCCAAAAACTAAAAGCTGTCAAACATTAAAAAAGGTTTTGGAACAGTTGAATCGCATTTTTTTACATGATTATAAATTTTCTTATAGCATACATTACAAATTCTAAACCATGGTATAACACATGTCTGACTTATGTTACAAGCATTTTTAAAAAGTATTTTATGAAGTCTCTGATGATAAAAAAACACATAGAAATAGCCAGAAAAACTTGAACGCTCTTAAAAGATTGTCTGCTTTGATTAATTATCGTTTTAGAGGTTAAATCTTATGAAGTGAATAATTGTGGTAGTTTAACTGTTGACTATGAAAATGCATGAAATATTGTTAAATAGCAAGAAAAAGGTTTTTAAACTAGATATATGCATAATATCATGATTTTTTTCCATTTACTGTTTACAGTATCGTATTGATTCAGGAAGCCTTTTCTTTTAATAATTAATTTTATATTTTGTGAATTCAAAATATGATCATAATTTCCGTGTGTTTTTTGAAAAAAAAATACTAATAACATCATTATAAATTGAAGATGAACTTAAACACGAAAAAAAGAATCTATGATCAAAAAATTCTGTTTAAAACTAGACATGTGATGAAAATAAAAATTATGTTGCTTATGATAAAAGCGTTCTGAATAAGAAAACTGAGCTATTGAAACAGTGATAAAACAGAATTTTTTCAGTTACAATCTATGATCTGACCTGTATACAACCAATATGGATGTTTTAATATTTATTTTTATTGATTAAAACTAAAGTTTTAAACTTATTGGGGATTTTCTATATTTTTTTAGATAAAATATACTTTCTGTTTATCTAGTTATTTCATGGAATAAAATCTAAAAAATGCAAAATAACAACCTTTATTATATAAATAATACAAGTTTTAGCTGTTTTGCAGGATAGCCTTAAATAAGCAGAACGAAATTGTTTAGATATAAAGCTATTTAAAATAATCAAAATAATAAATTTATTTTCTTTTAATTATCTATTTGAATGCAAATATTTTTGAAATAGACAATCCAACATTATAAAAAAGGGTTGAATCATAAAAAGCATAAACTTATTAAAATATTATATTCAATAGAATCAAGTTATATGGAAAAGCCTTTTATCTCTACATTATCGAGTGTGAAGTGAAACGTTAGAAATAATGTAAAAGAAATATATTTACAATGGTATAATAATAACTTACGTTTTTTTCTATGAACTAATCAAAAAAAATGGAAGATAAAAGCATCACTTTTCGATGTTATTGTAATAAAATACTGAACTATATGTAAAAATATGTTTATTATCTGATATATACATAGCATTTCATAATTCAAAATGCATATATATATATGCAAATTATATCAAAAATGTCTTGAATCAAAAAACACAGTATAGATTAGACGACAATTGCATGATTTATGCACTGATTTAAAACATTAAATTCTAAATGCAACGTATATTTCGTAATTTTCTAATTTTGAATGCAGAAACAGTCAGCTATCAGTAAATCAGAGCAAAAACCTTACAATACAAATTCAGATTCCGCTTATGGCTTAAAGAATGTGAAGAAAATCTAGGTTAGAGAAATATTTGATACTAAATACAGAGAAAATATGATTTAGATAAACGTCTATAAAATTGGCCATATTAAGATTAATAAATAGAAATTTGGATAACTATGAGAAAGTAGACACAGAGATATAGTAAATGAGAATATACATTATAAAATTAAATTTGTAGGGATCAGCATTGGTTACATAATGCACCAATAAACATCTATACAAGTGCAGATATCAAGATTCGATTTTATTTGTCATGGCTTACAGAATGCACATACTATATAACAAGACCCATATACTATAAATAAGGATATAAATCATGGTCAAAGATTTTTTGATGGTACAGAATCAGATAATTTATTGACTGTACACATTTTAAATGTATAATTTACATAAAAATATTTTTTCTACAGTGTGTAATGAGAATATTTCGATAACATTCTTAAAAATGGATAAAATAGTATCATATCATATAATTTCTTTAAAGTGTAATAGACAATGAGTAAAGATTTCTTTTAATGTAAAGAATATTACAAAAACAAAAAACAGCACATAAATATTATAGAGAGAAGATTATTAGCCAAGAAATTTATGGTACAGTCTGAAAGTGGCGGTAACTTGATTGTCGAAATTTAAATACAAAAATAAAAATGTCTCTTTGTGTTAAAAGAAGAATTTATCATTTTGGATAAAGAACGAATTAGAACTACATTTAACACATAATACTGTTGATTCTTGCATAGGCCGTAAATGTATCTTTAAAAAGAAAAAATATATAAAAACATAACATTATACAGAAAATGTGACCATAAGTATAGCAAATATGAATTCAAATTTCTACCAAAAAGAAAAAGCATTTTATAGTCAAAATTTAAATTTCATAATTTGAAACTAAAGTAAAAAAACCACATAAATCATCAAATTATTTCGAAAATTCATAATGCGATGATGAATTTTTTTAGGTTTATTTTGGTGGATTTGAATCGATACATAAATGCCAATCTGACTAAAAAAAGCAGTATTACAGCTCAACGTTTTAAATTTACGATATAAATTTAGAATGAAGTCGCAGAAAGTATAATATGTACATATGTCGGAAATTTACATAAACTCAAGCATAGAAATTCTCTACAATAATGCACTATTCAATGACACTATACAGATTAGAGTCACATAAAATTGAATTTAGACTAAGGGAATTTAAAAATTATAAAAATGATATCATTTTACATCAACAAATACAAAAAAACCCAACAATACTGGAGAAAACGAAACACGAAAAAGAAACAAGAGAATATTGATAAATATGAAATTTTTAATAGCAATTCATACAGATGTGAGATAATAAAAATCGTGTAACTAAAAAGGTGTTGCATATTGTGAATTAATTCAATAATGTAATTTACATGAATCCTAGTAATATCAGAAACATTTAAGAACTATACAAAATATCTAAGTCTAAACCGATTACAGTTAATTTAAATATATAAAGTTATAGTTCCGTTAGCTTTAAAAGACTTGCATCCTATTCTGTAAAAAAAAGTTTTTTTTTTGTAATATACATGCTATATTATTAGACTTTTTTTAAATGCTAGAGTTCGGCAATAACCCATTACAAATACAATACTCTTTGTAATATAAATACAACTGCAATGTCAATAATATTCAAAAGGTATAATTGAATCCAGAATTGATGAATTTTATAATTCGAATATTAGATTTTGCTATGAAATTGAAATTATATTTTTGTAATATATTGTTTTGAATGATATATTTAGGTTGAAATGGTGATAAATAGAAATCATGTATTATTTATAACAATTCAAACTATTTATAAATAAAATTAAAATTTTTAGAAACACGAGTTTTTTAACAGCAATAAAAAGATGAAAATTTATTTTGCTGATTATATATCATTCAAAAAGAAATTCAATGTACGATCGAATAAAATATATATGTTGATTATAAAGAAAATATTTTTAGCAAAGTTTGTCTATAATTTTATTATATCTTATCATGTTTTATGTTATACTTGCAGTTTTACAGCATATTTATGCACCAGATAGTATTTTGCACAAATTCTTTTTGTTTATGGTGTAAGGATTATGATTTTTTTTTACTTAATGCGATATTCAAATTGGGGATGTTGTATTTTTTTTTGAAATGGTTTAAAATATAATTTATGGACAAAAATCGGCTATATTTACTGAATTTCTCTTTTGAAATATTTTTAAGCGATTTTTTGGAGATCAAATGGATTTTTAAAAACGAATGTTTCGTTTATGTTTTTTTGACGAAGTAAATATAGCTTTATCCTGTAAAAACAAGAAATATAATATTACTTTATGTTTAATATAAAATTTTTATATGATTGTATTAAATAACATGAATGATTTATAGATTTTTTCTTTATTTGAAATGATGCAATGTACATTTAAATGATATTAAGTAGAGTAAAAAAAACAAATAAAATCTATAATTTTTTGCATAACAAATATAAAAATCGAGCAAAATAAGGGCTTTTTGTGGTTTTTTTTGTAATGTTTTATTTTCTACATTTAAGTTGCTTTTTCTGCACCGATAACGACGGAAAAAATGTTATATATTATTCTGTTTAAATTCGAGTCGTGAATAATATGCAATATCGGCCCTATATTATTTCATGAGTTATAACATAAGATGGATGGTGGCATATTACATTAAAAAATATAAGAAGAAACTCAAAAACCAAAAAAATATATAGGCACGTATCCTGTCTTAGAAATTTGAAATTATAACAATTTTTGCTTCTCAAAGAAGGTGTTATATTGAACAACTGTTCGCAGAGTGTAGTATAGCTCATAGAAATACGCTTTGAACACGATAAATCAAGCAATATAAGACAAAGGTATAAAAATGAATTCTCTTCATAGTTTACAACTTATAAAAAAAATTCTGGCTGAATTCGTTTGTCTAAATTCAACTATAGGTGTAATATGTTTTATGTTATAAATATTTAATTGAACTAAATTGCATATCACATCATAAGTATAACTTTTTTGGGGCACAAACTTTTGGGATTCGATCAATTGTAAATATATTCATATATGATATATATTTTTTTCAGTAGTTTTATTAATCACAAATTTAATGTCATTACATACTATTATGTCCAAGAAAAAACAATTTTTCGCATCTTCAAAATTCATACTCGCATATTTAATCTATGTTATCTCGGTTGTCTCGTTGATATTATATATTTTTGCTCTATAATAAATGTATTATCATGATTTAAACATTTATTTAAAAAAATATATTCTGATTAAAACCTTTTTAGGGCGTCTGGTTAAGATAATAAAACTATATTTTTATATATATATAGTTATTTCGATTTCATGTTTAAGCTTTATATATCAGTGAATGTTTTTATATAACTAATGGTATTTTTTGGTGAATTTCTATCGAAATTATGCCATAATTAAAGGTAGAAATGTCTTCAATAAAATTTTATTGATCATAAATATCTAGAGAGAATCTATTTGACGGCTGTCGAATCCCAAAATCATGTATTTTTGGATAATTTATGGTTATTTGATGTTTTCTTGGTTGTTTGTATAAGTAAAAAATACATTCCAAAGAAATAGTGTGTATTTTTTTGTATAAAATT
This sequence comes from Rhyacophila brunnea, assembly GCF_057557595.1. Classification (NCBI taxonomy): domain Eukaryota; kingdom Metazoa; phylum Arthropoda; class Insecta; order Trichoptera; family Rhyacophilidae; genus Rhyacophila; species Rhyacophila brunnea. Next base: position 1,306,743 of record NW_028233370.1, on the reverse strand, counting down.
TTGCATGAATAGAACACGACATAATTGTTTTTTTTTAATTCCAAAGCATAAGTTATAGTTTACTAAGTAAAAGAATTGCTTTGACTATATAAAAAAGATATTTTATTATATTTTTATTCATGCATATTTTAGAACAAAATTATTCATATAAATTCTTGCATGAATAAAAATTTTCTTGTTTTTAGATCTATTTTATTTTGAATTACCAAAGTTGTATGGTTTTTTTAATGGTGTCTTCCATAGCAATCTAAATGTAAAATTTAATAATATCCATAATATGTTATCCATTCTTTGCTATTCTTTCATGCATTATGAATTCGTAAAAATATATTTATCGCATCTTTATAGCATGAAATAAATGATATATTTCTGATATAAGCATTTAGTAAAACCATCGTAAATATATTTATGATACAATTCATTTTTATTAATTCTTATATGGCGGATTCGGTTTTTTGGTGTATTTCTGCTTTCACATATTTTATCTGGATGCCCAAGACAAGATTTTTGTGATCTTTGTTTTTTTATCTCGATTCAATTTTTATCCATTGTTGATAAGAAATTTATTTGTACAATGCAAAATATTATACGGGTGTTTTAATTATATAATTAGGTTTCTATGTAGTAATTTTTAGTTTTTTTATGCTATTATTTTTCCTTATTTATAATTCAATATTCTTAATTTTTAGTTTACAATATCGTATTATAATAGAATTTCATGCCCCTTTCAATAAAAATCTACAAGAGAGTAATGCAAGAAACTCAACCAAGAATCTAAGATCTTAAATTTGGATCAGAAAAGTATTTTTAGGATTACAGAATAGCTCTACATCAACTGGAAAAGTGTTAAGTTGAGTGTGTGATGTCAGCACTAATTTAAAGTCACCGAGCCATGAAAGAATAAAAAAGAACATAATGTGGACGTTAGGTGTGGTACGACAGCAATCGAAGCCGAAATATATGTGTAGAGAGTGAGAAATGACCGAATGCACTGCCGTAGTTAAAACCAAAGGACGAGTTAGTTGATTCTGGATTTCTAATAAAATGATGTATTTAAATTTTCTATTCCAATTTCTTAATATATTTTAAGGTATCTTTTACTTGAATATTTCATTTATTTCCTTGTTGACTATCATAACAAAACCAAATTCTTTTAAAGATTTAATCGATAGTATTAATGTTTGTTGTGTTTTATCATCGAAAATTTATACTCCAAACTGCAAAAAAAACATATTAATAGACCATCCGTTTACTAATACTTATAAAACGCATTTTTAGTTGAATAAACAATTTTATATAGTTTTTACGTACAATTATATGGTCATAAGAATATATTATAATGTTTTGGTGTGAAAATATTATAAACAATCAGATTCTATAAACATTTTTTTTTTCAAAAAAAGATAGAAATTCTTATTCAGAAAGCTTTTAATGAGTTTCAGTGCCTAATATATAAAAATTATTTATTTAAAATTTCATACATTCTTTTATAAAATAAATATAAATTTTGTGACCCGTAGCTATAGAAAGGAGCTAATAAATATTTATGATCGACTGTTCCTATGGAAATATTTTCATTTTATGTGTTATATGTATGACGGTAAAATTTGACTTAAGAATATATCTTCTTACTATATTATGTGTGTTTAGAATCTGTAATTACGTATTTCATCGTATAAATATCAAGAAAAATATCACTGCTATAATTTAACATTGAATGAGAAAAAACGCTCTTTTATTCATGATATCTTATAAGATAATAAAAAAAATATTATACTGATTGTTGGTAATTTTGGATGCGTTTATACCAGTATTCTCGTATTTTATTTAGGGCAATTTATATTTCTTTCTATAAAAATTATATAGATGTTCTTTATCTGTTACTATTTTCTTTCATATGAGTTTAAATTGAATATATGCAGAATATTAAATAGAGAGACCTTAAAATAAATATTGTCAATAGCCTAAATTTTAACAATCATAAAAAATAAGTTATTTTAAAGATATCTATGTTACGCTTATGCCATACTACAATAAATAACTATTTAATACGCCTTATATATAGAGAAAAGCATAAAGTAATTTCCAATTACTCTTTAATAGTCAAAGAAAATATAATAGCTTTCCTTAATACTTTTTGAGTTTTATTATTTTTCTCGTTTTATTACATAATACCTTCATATGTTTTTTTCTAGGTTATTTAGTTTATATTCGTCGTTTGATCACCTTTTTTTATTTCCTTTATTCATTTTCTATTCACCTTTTTGATTTCTGAAATTTTTTTTGTGCCATATGCATATTGCTTCAATTCATTTCCTAAATTTACTATCTTCTCTCTTGTTTTTTTTTCGATTTCGTATACAGAACTATATTACTTTGGGGTTTATCTATAAGATATCAGAGAATAAAAAATTTTTACCAGTTATTGGCTAAAGCATAATAACAAAATTAAAGGTATTTATTGTAGGCAGCCATTTGGCATATTTTCTAATAACACACTATTTTTTTATAATATTAATGTGGAAAAAAAAAGAGGCCGAAGGATAAAATATGATTACGTGCTAAAGAAAATGAATATTATGATAACTTGTGTTCTAAACACCAAAATAACAAGAGAATTCCATTAGAAACATATAAATGAGATAAAAAGTTACTTTTATTAAATCGAGAACAATTTATACTCATTCTAGTATAATTACTAGCGAAGAATTATTAAAAAAATACACATTCAGGCCTTTTCAATGATATCTCATCTTTATCTAAGTTGTATTATATTCTTATATATGAGCAAACGATGCGACTGCAATTATCGTTTACTTATGACTTATCTTCAGATCTTTTAAACTCTTAAAATTTATTGAAATTTTGAATTTCAAATATACTTATAAAATCATTTATTTATCCACGATTTATATTCAGTTACCTCTTTTATAAAGAATCAATATTCATAGATTCTCATTAACAAAAAATCATTACAATAGCAATTATATTTTTGTGTCATAGTTCATGCATCAAAAATACACACTTAAAACACATATTATACACAAAAATTGCAACTTTACTTTCATAAATTATTTCGGCTTATATTACTTTAAACTCCGAGGTTTTCAATACATAAAAAAGGACTCTTAACCATAATTCTGTCACATAACGAACTCTAATAAGGACTCATAAACACGACCAAAGATCAAAACATAGAGATAAAAAAATATTTAGAAACGAAAGATTACAACGCATGTTCTTATGTCGCCACTCAATATACCGGTTTTAATATATAACACGTTCATTTTAAATTCCAAACTTTCCCAATTAATTCTTGGGTTTATTCGTTACGACTTTACATCACTCATCGACATCTTATCATCAAAAATTTACACTCTTATATCATTTTTTTATCCACGATCACATTCATTTGTGCCCTACACACTGATCACCGTAAATTGAATGCTTTATAAACATTCTTTCTTTATAAATACCAGCTTCAAACATACACGGATAGGCCTAACTATTCTTCACCAAAATTAATATTTATTTCTTTATTCATCAAACAGTCAATACCATGCCATCATATATCGAAACAAACCTTAGTTCTACACATTGCTTGCATAAATCTAAACTTAAATACACAATATTCTAAATTCCAAACTTTCCTAATTAATTCTTGTGTTTATTCGTTACGAATTTACATCACTCATCGACATCTTATCATCGAAAATTTACACTCTTATATCATTTTTTATCCCCGATCACATTCATTTGTGCCCTACACACTGATCACCGTAAATTGAATACTTTATAAACATTCTTTCTTTATAAATACCAGCTTCAAACATACACGGATAGGCCTAACTATTCTTCACCAAAATTAATATTTATTTCCTTATTAATCAGACAGTCAATACCATGCCATCATATATCGAAACAAACCTTAGTTCTACACATTGCTTACACAAATCTAAACTTCAATACACAATATATTAGCATAAATATCGCACTAAATTTAAAATTGCAACCCATTCTATATGTATCTATATATCAGGCACATCTATATTATTTTATTTTTAAGTTATCTTATATCATTTTTAACAATGGGGTAGATAAGTTTGAAATAACATTAATTACAAATTCTGCCAGTTTAAACTTTAAATATTGGAATTTAGTAATATAGCCTTGCATAAACTATATTTAAAGATTTGTTTTTGGCATTTCATCTATTGATCGCAGACTTAGTTTCATCCAGATATCGAATCTTATTTAATCTAACCTTTATAACTTCATTTGACCGACATCACCTACATTCATAACATATCCCACATTGATAAAAATCTAAACAAATTAATTAATCCGGCCAATAAAAATAACATCTTAAAAGTGGTATTTATACCACTTATAGCATCTAAACCTCACAAAAAACATGCCACACGAAAAACAATATTTTTTAAAGATTGCTTACATTTAAAATATTCGATCTCCCAACCCTATTATATCCATTTAGAAAACTAAAATTACTTCATTTTCTTGTTAAGTTCAATTCTAACAACACAAGTTTGCAAGTCATCGATATGATCGCCACATTATCATTTCTATGCATTATTCACCTTACATTACGACATCTCACTGTATTTAATTATCACATCTGTTTCGTCTTGCTATTTACTCTTATAAGTATCATAATTACAAAAATGTATCATTTTTCAAAAACAAGCAGGGAAATACAAACATGAAATATACCATTCACAGAATATTACAGAGCAGAGCAATATATTTAATCGTTAAAAGGGTGAAAATATGTCATTCTTATTTCAAATTGATACTAAATCATTCTAATCATACTTTCATTGATACTATAGAAAATGTTTCTTATTGGTAAGATGACGAAATATTTTCATATTTTTATAATATTCTTGGGGTTGAAAATATCATAGGATTGTATATAATTTTCGAGAAAAAGGAAATATGAAATATTGTATTTGTCATATCACGAACATAAAATAAAGCCTCGACAGACACGAAATATACTCTCATAAATTTAGTAAATGTTTTTATGGGAATTTTATCCAGATAAAAATAAAATCACGATCTTAAATCTTAAATCTTATGAAAATCAAAAACAACAAACCTTAAATATAAAAAAAAATCGTAAAATGGTATATTTTCTAGTGAATTTTATAACATTCTGATAATTGTTATTTTTATAAAGCTGTTTCTATAAAATATAACAAATATCGCATTTAGCATCAATTTTATGTGTAGATTGCACATCAATATATCAAGAATACATATATTAAGGCAAAAACGAAGACAGTTCTACCGAAAAGTTTTGGTATGAATAAAAACTGGTTTACTAGATCGAAAACCATATATACTTATTATAGTATACTTGTTGCGTGAAATATGATTTATTAAACATACAATTTAAGTTTTCAATCATATTTCATCTACATCTAATATGGATTGGAATTACTTTATACATTCAAACGATGAAATTTCCAAGTATCTACAGATTCTTTATATATGACTAATCTGTCGATTTTAACGATTTCTTAATAATATACGGATATTATCATTTAAATAATACTATCAATTCATTTTTTTATCCACGATTTTATATAACTTTTTTCTTATTAACATCATTCAATATTCAATAATTCACTTTAACACGAAATCATTAAAATAACAATTATTTTCTTGTCATAGTTCATCCATCAAAAATCTTACTTATAGACACACATTATACACAAAAGTTACAATCTTTGTTTTGAAACATAATACGACCAATAAAAGTTTAAACTTTTATGTTTTCTTCCATAAAAATAGACTCTCAACCTATAATTCTTTCACAAAGCTAACTATAGTAAACAGTTTTTTACACGACAGACAGATCAAAGAATACTTAGCCACGAAATATCACAATATGTTTTTCTTATATCGCCACTCAATAAAATAGGCTTCAATTATAAAAAAGTAAATTTCAGTCGCCTCATAGCTAAATAATGATATAAAATCGATATTATGGATTTTTAATTCTTATCGTCATATTATCATCAGAAATTTACACTCTTAAATCTATTTTTGTCCACAATCACATTAAAAAAATCCCTACAAGCTTTCCATTATATAATTGAATATTTTAATAATATTATATAATTTTTTTAGAAACAAATTTCATTGTATATTAAATCTATAATCAAGTAGTTCTTATCACATTTTTCTTGTTCTTCTTTATAATCTATTTTTAGAAGCAAACTTTTCCCTATTTTTAGATGAATATTATTGTCAATAGTTTGTATACAAATAGTTTTTCATTAGAAAAAATAATTTATTGTAAAAAAATTTATACATTCCTTAGCAGGATCTATTTAACAATGAAATAAATCAATCATTTTTCCTTTATATTTATAATCTACGTATTAAATTTTATCTGGTATTATCGCATATTTTACTCAAAAAATGCAAATAATTTTTATTGTATTAAAAATACTTTGAAAATAAGAAATATGAGTAAGTTTATAATTAATTTATTAATATCCTATTCTTCATATTTAAATGTAAATTTCATTAGAAATTCTCCATCATATTTAAAGATTTCAGCGTGGCCTTTCTTTAGTATCGTTTTGTAGAATTCGACAAAAAATTCTACTGATGGTTTTGAATCTGGTCTGTTTGGCGTAATACCTCTCTTAAATAATGAACATCTTGTTGTGTACGGATTAAATGGATTTCACTTATTCTTATTCAAATGCAAGAGATAAACATATTTTTGTCTATTAGACAACTCTTCTAATTTCTCAGCCAATATTCGATATTTTTTGCGCTTCAAGATACTTTTTTTGCAGTTTTCATCAAGTGTTTTTGGGTCGTGAGTTTCTTGTGTGTTTTTCATTTCCCTCCCAGAATCGATTGCCTTTCAATATTTTTTATATTTTTCTCTAGAATGTCAACATATGAATCTAAAAATTCATTTATAAGCGCATCATAATCATCATTAGGGATCAAATTTTCTTTTTTCGGCTTTGCAGTTTTTTGTTCTAAAGAACCATTTTCGCAATCAATTAACGAGTTTTCCTTTGCTTTCTCCATTTTTGTTTCCTCTAAATCAGGCACTATTATAAAGCTATGCTGTAACCAGAACTTTTTCAATATTCCTCTATATTTTTTTTCACTTTTGTCAAAAAAATACATATACTCTTCATTTTCATCTACATCCCTTTTGTATGACATCTGTGATGTTGAATCTTCGGTTCTTGTGTCTATATCTTTTATTTCCTCATCACAACTAACAAAATCGCTTGTGGATTGCTCACTTTCAATTTCCAATGGTTTTGTGTCCTCTTTTATTCTCCGGGTTTTTTTCTTGTGAATCGATTCTGATGAATCTTCTTTTTTTGTTTGCATCTTTAGTGCCATTAAGCACTACATTATTTATACATAACAAATATACTGTATTTAAGTAATTAAATATTTATTCTTTAAATAAACGTATTATAGCAAATGAAGTTGTTTTAGTCTAATTTAACATGTTATCAAATGCTAATATTAACAAAATAAGCCTGGTCTTATATTAACAGCAAAAGAAGAAGAAAAAAAGTTTTTATATGGCAATCGGCAAAAGTGTAAGAAATACTTTGATTACGCTAAATACTTTTATTACGCGTTTAAATATATTCATATATATATCAGGTTTATCTAACCAACAACTAATGCTTTGATAAGCATTTAAATTAAAAGTATTTATCTAATCTTTAGTGCTTCAATTTTTGTAAATTTGTCATTTATTAATGCTTTTTATAATTCAAAAAAGTTTTTCTGTAATATTACGGGCCATCATAGAATTTTTAAACGAAGAGTTTATGTTTTTATACATTAATTTTTGTATATGTGTTTAATGAAAATAACATTTCGTCTTTAGAATTTCATTAGCAAATTATAGTAAAATGTTTGTTTATTATTAATTTTCTTTATTTATTCATCATTTACGAATTTAAATAAAGTTTGCTTATAAAAAATCATTTTATTTTCAATTAATAACAATTTTAATTTCAAAAGGGCCATTTGATCATTTTTAAGTTATAAGCTTTTAAAAGATTTATATTTATTCTTATATGATAAATTTTCTTATTTTGGAAGATCCGTTCAATATTAGTTCAAAATAAGTTTATACTAATTTTAACTATATAAAAAGAAAGAATAATACATAAGATTTTGTATAAAGTTTTTTATTATGATATTTTTTCAAATGCAAAAACTGTTTTTTCGAATATAATAAGTCTATATATAAACTATTATGATCTTCGAAATTCTTAAAGCCTCTGTAACTTTACCTTTTATATATAATATTAGAGATAAAATTAAAATCAAAAAAGAGCTCTTATAAATACAGTTTAAGCCAATAATGTATTGAATATAGGAAATCGAGCTATGAAAATTGCGCGTGCTGTGGACAAATTTTCTTTTATCCAAATTTACTTTTTATCAAATTAAATATATATAATTTTTCTTTGCGCTTGTAGATGCCTACTTTTAATATGATTTTTACGATCTACGAAAGCCAAATATAATGTTATAATTTGGATGAAAAATGTTCATGAATTCTTCACAAAAATTGAGCCTATTGTTGGCATAAGAATACCTTTTTCACTGTCTTTTAGACTTTTATAATTTATCTTATTAACATTAAAAAAAAATACAATGCAAAAAAAAGTAGAACTAATAATATATATTTTTATAAAATTTTTGGATAATTTGCAAATCATATACTTTAAAGTGTTTTTACCGTAAAAATACATATTTATACGAGGAAAGAATATAATTTGATAATTTTTTTTTTCTAAAAATCAATAATGAGTAATTTTTAAACTTGTCATTTTATTCTGTCGAACTAATCGATATGTATATCTAAGTATTTAAATTCTTGTGATAGCATTTTAAACCTCATGTGTCACTTTTGTCATAACTAGCTGATTTTTTTTTATATTCGTGTTTTGTTTGTTATCATTATCCGTGAAAAATCTTTGTTTGTATATTTTAAGCGCCTAAAAATATGCATTTAAAATAAAGATATGTAATTTAATATTATAATACTTGGAAATATTAGGAAACTAAAGTTTTTACAATCATTTTAATATAATACAATACGTTGAGTTAGATTTGTATGCACCAAACCGCGTATTGGGTAACAAAATTCTTAAATAGGGAATTTTAATGATATTGTTCATTAAGTATCAACTGAAAATAAATATATTTATTATGTTATAAAAGTAGAAATTTCGTGATTTTATAATCATTGGGTCATATTCAATGGATAAAAATACGCATTTTTCAATATATTATACATTCAAAAACGAATTTTCATTATTAATAAATATTCGAACAATTGAACTTTCTTATAGAATAAATGAATAAAGTTCCCCATAGAAACGAGTATATTAAAAACATATCATATTATGTATATTTATACTTTTAATATCTACAAGGATGTAAAAGAATCTATAAACTATATTGGATCATCGTTTTATTTATATTTGATGCAAATATACGATATATTAAGTCTTTTATCAAAAATTATAATTTAAAATAACCCAATAATTAGAAATTTATATCACGAGTGGCAGAAAGTCAAATTATATACATTTTATATCTTTTTTCTTGATAATTGACTTAAAAAATAATATATATATTGTGGATCTAAGAAAAATATCCTCACAAGTATTAAAATATTAATCTAAAATCTAAAACAAGCTAAAAAATTTGACCATGTTATATATATATAACCAATGAAAATATAAAATAAGTGTTTTAAAAATATTTTAAAACATAAAGATACAATATTATTTTATTTTAAACCACTAAATTTTTTGTTTATGTGTTTCAAATTTCAAGATTTATAATATTAACATAAAAAACATATATAAGGCCACAAATTCTATTCAATACAGTTTTAAAGATATATTTATGTAAAATATTAATTGTTTACTTCTATGAAACAAATTATGAAACACTTTACATGGTTTTTATTGCTTTCTATTTCTAAAACAAAATGAAACTAATTCATAAAATATAATCTATTCATTGACAAATATGCTTTCTATCTATAAAAATATACGTTATTTGGTTAAAGTTTTGGCACTTTTTACAAAAATTTAAATTACTTGTGTTTCATATTATTACTTAAATTAGCAATCGATAGTGTTAAAAATGGATATAAAATTTATTTTAGAGAAGATTGAAAATGATACAAATATGATCGGCACATTTCAATTTATAATTAATATGCGGCAGAAGATGTTAGAAAGTAATAATATATTGTTACCTTTCCTGCAACATAAATTCCCAGGATTTCAAGATAATTCTGCGTCTATCATTGATATTGTTATTTTAAGTATGTATATACAGACTAGAATTATAATGGAGCACCCATTCGAGCATTATAATTGTTTAACTACAAATGAAAAATACAATGATAAGATATTAATAACTTTTTTTGAAGAAAATTTGGCGTTAAAATATCCAAGAATAAACTATTTTAAAGATAAAAAACTCAAATATTCCGTAAGAAATGATATGCATGTAGAGGAAATCTACAGTTTGTTTCAAAATTTGTATCATGATAAAAAATTAGCTCTGTTCTTTTGCGTTAATGATGAAATAGAACTTAAGGATTTATATGACATTGTAAAATTTAGAACGGGCAGAAAAATATATAGAAAGATGGATAAAAATGAGCGTGACATGATTTTAAATGACAGAAATAATAAGGACTTGTTTTCAGCAAAAAATGCTGGTATTTTGGTAAACAAGAAAGTAGAATACTCTGTAATTGCTTATATGACTACAACTTCAGTAGACTTGGATGGATTAAGTGGAGCATTTAAAATAGGTTCATTCACTTCTATTTTTAATAATCCTGTTATAAATATTAGTATTTGCGCAAACACGTTGGTCCTATATAAAAGAAAAATTTTAACGAAGAATTTTATTGCATTTGATAAAAGAGGATGTATTAATATTGCAGATCTAGGTCATTTTTATGTAGGTTCATGCACATTTTTATCCACAGAATATAAAATCTGGCTTTTTTTTCCTTCTTGTAGTACAAAAGAAGATCTAGATACTTTGTACACGGATTTCGCACATAGAGTGATGGCCTTTCGAGATGAGTGCGAACGAACACTACATAAAAATTCTAGAAACATTGTGGACAGCATACAAATAGAGAAAACACAGTTATCATCCATGAAAACTAGCATCAGGATAACTGGAAATCTAAATGGTATTGAGTTCGAGCAGCTTATACGTTTTTATTTTGAAAAGAATGATTTAGTAACTATTTCCAAGGAAAAAGCATTTTTTTTTGTTGAATCTTATGGTTCAAAACAGAATATAAGAAAGAACACATTTCCCGAATTAATATATGCTGTAAAGAGTTCATTTAATTTGAGCTTAAAGGAAGTATTCTATTTAGACTTTTCCATGAGTGTTGAGCAAAGACAGATAAAAAAAAAGGAAAGAAAAGTTGTTTTGGGGCTAGCTGCAGAGAATTTCGATGTAGACTTTAAATCGAATACACACCATATTTTTGCCTCGGAGTTAATAACAAATTTGAATAAAAAATTTATAGCTCTTACAAGAAATAGTATGTTACCAATTGAGGATGATGATAAATCAGATGCGTTTTCTTATACGTGTACAATATATGGTTTAGGATTCATAAAACTTAATTTATATCAATCTATAGGATCATATATTTGCCCGAGAACATATAGAGAGTCCTATGTGAAGAAAAATAGTTTTAATAAAGTACTGGGATACGTTTTAAGTAATCCTAAGTACAACTGCGTCAAAATTTTGGACGATATGAGGAGTTGCATTGAAGTGGCAGGGAAGACACAGAATGAACTGCGTTTAGAAGCAAGCATCGACAGTGCTGCTTCTATTGATGCAATAGCTATTTTTGATTATTTACACACGAATGTTATAATAAATGTCATCGATCAAAAAATTCTTATCGATAGCATCTCCAAAAGTTTTGAGTTGGTAGCCGCAGAGATGACTGAAAATCGTTTAAATATATCAAAATGTCTATATTTAATCGTTTTAGAAAATTTCTTTATTGAAAAATATTTTAAAGATGGGCAAAATCCAAAATATCTTGACAATATTTTTCTACCACTGTTTAAAAAGGATAATATTAAGAACAATGTTTTCAAGTTGGATAAACTAATTCTTGAAGAGATAAAGGTGATTTGTGACAATCAGTATGTCGAGAAAAACAAATATAGGATGGTAAAAGATGTGATAGAGCATTCTATAGGCACGGATATAAAAGTAAGAAAATGTGCGGTTGATCTTTTGGATTTATTCGCAAAGGATTCAGTTGAGATATATGATGTATTATATCGAAAAATTGTGATAGATTCAATAACAAAGTATGACTTGGATTATGAAAAGATATCATCTGTTGACATCAACTATATTAACAATTACATGGATTTTAACAAGGTTATTAGCATTTATGAATATTTTATGGAAATGATCACAGAATCAAAAAAAAAAACGTATTCGATGCTTTATCAGCATATTAACCTCTTAAACAACGAATACAACATGAGCAATTCAGATATTGTAATGGGTTTAAAAGGTGCAATCACAAAAAGAGGTCATTTTTTTGGTTTTAAGAAATTTACAGAAGGAAAAGTGGTGAACTCAATGCTTTTTAAACTATCGAGCGTTGATGTCACATTAAATGTAAAGAAAGGCATTGATAAATTCAAAGACTGGATTAAGCAGAATAAAAATCCAGAAATTACAATGGGTCCATTTTACCCGATCTCTATGCATAGTAATACATGGCTAGGTTATAATTTATACGTCTGTGATCTTGAGACTGTAGTTGTAGAAAGAAAGCGAATATCTTACCTACCAATTGTAAATGATATTAGATTAGGACTGTGTGGCTTAATGGGTACAATTCAAATTCGGAATATTGTACGTCCATTGAGAGGAGATAATACTACATCTAACACAAAGATTAATCGTTTGCGTAAACAAGTTGCTCTAGTCGATATTAATTCAATAGGCTTTCGTGAAGTCATGTCAAAATATCAGCCATACTTGAAAAAAAATATAAAAATGAGTCTTGACTTGGCTTTATCTGTAGATGCATTGATTTGTAAAGCATCACAGCGTGATTTTGTGCCAAGAGACCTCTTTTGGTATAGATTTCAATTAAAAGATTTAGACGTTGAGGTAGTAGAAGAAAATAACTTAAAAAATGTCGATTTGGAAGATCTTAGTGATCAGATAGCATTTAATACACGTCGAAAAGGCGAAAACACATATATATATGATTTTGACGAGAAAGAGCAGCTACAAAGGAAAGGTTCATATTATCAAAGGTTTAATTCTGTAAAGGAACATATAGTGCCAAAAATTTCATATCTGGAGGAAACCGAAAATAATAATCAAATATATAATGCTGCAGTGGATGATTCTGTAAATGAAAACATATATCATGACGATATATATGATAACGACTTTACACAACATTTCGAAAATAATATAGTAGACGATACTCAAAATATGGAGAATATAAAGGAAGTTCCACTGATTTGTCAAGTACAAGAAACTAAAAGACCGTATAAATCTTTTACTTCTATAGATGACACGAGAGTAGATGCGGCAGATTCTACAACTAATCTTAGAGCCCAAGAAATATCTAACTTGAACGGGAATAATGTATTTAAGCGTGCAGCGAATGTGAGTGATCATTCTATAATGTTAAAAGGGCCTTTGAGTCAACATACATTTGAAGCCGAGGCTGTATATGAGAGTAATGATGATAAAAATCAGTGTGAGAGTTTTCGTAAAAAAACTAAGATGGACCCTACATATAAAGAAATGAAAGACAATTCAGAGTTTGAATTGAACACAGATGTTATAAGTCATCTACAGAAATTAAAAGCAAAAATTAAATCAAAAAACAGAAAACTACTAAAATATATTACAAATTATGATGTTGAAAAGAATACCGAAACACCATTAGTAGAATTGTCGTTTCATGATGAATTAACCGAAATCGACAAATGCATTAAAATATTGAAATCATGCAGCAAAAATACAACAACAAAAACAGAAAACGAACAAGTAAAGGAAGAAAGTAGCGAATGTCTGTTTATAGATATGAAGGCGAATAATAAACTATGCCAAGAAAAGTTGAAAGATTTAAACAAAACTATTATAGAGAATACCGAAAAAACTATCAGCGGTTCAAATTCGGATGGTCTAAATTCAAAAGTAAAATCACATTTGGATAAAGATTGTAATATTAATGTCCACGGGAAAAAAGAAAAAACAGAAATTATTGCAGACTTAAGACCAGAAAAAAATAATATTTGTAAAGATATTAACAAATTGGCAATAATCAATATGAATAATCCATCGGAAATTTTAAACGATAAATTAAAGATTGAAAACGGTTTAAAAGAGATGCAGCCCGATTCAACTACAACAACGAATATTGACACAGCATACTTAGCACTGCATAATTTCGATTTACAGGTTATTGAGCATATGAAATGTCCCTACGTCAAGAAATTTTGTTTATTTCAAAACTTATCGCATTTAAGCTCCTTATGTCTTTCAAAAATAGCAAAATTTTGTCTTAAAAACAATAAAGATACTGTAAAAGAATCAATAATATACAACTCTATTTTCAAGTTTAGAGGTAGAGCTGTAACTATCTCAAATAGTATGTCACGTGAAAATTGGATACTAGTTTTGTATGAATTGAATGAAAAAGGCTATATAGTATATGACAATAGCATTATAGGTGTGGATTATCGGAAGTACTGTTCATAGAGTGCTCAGTTTTGTTTAAATAAAATCACAATCTTAATAATTATTAATTTATTATCTTTAATGACATTTTTATCTATATAGTTCATAGGTAATGTCCTAAACAAATTATTTTATAATTTCAAATTATTTATGATATTTTCGTGCAATTTTTTTTGCTATTGTAATGAAAAACATATTTTATTTTGATTTGGCATGCTGCTGCAATTTTCATACTCTTTTTTGATTTCAAACATAAATATTTATTTAAATTTATATTTAAGATCGCTTATAAATAAATTTATTTAAACACAGTGCAATTTTTGAGTAAAAAATTTCTGGTGTATATTCCATAAATATAAATATAAAAAACAAACATGATTATGCAATTCGTAGATAGTATTGGTTTTAAGGATTCAATTTGTTTGTAGATTTTGTATTCGCATAAAAGAGCACTAGAAGGAAATATTTTTTATGTGATTTAGTTCAATATAATTTATAAATCGTTTTAGGATCAAGAAATCATCTTGAAACTTATTACAAATCAATACTGTTCAGCTAGATTTTTAAAAATTTCTTTATATGTATGTTTTTTGACAAATGATTTTAAAAAGCATTTCAAATATAAATAGATGATTTAAGATAAGCCTTGGAATATAATGTACATAGACTAAAAATTAAATAAATTTTTACAAAAATAAGCTTATTTTAAATGAATAATAGTAACAAATTATGTTCAAAAGCAACAAGAATTATAATGATTTTAGTATATTCTAAATTTGTGATAAAAATATATTTTTGAATAAAAATAATCTGAATTATTGTCGCAATAATTATTCTTGATCTGTATTTTTAATGACAATAAAAAATAAATTTACTAATATCAAAGTGAAAACTTGGTATAAATGCTTCGCTATTTCGTATTTTTTTATGATAAGCATCAACTGTATTATAGAAATTTATACTATGGATTGATGGCTAGGCATAAAAAAATCACAAATAACAAATAAATATAGAGAAAAAGCCCAAGATCTATGGCTTTATTAATCATTGTGAGGCTGTTTTCAACATAAAAAAAATCTATAAATTGAAAAGCATAAATAAATTACTAAATATATTGTTTTATAGTGTATTCATTCATGTTTTTTTATATTCTTAGAAACTGTACTGAAACACTTTCACTATAAATCGCTCTATATTTATTTTTGATCGTTCTATAAATAATGTTAAATGTAAATCTATTTGAATAGCTATAAGTTTAATATCTACGATTTAATTTGAAAGAATTGATCAATTACTATAAATATATGAAAAGATCCGATTAAGGATTATATCATAAATAAAATAGATTATATCATTTCTTCTCCATTTAAATAAAATTAAAACAAAAACCTCATCTTTTTTTTTGCCTTGTTTTTGATCTTTTATAAAAATACTGCTATAAAACCTAGAAGTACGACTCAAGTATTAAATGTTATTTTTCACCAAAAAGATTTGCTTTACAAACAATATGATGACATTTCTTATTTTTTTACTTGTTTAAAATTACAAAGATATGCATTGAAAATGATAATGTATTCCTCAAATATAGATAAAATGTGTTTTTTTATATAAACATGCATAAAAAAATACTTTATGATACTGTTTTTAATTGAAACACAGTAAAGCTTTTAAATTTAATGCGTCTGATAACAACATTTCAAATGCATTTTTATGTGTAAAAACAAAGGTATGTTCTATCATGCACTATAAATAAAATCAATATGCTGTTCGTGCATGAAAAACCAAGATATAATCATCAATATTATTAATTACGCCAAAACATATTGTATGTCATAAAAAAAATATATAAGATATATTTTATAATTCTTAAACACATGTATTGAGAATACAAGGGAATAAATACATAAAGAAAATGTAAATGTTACAAGAATAGTGGCAGGAATTAAAAAAAAATAAACAGTGCAACTTGAACTGTAATTCTTATATATAAAATTTGTATAATTTTTTCTATTCGGTTTTAAAACGCAAATGCTTATGTATTTTTCTTATAATATATTTGAATCGTATTAAATAGGTTTCTTATCTTATCCTTTATTAATAATGATTATGCATGCAATTTTTTTATGCCATCATAATACAACATTTCTGCCTATAATGGCATTATTCTATTTGCATCATATATTATAAATTACTTGAAAAACATTAAGGCTAAACATTTATGTATTGAAATATAGCTGGACACTCGTCTAAATATTTTGTTTTGTGAAAGAAGTAGAAATCCGATACAATTTAAATTATTGGAAAAATAATTTTTTGCACATTTAGTTTCAGTAACGATATTTAGTATGTATAAAGAATTTTTTTTTTGTTTTTGTATTATTTCGTGTTAAATTCTGTTGTGATCTATGTTCGATTTTCTATATCTTTTAATTGTTTTGACATAAAAAATATATTATTAATCTATATTTAACATAATTAATCAAAAATCACTTAAATTTTGGTATTGAGGCCAGAGATTGAATTTGTCCAGTGTCTAATTCATTAAATATAACAACATATAAATTAAACATGGAACAAGACGCTTATGTTTGTATCTTGACTGTTTTTTCTGAATACATTATATTTTATAAAGCATCATATAAATATATTATATTCAAATCTAAAAATACATTATTTTTGTAAAAGAAAATTATTACTTATAAATTTCAATATTCAGACCTATTGCAAATGTTTCAAAGATCGGTAACCACGTTTTAAAATGCTTCATGTATGATTAACCCCGTTGAATTAAATATAATTAGGTCAAATATTCTATGATTAAATACTCTTTTTCGTCATTTTTTATGCTTTATACCTATAATATACTTTCTTCAAGACTAAGCCACCATTAAAATGTGAGAGATAGTAAGATATATATGTTTCATCAGCAAGAAAAAGGATAAATGATTCGTTTATAACGAAACTAAACCCTAATATGATTTTTTTGCTATTATTTTCGTAATTGCATAGAAATCATTAAAACCAAAATATAGTTGTCTTTTGCAAATAAACTTACGTAAGCTTGTTTGTAAAAATACAGCTGTGTCGGTATACAATTGAAACGATAAAATATCACAGATATTCTAAAAGATAAAAAAATTATCATAATCGCTAATTTGCATACTTTGAACTTTTATACTCTTATAGATAATAAATTTGGTTTAGCTTTTTCTGAGACCAAAAAAGTAATTTTTATAGGATATTCCGTTAAATTTGCCACATATATGATTTTAACTTCTTAATTACAAATAATATTACAATATAACACAAAAAAATCCTTTTATCAGTATATGCTCTCATGCTAAAGTATTTTTTATTTCTGATACTAAATGCTATTCCTGTTTATAAAATTTGTATTTTACTAGAATATAAGATCTTTCTATTTTTTATGCAGGATTCACGATTTTTTATTATTTTTTTTGCTATTTTTTTTTTGGAGTCTTAGTCTTTTAATTTTATGGAATTTTTTATCGGCAAACCAACGCTTTGTATTTTTAGCGATTTCTATCAATATATTAATGATAAATAATTTGAATATTTACTTTTACTTTAACAGCAAATTACAGAAACCATAATTTTTATAAGTACTCACTGTAAAGCCAAATAATATAGTGTAAATTACACGTAAAATTGTACATTCACACGTAAAAATATTTTCGTTTCATAACTTCATTGTATGCATAATGCGAAGTGAGTAACCTAAAAGTATACAATAAACTATCAAATCATTTTTTTTTAATTTCACATATTTGGATTAAAAAATATCTTTCTTTTTTTACAGAAATAATATAGGTTTTTTTTAAATCTTAAATCTAAGTATAAAAACAATTTAAAAGATGATATACTTTCACAGTAAGATAATTTTGTCGTAGAAACCTTTAAAAAAACGATAGAAGTAAATTATGTATAAACAAGAACATTAGAAAAAAGTTTGTTATATTTTTTTAATCAAATAAACTTCTCCTATTTATTTAGCAATCTTTTATCACCACAAATTTTATATTTTAATGTTTTAACTATGCATTAACCATTTTTTTGCGATATAACTGGTTTTCGTAATTTGGTAAATAAATTTTAACAGTTATAGCAATTATATGCCTTTTATACACCATGTTATAGATATTTTTTTGGATTATGCATGCTATATGTATATAAATGTCTACCTTTTAAAAAAATATAAAGTATAATAAATGGAATAATATATGCTTAAGAGTTTAGAAAGGAATCTTCGTACGTTTCTTATTTGAATAGAATAAAAAGATAAATAATTTCAAGCTCGAGATTCGCTTCGGCAAGATTCTGTTTTATAACTAGAGAAATTTTCTAAGGTTTAGTAATTTACTAAAAATATGATTCTTTTATATGCTAACATATCCGTTGATAAATTATCGGTATTTTTGATATATAATGCCACTATTGACTTCGAAAGACTTCAAATTGCAAAAATCAAACATATGTAAATTTATAATATACCACTTTCTTCATGATTTGTAAATTGACTTTTTTAAACTTAAGATAATTAGGAATTAAAAATATATATTTAATCAGTTTAAATAATATTTTTAAACTATATTTTCATCATGAGATCTACACATAAATTGCTTGCATAAATACATCAACACTTACTTTATAAGAAAATAATGACTACATATAGATTCTTGTATTTTTTATTATTATCTTCACGCTTGAAATACATCAGCTGGGCTACATCCTATCGTGCAAAATATGCATGTAATTCATTATAAGAAAGCTGATTTATTCATAGAGCCACTTACTGCATTTAGATAAGCATACCAAATGATTTTTATTAGATATTGCAAATAATTCTCTGCATATGAGGTATTTATAGAATAGGCATTTTTTTTATCTTTTTTCATAAAAAAATATCGTATATTTGAAATCATAAAAATATTGATCCAAATACCAGGAATTTTTGTGTCTTTTATATATAGTCAAAAAAAATATTTATAAAATTAATTTATTTGTAAGTACCTTCCATGCATGTGTATTTTTACTCATTTATATTATATCATAAATATTTAACACTTTATATGATTTTATAAAATTCGGAAGGTCATTCTACATCATATTTTTAAATAAAAATTAACATTGAGTTACCGTTTTCAGTCTACGCTAATATTTCAGCCTTAATATTGTATATAAAAACCCCAAATCTGATACTTCTTGTGGATAAAATTTTTAACAATGTAATAAAAAAACTGAATTTCAAGTGTTAAGTAATATTTTAATAAGAAACTTATTTGAAAATCGCTGTTATATATTAATTTTTATTTGAAATGTCACAATTTTGATCCTACGTGCACTAGACTAGTAATCCAATATATATACAAAAAATATTCTATCTAAGAAATAAAATAGTACGATCTATATCCTTGAATCTGAAAAATGTAACTGATTTTAAAAATGCTTAAAGAGCAGGTTTATGATAATGTCAAATAAAAACATGTTAAATTTTAGACATGAAGCTATAATTTTTTTACCTGTGTTGTATGACGAAAAAAAGAACAGTTAATTATTTCATATTTAAAATAAGATCTGACTTATGTATACATGTATTTAAAAAAGAAAATTTTACAAAAGAATTGACTGCTAGTATCACCTAATTAAATATTCATATGATCAAAGTGTATATTATATTTTGTTTTTATATATATTTAGAATAAACTGATATTTTATGTCTCAAAGTCATATGATTTGTATTTTGTTGTTTTAATTCAGATAAGTGTTTTTTTTTGTTATACAGAATTCATAATCCATATTCATAAAAAACAAATTGATATATCTGAATTATATATGTGTAAAAACCAATATCTTTATGCGATATTCAAGTTATAAACTTTTTTTATATTTATCAATTATTAGTATATCATATGATTTTACTAAATGGCAAGGATAAACATTTTAACGAAAAATGATACAATATAAATAATTAAATTTCACAGTTACTTTGTATTATAGGTATAATTCAAATAACTTTATAAATTTTTTCTATCTATTCATCATAATTAGGAAATATAAAATAAAAGTAGTTTATTAACAAATTTAGCTTATATCATCAAGTGTTTTTTTTAACATTCTTATAAAAATTCGCATTTTTTTCAGCAAATATTTATTAAATCTAACGGACTAACAATAAATATTAATTAGTGACTTTATAATCAATTTTTTTGATATCTATTCCATATATTGTAATTATCGATTTCCTTTATCCAATGTTTAAGATAATAAAAAAACGGAAAAAACCATATTCACTTATATATTTTAGATTTTAACTGGATAAAACTGACTAATTCATGCCAAATAGAAATTGATCGTAAAAAATGCAAATAAGGCGTATATTTTCATTTTTTTTTGACATTTTATAATAAAATTATTATTACTAAAATGTTTAATATATTTCTTCGTCAAAAACATAGCAAAAAAACATTATGAATTTGCTTTTAACCGCTAAGAAAGTAAAAGAAAAATGAAAGTATAGAATAAAAAACATATTTACATAAAAAAATATTATTTGTAGCAGATGAAACGATTTATCAGATAATGATCTATTTGTTAGTCTCATATTTATCTTGCCTAAGAAATACACATTTCAATTTTTTTTAAAAGGTTCAATTTTTTTGTCAATTAATGTATCTAGAAGTATTTTAAAGCAATAAAATACTTTTCAAATATGATACTTACGGGAGCATGCAAAATTTGATATGTATCTTTATTTGCATTTATATTTTTTTTTCATTTTTCGTGCCTATTGTATCAGATATATATTATTTGTTTATTTATATTTATATTTGATAAATGGGATTCTTTTTACGTGAGTTATAGATAAAATAGAACGAATCAAATTTTTAACACGTTAAAAAGTCAATATGCTTATCTGAGTGTTATCCATGTAATTGTATTTGAAAGACACCTTTTTTTTATCGGTATTTAAAATCTTTATCGTAATACGTTTGAAATTTTCTCTTCCACGATTTTTATTTGTTCTATGGATTTTTTTTTGTTTTTAAATACAAAAAAAACTGAAACTTATAATTTCATTGTACTTTAAAACACGTTCTATGGGTCATATATGAAATTTTAAGCAAATATTAGCATCCACCTTGATTAAGCAGCTTATATTATAATAGTAAAAAAATAAGATATGCATATTTTATGTTTTTATAGCGGGTTGAATAAACTTAGAATTACTCCTAAATTTTACTATTATGCACTATTTTAATATATTCACTAAAACATAGACATAATCTACATAAAATGGCATAATCGCATCTATAATTAATCTTCTGTGGCTGGATTCAAAAATATAATTCATTAAATATCGTATAAGAACACCTTGTATCTAGAGACACCAACTGGTTAA
Source organism: Rhyacophila brunnea (assembly GCF_057557595.1). NCBI lineage: Eukaryota > Metazoa > Arthropoda > Insecta > Trichoptera > Rhyacophilidae > Rhyacophila > Rhyacophila brunnea. The sequence goes on along the minus strand of NW_028233370.1, from coordinate 1,284,488 downwards.
ATTTTTATATATCTTGTTTGTTTTTATTATGATTTTATAATTTAACTCTATCCTATAAAATCTTAAAACGGGCGTCATTCCATAAGTGAACAATGTGTTCCTCCATATTTTCATATAAGTATAGTTACTGAAGCTTAATTTCGTATAATTTCAAAAAATCAGCAATAAAAGACTTTACTGATGGTGATGTTGTTTACACGATTCTTGTTCTTATGAACATTAATTTATTATATCGATTCTATTTTTATAGCAATTTATTGTATAATTTTTACTTTACCCATAAAATAGATTTTGAATATTATAGTATGGATTTAAGGTGACCTAGGGCTAATTTTTTTATTTTTTTATGCACACTGGAATGAAAATATATATTATCCACGAAAAGAGCAGTTATTGCTATCGGCCTTTTATTTAAAAAAACATTTTAGTGTGTATCTATGTAAAACGTAGACCCTAAGCATCTAGTATATATGCAATATGAATCTAAATTTTTTTTGCTTTAATTTATCTTTAAATATCATCCTAGTTTGGTTTTAAATGCACATTTTATTCAAGTAAAATATAAATCACCTGTTACTTCGCATTTCATTTGTTTATTTAACACCAATTAGAAGGGATTTTCTCCACGCATTAGGAAATTTTTTTTACGATCTATATATGACTATATCAAACCAGATAATTAATAAATTACGACCAGAAGATTGAGATAATCATATAATGCATGATTAGAACATAATGACAAATAGTCAAAAGTTATCTCTATTAATTTTCGACACAAAAGATTGTATACGTCACAATAATAATTTTGATCGGATTTTACATAAAAATTTTATTTTAGATCTTGAATTAACTCGAAAATCATGTACACATGCTCATTTGAGTAAATCCTGGGTTTTTTTTTACAATTCAATTTTTCAATATATAAAAAGAATTGTTTTCTTATTAACTGTTTTTAATCATTATATATAATTTTGAGTCGATGTATGATCATCTTATTCTATTTTCTGTTTTTTTTTGGTGTGAATAATTCCATACTTGTATCTAGATTTATTTATATTCTTTTTTATTGGCATTTTACCGTATATTTTAACTTATATTTATCTTAGCTTATATCCGATCAATTTTTTGAGCCTCCAAATGATAATTTTTTGCAAATGATTCTTTATGTAAATTTATGCCGTTAAAATTATAATATTGTTGAATAGTACTTCGAGACCAAGCTATTTCATTTGGTTATATTCAATTAATTGGAAAATTGTATTTTTTTTGTTACATAAATTAACAATCTAATTTAGCCCATGAATCATGGATATGCAGTTTCCATTTGTTGCTTCATATTCAATGTAAATTTAATTTGCTTTTTTTTTAGATTCTTAGGTTGTAATCCTAAATTTGGACATTTAATGCACCGAAAATTATTGTAAAAGTCTTAAATTCTATGCTTAACATCAAAACAATCTGCATTGTTTATAATAAGGTTTTTTATTTATATGTAATTTGTTTATTACCAGAGTAAGTTTCATCATCGTATTTCATAAATTTTATGCTTTTTTCGATATTATTTTTCTGTGTTTCTAGATATTAACTAATTACTGCAAACAAAGTTCTTTTTTTTTCTGTGGTTTAGTTAATATTATGAATTTTATATATTCTTCGCTGTATTTCTTATAAATCAGATACAATTGATAATAATAAAAAATTTACGAATTTATATATACTCTACAGCACTACATTGCTTATTTTTAGATGTTTATAATATTAAAACACATCGATATGTAAATTTCTAAAAAAAAAGTAATATATATTCAAAAACTACCTTTTTAAAACGTATTTTCTATTGCTTTTATATTTTTTTATTCTTTTAATGAACGAAGATATATTCATATCAAAATGTGCTTACAAGGTTCAGAAGGTAATGAATTTTTTTGATGCCTCAAGCATTTTTATTTTTAGATAAACATAAAAAAATATGCGAGTTTGGAATAAATTCTTTTTAAATATAATAATGATATGTGATTGATTACCCAACAAAACTATAGAATCGTAAAATCATTGTAAATTGCGTTAACAATTACTTTTTCGGTGATATAAAATAAACAAAAAAAAAGTTGACTAAAATATATTAATGCATAAGCCTCATATAAATTATCACTTTGCTATATAATTGTAAATAATTTTTAAGACTATATTTTTAAATAATGTGATCATGCGAACTATTATAACCCGATTTGAACTTTGATGTGCTTTATATTTTACTAAGTGTTTAAGGCTGAAATCTTATTTATTTCTATTGTTATTATTTTTATAATCATAAATTCACTCCCTTTCTTCATAATAAAATTAAAAAACACACTTAGAGCATTTTTTTTATTGTATTAAATATCTCGAGCTCTATCTTATCCATATAATATCATTTCAATTTTATGATTTTTTATAAAAAGAAAGTCATGTTTGTGTAAATATAAATAATTGTAGTGTTTTATGGATATAAAATATAAAAAAGATACACATGAATCTTACAACGACAAAATTCCCGAGATAAACTTGTTTTAATATTTTTAAAGTGAAAATTTGCAATCGTGTCTATTTTAAAATACTCAGACGGTGTAAACTCATAGGTTTGCTCTTACCGTATAATTATATAATATTTTGTATACTGTGTCTAATTTTTCCGCTGAACTCTTATATATTGGATCGTAAAAATGCATTCACTTCGCTTGTTTTATTTTAACTATCGATATGAATTATAGTCGGCCAGATGGTGAAAATAGGTAATTTAAGATTTTCAAATATTTAATTAAATGTGATTTTCTCCCGATGAAGCATGTTTTGTCTTGTATTCTTAGAAATGTGTGTATCAAGATTTTGAATTTTTATAATAAGAACCTAAGATTTTCTTCCTATATTTTATCACTCATCTTTCTGTGCTTGGATTTGTAGATAACTTGCTTTGGTTGATTATGTCAATAAAGTTTATTCTAGAATGCCAGTTACTTCATTATTTGTTTTTTTCGAAAAATAAAGATTATAGGAATATTATGAGTGTTTTTATTTTATGTCGGCAAACAATTATGTCATATTTGAACTATAATAAGTCAATAAGAATTGTTTACTGTTGCTCGAATATTTAGCTTAGATCATTAATCTCATTTTTAAGATATTTTTATCTTTTTTTTATTCATATACATGCCTAATTAGCCTTTTAATTAGTATTGTAACATAATGCATCGTATCTATACATTTTGCTTATTTAGAATTCCTATAAACTACGAACATGAAAAATATATTTATTTGTGTTAGATAAGTTATATGGATAGGTTTTTTGTTTTTGACGGTTTTAAACCTTTTTATATGCACATTAAAATGAATATTTTGATTCTTTTATAGATTATATAAGATACCAACATATATAATGGATTTCCATTGTTAAATTAAATATATTGATAAGCTTATACATTAGGCATTAATTATACTAAATAAAAGGTAATTATGCTTTATATATATTTTATCCAAATAATATATGATTATGTTAGCTTTTCAACACAATAAGTGTATTTTTCTTGCTTCTTGCTTTTTATGATTTATTATATGTGAATTTAAATCCTGCCCAAGCATGAATGTTCAACGAGATGTGTAAATCCCATGAAGAAATCAAAAAATCATTCCGTCTGATTGTAAATGATTTGGGTAATAAACAATGATCATAGGGCTTTGAAGATGGCATTGGCGAGAGATTTGTGTCCTCTCGCCAGGAAAATAGAAGTTATAATATGGTTTTTTGTGGCTGGTGGAGATAATAGAGTCATAGAGTCGGGCTGTGCCCAAGATAAAGATAGGGAATTTGGTTTTTATAAAGTTGCGCCGAAGGCCATGTCCAATTTTTCTCTGAGGAGACGTGGACACATATTCGGATATGATATTAAATTTTTGATTTCAAGCATTTTTTTAGTTTTATGATAACTATTTTTTTATAATCGAAGAAGTTTTATGTTCTTATTTTTTATAGAAATCCAATTTCTATTATTTTTTTTAATTTTCTTGTATAAAAATTAATCTTAAATTAATTATTTTCTATGATCAATTCATATATTTTATACTTAAAATTTTGAATTTTCTATTATGGAGTCAGTGCTCATTTATTAAGTTTTTCGATATTTCTTAAATAATTGTATAATTCATGGGATTTATTATTTACCAAGTTTCTTTGATCGTATATTTTACTCAATGTTTATTTTTTATGATTTCTTTCAGTTCACATATTTTTTAAAATATACATTTAAAAAGAATCATAATAAGTCTGTTTTTAATGTTTTTTTAATAAGCTAATATATTATTCTAATATTTATTGAACCTATCTACTAAATAAACAGACGCATAGATATTATTATCATGCCAATCAAACCTATATAAAAGCTATAAGTAATAATTAAATATTATGTACATTTATTATCTCAAAAATAGAATTATAACAATATTTTTTATTATCAATCGCTAATTTTATTTGATAAGCTTATAACCAACCTGCAATCTAAGAATATTTGTTATTTATAGTTCAAAAATTATTAAAAAGAAAGATCCTTATGTGATAATACAAAATGAGTTTTAAACTGTTTAATTAGAACATTGTGACTATAAAATTGATTAATAGCAGACAAAAATTATTTTAACACATTTATATCGAAGATTTAAGTCAAAAATAGTTTATAGAATTTATGTTATACTGTTACTAGTTTGATGTATCAACTATAAAATCGAATTTTTTACCTCGTTCTTCAAAAATATATTATTACGACTGGTAATAAATATTTGGAAAGAATATGTTCAATTTTTAAATCTTTTTTCAAAGCTCATTCATATTCTAGAAAAAAACTGTATCATGAATAATTTAGTTGTTATACACAAAAAAATTATGTATAATTTAATGAATGTGTTTGAGTATAATCTAAAATGTCCCAGAAAAACTATAAATCATGTTTTGGAAATATAAAAGAGGCCTAATATCGTATGAGTCCTTAATTTATACGAAATATGTTTATGATTAACATAAATGTTACATTGATTATAAAATGTATGAAAAAATATTTTAATCACCAATATATGCTCATTCATTATCAATTTTTGACTATGATTTCAGAGTAAGCTAATTTATTTTTTAGTTTTAAATTGAACATAATATATAAATTATTTTAGGGTATTTAGACGGATATTAAGTTTTTTATTATATTGCAATCTTTTATCAGCTTGTATGCAATAGATTTGCAAATTTTATAGGTAAATAACAGGATAAAAGAAAAGAAACAATATTGGGTATAAATAATGGTTTTTATTGTGTCCTGGTATTCTTGTAAACCTTGCTTCAGATATTATAATATCCGATAAATAAAGGAAGATGAGAATGCTCTATGACGTAGTTATTAATCATATTCTATATTTTTACTGTAAATATAAAACTCTGATGAAAATATTCATACAAAATTGGGTTTGTAACGTACATTTAAAATTGAGCAAAAAATTTATGGTAGCGTCTATACGAAATTTATAGTTTGAATACATATATATTTTATTCTTTTTTTATAAATACATATTTCACGACGTAAATTAAACTAACATACTTCTTCATAAATTAATACATATTATAAATTGATAATATTTTTTAAAAACCAAAGATCATACAATTCCATTTGATGGCAAAGCATATAAGTTTATTCGTAATAAAGCCGTTGTTTGATGCCCCATGAACACGATAAATCAAAATTTCTATACCTATTAAATGTTAATTTTATATTTTAAATAATAATAAAATATTTCTGATCATAAGTTCATTTATTTTTTTCTTTCATGTAGAATATGCTAGTCTTCGATATACTTTTGGTTAGCACGCATCTATATTATATTATAAAGGTTGCTTTCGATTTTAATTTACTTTTGTTGCACATTTTTTACGTGTTTATATGAATATAGTTGTTAGACATATGATTCTACTTTTTTTTTGACGCCACAACCCGTTATTTTTTCTTATGAATCATATAAAAATATCATCTCATTATCTGAACTTCACAATGAATTTTTAATTCTGGTGAAACTTTAAGAAGTTTTTAGTTTCACAAAATAAATGAATAAAATGATTCACATAAGTTCATCTTAACCAAATCATATTTTAAGACATAACATCTGTGGTGATAAAATGCGGATAAACATAAGAATATCGTAAAAGCTTAAAAAACACTGATAAAATGATGATATATTAAATATTAGAGATTTTTGAGCTTTTTTCGGTAATCTTAGTATAAATGATTTTATTAGCATGTTGATCGGTTATTCTTAAAATATATTCTTTACCATATTTAGTTTTTTTTACCATCAGTGCAATTTTTTTTTGATTTGTTTCAAAATTTTCGAAAATGGATATATATTTACAGTAGGTGAAAGAAACATAAGGTTTTTTCATGGTCTTTTTAAGTGCAGATAATTAATATTAAAGTATTTTAATAAATTGGCATATAATTACAATGTTGCTTTTTATGCGTATTCGAAATAATTCATTTAGTATAAAATTATAACATTGTGATATTTATTATATTCCTGTATTTTGTTATTCATCATATTCAACGCCATTTGATATATGCTTTTCCTAAAAAATAGTTTAAAGAACTTAAAACTTGTATAATTTTATATTTTGTTTTTGATTTTAAATGAATTATATTCATTCTTTCGTGTATGGCATACTAATGTTTTCTTTCGTACTGTTAGAAATTTTTAGACCCATTTTTTTTAAATCCAGACGAGATGTGTAAATCCCGAGTAAATCGAACAATCATTCCGACTGATTGCAAACGATAGGGAAAATGCACAAGAAAAAGATAGAAGGGCTTTGAAGTTGGCATTGGCGGGAGATTTGTGTCCTCTCGCCAGGAAAATAGAAAGAATGTATTTTTGTTGCTGGTGGAGAGAATGGAGTGTGCCAGTGCTTAAGATAAGAATTTAGAATTTGGTTTTTTTAAAGTTGCGCCGAAGGCTATGCCCGATTTTTGTCTGAGGAGAAGTAGATATAAAATTTGGATTTGATATTAAATTTTTGGTTTTTAGCTTTTCTTACATATATTTTGAGATAATCAATTTAAGAACTTTTGTCCTGTATTTTTATTATAATCTAATTTCTTAAATTTTTTTTAATTTTCTTATATAAAAATTAACCACATAAATATATTATATTCGTACGATCAATTCCAATTAATTTCATGCCTTAAGATTTTTATTGTTCTATTGTTAAGTCTTTGTTTATTTTATAATTTTTTCGATATTTCTCTAAATAATTGTATAATTCATGGGATTTTTTATTTACCAAGTTCTTTTGAACGAATATTTTAATCGATGCTTATTTTTTATGATTTCTTTCTGTTCACATATTTTGTAAACTATACATTTAAACAGAATAATAAACTAGTCTGCAATGACTATTTTCTTTAATATTTAAAAAAAAAGCTAATTTAGTATATTAATTATTATAAAACCTATCTACTAAATAAACAGGCGCATAGATATTATTATCATGCCAATCAAACCTATATTAAAGCTATAAGTAAAAATTAAATATTATTTAGATTTATTATCTTAAAAATAGAATTTTAAAAATATTTTTTTGTATCAATAACTAATTTTATTTTATAAGCTTATAAACAATCTGCAATCTAAGAATATTTGCTATTTATAGTTCAAAAATTATTAAATAGAAAAATCCCAATGTAATAATACAAAATGAGTTTTAAACTGTTTAATTAGAACATCGTGACCATAAAATTGATCAATAGAAGACAAAGATTATTTTATTACATTTATATCGAAGAATTAAGTCAAAAATAGTTTATAGAATTTATGTTATACTGTTACTAGTTTGATGTATCAACTATAAGGTCAAAATGGTTTACTCGTTTTATATAAAATAAATCTTTACGACTACTAATAAATATGTCGAAAGAAAATGTAAATTTTTTTTCCCAATATAAAATAGCTATGAAATTATATATATTTTTATCGATTTTGATACAAAACTCGAATAAATAAATGTATAAATAATACAATTTTTTTACAAGACTATAAATAAATTACCATATTTATTCAAAAAGTTGCATGCTTTTTTAAGTTAGAAATTTTTCTCGTAATGTTATAATATTGTTGGGAAAATTGATAAACACGAGGTGTATCTTTATATTATTTTCTAAATCTTTAATCCTAAAAATTAATGTAATTAATGGACGTATATTCTTAAATATAACAAGATATGGCAGATATTCTTATTCAAAATATGTTATTTGTGCAAACAATTTTTTTGATTCCTGCATCATATTCTTTTATATTATATGTACTTCTAGTAATCTTGCAATTTTTGGTATAAAAAAATATAATTTCTTTGAGGTGTAAACATAGATAAGAAAACAGGACAAATACGATGATGTTACAGGGTTTTGATTTTTTAAAAAATTATGTAAAATTTTCTCTGCCAAACTTTTTTTTTACAATTATTGATATAAAATTATTCATTTATTATAGAATTAGTTTCGAAATATAGCTATCTTAAAGAATAAAATTCTAAAGTATAAGCAAATAATTATATGTAAATCAGCTATCAAAATATTTTTTTAGTATTAGATGCCAATATGCATACACAAAGCCTATTTTATGCATTTTTTGTATTTTACTACTGATAATTAAATTTATATATCGTTTTTAAACAACGAATAAATTCTGGTTTTATTATGTAAGAATTTTCGTATTGTCTATCTATTTCACAAAATATAGAGTAATAGGCTGTATATATAGTATTTTCTAATAATTTTATTCCAATATAATTCTCATATCCATTGCAAGAACATAATCTTATTTTTACCTTCTGGAAACTACAATAATAATTTACTCGAAAATAAAAGATATAAAAAAAAAGTTTACGATTAAACAATTTATTTATATGTTATCTTATACCATATATTCTATTATACCAACACAAAATGCATATTTAAAGCAAATTTTATGTTTATTATTTCAGTTTGTCTAATTCCAAATTTTTATGATTCAGAAGTTTGTTTTTCTTATATAGAAATACCCAAATATCTTTGCTATTGTATTTATTTTAGGTTTTGACTAGTTTCTATAACTTTAATTAATTTTTATCGGTTTTACTGCTGTTTCTCGCACGTTAAATATGGATACGTAATCTTGCATTGATTTTAATTAAATGCTTTACGATCTACTATTGTGAATTATTTGTATATATATCAAAAGTAAAGCGAATTTAGCTTATCTCATTTCCCAGTGAATATATAGATTCATAAAAAAGGGGAAATATATGATATTTTTGAATAATTTAGATGTAATAGCAAGAATAACGTCTTTGTACAGTATATAATAATTTTTTTATCTTAACAAATAAAAATAAAAAGAATTTTATGATTTTGTTCATCAAAGTCTTGTAGCTGAAATATTATGATCGTTTATAAAGTATCAGAAATACCTTAACTTTTGAAGATTTTAGAATCTTTATGGCGGAAAACCGTTTATATGTAAAAAGCCGATTGATCATCATATCTGAATTTTAAAATGCTAGTTTATTTGAATCTGTTATTTATTTCGCTTACTTAATTTTGAAATTTATATACTGTACCACATTTATTTGTAATTATTTCATATCTAGAAATAGAGGCACAAGTAAGATTTTAAATAAAAAAATCGCCATATTATATTAGAGAAGAGATCATTCTAGTTTTTACTATTAATTATGGGCATAATATCAACTTGAGTCGATCATATACCGAATAGATTAATTTTATTTATATTATACAAATTTATGCCAAAATAAATAAATAAAAATCTAAGATAAAGTTTCAGGAGTAAAATATGTTACAACATCACATACAAGTTTTCATTTCTACAACATCGACTCGCTGATAATGTCCTATAATATCCTACTTTAGATATGCTGAAACGTACATGTATGAAATTCTACGTTATTATTAAGATGGATTTGTGACCTTCGTATTATTATACGTTTTAGGTTATATAAATAATTACTTGCATTTTAATGGATAAGAAAATTTCTTAAGATACATTAAATTTTTTCTTCTTAAAACATGAAGTGAAGCCTTATATCATCTAATAAATACATATTTCAAAATTAAGTAACACAAAGGTTTTTTTATCGATACAAAGGTGATGGAATTTTTGTATAATTATACAAAATTGCATTATAAATTTATATTTTTCATTTAAAGAATTCAAATATGCAATAATCATGGATAATATCTCGATAAATATTTGTTGCCTACCTTATTTTTTAAAACTATACAATGTTTCGTTTTAAAGATTTTCTAAAACATAAAGGCTATATAAATATTTTGATTTTATATACATCAATAGCTCATTTTCGCTCACATTGGTATTTTATCTAAATTTTTAATGTGCCTTTGTCTTTTTTCTAAACAAAGTAAAATATACTATAAATTTTGTTTTTACCTACTTAGCATCGTCTGTGATTGTGTAATTTTCATTTTTTGTTTCGTTTTACAAATATTGAATTTTAAATATACTAAAAATATAGTGAATGTAGTTTTAAGTGGAATTATATTTGTTTTTATATATTTAGTTATAAAAATACTGATAAAAGGTTTTTTAGAGACAGTAAAAATAATTTTTTATGGATAATATTTTCTTACAATATTTTTTACAAACTTCGCCTAGTATAAGAATATATCACATTTGTATTTGTGAATAAAGTATTCTAGATTCCTCATATATCACTATACATATTTTATACCATTAGTATATTTATATTAAAATATATTATTTTATATTAATAAGTTACATATACTATTTTATATTTTGAAAACTTTAGAAAAGTTAAAAAATCTAGAATGATAATAGTATCTAGCTATCTTATTGTGATCATCTTGGTTTTAATCTTTTTGTTGGTTCACTTTGATATTTAAATAATTTTACCGTGCTTTTTTTTTGTTCTGATTTAGATTATACTGTGTTAATTTCTTTAATTATAATATTATAGTTTAAACTTTTATTCACTTTAGAGTTTATTAAATAGAGTAATTAAAAACATGAATATTTTTTTTTAATGTAAACCTTGATATTTTTTTTTGTTTAAAAGTAAACTTATAATTAATTAATTTATTTTCAATTTAATTTTTGTATACTATTTTGTCAAATCTATTGCAAAGATGATGAAGATTCTTTGAGATTTATAAGCATATATCTGTACAGGTATAAGTATAAGTATTTACGTCACAAATTTTCTATCCTGTAATATTCAGCATGTTAATGTGTCAGTGGCAATGATATTCAGTAGATTAGATACCTGCCATGATAAATTTGATAGCAAAAGGCATTGGAATAGTATTTTTCGGCGTAAAAAAGCATGGTAACATATATTCTGTATATCGTCGCAGATTTTTGGGCAACTTTCTAACAGAAACATGCACATTTCGGAATTCTCAGATCCAAAAACGAATATTTGATTATATTAATTTTTAAAAAATTCAAAACGTATATCTAGAAGCCTAAAAAGGTATTTTAAATATAAATTATCTGTTTATTACTTTATTTTTTTGTTTCTTAAATATTCTATATTATTAAAATCAAACTTTACTCACTTTATAGATTTTATGCTCATTTATATATATTATCAAAATACTCACATTGCAATAGTTAAAATTAAAAAATTTCAAATTAAAAAAATATTCATTTGCAGAATCATTGACAGCAAAAATGTAATCCGCATTTTATAATATAACTGATAATGCATAATTCATTTGATTTATATCGCAAAATATACTTATAAAAAGACATTTTTCGAAATTAGAATTCGCTTAAAAACATAATATAATAAAGATATTTTCAAGCATGTTTTAATTATATCTTATTTCATATATTGATGGTAAAAAAACATATCTTTTATTATATATTGTTCTGTTATTTCGACAAAAAAACCTACTGATATTTTTGAATCTGATTCATTTGGCATAATTTGATTTTAAAATATTTTCGTCTCATTGTAAGGATTCTTCGGATTTCCCAGATTTTTTTATATAAGATAAACATCTTTTTTCTTATTTATAATCTCAAGTAATTTTCAGCCACCGTTCAATATGTTATACGTTTTATAATTTTTTTCTTGCTGTTTTAACATGTGTTTTTGAATTCCCCCCTAGAACGCATTGCTTTCTATGATTTTACGTATGTTTATCTGAATATCAAGATATGAAACGAAAAATTCATTTATAAGCGCATCATAATCATCATTAAGAAAGCACATTTACCGCATTCTGCTCATAGTTTTACGTTCTAAATATTAAATTTCGACATCAAATAACGTGTTTTCATTAGCTTTTTTGGTTCTTCTAAATCTGGATCTGTTAAGAAGCTATGTTTTTTTATAAACTTTTGCAATATTTCCCTGTATTTTTTGTCCCTTTAATAAAAACAAAACTTCTTTTTGCTATTTTCTCTCTAAATCTTCAGTTTTTCATTTTAGAATTATATTGACGGTTCGTGTGTATAAATTTTTCTCTTCTTTATTACTACTTAAAAAATATAGGTTCTGCTCATTTACGAATTTCACGGAATTTGAATCTTCTTTTTTTCTTCTGGATTTGTTCTTGTGAATCGATTCAGATGAATCTTGATTTTTCGTGTCATCTTTATGCCTATATAAGCCACAGTATTTATACGAATCAAATTTACTGTGTTTATATAATTGAACTTTTATTTATAAAAAAATGACAACTTATAGCAAATGACATTATTTTAGTTTAATTTGACATGTGGTTATATGCTAATATAAACCAACAAAGCTTGGTTTTTCTGTAACTGCATATGAAACTAAATTGAATCTTAATATGGTGATTGGCAAGAACTCCAGTCTAATATTTTGATTTGCGTAGTTTCAAAATATTCATATGAATATGAGCTTTAAAAAACCAAGATTCTAACTATAATTGCATATAATCATAAAGGATTCATCCATCATTTTATATCCTCAGTTTAGAAATATAACATTTTTTGATGATTTGTGTGCTTCTAATTAAGTTTCTGTCATTATATACATATTTTTTTTGTGGTTTATATTCGAATTTTTTGCTTCGAATTATAATAAAGTTTGTTTTTTTTAATACTTTTAATTATTCTTTTAAATTAATAAGAGTAAAGAAAATTTCTGTGCAATTCGTTTGAATATATATACAATAAATAATTTTTGGTTCAAAAAACCAATTTTTTATTTTTCTAAGTGGAACACCATAGTATCCCAACAGACTAAGAATAATTGAAAATAAATTATATTTTGTTCTATACGTTTATAAATATACAAATAATAAATCTTGTTGCAACCAATTAGTGCTTAGCATTTATACAGTTTATTTTATAATAAATTCTGTTTTTAAACCGATTTATATTACTCGTTCGCCGTATTATATTAAATATTCACAAGAATACCCGAATTAAAAGCTCAAAAAGAATCGTACAATAAGAAGGTACTTTATAATGCTTTAAACTTACTCTTTAATTGTTTTTAATAATGTTTTTGGAATTTTAAAGTTTTATTTTTGCATCTATTTTTATACGCTTAATTAAAAGATATAATAGTTACTTATTTTGTATATTTTTTATAAAAAAGTAAATTGAGGGTTTTTTTGAAAACTTATCGATGTTAGATCTATGTCGCAAAATATTATTCAAACATTGTTTTCGTTTTTGCTAAAAAATATGTTGAAATAAATTTCGAGACGAAATATTTGGTTATTTACTATATTAATCTGAAAAATAGTATGAAAAATTACGAATTTACGATTTACTTCATAGGAAAATAAATAAAATTATATATTGTTTCAAAATTATGTTTTTTAATTGTTATTAGTGACATATCAAACGATTTATTGGATAAGTATCTATTTTAAATCTATAAAAGTAATCAATGTGAGAAAGAATATTAAGATCAAATAATATGATAATTCAATATAAAGTTCTAATCCACAATAATTATATATCTGGAATCTTTTAGATACATTTCACATATGTATTTTCGATTTAGAAATACCTTGAATTTACGTAATTTATAAAGTTAGCTGTATATAGGATAATTTAACATATCTTATTAACGTGATTAAACTTGTTTAAATCACAATCATTTTTTTCGTAAATAAGAATAAGTTCGTCTTTGAATTTAAAATGTATAATTATTTATTATATTTTAATTGTTATTTTGAATATAAAGATAACCTATAAATAAGTTAACATGTTTAAATGTTTGTGTAATTATTATAAAACTAATCATGTGATGGTATTTATAAATTATTACAATAAATTATGTATTTTAAATTCTATTTCGTAATGTCTTTGCTTTTGTGTATTTAAGTGCTTATTTTTTTATGTTTTTTTTGACTTTATTTATCATATATCGAATTTTAAATCTTTCTTTAACGAAACTTTCCTAGAAAATTTTGATAAATATAATTTCGAGATTATTGACATCGAAATCAATCTTAAGACCTTATAGTTTTTATTATAATTCTAAAGAGCTAGATATAATCATTCCATGTGGTTAGAACGACTTTAAAAATAACTTTAAAATTTTCTGTGTTTAGATTGTTAAATATAATGTACATTTAGAAAAACATTATTTATAGAATTCGGCGTTTTTTGACGGAGTTACATCGTATAATACATTAAGATAATCATATGCCTTATAGCAAGATTTACCATACACAGTCTTTTTTTTTATAAATTTTATTTTTTTCGCATACTTATATTTTGAATGCCAACGAAAAACAATTAAAATAGCGTAAGTAAAAAACAATATCATGGTCCTTTCTTTGTATAATATATCAGTTTTATAACATTTGTCCTATAATTATGCAAAATATAATTACAAGGTTTTTATTTTCTTATATTTGTCTAACTTAAAAAATGCTATATTTATATGCTGGTTTATAAATATTCTATGTATTTAGTAAAAATAAATTTGATTATGATCTTATATAAATCTATAAGACCAATATACACAATAACTCAATCACAATATATGTGACTAAGTATTTTATTTTTTATTTTTTGTGTATTGATCACATTAAATATTTTATTTTACAGGAAAAAAAGTAATTTATCGTACTATAGAATCTGTATAATAAAGAAATGTAAACTAAGCGTTGTTGAATGATTAAGACCATAGAATCTTATCTTTATGGTAATGTATAAAGTTTTATTCTTATTTAAAAGCTGTTCTTTTTTTAAATTAAATATTGAAATATCATCCTAGTCTTTCTAAATTGACATTTTCAACATAATAAACCTTTCAAAAATAAAATCGAATATGTAATTTCTTTATTCGATAATATTTTAACTTAAGATTATGATTTTTGTATAATGATATGGTTTTCTTTAACATATTGAAGCGCATCATTATATATAATGCCAACTTTTAGTAATATTTCTAGATTATATATTCAAATCAAACATTTTCTATATAAATCGTGCCGACATCTTTAATTGGATATTCCTAATGTGAGAAAAATATTGTTTTAAAACCCACAAATAAGATTATATCTGTTTTATTTGAATAAGTCCGATTTTTCTATAAATAATATTTAAATGGGATTTTTGTTTTATATTTATAGTAAAAATGCCAATTTTACATTATTTTAACTCAACTATTTAAAAGATTGTCGTAAACAATAGAACTAAATAAAAAATAAACCTTGCATTATTAACACCTAAAAAGAAATTGGAATAGAAAGAAAACTTATAGATTCATATAAAAGATGGGATTGTCGAAAAATGAATAGATTACACTTTTATGCATTACATATATGATACATTGCTATATTTCAGCCACGATTGTTTTTTTATTTACAAGTCAGCTTTTTTTTGCTTTAGTCTATCTATTTATCCATGTAAATATTCATTTTTTTCTTTTTTGCCCCATTAAATTTTTGAGCTACCAAATATTACTACTTTTATTCTTAATATTTATATACAAACTTATTGATAATATGAAATTTATTTTCCATCTGATCTGTAATTACACTGAATTATTTTATACGATTATATTAAATAACATAAGTTTGCTTATTGTAGTTAACTAAAATGACATTTTTTTATATGCACCATATTGGACTTATTAAATGGACTGTTTTTTCTTCAAATCATAGCCAAAATTTATTTTTTTCCTTACGTTAATATCCAAATTAAATTTTCTATTGCATGATTTGATTTAGTAAGTTTAACTTTAAATTTTAGAAGTTTAGATATACTTTTTTATCGACTTTATTTGCCCCTTTCTTTTCGTGTCATTTTTTTTATTTTTAAATTCTCAAGATGCTAGATTTACTTAGTTTTTACACAAATATTTTGTTTTCACTTTAATAAATCATGTGAAAATTCTGTATTTGCATATTAAACAACTAAAAATCGATAGAATGTGTCAAAAATAAATTTATATTGATGTTTTTTTAGATAATATTTATCGAGTAAGTAAAATTTATTTTATTTTTAGATTTCTATTTTGTGATGATCTAAGCCAGTAAATTTTTATTTTTCGTCAACGACAATTTATTTAACATAATAATTAACTAACAAGGTTCCTACGGCAAATAATTTTTTATAGAGTCATGAGCGTTTGTATTTTTCATGTAAAACATAAATTTTTGGCTCGAAAAGAGTTTTAAAGATGTAATAAACATATAACCTACATATTTGACCTTCAAATTTCGGTACTTATAAAATATTTACAGATAGTCATGTTATTTTTAGATATTTAAAATATATAAATATAGAAAAACATTTGAAGAGAATGAATATAATAAATTATTAAAACATGGTTTCGACTTATCATTATTTTTTTTGTATTTTATGTACTATTTGTTTTTATTCAGTTTATAACTCATATATTCTAATTTAAACATTAATAATTGATTTATTTTAATAAGATGAGTTAGAAACTGAAATAAATTAGTTTTTGAAATGTTTAACCATAAAAAAACACATTTATGCTTAATATAAAATTCAATAATGAACTATAAAGTTATTTATAAAATAAGCATGTTGAAATCCGCTAAAAAATTCAGTAAATATATTTAAAACTAATTTACAATATATAAAAGAAGATAAGCTTTTTCCTTAAAGAAAAAAAATGATATCTATAAGATACTGTATTAATGAAATATCGTTAAGATCGAAAATTTCCAGAATTCCAGAATTTTTTTTTGTTTTTTATTAAACATGGGTTGGCAATTGTATATTGATATTATGATTCTAATATATGAAAGCACATAAACTATATAAAATTATTTTCTCAATCACATATTGTGAGCATATATAGCTTATAATAGGCTTTTTTGCATTATCAGCCGTAAAATAATTTCATTGATCTTATTTTTTAAAAATCATTTTTATTATGTGTGAAAATTGCACCTTGATGAGCTTTGAAGTCATTAAAGATAAAATGACATATAGTCATTGATATATAGCCAATATGGTATGTTTAAGTTTTTTTAGATGCGACTACAAAACAAAATAAAAATTAATATCAATAGAAAACTAAGTTTATGTTACCAATTTTATTATATATAGCATTTTTAGGTGCTTGAATATGCTTGCTATGCTTATCGTATGCATAAAACAGGATTCAGAAAACTTTTACATACTCTATTTCTTTTAATACGTGAATACAAGATAATTATAATATTTACTTTACTTAATTTCCATTTTATGTGATACAAAGTTCTTATAAGTCAATCTATAATTATTTACAGTTTTACACATGTTAATCTCAAAAGATTGCTAATACCGATTCAGATTTTAGTATTTTTTTATATAAGCCATTGAAACATATCTTTTTAGATTTAAAATTTAAGAAATATATTAAAAAAGTCGAAAATATCTTTGAAATTATACATTGATATTATTTTTATAATATTGTTGATACTTTTTACTCTAAATATATAGAAATGATTATTATATGTTTAGTTTCTATAAATATAATTTTTAGAATAATAAAGTCTGTAAATTTTTGTTTATAATTGCTACAGCGTTTTTTTTTAAACATTATTATTAGCTGATGATACTTTATATATAATTTAACGCCAAAATCTTATATAATTTTTTCTATCACTATAAGCTTTATACAATTAGAATTCCATATTTATCTGTTTTTAATATTGCGGTAATTAGTCTATTTTTATGCGATTAAAGTTCTTAAATGTTTATTAGAATCTTTTTAATTCCTACATTGACATGATGTATCGACGAGAGTGGGAAAGACTCTCGTTAAAAAAAAGAAAATAAATCCTGTCGAGGTAATATGATAGGGGAGAAATCATATAAACTTATATTTCTGCTGCTCTATAGATGGCATTGGCGAGAGATTAATGTCCTCTCGCCAGGATAATTGATAAGAAATAATATAATGGATGTAGCTTTGGTGGAAGATAAGAGGCGTGCAGGTGATTGGAAATCGAAAAGTAATTTTTGATTTGGTAGTAAATGTGCCGAAGGCTATGCCAAAATTTTACCATTTTTTCAGAAATTATATAAAGCGAAATTTATTCACAATATTTTCATATTTTAAAAATGCCATCTACTCTATCTCTAGAGATTTTTATTTCAAAAATTACCTCCTATATAATGCTGACATAAACTCTAATTTAATTATATACTTCTATCTCGTATTAATTATAAATAACTGTCCAATATTCTATAATATGTTTTTTAAAACTAATCAATTATAATAAATAAAACAACAATACTTTCAGCAGTTTACTTTTCCGAACAGCTTTAAAATATTTGATATGTTTATTTTTAACGCTATTATGTTTCAACTGAGTTTATTTTGATAAAAAGATAAGAAAACCAATTTTTTTTGATTATTTTATGATAAATTTGTAAAAGCTAAATTTTTTAGAAAAATTATTTTAATAATTTGAATAATTATAAATATAAATATTTTTAACTTTGTGTTATTCGATAAAAACATAGATATTTTTAAAAAAAAAATTATATTTTATGTCATGAACTAAACATAAACACTGCCAAGTACAACCATATTGTTTTGAAAAATATTATTCTTGTTTTAAAAAGATAAGTTGAAATGATCGAATTACTTTCCACTATCAAGAATATAGATTTTCGATTGATGTTATTCCAAGGAAAAAAAATATTTTCGTTCTTTATTCATTTTTACAACCTATTAAAGATCGAACCGCTTCAAATACTTGCACACAAAAATATTTATTTAAATTAGTAAGTCACAGAACAATATTTCGATATTATAAAAAAAAACGGCGAAAAATATAAGTTTTTCAATATTAATTTAAATTCTTAATAAAAAATAATTAATAAACTGTAATTATAAATAAAAAAAAAGACCAAAATACTAAAATAGAATGATGTTAAATACAATAATTTTGCATTAAAAATAATAAATAGCACATTATAGAACAGTTTTTATGGTAAAAAGATCGGATCTATTAATTTAAAGGTTTTTTATGGATCGATAAAATAAATATTACAACAATTAAGTTTATTTTTAGAACAATTTTAATAATTTAGAGACCAGTGCAAAATAAAAGATATTCAAAGATTATTAAAGGTTTTTTGAACCACACAATTATGATAAAGTATCAATATTAGCCTAATGATCATAACTTAACCATTTTATAGTCATATTTTTTTATTTCATTTCCCAATTACCATAAAAAACTTCAAATACGTTATATAGATTAGTTATATTTTATATGATAACTTTAATTTACTGATAAATACATAAATATAAATCCAGATAAATCCATAAAACCGCCATAAATTGAGATTAAGTTGATAATTTTAAACACTGGAAATTACTAGATTATATTTAATAGGTCTTTAACGTATATATTGTATTTATAAATTACCTTGTTTATATGTGAAAAATGTAATCATAAATAAAGATAAAAATTTCGCATATATCGTGTCAATTAATTAAAAATAGATAAAATAGAGAAGAAAATTTCAGAAATAAAGTTAAATTACATGTGTTTATTATTTTTAAAATACGCTACCGGATTTTAATACAAATAAGGGTTTTTTAAGAGATAGAGTATAATTTCTATGTATTTTTTTAGGTTTACAAAATACGCTAGCGCGGTTTAATACAAGTAAGGTTATATATTGAAAGATAGAGTATAATTTCTATGTATTTTTAGGTTTGAAAATAACGCTAGCGCAGTTTAATACAAGTAAGGTTATATATTGAAGATAGAGTATAATTTCTATGTATTTATAGGTTTACAAAATACGCTAGCGCATTTAAATACAAGTAAGGGTTTTTTTAAGTGCTAGAGTGAAATTTCTATGTATTTTTAGGTCTACAAAAAGTGCTAGCGCAGTTTAATACAAGTAAGGGTTTTTTATAGAGATAGCGTATAATTTTACTGTATTTATAGGTTTGAAAAAGTGCTAGTGTAGTTTAATACAAGTAAGGTTTTATATTGAAAGATAGAGTATAATTTCCATGTATTTTTAGGTTTAAAAAATACGCTAGCGCAGTTTAATACAAGTAAGGGTTTTTTTTAAGAGATAGAGTATAAATTATACGTACTTTAAGGTTTGTAAAATACGCTAGCGCAGTTAAATACAAGTAAGGGTTTTTTTAAGAGATAGAGTATAATTTTTATGTATTTTAAGGTCTACAAAAAGTGCTAGCGCAGTTTAATACAAGTAAGGGTTTTTTATAGAGATAGCGTATAATTTTACTGTATTTTTAGGTTTACTAAATACGCTAGCACATTTATATCCTAGTAAAAGTTTTTTGGAAAGATAGAGTATAATTTCTACATATTTATAGGTTTACAAAATACACTAGCGCAGTTAAATACAAGTAAGGGTTTTTTTAAGAGATAGAGTAGCATTTTCATGTACTTTAAGGTTTGTAGAATACGCTAGCACAGTGTAATACAAGTAAAGGTTTATATGAGAGATAGAGTATAATTTTTATGTATTTTAAGGTTTACAAAATACGCTAGCACAGTTTAGATCAAGTAAGGGTTTTTTTAAGAGATAGAGTATAATTTTTATGTATTTTAAGGTCTACAAAAAGTGCTAGCGCAGTTTAATACAAGTAAGGGTTTATATATGAGATAGAGTATTATTTTTATGTATTTTAAGGTCTACAATAAGTGCTAGCGCAGTTTAATACAAGTAAGGGTTTATATATGAGATAGAGTATAATTTTTATGTATTTTTAGGTCTACAAAAAGTGCTAGCGCAGTTTAATACAAGTAAGGGTTTTTTATAGAGATAGCGTATAATTTTACTGTATTTTTAGGTTTACAAAATACGCTAGCACATTTATATCCTAGTAAAGGTTTTTTGGAAAGATAGAGTATAATTTCTACATATTTATAGGTTTACAAAATACGCTAGCACATTTATATACAAGTAAGGGTTTTTTTAAGAGATAGAGTAGCATTTTTATGTATTTTAAGGTTTGTAGAATACGCTAGCACAGTTTAGATCTAGTAAGGGTTTTTTAAGAGATAGAGTATAATTTATCTGTATTTTAAGGTCTACAAATAGTGCTAGCGCAGTTTAATGCAAGTAAAGGTTTATATATGAGATAGAGTATAATTTTTATGTATTTTTAGGTCTACAAAAAGTGCTAGCGCAGTTTAATGCAAGTAAAGGTTTTTTAAGAGATAGAGTATAATTTATCTGTATTTTAAGGTCTACAAAAAGTGCTAGCGCAGTTTAATGCAAGTAAAGGTTTATATGGGATATAGAGTATAATTTTTATGTATTTTAAGGTTTTAGAAATACGCCAGCTGATTTATATACTGGTAAATAAAGTAATAACAGATTTATACAATCTATATCTATATTTAGAAAATAAATACATGCTAGTTTATATAACAATGTTTAAAGCCTGAAATATAAGATTTTTCTTTAGAATTATCCTTAAAAGTTATAATTAGGTTCATATTATTTATACGAGCAATCAAAAACATTTTATCAAACTTAAAAAATCGTTTTTAAGGTTTTTAAAGCGTCAGCGAAACAGACTACATTAACCAGGAACTTGAATTTAAGGTCTACATAATACCTTAAATAGCTTCAAATCTAAGGTAGCCAATGCACATATAATATACTATATATGGCATATAACTATAGGATTAGAATAAACAAAGTATAGTTTATCCAGCCTACCCCAAGTAGGTCAAAAAACCCAAGTATACCTCTAGTAAGCCAATAGAATAACTGAATTAACTAGTAATCCATGCCTGGCCATAGTAGATCAATCAGATTCGAGTATTCCCGTAGTTTTCTTGAGCCTGGCCATAGTAGATCAATCAGATTCGAGTATTCCCGTAGTTTTCTTTTTATTTCTAATACGCCAATTATATTTGAGTATTCCCATAGTTTAATCAACGAATATGGTTAACGAACCCTAAGCCCCTAGTCCCAACCCGGATTGGTATTTTTTTGGCCCTTTATCGCAAAAAAAAGGGATTTTTTTTCTTATAATAAAATTAAGTTTTCATATTTAAATTATCTTTTTAAAACGTAAAATACTTAGAAAATCATATATTTTAATTTTTTCTTGTTTCTGAAACTTTTATGTGTGGATTAAGTCGACTATTTTTTTTCTTTATTTTAGTGGTTTTTTTATGTGATAATAACTATCATATACACCAAATCGAAAAAATATGTTTTGAATTATAAGTCGACATAGATTATGCTTGATGTATTTTGATTTGGGATTTTAGTAGAAAGTTTAAGGGTCCTATTATTTTTTTTTCTTTTAATGATCAATTACATAAAATATTGAATATATTTTTATATCTTATTAAAATATTCAATTATAAAAAAAGATTTTGATATCATTTAATTGACTTTGATCTTTATTTATAATATATTTTAGGTATGTTTCTTATGTACGAAAATAAAGGTGGATAATGCTAAAATAGGTAATTTTTATGAGTTAAATGTCAAAAAAGCTGTTTTATTTATTAAGTAAATTAATAAAAATGTTTTTTTTTCTTCTTTTTTTTTAATTTTATGTAATTTTTTTTTATATTTCTAATCATCTAAAATACTAACTTTTTCGATTTTTTTTAATACTGAGATATAATTATTACTGAATAATGGAATTTATGTAACCTATACACACTCTTAGAAAATATATTTCTGTAAACTAGACATGATTTTGAGTTTTAATCTGCTTGCTAAAGTAAAACAAACAACAGATTTAATGATTAAAAATTTGAAGAAATAGATTTTTTATGAACTATTTAGGTGATTTATTTGCTATTTAATACATATAGTCGCCTAAATAACCATAAAGAGGTGCTAATTCTGTTAGATAGCTGAATAAAAACCCCTTTTTTGGTATTATTCTACCGCAAATTAACACGTCTAATATTGAATATAACCATAATCATACATTTATAATGAATTATTGGTACTAAAAATACATAAATTGTTAAATAGTTCAGCTAGGATGAAGAAAAAATATCTATTTAGAATACAGTGTTTGTTGAATACTATTTCTTTAGAATATAATAATAATAAAAATAAGCATTTTTCTGATAATATCTAGGTATATATAGTTTTATTTTCTGTTTTTTTCTTATATCATTTATTATAATGCATTTACCATATAATAAAAAAGTAGTTAGCCTTTTTTTTAAATTTTTCATGTTTAAAAAGTAAATATACATACAGAAATAATATAAATATTGCTCTGATATAAAGTGAAAAATGCATAAATACTTGATTTTATTGTAAAAAGTGTATTTCATAGCAAAATATTCGACAATTTATATATGATAATCTATGTTTTATGTTTCTATAAAAATAATAGATTTATATTTTTTAAATTACGATGCAATGAACACAACAATAGAGTCGCCCTTCTAGGGTAGGGGCGACTCTATTATTATATTTATCACTCGTTTATGATATTATTTCTTACCATGTTTTCAATGATCAGTTAATCTAAATCTAAAATCTTTCAGTTTTAGTGAATAAAATATAAAGCCATTGATGTCTTTTACAAATTTAATAGCCTTTTATCACTTTTTTGTAATGAAAAAAACATCAAAATCTGTGCTAGATTACAAAATAAAACATAAATAAGAGATATAATTGCAAGATATAATCACTCTTATATTTTAAGATTGCTTCAACAGCCAAATATTTTAAAATTATATCCAAAAATGTAATAAATACATTTTTCGTAATTTCTTGGTAACATAAAACCTGGATTTTATATAACTTGCATTATTTAAATTGTTGTATTTTAGATATTTTATATATATATGTTAAATAGAAGCAATTTTCTACAAAAGTTAACACAAATAAGTTCTGATGCTTTTTTCTATAGTAAAAGTTTACATTTATTTGTGATTTTAAATCTATTCGATTGACATAAAAAATCACATATCCGTGTTTGTAAAAAACGATAAAAAATACTATTAGTGGTATGAAACAATATAAAAAAGGTTTTTTATGCAATTCCTTCTAGTATAATTTGAAGTTTTTCGTTTTTAAAATCCATAAGCTGTAACAATAAAAACTTATCTTCTGTATCGTAGTGTGAGTTTTATCTTAAAAATACAATGTTTTTTTTCCCTTTTCTTGATAATCTGTTTTATTTGTTTATAAAATTGCATACTAAGCCTTATGTGAATAAAAAAAGCTTTTTTTTTGTTTTTATAGATAATTGATTTCAAATTATATGTTTAACTATTTAAAGATTAATATTTAATTGCATAATAATTTTTTTTCTTATAAATAGGTTTGAATATTACTCGTTAGATTTTTATATGTTTTACTATATAAAAACGATTATTTTTGTTTTACTATATATACTTTTATAGATTCTTCTCTGATATTTAAAAAACTGAGTTTATTCATATGCGTTATAGTTTTTTTGCGTCATTTAATTAACATCAAAAAACATTTATTTCCAAAGAAACCAATTCTATATGAACTATTTTATTATTTTATACTTTATTATATTTGATTTGAATAGCGTAATATAATGTTTTTATATTTATTCTCTAATCGATATAACTATTACATTATGATAAATTTTGTTTCTTTTTCTGTTTTTATATAAATAAAATCAAAAATCGTATGTTTTTTTAGATTTTATTTTTATTTGTTAAACTAAATAATATATTTATTGGTTTTTTTTACAAATGGATAAAAACTGGAAAATTTATTATTATATTTTAAAACAATTTTATGGCTATTTGGTCCTCTTTTTTTATAAATGACTTTATATTTTTTTATTTATCTTCCATTTTTTAATAAATCTAATAGTTAGCTTTTCAAAAGTGAACATAAATTTTATATTTCTAGATTTGAAAATTCATGGTTTTATCCACATAAATGATGTAAATATTGAATTGCCAAGCATTTACTGTTTCACTAGAATATTAAAGTGTAATTTTTATATTTTTAGAATTATATACAAGAATTATGATATATTCCGAAGATATATGTTTTATAATGATTTTAGACGTGGGTTAAATAAAATCAATTTTGTAATTTTTTTTTTGAAATTTTATTTAGATGGATTTTGTCTGAAGGTTCAAATTTTACAATGATTATAGACATGGGATAAATAAATTAATTTTTGAAATTTTATTTAGATGGATTTTGTCTGAAGGTTCAAATTTTACAATGATTATAGACATATGTTTAATAAATTAAATATACACTGTAAATTGAATAATTATTTGATATTATTTATATATCAACATTTGCTGTTTTGTTTTTATGTTTTACGTTTTTCGTTGGATATAATTATTTGCTTACAATAATTCAATTTTGTATTTTAATGTATTAATAATCTTTAGCTTCTATAAGATGTTTATCGTATATGTTAAATATCCTGTTTTACTTCATTTTAGTTATAATAATCTTGATTTTTGAATTTTGAAAAAGAATGTATATAAAGGTTTAATATTGTTACTTTATATGAAATTATATTTTATTATTTATATCACTGCTATTACTAGAATTCTTTTATTTATATATTTTTTGTAAAAATTTCGCGATTCTAATAACAAAATTATATATTTACTAGAATTGATAACTAGAAATATATGAATCCTTTTATTTTTTAGTTTTTATAAACCTGTGTTATGTTCTCAACAGTTTTCTTTTGGCCTTTATCTAAACAAAGCTGATCTAAAATGGTCATTGATCAAATTTACCCCTTTTCTAGATAAGAAAATAAAATAATACGATTTTTACCATGATATTTCCGTCTATTTCTCCGAATTTTTGTCATAAAACTGATATTTTATCCATTGAGTTAATAATTATGCGTTTTTTTCTGAAAATGGGGCATATTTTTGAAAAAAAAACAAAGCTCTGTATATCCTTTATCAGATTTTCTATTTTAGTTTATCTTTTTAATCATCGCTATGATAACATTGAAATCTCAAAGTTAATGTCTTTATATTCTTATGCAATTAAGATCATAAATATATAACTAAATTGTAATAATGCCATTATTTATAGGAGATTTATATGTTTTTATCCTTTTCAATGATAATTATACCACCATTTTTATGGTTTTTTGATATCTTTTTACTTTTTACGATCGCTTAATCCACATATTTATTAATAATTTACTTTTTTATTGTAAAAGTAAAATTAATTCTTATTACTTTTATAATTATTATCTTTAAATTCTGAACAATGCTTTTTTCTTTCTATTATAAACAAAAAATATATTCATTCTATTTTTTTTTATTTTGTTATTATTGGATATTTTATCTTTAGATTAAGATATTCGAACATAACGTGATGTTAGAAAAACACTCTTAAATTTAATTATATGCATGCATATTGTTTTTCTATTCTAATTTATAACTTTCTAGATATAAAATATAGTTATCAAAACATTCAAATTTTCTTTTAAATTGGATTACGAGAAAGAATAACAAAAAAGAAAAATATTTAATATATAATGATACAATAAATTGTGATATATTTTATTATATTTTTTAACCATTTTTTTACAAACTATTATACTTTTTTTTATAAATTATTTATCCTTAATATTCTTCTGATTTTATTTAAATTTTCATTTAAAATCTATCAATTATTAAATCACCATAAAATTCTTAATATTGACATTTATAATAGTAATATACATATATATGTCTATTATATACATTAAACTAGATTTTCTGATTCTAAAGATTTTCTCATTGATTTTTCTTTATAATATTTAAAACCGAAATTTTTTTTTATGCTAAGATTATTTGTTAATTAAACAATAATATCTAAATTTTTGAGATTTAATTATATGTATATTTATTTCCCATTTATTTCTTTGTTTAAGATTCTCTTGTTAATAAATTATTATTTTTTTAAGTTTTTTATTTTATTTGTCATATATATAGAAATATACTGGTGAAATCGAAATGGTTTTCGTGTTCAGTAATTTAAAATAATCTAATAATAGATTCATCTTTTAAAAAACTGAAATTTTCAATGGAAATATAAATATATTGAAAATACAAACGATATATTTTTCTATTTAGACACCAGATATTAGAGTTTTATGTAAATATTTAAAGTTTAATGCACTTATATAATAATATTGATATATAAATTACGTCTCTGATAGAAAACTATAGTTATTGTTTTATTTTATTCCGCATAAATTGTAATTTTTATTGATTATTTGTGGCTTAATTATCATATTTATACCAAACTTTTGGTTTTTTTCTTTATATAGGCGGTTTTCTACTCTTCTAGTTGTATAGAATAAATCCTTTATGTTAAAAAAACAGCTTGTTTCAAAATAAATTTATATTAATAGTCAATTTTATTATAAATATTTTATGAGTAATGTTATATTATCATTTTTCTGTGCTATTTTAAATATAATATGTCTGCAGCGAGATGAGAAAAAACAAGTTTTATGTATTTTTTTAGTGCCAAAAAGACATATCAATCTCATTTTAAACATAATTTTATTGCTTTTAGCTGAATTATGTCGCTGAATAGCCGAATAAGTGGTGATAAATATGTCCACTAGCACAGAAAGAAATAATACAATGATAATTTATGACATGATAAATACATTATCTAAAGTTGAAATATATAAAAATCATCTTTTTGTGGATATATAGCCATAACCAACTTGGTTATATTTATGATTTTTTTGCCTTATAATGAATATTTATATACTCTACTAGACACAGTGAATATTTGTACATATGTTTTGTTATTCAGAAAAGGTGAATTTATTAATTTTTCGGTCAATTCCAAGTTTTATGTGTTGCCATATTTTTTTCTGTCTTAAAAAAAACCTAGAACCAAGTCCTGTTTGGCGAAAAAAACAATTTTTACTTGCTGATCATACTTTTATAAGCTAAGATACACATTCTGACTTTCTCATATTTCTCATTATCTGCGATTTTTTTTAATAATTAATGACATCGCAAAAAAAAGGGATTTTTTTTCTTATAATAAAATTAAGTTTTCATATTTAAATTATCTTTTTAAAACGTAAAATACTTAGAAAATCATATATTTTAATTTTTTCTTGTTTCTGAAACTTTTATGTGTGGATTAAGTCGACTATTTTTTTTCTTTATTTTAGTGGTTTTTTTATGTGATAATAACTATCATATACACCAAATCGAAAAAATATGTTTTGAATTATAAGTCGACATAGATTATGCTTGATGTATTTTGATTTGGGATTTTAGTAGAAAGTTTAAGGGTCCTATTATTTTTTTTTCTTTTAATGATCAATTACATAAAATATTGAATATATTTTTATATCTTATTAAAATATTCAATTATAAAAAAAGATTTTGATATCATTTAATTGACTTTGATCTTTATTTATAATATATTTTAGGTATGTTTCTTATGTACGAAAATAAAGGTGGATAATGCTAAAATAGGTAATTTTTATGAGTTAAATGTCAAAAAAGCTGTTTTATTTATTAAGTAAATTAATAAAAATGTTTTTTTTTCTTCTTTTTTTTTAATTTTATGTAATTTTTTTTTATATTTCTAATCATCTAAAATACTAACTTTTTCGATTTTTTTTAATACTGAGATATAATTATTACTGAATAATGGAATTTATGTAACCTATACACACTCTTAGAAAATATATTTCTGTAAACTAGACATGATTTTGAGTTTTAATCTGCTTGCTAAAGTAAAACAAACAACAGATTTAATGATTAAAAATTTGAAGAAATAGATTTTTTATGAACTATTTAGGTGATTTATTTGCTATTTAATACATATAGTCGCCTAAATAACCATAAAGAGGTGCTAATTCTGTTAGATAGCTGAATAAAAACCCCTTTTTTGGTATTATTCTACCGCAAATTAACACGTCTAATATTGAATATAACCATAATCATACATTTATAATGAATTATTGGTACTAAAAATACATAAATTGTTAAATAGTTCAGCTAGGATGAAGAAAAAATATCTATTTAGAATACAGTGTTTGTTGAATACTATTTCTTTAGAATATAATAATAATAAAAATAAGCATTTTTCTGATAATATCTAGGTATATATAGTTTTATTTTCTGTTTTTTTCTTATATCATTTATTATAATGCATTTACCATATAATAAAAAAGTAGTTAGCCTTTTTTTTAAATTTTTCATGTTTAAAAAGTAAATATACATACAGAAATAATATAAATATTGCTCTGATATAAAGTGAAAAATGCATAAATACTTGATTTTATTGTAAAAAGTGTATTTCATAGCAAAATATTCGACAATTTATATATGATAATCTATGTTTTATGTTTCTATAAAAATAATAGATTTATATTTTTTAAATTACGATGCAATGAACACAACAATAGAGTCGCCCTTCTAGGGTAGGGGCGACTCTATTATTATATTTATCACTCGTTTATGATATTATTTCTTACCATGTTTTCAATGATCAGTTAATCTAAATCTAAAATCTTTCAGTTTTAGTGAATAAAATATAAAGCCATTGATGTCTTTTACAAATTTAATAGCCTTTTATCACTTTTTTGTAATGAAAAAAACATCAAAATCTGTGCTAGATTACAAAATAAAACATAAATAAGAGATATAATTGCAAGATATAATCACTCTTATATTTTAAGATTGCTTCAACAGCCAAATATTTTAAAATTATATCCAAAAATGTGATAAATACATTTTTCGTAATTTCTTGGTAACATAAAACCTGGATTTTATATAACTTGCATTATTTAAATTGTTGTATTTTAGATATTTTATATATATATGTTAAATAGAAGCAATTTTCTACAAAAGTTAACACAAATAAGTTCTGATGCTTTTTTCTATAGTAAAAGTTTACATTTATTTGTGATTTTAAATCTATTCGATTGACATAAAAAATCACATATCCGTGTTTGTAAAAAACGATAAAAAATACTATTAGTGGTATGAAACAATATAAAAAAGGTTTTTTATGCAATTCCTTCTAGTATAATTTGAAGTTTTTCGTTTTTAAAATCCATAAGCTGTAACAATAAAAACTTATCTTCTGTATCGTAGTGTGAGTTTTATCTTAAAAATACAATGTTTTTTTTCCCTTTTCTTGATAATCTGTTTTATTTGTTTATAAAATTGCATACTAAGCCTTATGTGAATAAAAAAAGCTTTTTTTTTGTTTTTATAGATAATTGATTTCAAATTATATGTTTAACTATTTAAAGATTAATATTTAATTGCATAATAATTTTTTTTCTTATAAATAGGTTTGAATATTACTCGTTAGATTTTTATATGTTTTACTATATAAAAACGATTATTTTTGTTTTACTATATATACTTTTATAGATTCTTCTCTGATATTTAAAAAACTGAGTTTATTCATATGCGTTATAGTTTTTTTGCGTCATTTAATTAACATCAAAAAACATTTATTTCCAAAGAAACCAATTCTATATGAACTATTTTATTATTTTATACTTTATTATATTTGATTTGAATAGCGTAATATAATGTTTTTATATTTATTCTCTAATCGATATAACTATTACATTATGATAAATTTTGTTTCTTTTTCTGTTTTTATATAAATAAAATCAAAAATCGTATGTTTTTTTAGATTTTATTTTTATTTGTTAAACTAAATAATATATTTATTGGTTTTTTTTACAAATGGATAAAAACTGGAAAATTTATTATTATATTTTAAAACAATTTTATGGCTATTTGGTCCTCTTTTTTTATAAATGACTTTATATTTTTTTATTTATCTTCCATTTTTTAATAAATCTAATAGTTAGCTTTTCAAAAGTGAACATAAATTTTATATTTCTAGATTTGAAAATTCATGGTTTTATCCACATAAATGATGTAAATATTGAATTGCCAAGCATTTACTGTTTCACTAGAATATTAAAGTGTAATTTTTATATTTTTAGAATTATATACAAGAATTATGATATATTCCGAAGATATATGTTTTATAATGATTTTAGACGTGGGTTAAATAAAATCAATTTTGTAATTTTTTTTTTGAAATTTTATTTAGATGGATTTTGTCTGAAGGTTCAAATTTTACAATGATTATAGACATGGGATAAATAAATTAATTTTTGAAATTTTATTTAGATGGATTTTGTCTGAAGGTTCAAATTTTACAATGATTATAGACATATGTTTAATAAATTAAATATACACTGTAAATTGAATAATTATTTGATATTATTTATATATCAACATTTGCTGTTTTGTTTTTATGTTTTACGTTTTTCGTTGGATATAATTATTTGCTTACAATAATTCAATTTTGTATTTTAATGTATTAATAATCTTTAGCTTCTATAAGATGTTTATCGTATATGTTAAATATCCTGTTTTACTTCATTTTAGTTATAATAATCTTGATTTTTGAATTTTGAAAAAGAATGTATATAAAGGTTTAATATTGTTACTTTATATGAAATTATATTTTATTATTTATATCACTGCTATTACTAGAATTCTTTTATTTATATATTTTTTGTAAAAATTTCGCGATTCTAATAACAAAATTATATATTTACTAGAATTGATAACTAGAAATATATGAATCCTTTTATTTTTTAGTTTTTATAAACCTGTGTTATGTTCTCAACAGTTTTCTTTTGGCCTTTATCTAAACAAAGCTGATCTAAAATGGTCATTGATCAAATTTACCCCTTTTCTAGATAAGAAAATAAAATAATACGATTTTTACCATGATATTTCCGTCTATTTCTCCGAATTTTTGTCATAAAACTGATATTTTATCCATTGAGTTAATAATTATGCGTTTTTTTCTGAAAATGGGGCATATTTTTGAAAAAAAAACAAAGCTCTGTATATCCTTTATCAGATTTTCTATTTTAGTTTATCTTTTTAATCATCGCTATGATAACATTGAAATCTCAAAGTTAATGTCTTTATATTCTTATGCAATTAAGATCATAAATATATAACTAAATTGTAATAATGCCATTATTTATAGGAGATTTATATGTTTTTATCCTTTTCAATGATAATTATACCACCATTTTTATGGTTTTTTGATATCTTTTTACTTTTTACGATCGCTTAATCCACATATTTATTAATAATTTACTTTTTTATTGTAAAAGTAAAATTAATTCTTATTACTTTTATAATTATTATCTTTAAATTCTGAACAATGCTTTTTTCTTTCTATTATAAACAAAAAATATATTCATTCTATTTTTTTTTATTTTGTTATTATTGGATATTTTATCTTTAGATTAAGATATTCGAACATAACGTGATGTTAGAAAAACACTCTTAAATTTAATTATATGCATGCATATTGTTTTTCTATTCTAATTTATAACTTTCTAGATATAAAATATAGTTATCAAAACATTCAAATTTTCTTTTAAATTGGATTACGAGAAAGAATAACAAAAAAGAAAAATATTTAATATATAATGATACAATAAATTGTGATATATTTTATTATATTTTTTAACCATTTTTTTACAAACTATTATACTTTTTTTTATAAATTATTTATCCTTAATATTCTTCTGATTTTATTTAAATTTTCATTTAAAATCTATCAATTATTAAATCACCATAAAATTCTTAATATTGACATTTATAATAGTAATATACATATATATGTCTATTATATACATTAAACTAGATTTTCTGATTCTAAAGATTTTCTCATTGATTTTTCTTTATAATATTTAAAACCGAAATTTTTTTTTATGCTAAGATTATTTGTTAATTAAACAATAATATCTAAATTTTTGAGATTTAATTATATGTATATTTATTTCCCATTTATTTCTTTGTTTAAGATTCTCTTGTTAATAAATTATTATTTTTTTAAGTTTTTTATTTTATTTGTCATATATATAGAAATATACTGGTGAAATCGAAATGGTTTTCGTGTTCAGTAATTTAAAATAATCTAATAATAGATTCATCTTTTAAGAAAATGAAGTTTTCAAAGGAAATATAAATAGATTGAAAATACAAACGATATATTTTTATATTTAGACACCAGATATTAGAGTTTTATGTAAATATTTAAAGTTTAATGCTCTAATATGATAATATTGATATATAAATCACGTCTCTGATAGAAAACTTTAGTTATTGTTTTATTTTATTCCGCATAAATTGTAATTTTTATTGATTATTTGTGGCTTAATCACCATATTTATGCCAAACTTTTGGTTTTTTTCTTTATATAGGCGGTTTTCTACTCTTCTAGTTGTATAGAATAAATCCTTTATGTTAAAAAAACAGCTTGTTTCAAAATAAATTTATATTAATAGTCAATTTTATTATAAATATTTTATGAGTAATGTTATATTATCATTTTTCTGTGCTATTTTAAATATAATATGTCTGCAGCGAGATGAGAAAAAACAAGTTTTATGTATTTTTTTAGTGCCAAAAAGACATATCAATCTCATTTTAAACATAATTTTATTGCTTTTAGCTGAATTATGTCGCTGAATAGCCGAATAAGTGGTGATAAATATGTCCACTAGCACAGAAAGAAATAATACAATGATAATTTATGACATGATAAATACATTATCTAAAGTTGAAATATATAAAAATCATCTTTTTGTGGATATATAGCCATAACCAACTTGGTTATATTTATGATTTTTTTGCCTTATAATGAATATTTATATACTCTACTAGACACAGTGAATATTTGTACATATGTTTTGTTATTCAGAAAAGGTGAATTTATTAATTTTTCGGTCAATTCCAAGTTTTATGTGTTGCCATATTTTTTTCTGTCTTAAAAAAAACCTAGAACCAAGTCCTGTTTGGCGAAAAAAACAATTTTTACTTGCTGATCATACTTTTATAAGCTAAGATACACATTCTGACTTTCTCATATTTCTCATTATCTGCGATTTTTTTTAATAATTAATGACATCGCAAAAAAAAGGGATTTTTTTTCTTATAATAAAATTAAGTTTTCATATTTAAATTATCTTTTTAAAACGTAAAATACTTAGAAAATCATATATTTTAATTTTTTCTTGTTTCTGAAACTTTTATGTGTGGATTAAGTCGACTATTTTTTTTCTTTATTTTAGTGGTTTTTTTATGTGATAATAACTATCATATACACCAAATCGAAAAAATATGTTTTGAATTATAAGTCGACATAGATTATGCTTGATGTATTTTGATTTGGGATTTTAGTAGAAAGTTTAAGGGTCCTATTATTTTTTTTTCTTTTAATGATCAATTACATAAAATATTGAATATATTTTTATATCTTATTAAAATATTCAATTATAAAAAAAGATTTTGATATCATTTAATTGACTTTGATCTTTATTTATAATATATTTTAGGTATGTTTCTTATGTACGAAAATAAAGGTGGATAATGCTAAAATAGGTAATTTTTATGAGTTAAATGTCAAAAAAGCTGTTTTATTTATTAAGTAAATTAATAAAAATGTTTTTTTTTCTTCTTTTTTTTTAATTTTATGTAATTTTTTTTTATATTTCTAATCATCTAAAATACTAACTTTTTCGATTTTTTTTAATACTGAGATATAATTATTACTGAATAATGGAATTTATGTAACCTATACACACTCTTAGAAAATATATTTCTGTAAACTAGACATGATTTTGAGTTTTAATCTGCTTGCTAAAGTAAAACAAACAACAGATTTAATGATTAAAAATTTGAAGAAATAGATTTTTTATGAACTATTTAGGTGATTTATTTGCTATTTAATACATATAGTCGCCTAAATAACCATAAAGAGGTGCTAATTCTGTTAGATAGCTGAATAAAAACCCCTTTTTTGGTATTATTCTACCGCAAATTAACACGTCTAATATTGAATATAACCATAATCATACATTTATAATGAATTATTGGTACTAAAAATACATAAATTGTTAAATAGTTCAGCTAGGATGAAGAAAAAATATCTATTTAGAATACAGTGTTTGTTGAATACTATTTCTTTAGAATATAATAATAATAAAAATAAGCATTTTTCTGATAATATCTAGGTATATATAGTTTTATTTTCTGTTTTTTTCTTATATCATTTATTATAATGCATTTACCATATAATAAAAAAGTAGTTAGCCTTTTTTTTAAATTTTTCATGTTTAAAAAGTAAATATACATACAGAAATAATATAAATATTGCTCTGATATAAAGTGAAAAATGCATAAATACTTGATTTTATTGTAAAAAGTGTATTTCATAGCAAAATATTCGACAATTTATATATGATAATCTATGTTTTATGTTTCTATAAAAATAATAGATTTATATTTTTTAAATTACGATGCAATGAACACAACAATAGAGTCGCCCTTCTAGGGTAGGGGCGACTCTATTATTATATTTATCACTCGTTTATGATATTATTTCTTACCATGTTTTCAATGATCAGTTAATCTAAATCTAAAATCTTTCAGTTTTAGTGAATAAAATATAAAGCCATTGATGTCTTTTACAAATTTAATAGCCTTTTATCACTTTTTTGTAATGAAAAAAACATCAAAATCTGTGCTAGATTACAAAATAAAACATAAATAAGAGATATAATTGCAAGATATAATCACTCTTATATTTTAAGATTGCTTCAACAGCCAAATATTTTAAAATTATATCCAAAAATGTAATAAATACATTTTTCGTAATTTCTTGGTAACATAAAACCTGGATTTTATATAACTTGCATTATTTAAATTGTTGTATTTTAGATATTTTATATATATATGTTAAATAGAAGCAATTTTCTACAAAAGTTAACACAAATAAGTTCTGATGCTTTTTTCTATAGTAAAAGTTTACATTTATTTGTGATTTTAAATCTATTCGATTGACATAAAAAATCACATATCCGTGTTTGTAAAAAACGATAAAAAATACTATTAGTGGTATGAAACAATATAAAAAAGGTTTTTTATGCAATTCCTTCTAGTATAATTTGAAGTTTTTCGTTTTTAAAATCCATAAGCTGTAACAATAAAAACTTATCTTCTGTATCGTAGTGTGAGTTTTATCTTAAAAATACAATGTTTTTTTTCCCTTTTCTTGATAATCTGTTTTATTTGTTTATAAAATTGCATACTAAGCCTTATGTGAATAAAAAAAGCTTTTTTTTTGTTTTTATAGATAATTGATTTCAAATTATATGTTTAACTATTTAAAGATTAATATTTAATTGCATAATAATTTTTTTTCTTATAAATAGGTTTGAATATTACTCGTTAGATTTTTATATGTTTTACTATATAAAAACGATTATTTTTGTTTTACTATATATACTTTTATAGATTCTTCTCTGATATTTAAAAAACTGAGTTTATTCATATGCGTTATAGTTTTTTTGCGTCATTTAATTAACATCAAAAAACATTTATTTCCAAAGAAACCAATTCTATATGAACTATTTTATTATTTTATACTTTATTATATTTGATTTGAATAGCGTAATATAATGTTTTTATATTTATTCTCTAATCGATATAACTATTACATTATGATAAATTTTGTTTCTTTTTCTGTTTTTATATAAATAAAATCAAAAATCGTATGTTTTTTTAGATTTTATTTTTATTTGTTAAACTAAATAATATATTTATTGGTTTTTTTTACAAATGGATAAAAACTGGAAAATTTATTATTATATTTTAAAACAATTTTATGGCTATTTGGTCCTCTTTTTTTATAAATGACTTTATATTTTTTTATTTATCTTCCATTTTTTAATAAATCTAATAGTTAGCTTTTCAAAAGTGAACATAAATTTTATATTTCTAGATTTGAAAATTCATGGTTTTATCCACATAAATGATGTAAATATTGAATTGCCAAGCATTTACTGTTTCACTAGAATATTAAAGTGTAATTTTTATATTTTTAGAATTATATACAAGAATTATGATATATTCCGAAGATATATGTTTTATAATGATTTTAGACGTGGGTTAAATAAAATCAATTTTGTAATTTTTTTTTTGAAATTTTATTTAGATGGATTTTGTCTGAAGGTTCAAATTTTACAATGATTATAGACATGGGATAAATAAATTAATTTTTGAAATTTTATTTAGATGGATTTTGTCTGAAGGTTCAAATTTTACAATGATTATAGACATATGTTTAATAAATTAAATATACACTGTAAATTGAATAATTATTTGATATTATTTATATATCAACATTTGCTGTTTTGTTTTTATGTTTTACGTTTTTCGTTGGATATAATTATTTGCTTACAATAATTCAATTTTGTATTTTAATGTATTAATAATCTTTAGCTTCTATAAGATGTTTATCGTATATGTTAAATATCCTGTTTTACTTCATTTTAGTTATAATAATCTTGATTTTTGAATTTTGAAAAAGAATGTATATAAAGGTTTAATATTGTTACTTTATATGAAATTATATTTTATTATTTATATCACTGCTATTACTAGAATTCTTTTATTTATATATTTTTTTGTAAAAATTTCGCGAATCTTGAAAAAAATTAAATATTTACTAGAATTGATAGCTAGAAATATATGAATCCTTTTATTTTTTAATTTTTATAAACCTGTGTTATGTTCTCAACAGTTTTCTTTTGGCCTTTATCTAAACAAAGCTGATCTAAAATGGTCATTGATCAAATTTACCCCTTTTCTAGATAAGAAAATAAAATAATACGATTTTTACCATGATATTTCCGTCTATTTCTCCGAATTTTTGTCATAAAACTGATATTTTATCCATTGAGTTAATAATTATGCGTTTTTTTCTGAAAATGGGGCATATTTTTGAAAAAAAAAACAAAGCTCTGTATATCCTTTATCAGATTTTCTATTTTAGTTTATCTTTTTAATCATCGCTATGATAACATTAAAGTCCGAAAGTTCATGTCTTTATATTCTTATGCAATTAAGATCATAAATATATAACTAAATTGTAATAATGCCATTATTTATAGGAGATTTATATGTTTTTATCCTTTTCAATGATAATTATACCACCATTTTTATGGTTTTTTGATATCTTTTTACTTTTTACGATCGCTTAATCCACATATTTATTAATAATTTACTTTTTTATTGTAAAAGTAAAATTAATTCTTATTACTTTTATAATTATTATCTTTAAATTCTGAACAATGCTTTTTTCTTTCTATTATAAACAAAAAATATATTCATTCTATTTTTTTTTATTTTGTTATTATTGGATATTTTATCTTTAGATTAAGATATTCGAACATAACGTGATGTTAGAAAAACACTCTTAAATTTAATTATATGCATGCATATTGTTTTTCTATTCTAATTTATAACTTTCTAGATATAAAATATAGTTATCAAAACATTCAAATTTTCTTTTAAATTGGATTACGAGAAAGAATAACAAAAAAGAAAAATATTTAATATATAATGATACAATAAATTGTGATATATTTTATTATATTTTTTAACCATTTTTTTACAAACTATTATACTTTTTTTTATAAATTATTTATCCTTAATATTCTTCTGATTTTATTTAAATTTTCATTTAAAATCTATCAATTATTAAATCACCATAAAATTCTTAATATTGACATTTATAATAGTAATATACATATATATGTCTATTATATACATTAAACTAGATTTTCTGATTCTAAAGATCTTCTCATTGATTTTTCTTTATAATATTTAAAACCGAAATTTTTTTTTATGCTAAGATTATTTGTTAATTAAACAATAATATCTAAATTTTTGAGATTTAATTATATGTATATTTATTTCCCATTTATTTCTTTGTTTAAGATTCTCTTGTTAATAAATTATTATTTTTTTAAGTTTTTTATTTTATTTGTCATATATATAGAAATATACTGGTGAAATCGAAATGGTTTTCGTGTTCAGTAATTTAAAATAATCTAATAATAGATTCATCTTTTAAAAAACTGAAATTTTCAATGGAAATATAAATATATTGAAAATACAAACGATATATTTTTCTATTTAGACACCAGATATTAGAGTTTTATGTAAATATTTAAAGTTTAATGCACTTATATAATAATATTGATATATAAATTACGTCTCTGATAGAAAACTATAGTTATTGTTTTATTTTATTCCGCATAAATTGTAATTTTTATTGATTATTTGTGGCTTAATTATCATATTTATACCAATCTTTTGGTTTTTTTCTTTATATAGGCGGTTTTCTACTTTTCTAGTTGTATAGAATAAATCCTTTATGTTAAAATAAACAGCTTTTAAATGAATATTTCATGTTAATAGTCTTTTTTATTATAAATATTTCATGCGGCATGTTATATTATCGATTTTCTATGCTATTTTAAATATAATATGTCTGCAGCGAGATGAGAAAAAACAAGTTTTATGTATTTTTCTGTGCCAAAAAGACATATCAATCTCATTTTAAACATAATTTTATTACTTTTAGCTGAATTATGTCGCTGATCAGCCGAATAAGTGGTGATAAATATGTCCACTAGCACAGAAAGAAATAATACAATGATAATTTATGACATTATAAATACATTATCTAAAGTTGAAATATATAAAAATCATCTTTTTGTGGATATATAGCCATAACCAACTTGGTTATATTTATGATTTTTTTGCCTTATAATGAATATTTATATACTCTACTAGACACAGTGAATATTTGTACATATGTTTTGTTATTCAGAAAAGGTGAATTTATTAATTTTTCGGTCAATTCCAAGTTTTATGTGTTGCCATATTTTTTTCTGTCTTAAAAAAACCTAGAATCAAGTCCTGTTTGGCAAAAAAAAACATTTTTACGAGCTGATCATACTTTTATAAGCCAAGGTACACATTCTGACTTTCTCATATTTCTCATTATCTGCGATTTTTTTTAATAATTAATGACATCGCAAAAAAAAGGGATTTTTTTTCTTGTAATAAATAAAAGTTTTCATATTTAAATTATCTTTTTAAAACGTAAAATACTTAGAAAATCATATATTTTAATTTTTTCTTGTTTCTGAAACTTTTATGTGTGGATTAAGTCGACTATTTTTTTTCTTTATTTTAGTGGTTTTTTTATGTGATAATAACTATCATATACACCAAATCGAAAAAATATGTTTTGAATTATAAATCGATATAGATTATGCTTGATGTATTTTGATATGGGATTTTAGTAGAAAGTTTAAGGATCCTATTATTTTTTTATCTTTTAATGATCAATTACATAAAATATTGAATATATTTTTATATCTTATTAAAATATTCAATTATAAAAAAAGATTTTGATATCATTTAATTGATTTTGATGTTCATTTATAATATATTTTAGGTATGTTTCTTATGTACGAAAATAAAGGTGGATAATGCTAAAATAGGTAATTTTTATGAGTTAAATGTCAAAAAAGCTGTTTTATTTATTAAGTAAATTAATAAAAATGTTTTTTTTTCTTCTTTTTTTTTAATTTTATGTAATTTTTTTTTATATTTCTAATCATCTAAAATACTAACTTTTTCGATTTTTTTTAATACTGAGATATAATTATTACTGAATAATGGAATTTATGTAACCTATACACACTCTTAGAAAATATATTTCTGTAAACTAGACATGATTTTGAGTTTTAATCTGCTTGCTAAAGTAAAACAAACAACAGATTTAATGATTAAAAATTTGAAGAAATAGATTTTTTATGAACTATTTAGGTGATTTATTTGCTATTTAATACATATAATCGCCTAAATAACCATAAAGAGGTGCTAATTCTGTTAGATAGCTGAATAAAAACCCCTTTTTTGGTATTATTCTACCGCAAATTAACACGTCTAATATTGAATATAACCATAATCATACATTTATAATGAATTATTGGTACTAAAAATACATAAATTGTTAAATAGTTCAGCTAGGATGAAGAAAAAATATCTATTTAGAATACAGTGTTTGTTGAATACTATTTCTTTAGAATATAATAATAATAAAAATAAGCATTTTTCTGATAATATCTAGGTATATATAGTTTTATTTTCTGTTTTTTTCTTATATCATTTATTATAATGCATTTACCATATAATAAAAAAGTAGTTAGCCTTTTTTTAAAATTTTTCATGTTTAAAAAGTTTATATACATACAGAAATAATATACATATTGCTCTGATATAAAGTGAAAAATGCATAAATACTTGATTTTATTGTAAAAAGTGTATTTTATGGCAAAATATTCGACAATTTATATATGATAATCTATGTTTTATGTTTCTATAAAAATAATAGATTTATATTTTTTAAATTACGATGCAATGAACACAACAATAGAGTCGCCCTTCTAGGGTAGGGGCGACTCTATTATTATATTTATCACTCGTTTATGATATTATTTCTTACCATGTTTTCAATGATCAGTTAATCCTCATCTAAAATCTTTCAGTTTTAGTGAATAAAATGAAAAACCATTGATGTCTTTTACAAATTAAATAGCCTTTTATCACTTTTTTGTAATGAAAAAAAAACATCAAAATCAGTGCTAGATTACAAAATAAAACATAAATAAGAAATATAATTGCAAGATATAATCACTCTTATATTTTAAGGCTGCTTCAACAGCCAAATATTTTAAAATTATATCCACAAATGTAATAAATACATTTTTCGTAATTTCTTGGTAACATAAAACCTGGATTTTATATAACTTGCATTATTTAAATTGTTGTATTTTGGATATTTTATATATATATGTTAAATAGAAGCAATTGTCTACAAAAGTTAACACAAATAAGTTCTGATGCTTTTTTCTATAGTAAAAGTTTCTATTTATTTGTGATTTTAAATCTATTCGATTGACATAAAAAATCACATATCCGTGTTTGTAAAAAACGATAAAAAATACTATTAGTGGTATGAAACAATATAAAAAAGGTTTTTTATGCAATTCTTCTGGTATAATTTGAAGTTTTTCGTTTTTAAAATCCATAAGCTGTAACAATAAAAACTTATCTTCTGTATCGTAGTGTGAGTTTTATCTTAAAAATACAATGTTTTTTTCCCTTTTCTTGATAATCTGTTTTATTTGTTTATAAAATTGCATACTAAGCCTTATGTGAATAAAAAAAGGTTTTTTTTTGTTTTTATAGATAATTGATTTCAAATTATATGTTTAACTATTTAAAGATTAATATTTAATTGCATAATCATTTTTTTTCTTATAAATAGGTTTGAATATTACTCGTTAGATTTTTATATCTTTAACTATTTAAAAACGATTATTTTTGTTTGACTATATATACTTTTATAGGTTCTTCTCTGATATTTTTTATAACTGAGTTTATTTATATGCGTTATAGTTTTTTTGCGTCATTTAATTAACATCAAAAAACATTTATTTCCAGAGAAACCTCTTCTATATGAACTATTTTATTATTTTATACTTTATTATATTTGATTTGAATAGCGTAATATAATGTTTTTATATTTATTCTCTAATCGATATAACTATTACATTATGATAAATTTTGTTTCTTTTTCTGTTTTTATATAAATAAAATCAAAAATCGTATGTTATTTTAGATTTTATTTTTATTTGTTGTACTAAATAATATATTTGTTGTTTTTTTTACAATTCGATAAAAACTAGAAAATTTATTATTATATTTTAAACCAATTTTATAGCTATTAGGTTTATATTTTTTGTAAATGACTTTATATTTTTTTATTTATCTTCCATTTTTTAATAAATCTAATAGTTAGCTTTTCAAATGTGAACATAAATTTTATATTTCTAGATTTGAAAATTCATGGTTTTATCCACATAAATGATGTAAATATTGAATTGCCAAGCATTTACTGTTTCACTAGAATATTAAAGTGTAATTTTTATATTTTTAGAATTATATACAAGAATTATGATATATTCTGAAGATTTATATTTTATAATGATTTTAGACGTGGGTTAAATATAATCGATTTTGAAATTTTTTTTTTGAAATTTTATTTAGATGGATTTTGTCTGAAGGTTCAAATTTTACAATGATTATAGACATGGGTTAAATAAATTAATTTGGACTTTTTTTTTATAAAATTTTTTTTTAGCAAGATTCAATCGAAGGTTCAATTATAATAATTATAGACAAGGAAATAAATTAAATATACACTGTAAATTGAATAAGCATTGGATATTATTTATATATCAACATTTGCTGTTTTGTTTTTATGTTTTACGTTTTTCGTTGGATATAATTATTTGCTTACAATAATTCAATTTTGTGTCTTAATGTATTAATAATCTTTAGCTTCTTTAAGATGTTTTATCGTATATGTTAAATATCCTGTTTTGCTTTATTTTACATATAATAAACTTGATTTATGCATTTTGAATTTTACATAAGAATGTATATAAAGGTTTAATATTGTTACTTTATATGAAATTATATTTTATTATTTATATCACTGCTATTACTAGAATTCTTTTATTTATATATTTTTTGTAAAAATTTCGCGATTCTAATAACAAAATTATATATTTACTAGAATTGATAACTAGAAATATATGAATCCTTTTATTTTTTAGTTTTTATAAACCTGTGTTATGTTCTCAACAGTTTTCTTTTGGCCTTTATCTAAACAAAGCTGATCTAAAATGGTCATTGATCAAATTTACCCCTTTTCTAGATAAGAAAATAAAATAATACGATTTTTACCATGATATTTCCGTCTATTTCTCCGAATTTTTGTCATAAAACTGATATTTTATCCATTGAGTTAATAATTATGCGTTTTTTTCTGAAAATGGGGCATATTTTTGAAAAAAAAACAAAGCTCTGTATATCCTTTATCAGATTTTCTATTTTAGTTTATCTTTTTAATCATCGCTATGATAACATTGAAATCTCAAAGTTAATGTCTTTATATTCTTATGCAATTAAGATCATAAATATATAACTAAATTGTAATAATGCCATTATTTATAGGAGATTTATATGTTTTTATCCTTTTCAATGATAATTATACCACCATTTTTATGGTTTTTTGATATCTTTTTACTTTTTACGATCGCTTAATCCACATATTTATTAATAATTTACTTTTTTATTGTAAAAGTAAAATTAATTCTTATTACTTTTATAATTATTATCTTTAAATTCTGAACAATGCTTTTTTCTTTCTATTATAAACAAAAAATATATTCATTCTATTTTTTTTTATTTTGTTATTATTGGATATTTTATCTTTAGATTAAGATATTCGAACATAACGTGATGTTAGAAAAACACTCTTAAATTTAATTATATGCATGCATATTGTTT
This sequence comes from Rhyacophila brunnea, assembly GCF_057557595.1. Taxonomy (NCBI): domain Eukaryota; kingdom Metazoa; phylum Arthropoda; class Insecta; order Trichoptera; family Rhyacophilidae; genus Rhyacophila; species Rhyacophila brunnea. Next base: position 1,239,639 of record NW_028233370.1, on the reverse strand, counting down.
TTCTATTCTAATTTATAACTTTCTAGATATAAAATATAGTTATCAAAACATTCAAATTTTCTTTTAAATTGGATTACGAGAAAGAATAACAAAAAAGAAAAATATTTAATATATAATGATACAATAAATTGTGATATATTTTATTATATTTTTTAACCATTTTTTTACAAACTATTATACTTTTTTTTATAAATTATTTATCCTTAATATTCTTCTGATTTTATTTAAATTTTCATTTAAAATCTATCAATTATTAAATCACCATAAAATTCTTAATATTGACATTTATAATAGTAATATACATATATATGTCTATTATATACATTAAACTAGATTTTCTGATTCTAAAGATTTTCTCATTGATTTTTCTTTATAATATTTAAAACCGAAATTTTTTTTTATGCTAAGATTATTTGTTAATTAAACAATAATATCTAAATTTTTGAGATTTAATTATATGTATATTTATTTCCCATTTATTTCTTTGTTTAAGATTCTCTTGTTAATAAATTATTATTTTTTTAAGTTTTTTATTTTATTTGTCATATATATAGAAATATACTGGTGAAATCGAAATGGTTTTCGTGCTTAGTAATTTAGTATAATCTAATAATAGATTCATCTTTTAAGAAAATGAAGTTTTCAAAGGAAATATAAATAGATTGAAAATACAAACGATATATTTTTATATTTAGACACCAGATATTAGAGTTTTATGTAAATATTTAAAGTTTAATGCTCTAATATGATAATATTGATATATAAATCACGTCTCTGATAGAAAACTTTAGTTATTGTTTTATTTTATTCCGCATAAATTGTAATTTTTATTGATTATTTGTGGCTTAATCACCATATTTATGCCAAACTTTTGGTTTTTTTCTTTATATAGGCGGTTTTCTACTCTTCTAGTTGTATAGAATAAATCCTTTATGTTAAAAAAACAGCTTGTTTCAAAATAAATTTATATTAATAGTCAATTTTATTATAAATATTTTATGAGTAATGTTATATTATCATTTTTCTGTGCTATTTTAAATATAATATGTCTGCAGCGAGATGAGAAAAAACAAGTTTTATGTATTTTTTTAGTGCCAAAAAGACATATCAATCTCATTTTAAACATAATTTTATTGCTTTTAGCTGAATTATGTCGCTGAATAGCCGAATAAGTGGTGATAAATATGTCCACTAGCACAGAAAGAAATAATACAATGATAATTTATGACATGATAAATACATTATCTAAAGTTGAAATATATAAAAATCATCTTTTTGTGGATATATAGCCATAACCAACTTGGTTATATTTATGATTTTTTTGCCTTATAATGAATATTTATATACTCTACTAGACACAGTGAATATTTGTACATATGTTTTGTTATTCAGAAAAGGTGAATTTATTAATTTTTCGGTCAATTCCAAGTTTTATGTGTTGCCATATTTTTTTCTGTCTTAAAAAAACCTAGAATCAAGTCCTGTTTGGCAAAAAAAAACATTTTTACGAGCTGATCATACTTTTATAAGCCAAGGTACACATTCTGACTTTCTCATATTTCTCATTATCTGCGATTTTTTTTAATAATTAATGACATCGCAAAAAAAAGGGATTTTTTTTCTTGTAATAAATAAAAGTTTTCATATTTAAATTATCTTTTTAAAACGTAAAATACTTAGAAAATCATATATTTTAATTTTTTCTTGTTTCTGAAACTTTTATGTGTGGATTAAGTCGACTATTTTTTTTCTTTATTTTAGTGGTTTTTTTATGTGATAATAACTATCATATACACCAAATCGAAAAAATATGTTTTGAATTATAAATCGATATAGATTATGCTTGATGTATTTTGATATGGGATTTTAGTAGAAAGTTTAAGGATCCTATTATTTTTTTATCTTTTAATGATCAATTACATAAAATATTGAATATATTTTTATATCTTATTAAAATATTCAATTATAAAAAAAGATTTTGATATCATTTAATTGATTTTGATGTTCATTTATAATATATTTTAGGTATGTTTCTTATGTACGAAAATAAAGGTGGATAATGCTAAAATAGGTAATTTTTATGAGTTAAATGTCAAAAAAGCTGTTTTATTTATTAAGTAAATGAATAAAAATGTTTTTTTTTCTTCTTTTTTTTTAATTTTATGTAATTTTTTTTTATATTTCTAATCATCTAAAATACTAACTTTTTCGATTTTTTTTAATACTGAGATAAAATTATTACTGAATAATGGAATTTATGTAACCTATACACACTCTTAGAAAATATATTTCTGTAAACTAGGTATGATTTTGAGTTTTAATCTGCTTGCTAAAGTAAAACAAACAACAGATTTAATGATTAAAAATTTGAAGAAATAGATTTTTTATGAACTATTTAGGTGATTTATTTGCTATTTAATACATATAGTCGCCTAAATAACCATAAAGAGGTGCTAATTCTGTTAGATAGCTGAATAAAAACCCCTTTTTTGGTATTATTCTACCGCAAATTAACACGTCTAATATTGAATATAACCATAATCATACATTTATAATGAATTATTGGTACTAAAAATACATAAATTGTTAAATAGTTCAGCTAGGATGAAGAAAAAATATCTATTTAGAATACAGTGTTTGTTGAATACTATTTCTTTAGAATATAATAATAATAAAAATAAGCATTTTTCTGATAATATCTAGGTATATATAGTTTTATTTTCTGTTTTTTTCTTATATCATTTATTATAATGCATTTACCATATAATAAAAAAGTAGTTAGCCTTTTTTTAAAATTTTTCATGTTTAAAAAGTTTATATACATACAGAAATAATATACATATTGCTCTGATATAAAGTGAAAAATGCATAAATACTTGATTTTATTGTAAAAAGTGTATTTTATGGCAAATTATTCGACAATTTATATATGATAATCTATGTTTTATGTTTCTATAAAAATAATAGATTTATATTTTTTAAATTACGATGCAATGAACACAACAATAGAGTCGCCCTTCTAGGGTAGGGGCGACTCTATTATTATATTTATCACTCGTTTATGATATTATTTCTTACCATGTTTTCAATGATCAGTTAATCCTCATCTAAAATCTTTCAGTTTTAGTGAATAAAATGAAAAACCATTGATGTCTTTTACAAATTAAATAGCCTTTTATCACTTTTTTGTAATGAAAAAAAAACATCAAAATCAGTGCTAGATTACAAAATAAAACATAAATAAGAAATATAATTGCAAGATATAATCACTCTTATATTTTAAGGCTGCTTCAACAGCCAAATATTTTAAAATTATATCCACAAATGTAATAAATACATTTTTCGTAATTTCTTGGTAACATAAAACCTGGATTTTATATAACTTGCATTATTTAAATTGTTGTATTTTGGATATTTTATATATATATGTTAAATAGAAGCAATTGTCTACAAAAGTTAACACAAATAAGTTCTGATGCTTTTTTCTATAGTAAAAGTTTCTATTTATTTGTGATTTTAAATCTATTCGATTGACATAAAAAATCACATATCCGTGTTTGTAAAAAACGATAAAAAATACTATTAGTGGTATGAAACAATATAAAAAAGGTTTTTTATGCAATTCTTCTGGTATAATTTGAAGTTTTTCGTTTTTAAAATCCATAAGCTGTAACAATAAAAACTTATCTTCTGTATCGTAGTGTGAGTTTTATCTTAAAAATACAATGTTTTTTTCCCTTTTCTTGATAATCTGTTTTATTTGTTTATAAAATTGCATACTAAGCCTTATGTGAATAAAAAAAGGTTTTTTTTTGTTTTTATAGATAATTGATTTCAAATTATATGTTTAACTATTTAAAGATTAATATTTAATTGCATAATCATTTTTTTTCTTATAAATAGGTTTGAATATTACTCGTTAGATTTTTATATCTTTAACTATTTAAAAACGATTATTTTTGTTTGACTATATATACTTTTATAGGTTCTTCTCTGATATTTTTTATAACTGAGTTTATTTATATGCGTTATAGTTTTTTTGCGTCATTTAATTAACATCAAAAAACATTTATTTCCAGAGAAACCTCTTCTATATGAACTATTTTATTATTTTATACTTTATTATATTTGATTTGAATAGCGTAATATAATGTTTTTATATTTATTCTCTAATCGATATAACTATTACATTATGATAAATTTTGTTTCTTTTTCTGTTTTTATATAAATAAAATCAAAAATCGTATGTTATTTTAGATTTTATTTTTATTTGTTGTACTAAATAATATATTTGTTGTTTTTTTTACAATTCGATAAAAACTAGAAAATTTATTATTATATTTTAAACCAATTTTATAGCTATTAGGTTTATATTTTTTGTAAATGACTTTATATTTTTTTATTTATCTTCCATTTTTTAATAAATCTAATAGTTAGCTTTTCAAATGTGAACATAAATTTTATATTTCTAGATTTGAAAATTCATGGTTTTATCCACATAAATGATGTAAATATTGAATTGCCAAGCATTTACTGTTTCACTAGAATATTAAAGTGTAATTTTTATATTTTTAGAATTATATACAAGAATTATGATATATTCTGAAGATTTATATTTTATAATGATTTTAGACGTGGGTTAAATATAATCGATTTTGAAATTTTTTTTTTGAAATTTTATTTAGATGGATTTTGTCTGAAGGTTCAAATTTTACAATGATTATAGACATGGGTTAAATAAATTAATTTGGACTTTTTTTTTATAAAATTTTTTTTTAGCAAGATTCAATCGAAGGTTCAATTATAATAATTATAGACAAGGAAATAAATTAAATATACACTGTAAATTGAATAAGCATTGGATATTATTTATATATCAACATTTGCTGTTTTGTTTTTATGTTTTACGTTTTTCGTTGGATATAATTATTTGCTTACAATAATTCAATTTTGTGTCTTAATGTATTAATAATCTTTAGCTTCTTTAAGATGTTTTATCGTATATGTTAAATATCCTGTTTTGCTTTATTTTACATATAATAAACTTGATTTATGCATTTTGAATTTTACATAAGAATGTATATAAAGGTTTAATATTGTTACTTTATATGAAATTATATTTTATTATTTATATCACTGCTATTACTAGAATTCTTTTATTTATATATTTTTTGTAAAAATTTCGCGATTCTAATAACAAAATTATATATTTACTAGAATTGATAACTAGAAATATATGAATCCTTTTATTTTTTAGTTTTTATAAACCTGTGTTATGTTCTCAACAGTTTTCTTTTGGCCTTTATCTAAACAAAGCTGATCTAAAATGGTCATTGATCAAATTTACCCCTTTTCTAGATAAGAAAATAAAATAATACGATTTTTACCATGATATTTCCGTCTATTTCTCCGAATTTTTGTCATAAAACTGATATTTTATCCATTGAGTTAATAATTATGCGTTTTTTTCTGAAAATGGGGCATATTTTTGAAAAAAAAACAAAGCTCTGTATATCCTTTATCAGATTTTCTATTTTAGTTTATCTTTTTAATCATCGCTATGATAACATTGAAATCTCAAAGTTAATGTCTTTATATTCTTATGCAATTAAGATCATAAATATATAACTAAATTGTAATAATGCCATTATTTATAGGAGATTTATATGTTTTTATCCTTTTCAATGATAATTATACCACCATTTTTATGGTTTTTTGATATCTTTTTACTTTTTACGATCGCTTAATCCACATATTTATTAATAATTTACTTTTTTATTGTAAAAGTAAAATTAATTCTTATTACTTTTATAATTATTATCTTTAAATTCTGAACAATGCTTTTTTCTTTCTATTATAAACAAAAAATATATTCATTCTATTTTTTTTTATTTTGTTATTATTGGATATTTTATCTTTAGATTAAGATATTCGAACATAACGTGATGTTAGAAAAACACTCTTAAATTTAATTATATGCATGCATATTGTTTTTCTATTCTAATTTATAACTTTCTAGATATAAAATATAGTTATCAAAACATTCAAATTTTCTTTTAAATTGGATTACGAGAAAGAATAACAAAAAAGAAAAATATTTAATATATAATGATACAATAAATTGTGATATATTTTATTATATTTTTTAACCATTTTTTTACAAACTATTATACTTTTTTTTATAAATTATTTATCCTTAATATTCTTCTGATTTTATTTAAATTTTCATTTAAAATCTATCAATTATTAAATCACCATAAAATTCTTAATATTGACATTTATAATAGTAATATACATATATATGTCTATTATATACATTAAACTAGATTTTCTGATTCTAAAGATTTTCTCATTGATTTTTCTTTATAATATTTAAAACCGAAATTTTTTTTTATGCTAAGATTATTTGTTAATTAAACAATAATATCTAAATTTTTGAGATTTAATTATATGTATATTTATTTCCCATTTATTTCTTTGTTTAAGATTCTCTTGTTAATAAATTATTATTTTTTTAAGTTTTTTATTTTATTTGTCATATATATAGAAATATACTGGTGAAATCGAAATGGTTTTCGTGCTTAGTAATTTAGTATAATCTAATAATAGATTCATCTTTTAAGAAAATGAAGTTTTCAAAGGAAATATAAATAGATTGAAAATACAAACGATATATTTTTATATTTAGACACCAGATATTAGAGTTTTATGTAAATATTTAAAGTTTAATGCTCTAATATGATAATATTGATATATAAATCACGTCTCTGATAGAAAACTTTAGTTATTGTTTTATTTTATTCCGCATAAATTGTAATTTTTATTGATTATTTGTGGCTTAATCACCATATTTATGCCAAACTTTTGGTTTTTTTCTTTATATAGGCGGTTTTCTACTCTTCTAGTTGTATAGAATAAATCCTTTATGTTAAAAAAACAGCTTGTTTCAAAATAAATTTATATTAATAGTCAATTTTATTATAAATATTTTATGAGTAATGTTATATTATCATTTTTCTGTGCTATTTTAAATATAATATGTCTGCAGCGAGATGAGAAAAAACAAGTTTTATGTATTTTTTTAGTGCCAAAAAGACATATCAATCTCATTTTAAACATAATTTTATTGCTTTTAGCTGAATTATGTCGCTGAATAGCCGAATAAGTGGTGATAAATATGTCCACTAGCACAGAAAGAAATAATACAATGATAATTTATGACATGATAAATACATTATCTAAAGTTGAAATATATAAAAATCATCTTTTTGTGGATATATAGCCATAACCAACTTGGTTATATTTATGATTTTTTTGCCTTATAATGAATATTTATATACTCTACTAGACACAGTGAATATTTGTACATATGTTTTGTTATTCAGAAAAGGTGAATTTATTAATTTTTCGGTCAATTCCAAGTTTTATGTGTTGCCATATTTTTTTCTGTCTTAAAAAAAACCTAGAACCAAGTCCTGTTTGGCGAAAAAAACAATTTTTACTTGCTGATCATACTTTTATAAGCTAAGATACACATTCTGACTTTCTCATATTTCTCATTATCTGCGATTTTTTTTAATAATTAATGACATCGCAAAAAAAAGGGATTTTTTTTCTTATAATAAAATTAAGTTTTCATATTTAAATTATCTTTTTAAAACGTAAAATACTTAGAAAATCATATATTTTAATTTTTTCTTGTTTCTGAAACTTTTATGTGTGGATTAAGTCGACTATTTTTTTTCTTTATTTTAGTGGTTTTTTTATGTGATAATAACTATCATATACACCAAATCGAAAAAATATGTTTTGAATTATAAGTCGACATAGATTATGCTTGATGTATTTTGATTTGGGATTTTAGTAGAAAGTTTAAGGGTCCTATTATTTTTTTTTCTTTTAATGATCAATTACATAAAATATTGAATATATTTTTATATCTTATTAAAATATTCAATTATAAAAAAAGATTTTGATATCATTTAATTGACTTTGATCTTTATTTATAATATATTTTAGGTATGTTTCTTATGTACGAAAATAAAGGTGGATAATGCTAAAATAGGTAATTTTTATGAGTTAAATGTCAAAAAAGCTGTTTTATTTATTAAGTAAATTAATAAAAATGTTTTTTTTTCTTCTTTTTTTTTAATTTTATGTAATTTTTTTTTATATTTCTAATCATCTAAAATACTAACTTTTTCGATTTTTTTTAATACTGAGATATAATTATTACTGAATAATGGAATTTATGTAACCTATACACACTCTTAGAAAATATATTTCTGTAAACTAGACATGATTTTGAGTTTTAATCTGCTTGCTAAAGTAAAACAAACAACAGATTTAATGATTAAAAATTTGAAGAAATAGATTTTTTATGAACTATTTAGGTGATTTATTTGCTATTTAATACATATAGTCGCCTAAATAACCATAAAGAGGTGCTAATTCTGTTAGATAGCTGAATAAAAACCCCTTTTTTGGTATTATTCTACCGCAAATTAACACGTCTAATATTGAATATAACCATAATCATACATTTATAATGAATTATTGGTACTAAAAATACATAAATTGTTAAATAGTTCAGCTAGGATGAAGAAAAAATATCTATTTAGAATACAGTGTTTGTTGAATACTATTTCTTTAGAATATAATAATAATAAAAATAAGCATTTTTCTGATAATATCTAGGTATATATAGTTTTATTTTCTGTTTTTTTCTTATATCATTTATTATAATGCATTTACCATATAATAAAAAAGTAGTTAGCCTTTTTTTTAAATTTTTCATGTTTAAAAAGTAAATATACATACAGAAATAATATAAATATTGCTCTGATATAAAGTGAAAAATGCATAAATACTTGATTTTATTGTAAAAAGTGTATTTCATAGCAAAATATTCGACAATTTATATATGATAATCTATGTTTTATGTTTCTATAAAAATAATAGATTTATATTTTTTAAATTACGATGCAATGAACACAACAATAGAGTCGCCCTTCTAGGGTAGGGGCGACTCTATTATTATATTTATCACTCGTTTATGATATTATTTCTTACCATGTTTTCAATGATCAGTTAATCTAAATCTAAAATCTTTCAGTTTTAGTGAATAAAATATAAAGCCATTGATGTCTTTTACAAATTTAATAGCCTTTTATCACTTTTTTGTAATGAAAAAAACATCAAAATCTGTGCTAGATTACAAAATAAAACATAAATAAGAGATATAATTGCAAGATATAATCACTCTTATATTTTAAGATTGCTTCAACAGCCAAATATTTTAAAATTATATCCAAAAATGTAATAAATACATTTTTCGTAATTTCTTGGTAACATAAAACCTGGATTTTATATAACTTGCATTATTTAAATTGTTGTATTTTAGATATTTTATATATATATGTTAAATAGAAGCAATTTTCTACAAAAGTTAACACAAATAAGTTCTGATGCTTTTTTCTATAGTAAAAGTTTACATTTATTTGTGATTTTAAATCTATTCGATTGACATAAAAAATCACATATCCGTGTTTGTAAAAAACGATAAAAAATACTATTAGTGGTATGAAACAATATAAAAAAGGTTTTTTATGCAATTCCTTCTAGTATAATTTGAAGTTTTTCGTTTTTAAAATCCATAAGCTGTAACAATAAAAACTTATCTTCTGTATCGTAGTGTGAGTTTTATCTTAAAAATACAATGTTTTTTTTCCCTTTTCTTGATAATCTGTTTTATTTGTTTATAAAATTGCATACTAAGCCTTATGTGAATAAAAAAAGCTTTTTTTTTGTTTTTATAGATAATTGATTTCAAATTATATGTTTAACTATTTAAAGATTAATATTTAATTGCATAATAATTTTTTTTCTTATAAATAGGTTTGAATATTACTCGTTAGATTTTTATATGTTTTACTATATAAAAACGATTATTTTTGTTTTACTATATATACTTTTATAGATTCTTCTCTGATATTTAAAAAACTGAGTTTATTCATATGCGTTATAGTTTTTTTGCGTCATTTAATTAACATCAAAAAACATTTATTTCCAAAGAAACCAATTCTATATGAACTATTTTATTATTTTATACTTTATTATATTTGATTTGAATAGCGTAATATAATGTTTTTATATTTATTCTCTAATCGATATAACTATTACATTATGATAAATTTTGTTTCTTTTTCTGTTTTTATATAAATAAAATCAAAAATCGTATGTTTTTTTAGATTTTATTTTTATTTGTTAAACTAAATAATATATTTATTGGTTTTTTTTACAAATGGATAAAAACTGGAAAATTTATTATTATATTTTAAAACAATTTTATGGCTATTTGGTCCTCTTTTTTTATAAATGACTTTATATTTTTTTATTTATCTTCCATTTTTTAATAAATCTAATAGTTAGCTTTTCAAAAGTGAACATAAATTTTATATTTCTAGATTTGAAAATTCATGGTTTTATCCACATAAATGATGTAAATATTGAATTGCCAAGCATTTACTGTTTCACTAGAATATTAAAGTGTAATTTTTATATTTTTAGAATTATATACAAGAATTATGATATATTCCGAAGATATATGTTTTATAATGATTTTAGACGTGGGTTAAATAAAATCAATTTTGTAATTTTTTTTTTGAAATTTTATTTAGATGGATTTTGTCTGAAGGTTCAAATTTTACAATGATTATAGACATGGGATAAATAAATTAATTTTTGAAATTTTATTTAGATGGATTTTGTCTGAAGGTTCAAATTTTACAATGATTATAGACATATGTTTAATAAATTAAATATACACTGTAAATTGAATAATTATTTGATATTATTTATATATCAACATTTGCTGTTTTGTTTTTATGTTTTACGTTTTTCGTTGGATATAATTATTTGCTTACAATAATTCAATTTTGTATTTTAATGTATTAATAATCTTTAGCTTCTATAAGATGTTTATCGTATATGTTAAATATCCTGTTTTACTTCATTTTAGTTATAATAATCTTGATTTTTGAATTTTGAAAAAGAATGTATATAAAGGTTTAATATTGTTACTTTATATGAAATTATATTTTATTATTTATATCACTGCTATTACTAGAATTCTTTTATTTATATATTTTTTTGTAAAAATTTCGCGAATCTTGAAAAAAATTAAATATTTACTAGAATTGATAGCTAGAAATATATGAATCCTTTTATTTTTTAATTTTTATAAACCTGTGTTATGTTCTCAACAGTTTTCTTTTGGCCTTTATCTAAACAAAGCTGATCTAAAATGGTCATTGATCAAATTTACCCCTTTTCTAGATAAGAAAATAAAATAATACGATTTTTACCATGATATTTCCGTCTATTTCTCCGAATTTTTGTCATAAAACTGATATTTTATCCATTGAGTTAATAATTATGCGTTTTTTTCTGAAAATGGGGCATATTTTTGAAAAAAAAAACAAAGCTCTGTATATCCTTTATCAGATTTTCTATTTTAGTTTATCTTTTTAATCATCGCTATGATAACATTAAAGTCCGAAAGTTCATGTCTTTATATTCTTATGCAATTAAGATCATAAATATATAACTAAATTGTAATAATGCCATTATTTATAGGAGATTTATATGTTTTTATCCTTTTCAATGATAATTATACCACCATTTTTATGGTTTTTTGATATCTTTTTACTTTTTACGATCGCTTAATCCACATATTTATTAATAATTTACTTTTTTATTGTAAAAGTAAAATTAATTCTTATTACTTTTATAATTATTATCTTTAAATTCTGAACAATGCTTTTTTCTTTCTATTATAAACAAAAAATATATTCATTCTATTTTTTTTTATTTTGTTATTATTGGATATTTTATCTTTAGATTAAGATATTCGAACATAACGTGATGTTAGAAAAACACTCTTAAATTTAATTATATGCATGCATATTGTTTTTCTATTCTAATTTATAACTTTCTAGATATAAAATATAGTTATCAAAACATTCAAATTTTCTTTTAAATTGGATTACGAGAAAGAATAACAAAAAAGAAAAATATTTAATATATAATGATACAATAAATTGTGATATATTTTATTATATTTTTTAACCATTTTTTTACAAACTATTATACTTTTTTTTATAAATTATTTATCCTTAATATTCTTCTGATTTTATTTAAATTTTCATTTAAAATCTATCAATTATTAAATCACCATAAAATTCTTAATATTGACATTTATAATAGTAATATACATATATATGTCTATTATATACATTAAACTAGATTTTCTGATTCTAAAGATCTTCTCATTGATTTTTCTTTATAATATTTAAAACCGAAATTTTTTTTTATGCTAAGATTATTTGTTAATTAAACAATAATATCTAAATTTTTGAGATTTAATTATATGTATATTTATTTCCCATTTATTTCTTTGTTTAAGATTCTCTTGTTAATAAATTATTATTTTTTTAAGTTTTTTATTTTATTTGTCATATATATAGAAATATACTGGTGAAATCGAAATGGTTTTCGTGTTCAGTAATTTAAAATAATCTAATAATAGATTCATCTTTTAAAAAACTGAAATTTTCAATGGAAATATAAATATATTGAAAATACAAACGATATATTTTTCTATTTAGACACCAGATATTAGAGTTTTATGTAAATATTTAAAGTTTAATGCACTTATATAATAATATTGATATATAAATTACGTCTCTGATAGAAAACTATAGTTATTGTTTTATTTTATTCCGCATAAATTGTAATTTTTATTGATTATTTGTGGCTTAATTATCATATTTATACCAATCTTTTGGTTTTTTTCTTTATATAGGCGGTTTTCTACTTTTCTAGTTGTATAGAATAAATCCTTTATGTTAAAATAAACAGCTTTTAAATGAATATTTCATGTTAATAGTCTTTTTTATTATAAATATTTCATGCGGCATGTTATATTATCGATTTTCTATGCTATTTTAAATATAATATGTCTGCAGCGAGATGAGAAAAAACAAGTTTTATGTATTTTTCTGTGCCAAAAAGACATATCAATCTCATTTTAAACATAATTTTATTACTTTTAGCTGAATTATGTCGCTGATCAGCCGAATAAGTGGTGATAAATATGTCCACTAGCACAGAAAGAAATAATACAATGATAATTTATGACATTATAAATACATTATCTAAAGTTGAAATATATAAAAATCATCTTTTTGTGGATATATAGCCATAACCAACTTGGTTATATTTATGATTTTTTTGCCTTATAATGAATATTTATATACTCTACTAGACACAGTGAATATTTGTACATATGTTTTGTTATTCAGAAAAGGTGAATTTATTAATTTTTCGGTCAATTCCAAGTTTTATGTGTTGCCATATTTTTTTCTGTCTTAAAAAAACCTAGAATCAAGTCCTGTTTGGCAAAAAAAAACATTTTTACGAGCTGATCATACTTTTATAAGCCAAGGTACACATTCTGACTTTCTCATATTTCTCATTATCTGCGATTTTTTTTAATAATTAATGACATCGCAAAAAAAAGGGATTTTTTTTCTTGTAATAAATAAAAGTTTTCATATTTAAATTATCTTTTTAAAACGTAAAATACTTAGAAAATCATATATTTTAATTTTTTCTTGTTTCTGAAACTTTTATGTGTGGATTAAGTCGACTATTTTTTTTCTTTATTTTAGTGGTTTTTTTATGTGATAATAACTATCATATACACCAAATCGAAAAAATATGTTTTGAATTATAAATCGATATAGATTATGCTTGATGTATTTTGATATGGGATTTTAGTAGAAAGTTTAAGGATCCTATTATTTTTTTATCTTTTAATGATCAATTACATAAAATATTGAATATATTTTTATATCTTATTAAAATATTCAATTATAAAAAAAGATTTTGATATCATTTAATTGATTTTGATGTTCATTTATAATATATTTTAGGTATGTTTCTTATGTACGAAAATAAAGGTGGATAATGCTAAAATAGGTAATTTTTATGAGTTAAATGTCAAAAAAGCTGTTTTATTTATTAAGTAAATGAATAAAAATGTTTTTTTTTCTTCTTTTTTTTTAATTTTATGTAATTTTTTTTTATATTTCTAATCATCTAAAATACTAACTTTTTCGATTTTTTTTAATACTGAGATAAAATTATTACTGAATAATGGAATTTATGTAACCTATACACACTCTTAGAAAATATATTTCTGTAAACTAGACATGATTTTGAGTTTTAATCTGCTTGCTAAAGTAAAACAAACAACAGATTTAATGATTAAAAATTTGAAGAAATAGATTTTTTATGAACTATTTAGGTGATTTATTTGCTATTTAATACATATAATCGCCTAAATAACCATAAAGAGGTGCTAATTCTGTTAGATAGCTGAATAAAAACCCCTTTTTTGGTATTATTCTACCGCAAATTAACACGTCTAATATTGAATATAACCATAATCATACATTTATAATGAATTATTGGTACTAAAAATACATAAATTGTTAAATAGTTCAGCTAGGATGAAGAAAAAATATCTATTTAGAATACAGTGTTTGTTGAATACTATTTCTTTAGAATATAATAATAATAAAAATAAGCATTTTTCTGATAATATCTAGGTATATATAGTTTTATTTTCTGTTTTTTTCTTATATCATTTATTATAATGCATTTACCATATAATAAAAAAGTAGTTAGCCTTTTTTTTAAATTTTTCATGTTTAAAAAGTAAATATACATACAGAAATAATATAAATATTGCTCTGATATAAAGTGAAAAATGCATAAATACTTGATTTTATTGTAAAAAGTGTATTTCATAGCAAAATATTCGACAATTTATATATGATAATCTATGTTTTATGTTTCTATAAAAATAATAGATTTATATTTTTTAAATTACGATGCAATGAACACAACAATAGAGTCGCCCTTCTAGGGTAGGGGCGACTCTATTATTATATTTATCACTCGTTTATGATATTATTTCTTACCATGTTTTCAATGATCAGTTAATCTAAATCTAAAATCTTTCAGTTTTAGTGAATAAAATATAAAGCCATTGATGTCTTTTACAAATTTAATAGCCTTTTATCACTTTTTTGTAATGAAAAAAACATCAAAATCTGTGCTAGATTACAAAATAAAACATAAATAAGAGATATAATTGCAAGATATAATCACTCTTATATTTTAAGATTGCTTCAACAGCCAAATATTTTAAAATTATATCCAAAAATGTAATAAATACATTTTTCGTAATTTCTTGGTAACATAAAACCTGGATTTTATATAACTTGCATTATTTAAATTGTTGTATTTTAGATATTTTATATATATATGTTAAATAGAAGCAATTTTCTACAAAAGTTAACACAAATAAGTTCTGATGCTTTTTTCTATAGTAAAAGTTTACATTTATTTGTGATTTTAAATCTATTCGATTGACATAAAAAATCACATATCCGTGTTTGTAAAAAACGATAAAAAATACTATTAGTGGTATGAAACAATATAAAAAAGGTTTTTTATGCAATTCCTTCTAGTATAATTTGAAGTTTTTCGTTTTTAAAATCCATAAGCTGTAACAATAAAAACTTATCTTCTGTATCGTAGTGTGAGTTTTATCTTAAAAATACAATGTTTTTTTTCCCTTTTCTTGATAATCTGTTTTATTTGTTTATAAAATTGCATACTAAGCCTTATGTGAATAAAAAAAGCTTTTTTTTTGTTTTTATAGATAATTGATTTCAAATTATATGTTTAACTATTTAAAGATTAATATTTAATTGCATAATAATTTTTTTTCTTATAAATAGGTTTGAATATTACTCGTTAGATTTTTATATGTTTTACTATATAAAAACGATTATTTTTGTTTTACTATATATACTTTTATAGATTCTTCTCTGATATTTAAAAAACTGAGTTTATTCATATGCGTTATAGTTTTTTTGCGTCATTTAATTAACATCAAAAAACATTTATTTCCAAAGAAACCAATTCTATATGAACTATTTTATTATTTTATACTTTATTATATTTGATTTGAATAGCGTAATATAATGTTTTTATATTTATTCTCTAATCGATATAACTATTACATTATGATAAATTTTGTTTCTTTTTCTGTTTTTATATAAATAAAATCAAAAATCGTATGTTTTTTTAGATTTTATTTTTATTTGTTAAACTAAATAATATATTTATTGGTTTTTTTTACAAATGGATAAAAACTGGAAAATTTATTATTATATTTTAAAACAATTTTATGGCTATTTGGTCCTCTTTTTTTATAAATGACTTTATATTTTTTTATTTATCTTCCATTTTTTAATAAATCTAATAGTTAGCTTTTCAAAAGTGAACATAAATTTTATATTTCTAGATTTGAAAATTCATGGTTTTATCCACATAAATGATGTAAATATTGAATTGCCAAGCATTTACTGTTTCACTAGAATATTAAAGTGTAATTTTTATATTTTTAGAATTATATACAAGAATTATGATATATTCCGAAGATATATGTTTTATAATGATTTTAGACGTGGGTTAAATAAAATCAATTTTGTAATTTTTTTTTTGAAATTTTATTTAGATGGATTTTGTCTGAAGGTTCAAATTTTACAATGATTATAGACATGGGATAAATAAATTAATTTTTGAAATTTTATTTAGATGGATTTTGTCTGAAGGTTCAAATTTTACAATGATTATAGACATATGTTTAATAAATTAAATATACACTGTAAATTGAATAATTATTTGATATTATTTATATATCAACATTTGCTGTTTTGTTTTTATGTTTTACGTTTTTCGTTGGATATAATTATTTGCTTACAATAATTCAATTTTGTATTTTAATGTATTAATAATCTTTAGCTTCTATAAGATGTTTATCGTATATGTTAAATATCCTGTTTTACTTCATTTTAGTTATAATAATCTTGATTTTTGAATTTTGAAAAAGAATGTATATAAAGGTTTAATATTGTTACTTTATATGAAATTATATTTTATTATTTATATCACTGCTATTACTAGAATTCTTTTATTTATATATTTTTTTGTAAAAATTTCGCGAATCTTGAAAAAAATTAAATATTTACTAGAATTGATAGCTAGAAATATATGAATCCTTTTATTTTTTAATTTTTATAAACCTGTGTTATGTTCTCAACAGTTTTCTTTTGGCCTTTATCTAAACAAAGCTGATCTAAAATGGTCATTGATCAAATTTACCCCTTTTCTAGATAAGAAAATAAAATAATACGATTTTTACCATGATATTTCCGTCTATTTCTCCGAATTTTTGTCATAAAACTGATATTTTATCCATTGAGTTAATAATTATGCGTTTTTTTCTGAAAATGGGGCATATTTTTGAAAAAAAAAACAAAGCTCTGTATATCCTTTATCAGATTTTCTATTTTAGTTTATCTTTTTAATCATCGCTATGATAACATTAAAGTCCGAAAGTTCATGTCTTTATATTCTTATGCAATTAAGATCATAAATATATAACTAAATTGTAATAATGCCATTATTTATAGGAGATTTATATGTTTTTATCCTTTTCAATGATAATTATACCACCATTTTTATGGTTTTTTGATATCTTTTTACTTTTTACGATCGCTTAATCCACATATTTATTAATAATTTACTTTTTTATTGTAAAAGTAAAATTAATTCTTATTACTTTTATAATTATTATCTTTAAATTCTGAACAATGCTTTTTTCTTTCTATTATAAACAAAAAATATATTCATTCTATTTTTTTTTATTTTGTTATTATTGGATATTTTATCTTTAGATTAAGATATTCGAACATAACGTGATGTTAGAAAAACACTCTTAAATTTAATTATATGCATGCATATTGTTTTTCTATTCTAATTTATAACTTTCTAGATATAAAATATAGTTATCAAAACATTCAAATTTTCTTTTAAATTGGATTACGAGAAAGAATAACAAAAAAGAAAAATATTTAATATATAATGATACAATAAATTGTGATATATTTTATTATATTTTTTAACCATTTTTTTACAAACTATTATACTTTTTTTTATAAATTATTTATCCTTAATATTCTTCTGATTTTATTTAAATTTTCATTTAAAATCTATCAATTATTAAATCACCATAAAATTCTTAATATTGACATTTATAATAGTAATATACATATATATGTCTATTATATACATTAAACTAGATTTTCTGATTCTAAAGATCTTCTCATTGATTTTTCTTTATAATATTTAAAACCGAAATTTTTTTTTATGCTAAGATTATTTGTTAATTAAACAATAATATCTAAATTTTTGAGATTTAATTATATGTATATTTATTTCCCATTTATTTCTTTGTTTAAGATTCTCTTGTTAATAAATTATTATTTTTTTAAGTTTTTTATTTTATTTGTCATATATATAGAAATATACTGGTGAAATCGAAATGGTTTTCGTGTTCAGTAATTTAAAATAATCTAATAATAGATTCATCTTTTAAAAAACTGAAATTTTCAATGGAAATATAAATATATTGAAAATACAAACGATATATTTTTCTATTTAGACACCAGATATTAGAGTTTTATGTAAATATTTAAAGTTTAATGCACTTATATAATAATATTGATATATAAATTACGTCTCTGATAGAAAACTATAGTTATTGTTTTATTTTATTCCGCATAAATTGTAATTTTTATTGATTATTTGTGGCTTAATTATCATATTTATACCAATCTTTTGGTTTTTTTCTTTATATAGGCGGTTTTCTACTTTTCTAGTTGTATAGAATAAATCCTTTATGTTAAAATAAACAGCTTTTAAATGAATATTTCATGTTAATAGTCTTTTTTATTATAAATATTTCATGCGGCATGTTATATTATCGATTTTCTATGCTATTTTAAATATAATATGTCTGCAGCGAGATGAGAAAAAACAAGTTTTATGTATTTTTCTGTGCCAAAAAGACATATCAATCTCATTTTAAACATAATTTTATTACTTTTAGCTGAATTATGTCGCTGATCAGCCGAATAAGTGGTGATAAATATGTCCACTAGCACAGAAAGAAATAATACAATGATAATTTATGACATTATAAATACATTATCTAAAGTTGAAATATATAAAAATCATCTTTTTGTGGATATATAGCCATAACCAACTTGGTTATATTTATGATTTTTTTGCCTTATAATGAATATTTATATACTCTACTAGACACAGTGAATATTTGTACATATGTTTTGTTATTCAGAAAAGGTGAATTTATTAATTTTTCGGTCAATTCCAAGTTTTATGTGTTGCCATATTTTTTTCTGTCTTAAAAAAACCTAGAATCAAGTCCTGTTTGGCAAAAAAAAACATTTTTACGAGCTGATCATACTTTTATAAGCCAAGGTACACATTCTGACTTTCTCATATTTCTCATTATCTGCGATTTTTTTTAATAATTAATGACATCGCAAAAAAAAGGGATTTTTTTTCTTGTAATAAATAAAAGTTTTCATATTTAAATTATCTTTTTAAAACGTAAAATACTTAGAAAATCATATATTTTAATTTTTTCTTGTTTCTGAAACTTTTATGTGTGGATTAAGTCGACTATTTTTTTTCTTTATTTTAGTGGTTTTTTTATGTGATAATAACTATCATATACACCAAATCGAAAAAATATGTTTTGAATTATAAATCGATATAGATTATGCTTGATGTATTTTGATATGGGATTTTAGTAGAAAGTTTAAGGATCCTATTATTTTTTTATCTTTTAATGATCAATTACATAAAATATTGAATATATTTTTATATCTTATTAAAATATTCAATTATAAAAAAAGATTTTGATATCATTTAATTGATTTTGATGTTCATTTATAATATATTTTAGGTATGTTTCTTATGTACGAAAATAAAGGTGGATAATGCTAAAATAGGTAATTTTTATGAGTTAAATGTCAAAAAAGCTGTTTTATTTATTAAGTAAGCAAATAAGAATGTTTTTTTTTCTATTTTTTTTTTAATTTTATGTAATTTTTTTTATATTCCTATTCATTGAAAATACTAACTTTTTCGATTTTTTTAATACTGAGATATAATTAAAATCCAATATAATGTATTTTGTAAATTATTCACACTCATCGATAACACATTTCGGTAAAATAGACATGATTTTGAGTTTTAATCTGCTTGCTAAAGTAAAACAAACAACAGATTTAATGATTAAAAATTTGAAGAAATGAAATTTTTTATGAACTATTCAGGTGAGTTATATGCTATTTAATACATATAGTCGCCTAAATAACCATAAAGAGGTGCTAATTCTGTTAGATAGCTGAATAAAAACCCCTTTTTTGGTATTATTCTACCGCAAATTAACACGTCTAATGTTGAATATAACTATAATCGTACATTTATCATGAATTTTTGGTACTAAAAATACATAAATTGTTAAATAGTTCAGCTAGGATGAAGAAAAAATGTCTATTTTAGAATACAGTGCTTGTTAAATACCATTTCTTTAATATATAAAAAAATAAATATGATAGTTTTCTACATATATCTAGTTATTAATCGTTTTATTTTCTGGCATTTTCTTACAACATTTATTTATAATGCATTTACCATATAATAAAAAAGTAGTTAGCCATTTTTTTGGATTTTTCATGTTTAAAAAGTAAATATACATACAGAAATAATATAAATATTGCTCTGATATAAAGTGAAAAATGCATAAATACTTGATTTTATTGTAAAAAGTGTATTTCATAGCAAAATATTTGACAATTTATATATGATAATCTATGTTTTATGTTTCTATAAAAATAATAGATTTATATTTTTTAAATTACGATGCAATGAACACAACAATAGAGTCGCCCTTCTAGGGTAGGGGCGACTCTATTATTATATTTATCACTCGTTTATGATATTATTTCTTACCATGTTTTCAATGATCAGTTAATCCTCATCTAAAATCTTTCAGTTTTAGTGAATAAAATGAAAAACCATTGATGTCTTTTACAAATTAAATAGCCTTTTATCACTTTTTTGTAATGAAAAAAAAACATCAAAATCAGTGCTAGATTACAAAATAAAACATAAATAAGAAATATAATTGCAAGATATAATCACTCTTATATTTTAAGGCTGCTTCAACAGCCAAATATTTTAAAATTATATCCACAAATGTAATAAATACATTTTTCGTAATTTCTTGGTAACATAAAACCTGGATTTTATATAACTTGCATTATTTAAATTGTTGTATTTTGGATATTTTATATATATATGTTAAATAGAAGCAATTGTCTACAAAAGTTAACACAAATAAGTTCTGATGCTTTTTTCTATAGTAAAAGTTTCTATTTATTTGTGATTTTAAATCTATTCGATTGACATAAAAAATCACATATCCGTGTTTGTAAAAAACGATAAAAAATACTATTAGTGGTATGAAACAATATAAAAAAGGTTTTTTATGCAATTCTTCTGGTATAATTTGAAGTTTTTCGTTTTTAAAATCCATAAGCTGTAACAATAAAAACTTATCTTCTGTATCGTAGTGTGAGTTTTATCTTAAAAATACAATGTTTTTTTCCCTTTTCTTGATAATCTGTTTTATTTGTTTATAAAATTGCATACTAAGCCTTATGTGAATAAAAAAAGGTTTTTTTTTGTTTTTATAGATAATTGATTTCAAATTATATGTTTAACTATTTAAAGATTAATATTTAATTGCATAATCATTTTTTTTCTTATAAATAGGTTTGAATATTACTCGTTAGATTTTTATATCTTTAACTATTTAAAAACGATTATTTTTGTTTGACTATATATACTTTTATAGGTTCTTCTCTGATATTTTTTATAACTGAGTTTATTTATATGCGTTATAGTTTTTTTGCGTCATTTAATTAACATCAAAAAACATTTATTTCCAGAGAAACCTCTTCTATATGAACTATTTTATTATTTTATACTTTATTATATTTGATTTGAATAGCGTAATATAATGTTTTTATATTTATTCTCTAATCGATATAACTATTACATTATGATAAATTTTGTTTCTTTTTCTGTTTTTATATAAATAAAATCAAAAATCGTATGTTATTTTAGATTTTATTTTTATTTGTTGTACTAAATAATATATTTGTTGTTTTTTTTACAATTCGATAAAAACTAGAAAATTTATTATTATATTTTAAACCAATTTTATAGCTATTAGGTTTTCATTTTTTGTAAATGACTTTATATTTTTTTATTTATCTTCCATTTTTTAATAAATCTAATAGTTAGCTTTTCAAATGTGAACATAAATTTTATATTTCTAGATTTGAAAATTCATGGTTTTATCCACATAAATGATGTAAATATTGAATTGCCAAGCATTTACTGTTTCACTAGAATATTAAAGTGTAATTTTTATATTTTTAGAATTATATACAAGAATTATGATATATTCTGAAGATTTATATTTTATAATGATTTTAGACGTGGGTTAAATATAATCGATTTTGAAATTTTTTTTTTGAAATTTTATTTAGATGGATTTTGTCTGAAGGTTCAAATTTTACAATGATTATAGACATGGGTTAAATAAATTAATTTGGACTTTTTTTTTATAAAATTTTTTTTTAGCAAGATTCAATCGAAGGTTCAATTATAATAATTATAGACAAGGAAATAAATTAAATATACACTGTAAATTGAATAAGCATTGGATATTATTTATATATCAACATTTGCTGTTTTGTTTTTATGTTTTACGTTTTTCGTTGGATATAATTATTTGCTTACAATAATTCAATTTTGTGTCTTAATGTATTAATAATCTTTAGCTTCTTTAAGATGTTTTATCGTATATGTTAAATATCCTGTTTTGCTTTATTTTACATATAATAAACTTGATTTATGCATTTTGAATTTTACATAAGAATGTATATAAAGGTTTAATATTGTTACTTTATATGAAATTATATTTTATTATTTATATCACTGCTATTACTAGAATTCTTTTATTTATATATTTTTTGTAAAAATTTCGCGATTCTAATAACAAAATTATATATTTACTAGAATTGATAACTAGAAATATATGAATCCTTTTATTTTTTAGTTTTTATAAACCTGTGTTATGTTCTCAACAGTTTTCTTTTGGCCTTTATCTAAACAAAGCTGATCTAAAATGGTCATTGATCAAATTTACCCCTTTTCTAGATAAGAAAATAAAATAATACGATTTTTACCATGATATTTCCGTCTATTTCTCCGAATTTTTGTCATAAAACTGATATTTTATCCATTGAGTTAATAATTATGCGTTTTTTTCTGAAAATGGGGCATATTTTTGAAAAAAAAACAAAGCTCTGTATATCCTTTATCAGATTTTCTATTTTAGTTTATCTTTTTAATCATCGCTATGATAACATTGAAATCTCAAAGTTAATGTCTTTATATTCTTATGCAATTAAGATCATAAATATATAACTAAATTGTAATAATGCCATTATTTATAGGAGATTTATATGTTTTTATCCTTTTCAATGATAATTATACCACCATTTTTATGGTTTTTTGATATCTTTTTACTTTTTACGATCGCTTAATCCACATATTTATTAATAATTTACTTTTTTATTGTAAAAGTAAAATTAATTCTTATTACTTTTATAATTATTATCTTTAAATTCTGAACAATGCTTTTTTCTTTCTATTATAAACAAAAAATATATTCATTCTATTTTTTTTTATTTTGTTATTATTGGATATTTTATCTTTAGATTAAGATATTCGAACATAACGTGATGTTAGAAAAACACTCTTAAATTTAATTATATGCATGCATATTGTTTTTCTATTCTAATTTATAACTTTCTAGATATAAAATATAGTTATCAAAACATTCAAATTTTCTTTTAAATTGGATTACGAGAAAGAATAACAAAAAAGAAAAATATTTAATATATAATGATACAATAAATTGTGATATATTTTATTATATTTTTTAACCATTTTTTTACAAACTATTATACTTTTTTTTATAAATTATTTATCCTTAATATTCTTCTGATTTTATTTAAATTTTCATTTAAAATCTATCAATTATTAAATCACCATAAAATTCTTAATATTGACATTTATAATAGTAATATACATATATATGTCTATTATATACATTAAACTAGATTTTCTGATTCTAAAGATCTTCTCATTGATTTTTCTTTATAATATTTAAAACCGAAATTTTTTTTTATGCTAAGATTATTTGTTAATTAAACAATAATATCTAAATTTTTGAGATTTAATTATATGTATATTTATTTCCCATTTATTTCTTTGTTTAAGATTCTCTTGTTAATAAATTATTATTTTTTTAAGTTTTTTATTTTATTTGTCATATATATAGAAATATACTGGTGAAATCGAAATGGTTTTCGTGTTCAGTAATTTAAAATAATCTAATAATAGATTCATCTTTTAAAAAACTGAAATTTTCAATGGAAATATAAATATATTGAAAATACAAACGATATATTTTTCTATTTAGACACCAGATATTAGAGTTTTATGTAAATATTTAAAGTTTAATGCACTTATATAATAATATTGATATATAAATTACGTCTCTGATAGAAAACTATAGTTATTGTTTTATTTTATTCCGCATAAATTGTAATTTTTATTGATTATTTGTGGCTTAATTATCATATTTATACCAATCTTTTGGTTTTTTTCTTTATATAGGCGGTTTTCTACTTTTCTAGTTGTATAGAATAAATCCTTTATGTTAAAATAAACAGCTTTTAAATGAATATTTCATGTTAATAGTCTTTTTTATTATAAATATTTCATGCGGCATGTTATATTATCGATTTTCTATGCTATTTTAAATATAATATGTCTGCAGCGAGATGAGAAAAAACAAGTTTTATGTATTTTTCTGTGCCAAAAAGACATATCAATCTCATTTTAAACATAATTTTATTACTTTTAGCTGAATTATGTCGCTGATCAGCCGAATAAGTGGTGATAAATATGTCCACTAGCACAGAAAGAAATAATACAATGATAATTTATGACATTATAAATACATTATCTAAAGTTGAAATATATAAAAATCATCTTTTTGTGGATATATAGCCATAACCAACTTGGTTATATTTATGATTTTTTTGCCTTATAATGAATATTTATATACTCTACTAGACACAGTGAATATTTGTACATATGTTTTGTTATTCAGAAAAGGTGAATTTATTAATTTTTCGGTCAATTCCAAGTTTTATGTGTTGCCATATTTTTTTCTGTCTTAAAAAAACCTAGAATCAAGTCCTGTTTGGCAAAAAAAAACATTTTTACGAGCTGATCATACTTTTATAAGCCAAGGTACACATTCTGACTTTCTCATATTTCTCATTATCTGCGATTTTTTTTAATAATTAATGACATCGCAAAAAAAAGGGATTTTTTTTCTTGTAATAAATAAAAGTTTTCATATTTAAATTATCTTTTTAAAACGTAAAATACTTAGAAAATCATATATTTTAATTTTTTCTTGTTTCTGAAACTTTTATGTGTGGATTAAGTCGACTATTTTTTTTCTTTATTTTAGTGGTTTTTTTATGTGATAATAACTATCATATACACCAAATCGAAAAAATATGTTTTGAATTATAAATCGATATAGATTATGCTTGATGTATTTTGATATGGGATTTTAGTAGAAAGTTTAAGGATCCTATTATTTTTTTATCTTTTAATGATCAATTACATAAAATATTGAATATATTTTTATATCTTATTAAAATATTCAATTATAAAAAAAGATTTTGATATCATTTAATTGATTTTGATGTTCATTTATAATATATTTTAGGTATGTTTCTTATGTACGAAAATAAAGGTGGATAATGCTAAAATAGGTAATTTTTATGAGTTAAATGTCAAAAAAGCTGTTTTATTTATTAAGTAAATGAATAAAAATGTTTTTTTTTCTTCTTTTTTTTTAATTTTATGTAATTTTTTTTTATATTTCTAATCATCTAAAATACTAACTTTTTCGATTTTTTTTAATACTGAGATAAAATTATTACTGAATAATGGAATTTATGTAACCTATACACACTCTTAGAAAATATATTTCTGTAAACTAGGTATGATTTTAAGATTAAATCTTCTGCTAAAGTTTATAAAACGTTAAATTTTATGATTTCTAATCTGAAGTAAGAAAAATTTGCAAAGTTATTCTTAGATTTATATGCTATTTGATATATATAGTCGCCCAAGCAGCTAATAAAGGTGCTAATTCTGTTAGATAGCTGAATAAAAACCCCTTTTTTGGTATTATTCTACCGCAAATTAACACGTCTAATATTGAATATAACCATAATCATACATTTATAATGAATTATTGGTACTAAAAATACATAAATTGTTAAATAGTTCAGCTAGGATGAAGAAAAAATATCTATTTAGAATACAGTGTTTGTTGAATACTATTTCTTTAGAATATAATAATAATAAAAATAAGCATTTTTCTGATAATATCTAGGTATATATAGTTTTATTTTCTGTTTTTTTCTTATATCATTTATTATAATGCATTTACCATATAATAAAAAAGTAGTTAGCCTTTTTTTAAAATTTTTCATGTTTAAAAAGTTTATATACATACAGAAATAATATACATATTGCTCTGATATAAAGTGAAAAATGCATAAATACTTGATTTTATTGTAAAAAGTGTATTTTATGGCAAAATATTCGACAATTTATATATGATAATCTATGTTTTATGTTTCTATAAAAATAATAGATTTATATTTTTTAAATTACGATGCAATGAACACAACAATAGAGTCGCCCTTCTAGGGTAGGGGCGACTCTATTATTATATTTATCACTCGTTTATGATATTATTTCTTACCATGTTTTCAATGATCAGTTAATCCTCATCTAAAATCTTTCAGTTTTAGTGAATAAAATGAAAAACCATTGATGTCTTTTACAAATTAAATAGCCTTTTATCACTTTTTTGTAATGAAAAAAAAACATCAAAATCAGTGCTAGATTACAAAATAAAACATAAATAAGAAATATAATTGCAAGATATAATCACTCTTATATTTTAAGGCTGCTTCAACAGCCAAATATTTTAAAATTATATCCACAAATGTAATAAATACATTTTTCGTAATTTCTTGGTAACATAAAACCTGGATTTTATATAACTTGCATTATTTAAATTGTTGTATTTTGGATATTTTATATATATATGTTAAATAGAAGCAATTGTCTACAAAAGTTAACACAAATAAGTTCTGATGCTTTTTTCTATAGTAAAAGTTTCTATTTATTTGTGATTTTAAATCTATTCGATTGACATAAAAAATCACATATCCGTGTTTGTAAAAAACGATAAAAAATACTATTAGTGGTATGAAACAATATAAAAAAGGTTTTTTATGCAATTCTTCTGGTATAATTTGAAGTTTTTCGTTTTTAAAATCCATAAGCTGTAACAATAAAAACTTATCTTCTGTATCGTAGTGTGAGTTTTATCTTAAAAATACAATGTTTTTTTCCCTTTTCTTGATAATCTGTTTTATTTGTTTATAAAATTGCATACTAAGCCTTATGTGAATAAAAAAAGGTTTTTTTTTGTTTTTATAGATAATTGATTTCAAATTATATGTTTAACTATTTAAAGATTAATATTTAATTGCATAATCATTTTTTTTCTTATAAATAGGTTTGAATATTACTCGTTAGATTTTTATATCTTTAACTATTTAAAAACGATTATTTTTGTTTGACTATATATACTTTTATAGGTTCTTCTCTGATATTTTTTATAACTGAGTTTATTTATATGCGTTATAGTTTTTTTGCGTCATTTAATTAACATCAAAAAACATTTATTTCCAGAGAAACCTCTTCTATATGAACTATTTTATTATTTTATACTTTATTATATTTGATTTGAATAGCGTAATATAATGTTTTTATATTTATTCTCTAATCGATATAACTATTACATTATGATAAATTTTGTTTCTTTTTCTGTTTTTATATAAATAAAATCAAAAATCGTATGTTATTTTAGATTTTATTTTTATTTGTTGTACTAAATAATATATTTGTTGTTTTTTTTACAATTCGATAAAAAATAGAAAATTTATTATTATATTTTAAACCAATTTTATAGCTATTAGGTTTATATTTTTTGTAAATGACTTTATATTTTTTTATTTATCTTCCATTTTTTAATAAATCTAATAGTTAGCTTTTCAAATGTGAACATAAATTTTATATTTCTAGATTTGAAAATTCATGGTTTTATCCACATAAATGATGTAAATATTGAATTGCCAAGCATTTACTGTTTCACTAGAATATTAAAGTGTAATTTTTATATTTTTAGAATTATATACAAGAATTATGATATATTCTGAAGATTTATATTTTATAATGATTTTAGACGTGGGTTAAATATAATCGATTTTGAAATTTTTTTTTTGAAATTTTATTTAGATGGATTTTGTCTGAAGGTTCAAATTTTACAATGATTATAGACATGGTTAAATAAATTAATTTGGACTTTTTTTTTATAAAATTTTTTTTTAGCAAGATTCAATCGAAGGTTCAATTATAATAATTATAGACAAGGAAATAAATTAAATATACACTGTAAATTGAATAAGCATTGGATATTATTTATATATCAACATTTGCTGTTTTGTTTTTATGTTTTACGTTTTTCGTTGGATATAATTATTTGCTTACAATAATTCAATTTTGTGTCTTAATGTATTAATAATCTTTAGCTTCTTTAAGATGTTTTATCGTATATGTTAAATATCCTGTTTTGCTTTATTTTACATATAATAAACTTGATTTATGCATTTTGAATTTTACATAAGAATGTATATAAAGGTTTAATATTGTTACTTTATATGAAATTATATTTATATTTATATCACTGCTATTACTAGAATTCTTTTATTTATATATTTTTTGTAAAAATTTCGCGATTCTAATAACAAAATTATATATTTACTAGAATTGATAACTAGAAATATATGAATCCTTTTATTTTTTAGTTTTTATAAACCTGTGTTATGTTCTCAACAGTTTTCTTTTGGCCTTTATCTAAACAAAGCTGATCAAAATGGTCATTGATCAAATTTACCCCTTTTCTAGATAAGAAAATAAAATAATACGATTTTTACCATGATATTTCCGTATATTTCTCCGAATTTTTGTCATAAAACTGATATTTTATCCATTGAGTTAATAATTATGCGTTTTTTTCTGAAAATGGGGCATATTTTTGAAAAAAAAACAAAGCTCTGTATATCCTTTATCAGATTTTCTATTTTAGTTTATCTTTTTAATCATCGCTATGATAACATTGAAATCTCAAAGTTAATGTCTTTATATTCTTATGCAATTAAGATCATAAATATATAACTAAATTGTAATAATGCCATTATTTATAGGAGATTTATATGTTTTTATCCTTTTCAATGATAATTATACCACCATTTTTATGGTTTTTTGATATCTTTTTACTTTTTACGATCGCTTAATCCACATATTTATTAATAATTTACTTTTTTATTGTAAAAGTAAAATTAATTCTTATTACTTTTATAATTATTATCTTTAAATTCTGAACAATGCTTTTTTCTTTCTATTATAAACAAAAAATATATTCATTCTATTTTTTTTTATTTTGTTATTATTGGATATTTTATCTTTAGATTAAGATATTCGAACATAACGTGATGTTAGAAAAACACTCTTAAATTTAATTATATGCATGCATATTGTTTTTCTATTCTAATTTATAACTTTCTAGATATAAAATATAGTTATCAAAACATTCAAATTTTCTTTTAAATTGGATTACGAGAAAGAATAACAAAAAAGAAAAATATTTAATATATAATGATACAATAAATTGTGATATATTTTATTATATTTTTTAACCATTTTTTTACAAACTATTATACTTTTTTTTATAAATTATTTATCCTTAATATTCTTCTGATTTTATTTAAATTTTCATTTAAAATCTATCAATTATTAAATCACCATAAAATTCTTAATATTGACATTTATAATAGTAATATACATATATATGTCTATTATATACATTAAACTAGATTTTCTGATTCTAAAGATCTTCTCATTGATTTTTCTTTATAATATTTAAAACCGAAATTTTTTTTTATGCTAAGATTATTTGTTAATTAAACAATAATATCTAAATTTTTGAGATTTAATTATATGTATATTTATTTCCCATTTATTTCTTTGTTTAAGATTCTCTTGTTAATAAATTATTATTTTTTTAAGTTTTTTATTTTATTTGTCATATATATAGAAATATACTGGTGAAATCGAAATGGTTTTCGTGTTCAGTAATTTAAAATAATCTAATAATAGATTCATCTTTTAAAAAACTGAAATTTTCAATGGAAATATAAATATATTGAAAATACAAACGATATATTTTTCTATTTAGACACCAGATATTAGAGTTTTATGTAAATATTTAAAGTTTAATGCACTTATATAATAATATTGATATATAAATTACGTCTCTGATAGAAAACTATAGTTATTGTTTTATTTTATTCCGCATAAATTGTAATTTTTATTGATTATTTGTGGCTTAATTATCATATTTATACCAATCTTTTGGTTTTTTTCTTTATATAGGCGGTTTTCTACTTTTCTAGTTGTATAGAATAAATCCTTTATGTTAAAATAAACAGCTTTTAAATGAATATTTCATGTTAATAGTCTTTTTTATTATAAATATTTCATGCGGCATGTTATATTATCGATTTTCTATGCTATTTTAAATATAATATGTCTGCAGCGAGATGAGAAAAAACAAGTTTTATGTATTTTTCTGTGCCAAAAAGACATATCAATCTCATTTTAAACATAATTTTATTACTTTTAGCTGAATTATGTCGCTGATCAGCCGAATAAGTGGTGATAAATATGTCCACTAGCACAGAAAGAAATAATACAATGATAATTTATGACATTATAAATACATTATCTAAAGTTGAAATATATAAAAATCATCTTTTTGTGGATATATAGCCATAACCAACTTGGTTATATTTATGATTTTTTTGCCTTATAATGAATATTTATATACTCTACTAGACACAGTGAATATTTGTACATATGTTTTGTTATTCAGAAAAGGTGAATTTATTAATTTTTCGGTCAATTCCAAGTTTTATGTGTTGCCATATTTTTTTCTGTCTTAAAAAAACCTAGAATCAAGTCCTGTTTGGCAAAAAAAAACATTTTTACGAGCTGATCATACTTTTATAAGCCAAGGTACACATTCTGACTTTCTCATATTTCTCATTATCTGCGATTTTTTTTAATAATTAATGACATCGCAAAAAAAAGGGATTTTTTTTCTTGTAATAAATAAAAGTTTTCATATTTAAATTATCTTTTTAAAACGTAAAATACTTAGAAAATCATATATTTTAATTTTTTCTTGTTTCTGAAACTTTTATGTGTGGATTAAGTCGACTATTTTTTTTCTTTATTTTAGTGGTTTTTTTATGTGATAATAACTATCATATACACCAAATCGAAAAAATATGTTTTGAATTATAAATCGATATAGATTATGCTTGATGTATTTTGATATGGGATTTTAGTAGAAAGTTTAAGGATCCTATTATTTTTTTATCTTTTAATGATCAATTACATAAAATATTGAATATATTTTTATATCTTATTAAAATATTCAATTATAAAAAAAGATTTTGATATCATTTAATTGATTTTGATGTTCATTTATAATATATTTTAGGTATGTTTCTTATGTACGAAAATAAAGGTGGATAATGCTAAAATAGGTAATTTTTATGAGTTAAATGTCAAAAAAGCTGTTTTATTTATTAAGTAAATGAATAAAAATGTTTTTTTTTCTTCTTTTTTTTTAATTTTATGTAATTTTTTTTTATATTTCTAATCATCTAAAATACTAACTTTTTCGATTTTTTTTAATACTGAGATAAAATTATTACTGAATAATGGAATTTATGTAACCTATACACACTCTTAGAAAATATATTTCTGTAAACTAGACATGATTTTGAGTTTTAATCTGCTTGCTAAAGTAAAACAAACAACAGATTTAATGATTAAAAATTTGAAGAAATAGATTTTTTATGAACTATTTAGGTGATTTATTTGCTATTTAATACATATAATCGCCTAAATAACCATAAAGAGGTGCTAATTCTGTTAGATAGCTGAATAAAAACCCCTTTTTTGGTATTATTCTACCGCAAATTAACACGTCTAATATTGAATATAACCATAATCATACATTTATAATGAATTATTGGTACTAAAAATACATAAATTGTTAAATAGTTCAGCTAGGATGAAGAAAAAATATCTATTTAGAATACAGTGTTTGTTGAATACTATTTCTTTAGAATATAATAATAATAAAAATAAGCATTTTTCTGATAATATCTAGGTATATATAGTTTTATTTTCTGTTTTTTTCTTATATCATTTATTATAATGCATTTACCATATAATAAAAAAGTAGTTAGCCTTTTTTTAAAATTTTTCATGTTTAAAAAGTTTATATACATACAGAAATAATATACATATTGCTCTGATATAAAGTGAAAAATGCATAAATACTTGATTTTATTGTAAAAAGTGTATTTTATGGCAAAATATTCGACAATTTATATATGATAATCTATGTTTTATGTTTCTATAAAAATAATAGATTTATATTTTTTAAATTACGATGCAATGAACACAACAATAGAGTCGCCCTTCTAGGGTAGGGGCGACTCTATTATTATATTTATCACTCGTTTATGATATTATTTCTTACCATGTTTTCAATGATCAGTTAATCCTCATCTAAAATCTTTCAGTTTTAGTGAATAAAATGAAAAACCATTGATGTCTTTTACAAATTAAATAGCCTTTTATCACTTTTTTGTAATGAAAAAAAAACATCAAAATCAGTGCTAGATTACAAAATAAAACATAAATAAGAAATATAATTGCAAGATATAATCACTCTTATATTTTAAGGCTGCTTCAACAGCCAAATATTTTAAAATTATATCCACAAATGTAATAAATACATTTTTCGTAATTTCTTGGTAACATAAAACCTGGATTTTATATAACTTGCATTATTTAAATTGTTGTATTTTGGATATTTTATATATATATGTTAAATAGAAGCAATTGTCTACAAAAGTTAACACAAATAAGTTCTGATGCTTTTTTCTATAGTAAAAGTTTCTATTTATTTGTGATTTTAAATCTATTCGATTGACATAAAAAATCACATATCCGTGTTTGTAAAAAACGATAAAAAATACTATTAGTGGTATGAAACAATATAAAAAAGGTTTTTTATGCAATTCTTCTGGTATAATTTGAAGTTTTTCGTTTTTAAAATCCATAAGCTGTAACAATAAAAACTTATCTTCTGTATCGTAGTGTGAGTTTTATCTTAAAAATACAATGTTTTTTTCCCTTTTCTTGATAATCTGTTTTATTTGTTTATAAAATTGCATACTAAGCCTTATGTGAATAAAAAAAGGTTTTTTTTTGTTTTTATAGATAATTGATTTCAAATTATATGTTTAACTATTTAAAGATTAATATTTAATTGCATAATCATTTTTTTTCTTATAAATAGGTTTGAATATTACTCGTTAGATTTTTATATCTTTAACTATTTAAAAACGATTATTTTTGTTTGACTATATATACTTTTATAGGTTCTTCTCTGATATTTTTTATAACTGAGTTTATTTATATGCGTTATAGTTTTTTTGCGTCATTTAATTAACATCAAAAAACATTTATTTCCAGAGAAACCTCTTCTATATGAACTATTTTATTATTTTATACTTTATTATATTTGATTTGAATAGCGTAATATAATGTTTTTATATTTATTCTCTAATCGATATAACTATTACATTATGATAAATTTTGTTTCTTTTTCTGTTTTTATATAAATAAAATCAAAAATCGTATGTTATTTTAGATTTTATTTTTATTTGTTGTACTAAATAATATATTTGTTGTTTTTTTTACAATTCGATAAAAACTAGAAAATTTATTATTATATTTTAAACCAATTTTATAGCTATTAGGTTTTCATTTTTTGTAAATGACTTTATATTTTTTTATTTATCTTCCATTTTTTAATAAATCTAATAGTTAGCTTTTCAAATGTGAACATAAATTTTATATTTCTAGATTTGAAAATTCATGGTTTTATCCACATAAATGATGTAAATATTGAATTGCCAAGCATTTACTGTTTCACTAGAATATTAAAGTGTAATTTTTATATTTTTAGAATTATATACAAGAATTATGATATATTCTGAAGATTTATATTTTATAATGATTTTAGACGTGGGTTAAATATAATCGATTTTGAAATTTTTTTTTTGAAATTTTATTTAGATGGATTTTGTCTGAAGGTTCAAATTTTACAATGATTATAGACATGGGTTAAATAAATTAATTTGGACTTTTTTTTTATAAAATTTTTTTTTAGCAAGATTCAATCGAAGGTTCAATTATAATAATTATAGACAAGGAAATAAATTAAATATACACTGTAAATTGAATAAGCATTGGATATTATTTATATATCAACATTTGCTGTTTTGTTTTTATGTTTTACGTTTTTCGTTGGATATAATTATTTGCTTACAATAATTCAATTTTGTGTCTTAATGTATTAATAATCTTTAGCTTCTTTAAGATGTTTTATCGTATATGTTAAATATCCTGTTTTGCTTTATTTTACATATAATAAACTTGATTTATGCATTTTGAATTTTACATAAGAATGTATATAAAGGTTTAATATTGTTACTTTATATGAAATTATATTTTATTATTTATATCACTGCTATTACTAGAATTCTTTTATTTATATATTTTTTGTAAAAATTTCGCGATTCTAATAACAAAATTATATATTTACTAGAATTGATAACTAGAAATATATGAATCCTTTTATTTTTTAGTTTTTATAAACCTGTGTTATGTTCTCAACAGTTTTCTTTTGGCCTTTATCTAAACAAAGCTGATCTAAAATGGTCATTGATCAAATTTACCCCTTTTCTAGATAAGAAAATAAAATAATACGATTTTTACCATGATATTTCCGTCTATTTCTCCGAATTTTTGTCATAAAACTGATATTTTATCCATTGAGTTAATAATTATGCGTTTTTTTCTGAAAATGGGGCATATTTTTGAAAAAAAAACAAAGCTCTGTATATCCTTTATCAGATTTTCTATTTTAGTTTATCTTTTTAATCATCGCTATGATAACATTGAAATCTCAAAGTTAATGTCTTTATATTCTTATGCAATTAAGATCATAAATATATAACTAAATTGTAATAATGCCATTATTTATAGGAGATTTATATGTTTTTATCCTTTTCAATGATAATTATACCACCATTTTTATGGTTTTTTGATATCTTTTTACTTTTTACGATCGCTTAATCCACATATTTATTAATAATTTACTTTTTTATTGTAAAAGTAAAATTAATTCTTATTACTTTTATAATTATTATCTTTAAATTCTGAACAATGCTTTTTTCTTTCTATTATAAACAAAAAATATATTCATTCTATTTTTTTTTATTTTGTTATTATTGGATATTTTATCTTTAGATTAAGATATTCGAACATAACGTGATGTTAGAAAAACACTCTTAAATTTAATTATATGCATGCATATTGTTTTTCTATTCTAATTTATAACTTTCTAGATATAAAATATAGTTATCAAAACATTCAAATTTTCTTTTAAATTGGATTACGAGAAAGAATAACAAAAAAGAAAAATATTTAATATATAATGATACAATAAATTGTGATATATTTTATTATATTTTTTAACCATTTTTTTACAAACTATTATACTTTTTTTTATAAATTATTTATCCTTAATATTCTTCTGATTTTATTTAAATTTTCATTTAAAATCTATCAATTATTAAATCACCATAAAATTCTTAATATTGACATTTATAATAGTAATATACATATATATGTCTATTATATACATTAAACTAGATTTTCTGATTCTAAAGATCTTCTCATTGATTTTTCTTTATAATATTTAAAACCGAAATTTTTTTTTATGCTAAGATTATTTGTTAATTAAACAATAATATCTAAATTTTTGAGATTTAATTATATGTATATTTATTTCCCATTTATTTCTTTGTTTAAGATTCTCTTGTTAATAAATTATTATTTTTTTAAGTTTTTTATTTTATTTGTCATATATATAGAAATATACTGGTGAAATCGAAATGGTTTTCGTGTTCAGTAATTTAAAATAATCTAATAATAGATTCATCTTTTAAAAAACTGAAATTTTCAATGGAAATATAAATATATTGAAAATACAAACGATATATTTTTCTATTTAGACACCAGATATTAGAGTTTTATGTAAATATTTAAAGTTTAATGCACTTATATAATAATATTGATATATAAATTACGTCTCTGATAGAAAACTATAGTTATTGTTTTATTTTATTCCGCATAAATTGTAATTTTTATTGATTATTTGTGGCTTAATTATCATATTTATACCAATCTTTTGGTTTTTTTCTTTATATAGGCGGTTTTCTACTTTTCTAGTTGTATAGAATAAATCCTTTATGTTAAAATAAACAGCTTTTAAATGAATATTTCATGTTAATAGTCTTTTTTATTATAAATATTTCATGCGGCATGTTATATTATCGATTTTCTATGCTATTTTAAATATAATATGTCTGCAGCGAGATGAGAAAAAACAAGTTTTATGTATTTTTCTGTGCCAAAAAGACATATCAATCTCATTTTAAACATAATTTTATTACTTTTAGCTGAATTATGTCGCTGATCAGCCGAATAAGTGGTGATAAATATGTCCACTAGCACAGAAAGAAATAATACAATGATAATTTATGACATTATAAATACATTATCTAAAGTTGAAATATATAAAAATCATCTTTTTGTGGATATATAGCCATAACCAACTTGGTTATATTTATGATTTTTTTGCCTTATAATGAATATTTATATACTCTACTAGACACAGTGAATATTTGTACATATGTTTTGTTATTCAGAAAAGGTGAATTTATTAATTTTTCGGTCAATTCCAAGTTTTATGTGTTGCCATATTTTTTTCTGTCTTAAAAAAACCTAGAATCAAGTCCTGTTTGGCAAAAAAAAACATTTTTACGAGCTGATCATACTTTTATAAGCCAAGGTACACATTCTGACTTTCTCATATTTCTCATTATCTGCGATTTTTTTTAATAATTAATGACATCGCAAAAAAAAGGGATTTTTTTTCTTGTAATAAATAAAAGTTTTCATATTTAAATTATCTTTTTAAAACGTAAAATACTTAGAAAATCATATATTTTAATTTTTTCTTGTTTCTGAAACTTTTATGTGTGGATTAAGTCGACTATTTTTTTTCTTTATTTTAGTGGTTTTTTTATGTGATAATAACTATCATATACACCAAATCGAAAAAATATGTTTTGAATTATAAATCGATATAGATTATGCTTGATGTATTTTGATATGGGATTTTAGTAGAAAGTTTAAGGATCCTATTATTTTTTTATCTTTTAATGATCAATTACATAAAATATTGAATATATTTTTATATCTTATTAAAATATTCAATTATAAAAAAAGATTTTGATATCATTTAATTGATTTTGATGTTCATTTATAATATATTTTAGGTATGTTTCTTATGTACGAAAATAAAGGTGGATAATGCTAAAATAGGTAATTTTTATGAGTTAAATGTCAAAAAAGCTGTTTTATTTATTAAGTAAATGAATAAAAATGTTTTTTTTTCTTCTTTTTTTTTAATTTTATGTAATTTTTTTTTATATTTCTAATCATCTAAAATACTAACTTTTTCGATTTTTTTTAATACTGAGATAAAATTATTACTGAATAATGGAATTTATGTAACCTATACACACTCTTAGAAAATATATTTCTGTAAACTAGACATGATTTTGAGTTTTAATCTGCTTGCTAAAGTAAAACAAACAACAGATTTAATGATTAAAAATTTGAAGAAATAGATTTTTTATGAACTATTTAGGTGATTTATTTGCTATTTAATACATATAATCGCCTAAATAACCATAAAGAGGTGCTAATTCTGTTAGATAGCTGAATAAAAACCCCTTTTTTGGTATTATTCTACCGCAAATTAACACGTCTAATATTGAATATAACCATAATCATACATTTATAATGAATTATTGGTACTAAAAATACATAAATTGTTAAATAGTTCAGCTAGGATGAAGAAAAAATATCTATTTAGAATACAGTGTTTGTTGAATACTATTTCTTTAGAATATAATAATAATAAAAATAAGCATTTTTCTGATAATATCTAGGTATATATAGTTTTATTTTCTGTTTTTTTCTTATATCATTTATTATAATGCATTTACCATATAATAAAAAAGTAGTTAGCCTTTTTTTAAAATTTTTCATGTTTAAAAAGTTTATATACATACAGAAATAATATACATATTGCTCTGATATAAAGTGAAAAATGCATAAATACTTGATTTTATTGTAAAAAGTGTATTTTATGGCAAAATATTCGACAATTTATATATGATAATCTATGTTTTATGTTTCTATAAAAATAATAGATTTATATTTTTTAAATTACGATGCAATGAACACAACAATAGAGTCGCCCTTCTAGGGTAGGGGCGACTCTATTATTATATTTATCACTCGTTTATGATATTATTTCTTACCATGTTTTCAATGATCAGTTAATCCTCATCTAAAATCTTTCAGTTTTAGTGAATAAAATGAAAAACCATTGATGTCTTTTACAAATTAAATAGCCTTTTATCACTTTTTTGTAATGAAAAAAAAACATCAAAATCAGTGCTAGATTACAAAATAAAACATAAATAAGAAATATAATTGCAAGATATAATCACTCTTATATTTTAAGGCTGCTTCAACAGCCAAATATTTTAAAATTATATCCACAAATGTAATAAATACATTTTTCGTAATTTCTTGGTAACATAAAACCTGGATTTTATATAACTTGCATTATTTAAATTGTTGTATTTTGGATATTTTATATATATATGTTAAATAGAAGCAATTGTCTACAAAAGTTAACACAAATAAGTTCTGATGCTTTTTTCTATAGTAAAAGTTTCTATTTATTTGTGATTTTAAATCTATTCGATTGACATAAAAAATCACATATCCGTGTTTGTAAAAAACGATAAAAAATACTATTAGTGGTATGAAACAATATAAAAAAGGTTTTTTATGCAATTCTTCTGGTATAATTTGAAGTTTTTCGTTTTTAAAATCCATAAGCTGTAACAATAAAAACTTATCTTCTGTATCGTAGTGTGAGTTTTATCTTAAAAATACAATGTTTTTTTCCCTTTTCTTGATAATCTGTTTTATTTGTTTATAAAATTGCATACTAAGCCTTATGTGAATAAAAAAAGGTTTTTTTTTGTTTTTATAGATAATTGATTTCAAATTATATGTTTAACTATTTAAAGATTAATATTTAATTGCATAATCATTTTTTTTCTTATAAATAGGTTTGAATATTACTCGTTAGATTTTTATATCTTTAACTATTTAAAAACGATTATTTTTGTTTGACTATATATACTTTTATAGGTTCTTCTCTGATATTTTTTATAACTGAGTTTATTTATATGCGTTATAGTTTTTTTGCGTCATTTAATTAACATCAAAAAACATTTATTTCCAGAGAAACCTCTTCTATATGAACTATTTTATTATTTTATACTTTATTATATTTGATTTGAATAGCGTAATATAATGTTTTTATATTTATTCTCTAATCGATATAACTATTACATTATGATAAATTTTGTTTCTTTTTCTGTTTTTATATAAATAAAATCAAAAATCGTATGTTATTTTAGATTTTATTTTTATTTGTTGTACTAAATAATATATTTGTTGTTTTTTTTACAATTCGATAAAAAATAGAAAATTTATTATTATATTTTAAACCAATTTTATAGCTATTAGGTTTATATTTTTTGTAAATGACTTTATATTTTTTTATTTATCTTCCATTTTTTAAT
The DNA here is from genome assembly GCF_057557595.1 of Rhyacophila brunnea. Classification (NCBI taxonomy): domain Eukaryota; kingdom Metazoa; phylum Arthropoda; class Insecta; order Trichoptera; family Rhyacophilidae; genus Rhyacophila; species Rhyacophila brunnea. The sequence continues at coordinate 1,199,299 of NW_028233370.1, read as the reverse complement.
AAATCTAATAGTTAGCTTTTCAAATGTGAACATAAATTTTATATTTCTAGATTTGAAAATTCATGGTTTTATCCACATAAATGATGTAAATATTGAATTGCCAAGCATTTACTGTTTCACTAGAATATTAAAGTGTAATTTTTATATTTTTAGAATTATATACAAGAATTATGATATATTCTGAAGATTTATATTTTATAATGATTTTAGACGTGGGTTAAATATAATCGATTTTGAAATTTTTTTTTTGAAATTTTATTTAGATGGATTTTGTCTGAAGGTTCAAATTTTACAATGATTATAGACATGGGTTAAATAAATTAATTTGGACTTTTTTTTTATAAAATTTTTTTTTAGCAAGATTCAATCGAAGGTTCAATTATAATAATTATAGACAAGGAAATAAATTAAATATACACTGTAAATTGAATAAGCATTGGATATTATTTATATATCAACATTTGCTGTTTTGTTTTTATGTTTTACGTTTTTCGTTGGATATAATTATTTGCTTACAATAATTCAATTTTGTGTCTTAATGTATTAATAATCTTTAGCTTCTTTAAGATGTTTTATCGTATATGTTAAATATCCTGTTTTGCTTTATTTTACATATAATAAACTTGATTTATGCATTTTGAATTTTACATAAGAATGTATATAAAGGTTTAATATTGTTACTTTATATGAAATTATATTTATATTTATATCACTGCTATTACTAGAATTCTTTTATTTATATATTTTTTGTAAAAATTTCGCGATTCTAATAACAAAATTATATATTTACTAGAATTGATAACTAGAAATATATGAATCCTTTTATTTTTTAGTTTTTATAAACCTGTGTTATGTTCTCAACAGTTTTCTTTTGGCCTTTATCTAAACAAAGCTGATCAAAATGGTCATTGATCAAATTTACCCCTTTTCTAGATAAGAAAATAAAATAATACGATTTTTACCATGATATTTCCGTATATTTCTCCGAATTTTTGTCATAAAACTGATATTTTATCCATTGAGTTAATAATTATGCGTTTTTTTCTGAAAATGGGGCATATTTTTGAAAAAAAAACAAAGCTCTGTATATCCTTTATCAGATTTTCTATTTTAGTTTATCTTTTTAATCATCGCTATGATAACATTGAAATCTCAAAGTTAATGTCTTTATATTCTTATGCAATTAAGATCATAAATATATAACTAAATTGTAATAATGCCATTATTTATAGGAGATTTATATGTTTTTATCCTTTTCAATGATAATTATACCACCATTTTTATGGTTTTTTGATATCTTTTTACTTTTTACGATCGCTTAATCCACATATTTATTAATAATTTACTTTTTTATTGTAAAAGTAAAATTAATTCTTATTACTTTTATAATTATTATCTTTAAATTCTGAACAATGCTTTTTTCTTTCTATTATAAACAAAAAATATATTCATTCTATTTTTTTTTATTTTGTTATTATTGGATATTTTATCTTTAGATTAAGATATTCGAACATAACGTGATGTTAGAAAAACACTCTTAAATTTAATTATATGCATGCATATTGTTTTTCTATTCTAATTTATAACTTTCTAGATATAAAATATAGTTATCAAAACATTCAAATTTTCTTTTAAATTGGATTACGAGAAAGAATAACAAAAAAGAAAAATATTTAATATATAATGATACAATAAATTGTGATATATTTTATTATATTTTTTAACCATTTTTTTACAAACTATTATACTTTTTTTTATAAATTATTTATCCTTAATATTCTTCTGATTTTATTTAAATTTTCATTTAAAATCTATCAATTATTAAATCACCATAAAATTCTTAATATTGACATTTATAATAGTAATATACATATATATGTCTATTATATACATTAAACTAGATTTTCTGATTCTAAAGATCTTCTCATTGATTTTTCTTTATAATATTTAAAACCGAAATTTTTTTTTATGCTAAGATTATTTGTTAATTAAACAATAATATCTAAATTTTTGAGATTTAATTATATGTATATTTATTTCCCATTTATTTCTTTGTTTAAGATTCTCTTGTTAATAAATTATTATTTTTTTAAGTTTTTTATTTTATTTGTCATATATATAGAAATATACTGGTGAAATCGAAATGGTTTTCGTGTTCAGTAATTTAAAATAATCTAATAATAGATTCATCTTTTAAAAAACTGAAATTTTCAATGGAAATATAAATATATTGAAAATACAAACGATATATTTTTCTATTTAGACACCAGATATTAGAGTTTTATGTAAATATTTAAAGTTTAATGCACTTATATAATAATATTGATATATAAATTACGTCTCTGATAGAAAACTATAGTTATTGTTTTATTTTATTCCGCATAAATTGTAATTTTTATTGATTATTTGTGGCTTAATTATCATATTTATACCAATCTTTTGGCTTTTTTCTTTATATAGGCGGTTTTCTACTTTTCTAGTTGTATAGAATAAATCCTTTATGTTAAAATAAACAGCTTTTAAATGAATATTTCATGTTAATAGTCTTTTTTATTATAAATATTTCATGCGGCATGTTATATTATCGATTTTCTATGCTATTTTAAATATAATATGTCTGCAGCGAGATGAGAAAAAACAAGTTTTATGTATTTTTCTGTGCCAAAAAGACATATCAATCTCATTTTAAACATAATTTTATTACTTTTAGCTGAATTATGTCGCTGATCAGCCGAATAAGTGGTGATAAATATGTCCACTAGCACAGAAAGAAATAATACAATGATAATTTATGACATTATAAATACATTATCTAAAGTTGAAATATATAAAAATCATCTTTTTGTGGATATATAGCCATAACCAACTTGGTTATATTTATGATTTTTTTGCCTTATAATGAATATTTATATACTCTACTAGACACAGTGAATATTTGTACATATGTTTTGTTATTCAGAAAAGGTGAATTTATTAATTTTTCGGTCAATTCCAAGTTTTATGTGTTGCCATATTTTTTTCTGTCTTAAAAAAACCTAGAATCAAGTCCTGTTTGGCAAAAAAAAACATTTTTACGAGCTGATCATACTTTTATAAGCCAAGGTACACATTCTGACTTTCTCATATTTCTCATTATCTGCGATTTTTTTTAATAATTAATGACATCGCAAAAAAAAGGGATTTTTTTTCTTGTAATAAATAAAAGTTTTCATATTTAAATTATCTTTTTAAAACGTAAAATACTTAGAAAATCATATATTTTAATTTTTTCTTGTTTCTGAAACTTTTATGTGTGGATTAAGTCGACTATTTTTTTTCTTTATTTTAGTGGTTTTTTTATGTGATAATAACTATCATATACACCAAATCGAAAAAATATGTTTTGAATTATAAATCGATATAGATTATGCTTGATGTATTTTGATATGGGATTTTAGTAGAAAGTTTAAGGATCCTATTATTTTTTTATCTTTTAATGATCAATTACATAAAATATTGAATATATTTTTATATCTTATTAAAATATTCAATTATAAAAAAAGATTTTGATATCATTTAATTGATTTTGATGTTCATTTATAATATATTTTAGGTATGTTTCTTATGTACGAAAATAAAGGTGGATAATGCTAAAATAGGTAATTTTTATGAGTTAAATGTCAAAAAAGCTGTTTTATTTATTAAGTAAATGAATAAAAATGTTTTTTTTTCTTCTTTTTTTTTAATTTTATGTAATTTTTTTTTATATTTCTAATCATCTAAAATACTAACTTTTTCGATTTTTTTTAATACTGAGATAAAATTATTACTGAATAATGGAATTTATGTAACCTATACACACTCTTAGAAAATATATTTCTGTAAACTAGACATGATTTTGAGTTTTAATCTGCTTGCTAAAGTAAAACAAACAACAGATTTAATGATTAAAAATTTGAAGAAATAGATTTTTTATGAACTATTTAGGTGATTTATTTGCTATTTAATACATATAATCGCCTAAATAACCATAAAGAGGTGCTAATTCTGTTAGATAGCTGAATAAAAACCCCTTTTTTGGTATTATTCTACCGCAAATTAACACGTCTAATATTGAATATAACCATAATCATACATTTATAATGAATTATTGGTACTAAAAATACATAAATTGTTAAATAGTTCAGCTAGGATGAAGAAAAAATATCTATTTAGAATACAGTGTTTGTTGAATACTATTTCTTTAGAATATAATAATAATAAAAATAAGCATTTTTCTGATAATATCTAGGTATATATAGTTTTATTTTCTGTTTTTTTCTTATATCATTTATTATAATGCATTTACCATATAATAAAAAAGTAGTTAGCCTTTTTTTAAAATTTTTCATGTTTAAAAAGTTTATATACATACAGAAATAATATACATATTGCTCTGATATAAAGTGAAAAATGCATAAATACTTGATTTTATTGTAAAAAGTGTATTTTATGGCAAAATATTCGACAATTTATATATGATAATCTATGTTTTATGTTTCTATAAAAATAATAGATTTATATTTTTTAAATTACGATGCAATGAACACAACAATAGAGTCGCCCTTCTAGGGTAGGGGCGACTCTATTATTATATTTATCACTCGTTTATGATATTATTTCTTACCATGTTTTCAATGATCAGTTAATCCTCATCTAAAATCTTTCAGTTTTAGTGAATAAAATGAAAAACCATTGATGTCTTTTACAAATTAAATAGCCTTTTATCACTTTTTTGTAATGAAAAAAAAACATCAAAATCAGTGCTAGATTACAAAATAAAACATAAATAAGAAATATAATTGCAAAATATAATCACTCTTATATTTTAAGGCTGCTTCAACAGCCAAATATTTTAAAATTATATCCACAAATGTAATAAATACATTTTTCGTAATTTCTTGGTAACATAAAACCTGGATTTTATATAACTTGCATTATTTAAATTGTTGTATTTTGGATATTTTATATATATATGTTAAATAGAAGCAATTGTCTACAAAAGTTAACACAAATAAGTTCTGATGCTTTTTTCTATAGTAAAAGTTTCTATTTATTTGTGATTTTAAATCTATTCGATTGACATAAAAAATCACATATCCGTGTTTGTAAAAAACGATAAAAAATACTATTAGTGGTATGAAACAATATAAAAAAGGTTTTTTATGCAATTCTTCTGGTATAATTTGAAGTTTTTCGTTTTTAAAATCCATAAGCTGTAACAATAAAAACTTATCTTCTGTATCGTAGTGTGAGTTTTATCTTAAAAATACAATGTTTTTTTCCCTTTTCTTGATAATCTGTTTTATTTGTTTATAAAATTGCATACTAAGCCTTATGTGAATAAAAAAAGGTTTTTTTTTGTTTTTATAGATAATTGATTTCAAATTATATGTTTAACTATTTAAAGATTAATATTTAATTGCATAATCATTTTTTTTCTTATAAATAGGTTTGAATATTACTCGTTAGATTTTTATATCTTTAACTATTTAAAAACGATTATTTTTGTTTGACTATATATACTTTTATAGGTTCTTCTCTGATATTTTTTATAACTGAGTTTATTTATATGCGTTATAGTTTTTTTGCGTCATTTAATTAACATCAAAAAACATTTATTTCCAGAGAAACCTCTTCTATATGAACTATTTTATTATTTTATACTTTATTATATTTGATTTGAATAGCGTAATATAATGTTTTTATATTTATTCTCTAATCGATATAACTATTACATTATGATAAATTTTGTTTCTTTTTCTGTTTTTATATAAATAAAATCAAAAATCGTATGTTATTTTAGATTTTATTTTTATTTGTTGTACTAAATAATATATTTGTTGTTTTTTTTACAATTCGATAAAAACTAGAAAATTTATTATTATATTTTAAACCAATTTTATAGCTATTAGGTTTTCATTTTTTGTAAATGACTTTATATTTTTTTATTTATCTTCCATTTTTTAATAAATCTAATAGTTAGCTTTTCAAATGTGAACATAAATTTTATATTTCTAGATTTGAAAATTCATGGTTTTATCCACATAAATGATGTAAATATTGAATTGCCAAGCATTTACTGTTTCACTAGAATATTAAAGTGTAATTTTTATATTTTTAGAATTATATACAAGAATTATGATATATTCTGAAGATTTATATTTTATAATGATTTTAGACGTGGGTTAAATATAATCGATTTTGAAATTTTTTTTTTGAAATTTTATTTAGATGGATTTTGTCTGAAGGTTCAAATTTTACAATGATTATAGACATGGGTTAAATAAATTAATTTGGACTTTTTTTTTATAAAATTTTTTTTTAGCAAGATTCAATCGAAGGTTCAATTATAATAATTATAGACAAGGAAATAAATTAAATATACACTGTAAATTGAATAAGCATTGGATATTATTTATATATCAACATTTGCTGTTTTGTTTTTATGTTTTACGTTTTTCGTTGGATATAATTATTTGCTTACAATAATTCAATTTTGTGTCTTAATGTATTAATAATCTTTAGCTTCTTTAAGATGTTTTATCGTATATGTTAAATATCCTGTTTTGCTTTATTTTACATATAATAAACTTGATTTATGCATTTTGAATTTTACATAAGAATGTATATAAAGGTTTAATATTGTTACTTTATATGAAATTATATTTTATTATTTATATCACTGCTATTACTAGAATTCTTTTATTTATATATTTTTTGTAAAAATTTCGCGATTCTAATAACAAAATTATATATTTACTAGAATTGATAACTAGAAATATATGAATCCTTTTATTTTTTAGTTTTTATAAACCTGTGTTATGTTCTCAACAGTTTTCTTTTGGCCTTTATCTAAACAAAGCTGATCTAAAATGGTCATTGATCAAATTTACCCCTTTTCTAGATAAGAAAATAAAATAATACGATTTTTACCATGATATTTCCGTCTATTTCTCCGAATTTTTGTCATAAAACTGATATTTTATCCATTGAGTTAATAATTATGCGTTTTTTTCTGAAAATGGGGCATATTTTTGAAAAAAAAACAAAGCTCTGTATATCCTTTATCAGATTTTCTATTTTAGTTTATCTTTTTAATCATCGCTATGATAACATTGAAATCTCAAAGTTAATGTCTTTATATTCTTATGCAATTAAGATCATAAATATATAACTAAATTGTAATAATGCCATTATTTATAGGAGATTTATATGTTTTTATCCTTTTCAATGATAATTATACCACCATTTTTATGGTTTTTTGATATCTTTTTACTTTTTACGATCGCTTAATCCACATATTTATTAATAATTTACTTTTTTATTGTAAAAGTAAAATTAATTCTTATTACTTTTATAATTATTATCTTTAAATTCTGAACAATGCTTTTTTCTTTCTATTATAAACAAAAAATATATTCATTCTATTTTTTTTTATTTTGTTATTATTGGATATTTTATCTTTAGATTAAGATATTCGAACATAACGTGATGTTAGAAAAACACTCTTAAATTTAATTATATGCATGCATATTGTTTTTCTATTCTAATTTATAACTTTCTAGATATAAAATATAGTTATCAAAACATTCAAATTTTCTTTTAAATTGGATTACGAGAAAGAATAACAAAAAAGAAAAATATTTAATATATAATGATACAATAAATTGTGATATATTTTATTATATTTTTTAACCATTTTTTTACAAACTATTATACTTTTTTTTATAAATTATTTATCCTTAATATTCTTCTGATTTTATTTAAATTTTCATTTAAAATCTATCAATTATTAAATCACCATAAAATTCTTAATATTGACATTTATAATAGTAATATACATATATATGTCTATTATATACATTAAACTAGATTTTCTGATTCTAAAGATCTTCTCATTGATTTTTCTTTATAATATTTAAAACCGAAATTTTTTTTTATGCTAAGATTATTTGTTAATTAAACAATAATATCTAAATTTTTGAGATTTAATTATATGTATATTTATTTCCCATTTATTTCTTTGTTTAAGATTCTCTTGTTAATAAATTATTATTTTTTTAAGTTTTTTATTTTATTTGTCATATATATAGAAATATACTGGTGAAATCGAAATGGTTTTCGTGTTCAGTAATTTAAAATAATCTAATAATAGATTCATCTTTTAAAAAACTGAAATTTTCAATGGAAATATAAATATATTGAAAATACAAACGATATATTTTTCTATTTAGACACCAGATATTAGAGTTTTATGTAAATATTTAAAGTTTAATGCACTTATATAATAATATTGATATATAAATTACGTCTCTGATAGAAAACTATAGTTATTGTTTTATTTTATTCCGCATAAATTGTAATTTTTATTGATTATTTGTGGCTTAATTATCATATTTATACCAATCTTTTGGTTTTTTTCTTTATATAGGCGGTTTTCTACTTTTCTAGTTGTATAGAATAAATCCTTTATGTTAAAATAAACAGCTTTTAAATGAATATTTCATGTTAATAGTCTTTTTTATTATAAATATTTCATGCGGCATGTTATATTATCGATTTTCTATGCTATTTTAAATATAATATGTCTGCAGCGAGATGAGAAAAAACAAGTTTTATGTATTTTTCTGTGCCAAAAAGACATATCAATCTCATTTTAAACATAATTTTATTACTTTTAGCTGAATTATGTCGCTGATCAGCCGAATAAGTGGTGATAAATATGTCCACTAGCACAGAAAGAAATAATACAATGATAATTTATGACATTATAAATACATTATCTAAAGTTGAAATATATAAAAATCATCTTTTTGTGGATATATAGCCATAACCAACTTGGTTATATTTATGATTTTTTTGCCTTATAATGAATATTTATATACTCTACTAGACACAGTGAATATTTGTACATATGTTTTGTTATTCAGAAAAGGTGAATTTATTAATTTTTCGGTCAATTCCAAGTTTTATGTGTTGCCATATTTTTTTCTGTCTTAAAAAAACCTAGAATCAAGTCCTGTTTGGCAAAAAAAAACATTTTTACGAGCTGATCATACTTTTATAAGCCAAGGTACACATTCTGACTTTCTCATATTTCTCATTATCTGCGATTTTTTTTAATAATTAATGACATCGCAAAAAAAAGGGATTTTTTTTCTTGTAATAAATAAAAGTTTTCATATTTAAATTATCTTTTTAAAACGTAAAATACTTAGAAAATCATATATTTTAATTTTTTCTTGTTTCTGAAACTTTTATGTGTGGATTAAGTCGACTATTTTTTTTCTTTATTTTAGTGGTTTTTTTATGTGATAATAACTATCATATACACCAAATCGAAAAAATATGTTTTGAATTATAAATCGATATAGATTATGCTTGATGTATTTTGATATGGGATTTTAGTAGAAAGTTTAAGGATCCTATTATTTTTTTATCTTTTAATGATCAATTACATAAAATATTGAATATATTTTTATATCTTATTAAAATATTCAATTATAAAAAAAGATTTTGATATCATTTAATTGATTTTGATGTTCATTTATAATATATTTTAGGTATGTTTCTTATGTACGAAAATAAAGGTGGATAATGCTAAAATAGGTAATTTTTATGAGTTAAATGTCAAAAAAGCTGTTTTATTTATTAAGTAAATGAATAAAAATGTTTTTTTTTCTTCTTTTTTTTTAATTTTATGTAATTTTTTTTTATATTTCTAATCATCTAAAATACTAACTTTTTCGATTTTTTTTAATACTGAGATAAAATTATTACTGAATAATGGAATTTATGTAACCTATACACACTCTTAGAAAATATATTTCTGTAAACTAGACATGATTTTGAGTTTTAATCTGCTTGCTAAAGTAAAACAAACAACAGATTTAATGATTAAAAATTTGAAGAAATAGATTTTTTATGAACTATTTAGGTGATTTATTTGCTATTTAATACATATAATCGCCTAAATAACCATAAAGAGGTGCTAATTCTGTTAGATAGCTGAATAAAAACCCCTTTTTTGGTATTATTCTACCGCAAATTAACACGTCTAATATTGAATATAACCATAATCATACATTTATAATGAATTATTGGTACTAAAAATACATAAATTGTTAAATAGTTCAGCTAGGATGAAGAAAAAATATCTATTTAGAATACAGTGTTTGTTGAATACTATTTCTTTAGAATATAATAATAATAAAAATAAGCATTTTTCTGATAATATCTAGGTATATATAGTTTTATTTTCTGTTTTTTTCTTATATCATTTATTATAATGCATTTACCATATAATAAAAAAGTAGTTAGCCTTTTTTTAAAATTTTTCATGTTTAAAAAGTTTATATACATACAGAAATAATATACATATTGCTCTGATATAAAGTGAAAAATGCATAAATACTTGATTTTATTGTAAAAAGTGTATTTTATGGCAAAATATTCGACAATTTATATATGATAATCTATGTTTTATGTTTCTATAAAAATAATAGATTTATATTTTTTAAATTACGATGCAATGAACACAACAATAGAGTCGCCCTTCTAGGGTAGGGGCGACTCTATTATTATATTTATCACTCGTTTATGATATTATTTCTTACCATGTTTTCAATGATCAGTTAATCCTCATCTAAAATCTTTCAGTTTTAGTGAATAAAATGAAAAACCATTGATGTCTTTTACAAATTAAATAGCCTTTTATCACTTTTTTGTAATGAAAAAAAAACATCAAAATCAGTGCTAGATTACAAAATAAAACATAAATAAGAAATATAATTGCAAGATATAATCACTCTTATATTTTAAGGCTGCTTCAACAGCCAAATATTTTAAAATTATATCCACAAATGTAATAAATACATTTTTCGTAATTTCTTGGTAACATAAAACCTGGATTTTATATAACTTGCATTATTTAAATTGTTGTATTTTGGATATTTTATATATATATGTTAAATAGAAGCAATTGTCTACAAAAGTTAACACAAATAAGTTCTGATGCTTTTTTCTATAGTAAAAGTTTCTATTTATTTGTGATTTTAAATCTATTCGATTGACATAAAAAATCACATATCCGTGTTTGTAAAAAACGATAAAAAATACTATTAGTGGTATGAAACAATATAAAAAAGGTTTTTTATGCAATTCTTCTGGTATAATTTGAAGTTTTTCGTTTTTAAAATCCATAAGCTGTAACAATAAAAACTTATCTTCTGTATCGTAGTGTGAGTTTTATCTTAAAAATACAATGTTTTTTTCCCTTTTCTTGATAATCTGTTTTATTTGTTTATAAAATTGCATACTAAGCCTTATGTGAATAAAAAAAGGTTTTTTTTTGTTTTTATAGATAATTGATTTCAAATTATATGTTTAACTATTTAAAGATTAATATTTAATTGCATAATCATTTTTTTTCTTATAAATAGGTTTGAATATTACTCGTTAGATTTTTATATCTTTAACTATTTAAAAACGATTATTTTTGTTTGACTATATATACTTTTATAGGTTCTTCTCTGATATTTTTTATAACTGAGTTTATTTATATGCGTTATAGTTTTTTTGCGTCATTTAATTAACATCAAAAAACATTTATTTCCAGAGAAACCTCTTCTATATGAACTATTTTATTATTTTATACTTTATTATATTTGATTTGAATAGCGTAATATAATGTTTTTATATTTATTCTCTAATCGATATAACTATTACATTATGATAAATTTTGTTTCTTTTTCTGTTTTTATATAAATAAAATCAAAAATCGTATGTTATTTTAGATTTTATTTTTATTTGTTGTACTAAATAATATATTTGTTGTTTTTTTTACAATTCGATAAAAACTAGAAAATTTATTATTATATTTTAAACCAATTTTATAGCTATTAGGTTTTCATTTTTTGTAAATGACTTTATATTTTTTTATTTATCTTCCATTTTTTAATAAATCTAATAGTTAGCTTTTCAAATGTGAACATAAATTTTATATTTCTAGATTTGAAAATTCATGGTTTTATCCACATAAATGATGTAAATATTGAATTGCCAAGCATTTACTGTTTCACTAGAATATTAAAGTGTAATTTTTATATTTTTAGAATTATATACAAGAATTATGATATATTCTGAAGATTTATATTTTATAATGATTTTAGACGTGGGTTAAATATAATCGATTTTGAAATTTTTTTTTTGAAATTTTATTTAGATGGATTTTGTCTGAAGGTTCAAATTTTACAATGATTATAGACATGGGTTAAATAAATTAATTTGGACTTTTTTTTTATAAAATTTTTTTTTAGCAAGATTCAATCGAAGGTTCAATTATAATAATTATAGACAAGGAAATAAATTAAATATACACTGTAAATTGAATAAGCATTGGATATTATTTATATATCAACATTTGCTGTTTTGTTTTTATGTTTTACGTTTTTCGTTGGATATAATTATTTGCTTACAATAATTCAATTTTGTGTCTTAATGTATTAATAATCTTTAGCTTCTTTAAGATGTTTTATCGTATATGTTAAATATCCTGTTTTGCTTTATTTTACATATAATAAACTTGATTTATGCATTTTGAATTTTACATAAGAATGTATATAAAGGTTTAATATTGTTACTTTATATGAAATTATATTTATATTTATATCACTGCTATTACTAGAATTCTTTTATTTATATATTTTTTGTAAAAATTTCGCGATTCTAATAACAAAATTATATATTTACTAGAATTGATAACTAGAAATATATGAATCCTTTTATTTTTTAGTTTTTATAAACCTGTGTTATGTTCTCAACAGTTTTCTTTTGGCCTTTATCTAAACAAAGCTGATCAAAATGGTCATTGATCAAATTTACCCCTTTTCTAGATAAGAAAATAAAATAATACGATTTTTACCATGATATTTCCGTATATTTCTCCGAATTTTTGTCATAAAACTGATATTTTATCCATTGAGTTAATAATTATGCGTTTTTTTCTGAAAATGGGGCATATTTTTGAAAAAAAAACAAAGCTCTGTATATCCTTTATCAGATTTTCTATTTTAGTTTATCTTTTTAATCATCGCTATGATAACATTGAAATCTCAAAGTTAATGTCTTTATATTCTTATGCAATTAAGATCATAAATATATAACTAAATTGTAATAATGCCATTATTTATAGGAGATTTATATGTTTTTATCCTTTTCAATGATAATTATACCACCATTTTTATGGTTTTTTGATATCTTTTTACTTTTTACGATCGCTTAATCCACATATTTATTAATAATTTACTTTTTTATTGTAAAAGTAAAATTAATTCTTATTACTTTTATAATTATTATCTTTAAATTCTGAACAATGCTTTTTTCTTTCTATTATAAACAAAAAATATATTCATTCTATTTTTTTTTATTTTGTTATTATTGGATATTTTATCTTTAGATTAAGATATTCGAACATAACGTGATGTTAGAAAAACACTCTTAAATTTAATTATATGCATGCATATTGTTTTTCTATTCTAATTTATAACTTTCTAGATATAAAATATAGTTATCAAAACATTCAAATTTTCTTTTAAATTGGATTACGAGAAAGAATAACAAAAAAGAAAAATATTTAATATATAATGATACAATAAATTGTGATATATTTTATTATATTTTTTAACCATTTTTTTACAAACTATTATACTTTTTTTTATAAATTATTTATCCTTAATATTCTTCTGATTTTATTTAAATTTTCATTTAAAATCTATCAATTATTAAATCACCATAAAATTCTTAATATTGACATTTATAATAGTAATATACATATATATGTCTATTATATACATTAAACTAGATTTTCTGATTCTAAAGATCTTCTCATTGATTTTTCTTTATAATATTTAAAACCGAAATTTTTTTTTATGCTAAGATTATTTGTTAATTAAACAATAATATCTAAATTTTTGAGATTTAATTATATGTATATTTATTTCCCATTTATTTCTTTGTTTAAGATTCTCTTGTTAATAAATTATTATTTTTTTAAGTTTTTTATTTTATTTGTCATATATATAGAAATATACTGGTGAAATCGAAATGGTTTTCGTGTTCAGTAATTTAAAATAATCTAATAATAGATTCATCTTTTAAAAAACTGAAATTTTCAATGGAAATATAAATATATTGAAAATACAAACGATATATTTTTCTATTTAGACACCAGATATTAGAGTTTTATGTAAATATTTAAAGTTTAATGCACTTATATAATAATATTGATATATAAATTACGTCTCTGATAGAAACTATAGTTATTGTTTTATTTTATTCCGCATAAATTGTAATTTTTATTGATTATTTGTGGCTTAATTATCATATTTATACCAATCTTTTGGTTTTTTTCTTTATATAGGCGGTTTTCTACTTTTCTAGTTGTATAGAATAAATCCTTTATGTTAAAATAAACAGCTTTTAAATGAATATTTCATGTTAATAGTCTTTTTTATTATAAATATTTCATGCGGCATGTTATATTATCGATTTTCTATGCTATTTTAAATATAATATGTCTGCAGCGAGATGAGAAAAAACAAGTTTTATGTATTTTTCTGTGCCAAAAAGACATATCAATCTCATTTTAAACATAATTTTATTACTTTTAGCTGAATTATGTCGCTGATCAGCCGAATAAGTGGTGATAAATATGTCCACTAGCACAGAAAGAAATAATACAATGATAATTTATGACATTATAAATACATTATCTAAAGTTGAAATATATAAAAATCATCTTTTTGTGGATATATAGCCATAACCAACTTGGTTATATTTATGATTTTTTTGCCTTATAATGAATATTTATATACTCTACTAGACACAGTGAATATTTGTACATATGTTTTGTTATTCAGAAAAGGTGAATTTATTAATTTTTCGGTCAATTCCAAGTTTTATGTGTTGCCATATTTTTTTCTGTCTTAAAAAAACCTAGAATCAAGTCCTGTTTGGCAAAAAAAAACATTTTTACGAGCTGATCATACTTTTATAAGCCAAGGTACACATTCTGACTTTCTCATATTTCTCATTATCTGCGATTTTTTTTAATAATTAATGACATCGCAAAAAAAAGGGATTTTTTTTCTTGTAATAAATAAAAGTTTTCATATTTAAATTATCTTTTTAAAACGTAAAATACTTAGAAAATCATATATTTTAATTTTTTCTTGTTTCTGAAACTTTTATGTGTGGATTAAGTCGACTATTTTTTTTCTTTATTTTAGTGGTTTTTTTATGTGATAATAACTATCATATACACCAAATCGAAAAAATATGTTTTGAATTATAAATCGATATAGATTATGCTTGATGTATTTTGATATGGGATTTTAGTAGAAAGTTTAAGGATCCTATTATTTTTTTATCTTTTAATGATCAATTACATAAAATATTGAATATATTTTTATATCTTATTAAAATATTCAATTATAAAAAAAGATTTTGATATCATTTAATTGATTTTGATGTTCATTTATAATATATTTTAGGTATGTTTCTTATGTACGAAAATAAAGGTGGATAATGCTAAAATAGGTAATTTTTATGAGTTAAATGTCAAAAAAGCTGTTTTATTTATTAAGTAAATGAATAAAAATGTTTTTTTTTCTTCTTTTTTTTTAATTTTATGTAATTTTTTTTTATATTTCTAATCATCTAAAATACTAACTTTTTCGATTTTTTTTAATACTGAGATAAAATTATTACTGAATAATGGAATTTATGTAACCTATACACACTCTTAGAAAATATATTTCTGTAAACTAGGTATGATTTTAAGATTAAATCTTCTGCTAAAGTTTATAAAACGTTAAATTTTATGATTTCTAATCTGAAGTAAGAAAAATTTGCAAAGTTATTCTTAGATTTATATGCTATTTGATATATATAGTCGCCCAAGCAGCTAATAAAGGTGCTAATTCTGTTAGATAGCTGAATAAAAACCCCTTTTTTGGTATTATTCTACCGCAAATTAACACGTCTAATATTGAATATAACCATAATCATACATTTATAATGAATTATTGGTACTAAAAATACATAAATTGTTAAATAGTTCAGCTAGGATGAAGAAAAAATATCTATTTAGAATACAGTGTTTGTTGAATACTATTTCTTTAGAATATAATAATAATAAAAATAAGCATTTTTCTGATAATATCTAGGTATATATAGTTTTATTTTCTGTTTTTTTCTTATATCATTTATTATAATGCATTTACCATATAATAAAAAAGTAGTTAGCCTTTTTTTAAAATTTTTCATGTTTAAAAAGTTTATATACATACAGAAATAATATACATATTGCTCTGATATAAAGTGAAAAATGCATAAATACTTGATTTTATTGTAAAAAGTGTATTTTATGGCAAAATATTCGACAATTTATATATGATAATCTATGTTTTATGTTTCTATAAAAATAATAGATTTATATTTTTTAAATTACGATGCAATGAACACAACAATAGAGTCGCCCTTCTAGGGTAGGGGCGACTCTATTATTATATTTATCACTCGTTTATGATATTATTTCTTACCATGTTTTCAATGATCAGTTAATCCTCATCTAAAATCTTTCAGTTTTAGTGAATAAAATGAAAAACCATTGATGTCTTTTACAAATTAAATAGCCTTTTATCACTTTTTTGTAATGAAAAAAAAACATCAAAATCAGTGCTAGATTACAAAATAAAACATAAATAAGAAATATAATTGCAAGATATAATCACTCTTATATTTTAAGGCTGCTTCAACAGCCAAATATTTTAAAATTATATCCACAAATGTAATAAATACATTTTTCGTAATTTCTTGGTAACATAAAACCTGGATTTTATATAACTTGCATTATTTAAATTGTTGTATTTTGGATATTTTATATATATATGTTAAATAGAAGCAATTGTCTACAAAAGTTAACACAAATAAGTTCTGATGCTTTTTTCTATAGTAAAAGTTTCTATTTATTTGTGATTTTAAATCTATTCGATTGACATAAAAAATCACATATCCGTGTTTGTAAAAAACGATAAAAAATACTATTAGTGGTATGAAACAATATAAAAAAGGTTTTTTATGCAATTCTTCTGGTATAATTTGAAGTTTTTCGTTTTTAAAATCCATAAGCTGTAACAATAAAAACTTATCTTCTGTATCGTAGTGTGAGTTTTATCTTAAAAATACAATGTTTTTTTCCCTTTTCTTGATAATCTGTTTTATTTGTTTATAAAATTGCATACTAAGCCTTATGTGAATAAAAAAAGGTTTTTTTTTGTTTTTATAGATAATTGATTTCAAATTATATGTTTAACTATTTAAAGATTAATATTTAATTGCATAATCATTTTTTTTCTTATAAATAGGTTTGAATATTACTCGTTAGATTTTTATATCTTTAACTATTTAAAAACGATTATTTTTGTTTGACTATATATACTTTTATAGGTTCTTCTCTGATATTTTTTATAACTGAGTTTATTTATATGCGTTATAGTTTTTTTGCGTCATTTAATTAACATCAAAAAACATTTATTTCCAGAGAAACCTCTTCTATATGAACTATTTTATTATTTTATACTTTATTATATTTGATTTGAATAGCGTAATATAATGTTTTTATATTTATTCTCTAATCGATATAACTATTACATTATGATAAATTTTGTTTCTTTTTCTGTTTTTATATAAATAAAATCAAAAATCGTATGTTATTTTAGATTTTATTTTTATTTGTTGTACTAAATAATATATTTGTTGTTTTTTTTACAATTCGATAAAAACTAGAAAATTTATTATTATATTTTAAACCAATTTTATAGCTATTAGGTTTTCATTTTTTGTAAATGACTTTATATTTTTTTATTTATCTTCCATTTTTTAATAAATCTAATAGTTAGCTTTTCAAATGTGAACATAAATTTTATATTTCTAGATTTGAAAATTCATGGTTTTATCCACATAAATGATGTAAATATTGAATTGCCAAGCATTTACTGTTTCACTAGAATATTAAAGTGTAATTTTTATATTTTTAGAATTATATACAAGAATTATGATATATTCTGAAGATTTATATTTTATAATGATTTTAGACGTGGGTTAAATATAATCGATTTTGAAATTTTTTTTTTGAAATTTTATTTAGATGGATTTTGTCTGAAGGTTCAAATTTTACAATGATTATAGACATGGGTTAAATAAATTAATTTGGACTTTTTTTTTATAAAATTTTTTTTTAGCAAGATTCAATCGAAGGTTCAATTATAATAATTATAGACAAGGAAATAAATTAAATATACACTGTAAATTGAATAAGCATTGGATATTATTTATATATCAACATTTGCTGTTTTGTTTTTATGTTTTACGTTTTTCGTTGGATATAATTATTTGCTTACAATAATTCAATTTTGTGTCTTAATGTATTAATAATCTTTAGCTTCTTTAAGATGTTTTATCGTATATGTTAAATATCCTGTTTTGCTTTATTTTACATATAATAAACTTGATTTATGCATTTTGAATTTTACATAAGAATGTATATAAAGGTTTAATATTGTTACTTTATATGAAATTATATTTATATTTATATCACTGCTATTACTAGAATTCTTTTATTTATATATTTTTTGTAAAAATTTCGCGATTCTAATAACAAAATTATATATTTACTAGAATTGATAACTAGAAATATATGAATCCTTTTATTTTTTAGTTTTTATAAACCTGTGTTATGTTCTCAACAGTTTTCTTTTGGCCTTTATCTAAACAAAGCTGATCAAAATGGTCATTGATCAAATTTACCCCTTTTCTAGATAAGAAAATAAAATAATACGATTTTTACCATGATATTTCCGTATATTTCTCCGAATTTTTGTCATAAAACTGATATTTTATCCATTGAGTTAATAATTATGCGTTTTTTTCTGAAAATGGGGCATATTTTTGAAAAAAAAACAAAGCTCTGTATATCCTTTATCAGATTTTCTATTTTAGTTTATCTTTTTAATCATCGCTATGATAACATTGAAATCTCAAAGTTAATGTCTTTATATTCTTATGCAATTAAGATCATAAATATATAACTAAATTGTAATAATGCCATTATTTATAGGAGATTTATATGTTTTTATCCTTTTCAATGATAATTATACCACCATTTTTATGGTTTTTTGATATCTTTTTACTTTTTACGATCGCTTAATCCACATATTTATTAATAATTTACTTTTTTATTGTAAAAGTAAAATTAATTCTTATTACTTTTATAATTATTATCTTTAAATTCTGAACAATGCTTTTTTCTTTCTATTATAAACAAAAAATATATTCATTCTATTTTTTTTTATTTTGTTATTATTGGATATTTTATCTTTAGATTAAGATATTCGAACATAACGTGATGTTAGAAAAACACTCTTAAATTTAATTATATGCATGCATATTGTTTTTCTATTCTAATTTATAACTTTCTAGATATAAAATATAGTTATCAAAACATTCAAATTTTCTTTTAAATTGGATTACGAGAAAGAATAACAAAAAAGAAAAATATTTAATATATAATGATACAATAAATTGTGATATATTTTATTATATTTTTTAACCATTTTTTTACAAACTATTATACTTTTTTTTATAAATTATTTATCCTTAATATTCTTCTGATTTTATTTAAATTTTCATTTAAAATCTATCAATTATTAAATCACCATAAAATTCTTAATATTGACATTTATAATAGTAATATACATATATATGTCTATTATATACATTAAACTAGATTTTCTGATTCTAAAGATCTTCTCATTGATTTTTCTTTATAATATTTAAAACCGAAATTTTTTTTTATGCTAAGATTATTTGTTAATTAAACAATAATATCTAAATTTTTGAGATTTAATTATATGTATATTTATTTCCCATTTATTTCTTTGTTTAAGATTCTCTTGTTAATAAATTATTATTTTTTTAAGTTTTTTATTTTATTTGTCATATATATAGAAATATACTGGTGAAATCGAAATGGTTTTCGTGTTCAGTAATTTAAAATAATCTAATAATAGATTCATCTTTTAAAAAACTGAAATTTTCAATGGAAATATAAATATATTGAAAATACAAACGATATATTTTTCTATTTAGACACCAGATATTAGAGTTTTATGTAAATATTTAAAGTTTAATGCACTTATATAATAATATTGATATATAAATTACGTCTCTGATAGAAACTATAGTTATTGTTTTATTTTATTCCGCATAAATTGTAATTTTTATTGATTATTTGTGGCTTAATTATCATATTTATACCAATCTTTTGGTTTTTTTCTTTATATAGGCGGTTTTCTACTTTTCTAGTTGTATAGAATAAATCCTTTATGTTAAAATAAACAGCTTTTAAATGAATATTTCATGTTAATAGTCTTTTTTATTATAAATATTTCATGCGGCATGTTATATTATCGATTTTCTATGCTATTTTAAATATAATATGTCTGCAGCGAGATGAGAAAAAACAAGTTTTATGTATTTTTCTGTGCCAAAAAGACATATCAATCTCATTTTAAACATAATTTTATTACTTTTAGCTGAATTATGTCGCTGATCAGCCGAATAAGTGGTGATAAATATGTCCACTAGCACAGAAAGAAATAATACAATGATAATTTATGACATTATAAATACATTATCTAAAGTTGAAATATATAAAAATCATCTTTTTGTGGATATATAGCCATAACCAACTTGGTTATATTTATGATTTTTTTGCCTTATAATGAATATTTATATACTCTACTAGACACAGTGAATATTTGTACATATGTTTTGTTATTCAGAAAAGGTGAATTTATTAATTTTTCGGTCAATTCCAAGTTTTATGTGTTGCCATATTTTTTTCTGTCTTAAAAAAACCTAGAATCAAGTCCTGTTTGGCAAAAAAAACCATTTTTACGAGCTGATCATACTTTTATAAGCCAAGGTACACATTCTGACTTTCTCATATTTCTCATTATCTGCGATTTTTTTTAATAATTAATGACATCGCAAAAAAAAGGGATTTTTTTTCTTGTAATAAATAAAAGTTTTCATATTTAAATTATCTTTTTAAAACGTAAAATACTTAGAAAATCATATATTTTAATTTTTTCTTGTTTCTGAAACTTTTATGTGTGGATTAAGTCGACTATTTTTTTTCTTTATTTTAGTGGTTTTTTTATGTGATAATAACTATCATATACACCAAATCGAAAAAATATGTTTTGAATTATAAATCGATATAGATTATGCTTGATGTATTTTGATATGGGATTTTAGTAGAAAGTTTAAGGATCCTATTATTTTTTTATCTTTTAATGATCAATTACATAAAATATTGAATATATTTTTATATCTTATTAAAATATTCAATTATAAAAAAAGATTTTGATATCATTTAATTGATTTTGATGTTCATTTATAATATATTTTAGGTATGTTTCTTATGTACGAAAATAAAGGTGGATAATGCTAAAATAGGTAATTTTTATGAGTTAAATGTCAAAAAAGCTGTTTTATTTATTAAGTAAATGAATAAAAATGTTTTTTTTTCTTCTTTTTTTTTAATTTTATGTAATTTTTTTTTATATTTCTAATCATCTAAAATACTAACTTTTTCGATTTTTTTTAATACTGAGATAAAATTATTACTGAATAATGGAATTTATGTAACCTATACACACTCTTAGAAAATATATTTCTGTAAACTAGGTATGATTTTAAGATTAAATCTTCTGCTAAAGTTTATAAAACGTTAAATTTTATGATTTCTAATCTGAAGTAAGAAAAATTTGCAAAGTTATTCTTAGATTTATATGCTATTTGATATATATAGTCGCCCAAGCAGCTAATAAAGGTGCTTATTCTGTAAGTAGCTAAAAGAAAAATGATTTTTTATTATATTAAACTGGCGCAGATTACCTTATATAGGTTTCGTGATCATAAATTATACATTATTATATAAATACTCTTAAAACAATTCAAAAGGTGTTAAAAAATTCAGCTAGTATAAAGAAAAAATTTACATTTTAGAATACAGTGACAGTTAAATAGATTGTCTAATATAAATGATTGAAATGACATATTTTATATAACATCTATATATTTATGTAGATTCATTTTTTGTTTTTTGCCATATTAAATTTATTTATAATGTATTATGTATATGATAAAATAGATACTAGCCATTTTTTTATATTTTTCATGTTTAAAAAATAAATAATAATATAAAAAAAAGAACATTTTAATAAAATACGCAGTGCAAAGTAAATATAAATTACATTCCATCGGATAGGTGTATTTATAAACAAAAAATATTATAATTTGTAATTGGAAATCTATTATTATATTTATCACATGTTTATGTCGGGTTTTTGCAATCTTTTATGTCGATTTATATATTGGTGACTCATATGTTCATTAATCATGTAATTTATCATAAATATCTATAATTTTAGTGGATAAAATAAAAATCGTTGACATATTTTACAAACTCAATAGCCTTTTTCACTTATTTGCAAATATAAAAACATCTAAATCTTTGCCAGATCGCATAAATAAGTCATTTAATTGCAAGATTCAACAACTCTTTTATTTTAAATTTCTTTAAATTTTCAAAAATTATAATATTATATCGAAAATGTATTAAATACGTTTTTCGTCCTGCCTTGGCAGCCAAAAATCTGGATTTAAAATAAGTTTTAATATTTAATATGTAGTATATATGACGTTTTTTATTTTTATTGTTAACTGAATAAAATATTTGCTAAGTAAATACGAGTGTGTATCTTTTATATCAAAAGCTTATGTCAATTCGTTATGTGGAATTCTATGCGATTGACATAAAAAATACATGATCTACATTCATTTTTGCTTAAGAGAATTGTTATTGAAGCGTGCAAACACAATTAAAAATACTTGATCTACATTATTTTTTATACAAGAGCTTAGTTATATTAAAGTGTGCAAACGCGAATTAGAAACCACGATCTCCATTATTTTTTTCAATAAGAGCTCAGTTATATTGAAGTGTGCACACACAATTCTAAAAGAAAGATCTACACAATTTTTTTATACAAGAGCTCAGTTATATTATAGTGTGCTCACACAATTCTAAAAGAAAGATCTACATAATTTTTTTATACAAGAGCTTAGTTATATTAAAGTGTGCTCACACAATTCTAAAAGAAAGATCTACAAAATTTTTATACAAGTGAATAGTTTTATTGAAGTGTGCACACACAATTCTAAAACCACGATCTCTATTATTTTTTTATATAAGAGGATAGTTATATTGAAGTGTGCAAACGCGAATTAGAAACCACGATCTCCATTATTTTTTTCAATAAGAGCTCACTATTATTGAAGTGTGCACACACAATTCTAAAACCACGATCTCTATTATTTTTTTATATAAGAGGATAGTTATATTAAAGTGTGCACACACAATTCTAAAAGACAGATCTACAGAAATTTTTTTACAAGAGAATAGTTTGATTGTAGTGTGCAAACGCGATTTAGAAACCACGATCTAAATTTTTTTTATACAAGAGAATAGTTTTATTGAAGTGTGCACACACAATTCTAAAACCACGATCTCTATTATTTTTTTATATAAGAGGATAGTTATATTAAAGTGTGCACACACAATTCTAAAAGACAGATCTACAGAAATTTTTTTACAAGAGAATAGTTTGATTGTAGTGTGCAAACGCGATTTAGAAACCACGATCTAAATTTTTTTTTTATATATGAGCTGCTCATTTATATTGAAGTGTGCAAACGCGAATTAGAAACCACGATCTCCATTATTTTTTTATATATGAGCTCAGTTATATTGAAGTGTGCAAACACAATTTATAAACCACGATCTACTTTTTTTTCTTAGAGAATAGTTTTATTAAAGTGTGCAAACGCCATTTAGAAACCACGGTCTCCATTATTTTTTTATACAAGAGCTCAGTTATATTGAATGTGCACACACAATTCTTAAATACATGATCTACATTATTTTTTTACTTGTGAGCATAGTTATATTAAAGTGTGCAAACGCGAATTAGAAACCACGATCTTCATTATTTTTTTAAATATGAGCTCAGTTATATTAAAGCGTGCAAACACAATTTTAAAACCACGATCTACTTTTTTTTCTTAGAGAATAGATATATTGAAGCGTGCGATGGAAAAAAAAATCTATGACGTGAAAAACATTTAAACTGAAAAAAATGGCTTAATATAATTTACATGTAAAAATCTCTAATCTTCAATTTTTCGTAAAATAATATTGATGATAAGATCAAATGTTCCTATGAGAAAGCATGGCATCTTAAAGGTTTTCATTATGTATGTAAATTTCTGCATTAATGATATATATAGCCTTACATGTTTCTTCATCTACATATTTATCCTTCCCAAATATTCATTCTTTCTTTTTTATTTTTTTTCCTTCATGGTATTTTTAGTCCTTTTAGATTTAAAACTTACCCTATTTTCGAAATTTATTTTTTAAACCCTAACCCGCTCCTTAACCGTTCAGAATTTTTTTTTGCCCTTCGATGGCATTTTTGGCACTTTCTGATTTAAAAATTACCCTATTTTTGAATTTTATTTTTTAAACCCTAAGCCTAACCCGTCCCTTACCCGTTCAGATTTTTTTTTTCCCCTTTATAATATTTACCATAACGATCTAAATCTTGATTTTCGGTTTTATATATCTGTTCATATTACTGAATATGTGAAGCGAATCAAGAAGGTATCACAATAAATTATTTCGATTATCCATATAAAATTGAGCCATTATAAGAAAAATAATAAATGTAAGACTATAGATGTTGGTGTTTTACACCAAAATTTTTTATGTTTACAACAATTTTTAGGATATTCAACAATTATTTCACACTTTATGCTATTGGATACATTTAAATCTGGGTCGCATCCCGGTGCTTTCGTCTAATTTGTATTATTACCACAAATAAAATATATATCACGTGGGTATTATTACTTAAATTGTGTTTCATACATATTTGTAACTTTATTCTTGAAACGTTTTTTATTTACAATAAGAATCATATTATACCACACCGATGTTATAAAGCATAGATTTCTACTATATATCCTTTACAATCATTAAATGATATACATAAAGCGTGAATTAAGGGAATTAGACCATTAGTTTTCAGATCAGATATTATTAGTCGAAATCATTTCTTCATTATAAACGACATAATGGAACTATTTTTTCGCAATTGTATTTCTGATCGATATTTATAGATTTCGTTAATTTTAATACGCTCAACATGCTCCGATGGGTTTGCATTTTACAATAAAACATTTAAGAATATAATTTTAAAATTAAAGTAGATTACATTATTTTAAGTATTTTAAAATCTACGATTATCACGAAATCAACAAAACACAACTTAATATCTTTCAAAACCACGAATTGTGAAATTTTGTGATTAAACACGTAATGTTTATAGATTTAACACCTTTGTTTTTCAGGGTTTTATATGTATTGCATAAAATTGATACAAAGTTTTTTATAAAATTTTACAAGAGAAAACAACAAAAAATCCACAAAAACAACTTATTTTCACTGATTACATATTGTTTATTTTTTTTAATTATACTATATATATTTTTGTATCGCCCAATAGTCTAATCTATGATTTTTAATTCAACGACTGAATGAAAATTTTATATGCTACTAAAGTGATGCTGCTCCAAATCAATAATTAGTTTAAGTGTAACTTTTCGTATACCAAATGAATTATTGCAATAAGGTTTTCTATCTTAAAAAAAATCACCAATTTGTCTATAATTTAATTCACAAAAAAAAAATGATCCCTTAACTAAACATAACACTATATGAATTGAATGTATAGCTATTTTTTGTCCGATTTTTCTATTGTAAATAAGTTTAAAATAGGTATTTTTATTTTAGAGCTTCTAATTAATCCACATTTTTCTGTCATATAATAATATTTTTTAATCTAATGGACTCAATAAAAATTAAAATCATTTTTTTTATCTATATTTCAATTTTTTTGATAAACTAAAGATTTATTCCGGCTTGAATAACTATTTGACTTTAGTTTTAAAAAATTTATACATTTCAAAATTTGCTTCGTTTCTAGTTTCCAAAATTTAAATTTTAATGTCATTAGATCACATAAGATTCTATATATTTAAATTATAGCTTTATATGAGTATATAAATACAAATTATAATTGCTAAAAAATCTAATATTAAAAATAGAAAATGAATTTATTCTTAGAGAAAAACTCATATATTATCCTTTTTATATTAATTTCAATAAACAAGAAAATATTTAATGCAGAATAACTTTGTATATCGATATCATATCCAAGCATTATAGATAAGAATCTATTTAATATGGAATCATTCTTGCATATTTCAATTTTATATGAAGGTTTCATGAACAGCATATCATCAGATGCAGAAATATTCTTATATATATCTATAAGTCCAATTTTTAATATTTGTAAACAAGCATTTGGACAAGTATAAGTAACCCAAATATTGCCATATGGCTTAAATCATCATATATATTGATTCACATACATAAATAATTTATAGTTTGCCAAATAATCTAATCGGAATATAATTTTGTAAATTAAAATTGTTAACATTCCTAATTATTAATTTTATTATATCTATAAAAAAACATCATTTCTTAGATATATCATTTTAACACAAGTCATGTTAAACATAATAAAATCATGAAAGGGCATTTAAACAGTTAAAATATTTGTATTAGTTTAGTTTTTCGATGATCACACTAAGCATTTTTAGTAGGAATTTATGGTTTTTTCATCATGCATAGTATAAGGCTTACGATAAGCTAATAAAATAATAAATTTGATTTAAAATTAAGGTTTGAACTTAAAAGAAAATCAAATCATGCCAAAAATACCAATCTTAATTTGTTAGACCACTGCATTTATAGGAATTCTTATGTTTATATTATTTTGTGAGAAAATATATACGTTTATGAAACATAATGATTAAATTTTTCTATTAAAAAGTTAGCATATTCAACAACAGACGATGAAAATCCAATTATTTTATCTTCTAAAAATTTAAACTAGGCATCTATTTTGATTCATATTTGATGTATTGTCATTTTGCATTAATTCGAGATTTTATATCTTTACTTCAAAATATAAGATTGTACCTTATTTCGCTTTTCATTTATATTTAATGATCTAAATTCTTTAAGAAGTTATAAGATCAAAAACATACACGTAAATTTCTGGCTATAATGCTAGATTTCCTTTTCAAATGTGATTATATCAACCTAGAAATTATAATAAAAGGTTCAATACGAAACTATAACAACAAAAAAAAGTTAATTATGTTTAAAATGCAGATAGCAGAATAAGATATAAACATTTTCATTAGAATTGTTCAAACAAAAGAAATATTTTTATATGGTAATATGAAGGAAGAAAAAAACCTACGATGCATAATTCATGACTAAAAGTCTTATTTGAATTGCTAGAAAATTTTTATGTGTTTTTTATGTCATAATATATAAAATTTTGTTATCCTTTTTTTATTTATATAAGTTGATTTTCATGTTTTAACCATATAAATGATGAAAGTTTGTAATTTTTGAATGACCTGACTAAATTTTTATAAAAAAATAGATTTTTTTTTACGAAATCAACACATTTATCTTATAAATTATATATGAAAAAAATGTTTTGAATACTTGTCGCCCTTAACATCTAAATTTTGGCACCCTGTTACAAATGGTATGCAAAAAAAAAGAATATATTATGCGAAAAAAATATTTATTACAAAATTTTGATCTTTCATTAGTTATGTCGTATTTTTTAAACTTTTTATGCATCTTCTTTAAATTTGAAATCTATAACAAATATATAATTTTTTTTGATAATCTCTATTAAATTATATTTAATATATAAATCTTGCAAAATAACAATAAATTTTATCACATAAAAATTTAGCGTGTTAGTAGAAGTAGATATCAAAGAAAATGTAGAAAAATTAAATCCAAAACAGTAAATTACTTATCAAATCATTGCAAATATAAATAAATGCGCAAATCTTATATATAGCTATTGTATAAAATTACATAAAAACATGCAATTGCGTACTTTATAACAAAAAAAAAACAGTTTTTCAATTTGATAAATAAATTAAAATACATTACAGTGTCTCCTTTCATAATAGATAATTTGACATTAAGAAATATTATGAAACGCTTCTGGTGTTGGTTTATAAATTACCATACAAAAGGTTTAGGCTAAAGAAAAAAAGTAATATATATAATTTGTTTTATTTTCAGTTTCTTCCTATGAAGCACTCTCAAATACATTGTAAAATCGATCTCTATGCTTCATTCTTATTTCTCAACAGACTATTATTTAGGATTTAATAAATGTAGAAGACATAAGTTCGACTAACAATCAAAATATTTGATTTGAACTTCTTACTCGAATATTAATATTATAAAAATATTAAATCAACGCTAATTACACATGATATAAACATCGTCGAAACCTTGATATACTTGTAGTATAACAGTCACCTATCATCATTTATACTTCTTCATGCATTAACTCCGAAATTACACTGTACCAAATTCATATTGCAAACAAGACAACCCTCACAACTGATATTATTAACAGAAATACTGTACCTCTTTTATTCCTTCCCAATCATTATCTGGATTATCAAAAAGTGTTTTTTATACATCTTTTAAACAAAAAATTTGGTAACAACGTTAATAATTTCAAAAACTGGCGTATATATTTTTCTCATTCATTATCTTTATTTGCATGCTATGCTTCACTCATCAAAAACAATTTTTTTCAAAACTCTTTTATCATAACCAATACATTCATATTAACATCATCTCATGCAGCTTTATTTTTATACACACAGTCTATCTTACATTCAACTCAAAGTCGTCTTGACAAGATAACAAACCATTCTATATTCTAAAAATCACAAATTGTATTATTATATGTGGGAAAGAAACGTTCATTTATGTATACCATTCTGTCAGCTAATTGCATTCTTCAAATCAGAAAAAAAGTCTGTTTTCTATGGATAATTACAAAAAATAATTCATTAATCCAATATAATTTCATGATGCTTTCCGCTTTAGATTATATGCAAATGATTGCATTGCATCTTTAACTGTGTTGTAATCACTTTTCCAACTTAGATTACTATTGTCTCATATTGACTAAATATGGGGTTGATGTAAAATATGCATAGTAGTAAGACATTATTTAAATCTCTAAAATCAATCTTTTATGTGTCTTTTAAATATCCCATAAAGTTCCATATTAAAATATATATGAACAAAATTTTTAATATTTTCTGTTTTAACTAGTTATCACTATGCATAAAAATTTGTATGCACAGTGCATTTCCACTACCTTGCAGCAACAAATACATTTTAGTTTATATTTAATCATATAAAAGGATAATGATGTAAAAAAAAACTAAAAATTATATTTATGTAACCAATTTACAATATTTTTCAAAATATTTTAAATAATTTTTATCTATAGTAGTATTGATAAAATTTAAATAGTTAAATTATTCATTTGAACACTTGGATCTGTTTTGATAAATGTAAAAAATTGCAAAAAAAAAAATTATGATAGAGATAAAATTACGAACATAAAGGTTATATTGTAACTGTATAGAGCAAAAAAAGTAAAAAAAGATATTTAAAATATAACACACGAAAATATCGCTGTTCTTATAAAAGAAAAAGGCAGGAAAAATATCATACATATTTAACATATTAAATATAAATTTTGGAAGAAATGCGTGTTTATGATTTTTTAATGCATAAAAAAACATCAAAAATAGGCAAATAAAAATACAACGATATAAATCATACTTGCGGAAATTTCAACAGCGTTTCCCGCTCTACATATTATATATAAATAATTTTAAAAAAATTCCTGTTAGCTTTAGATCTTTATATCATATATATATCTATAAAGTAGTATTCACGCATATTTTTTTATCAATACAATGCTTGATTCTATCAGAGTACTCAGAAAATATTATTTTTATTGTTTGCGAGGTTTTATATAGTTAACTTGACGCGCTAATTTGAAAAATTTATAAAATATTAGATATTATAAGCCAAAAAATAGCATAACGTTGAGTATATTGTGCTATAATAATAGAACCATTATAATAATATGATTAATTACAAGATAATAAGTTTAATTATGATAGAATATAGAGTTTCTATATGGCACTGGTTTGACATTTGAAATCTTTTTGCAATGGAGATCGTGATAGTCTGTATATTGTTGTTGTTTTTTTGCGTCATTTATTGTTATAAATGGAAAAGGTTAAAAATTTGTTGGTATTTGTAACGCTCTAGCATAGAATTTAACCCATGAAACTAATTAATGATCTAAAATTTAACGGCCGTAATTATAACGTCAAAATCGGCATTTAGTCAAATTTACAATTTATAAATCATCAAATTCAACATAAAGACATTCTTGATAAAATTTTCGAAGTTTACAGGATAAAATATTTTAAATATTTCTTTATAATTTTAATAAACAGATACGATGTTTTCTATCGGTTTAAAATGTAATTTTTTGACTCTTAAGTCTTACAAATACTTTCAGTATATTGGTTTATTTATATTAGACTATGCATATTATATAATTTATTCTTATTTTTGATGTGTATTTAAGTGTATTTTTAGAAGTTCATGCAAAATATATTGCCAACCAAATTATAATGTGTATATATTGTATATATTGTGACCTATTTATATAAATATTGTTATTATATAAGATGTCCAATTTTATCTAAATATGATTTTTACATACTTGTATCTAAATTTGTATTGATATAATTTATTGTATGTTGTTTCACTCCGAAAATCTGCTTCTAAAAAAATATCACTTTATAATTTTTTTTTCTATCTTACTAATATTGTAAGAACGCTTCGTAAGGTAATATTTTAAAACATCTACTACCTTAAAAAAAAAATTAAATCTTCTATATTTTCGTTTTTAAAATCCAATTTAGATCATGTCAAAAGTAAGATTGAGTTCACATCATTTTATACTAAAAATTTCCTTTATACGCAAAGTTTTAACTTTTAATTTTAATAAACAAATCATCATAAGTTTTTTTCTAAATATTTGTGTAATACTTTGATATTTTATATACCAATTAGATTGATATTTAATAATTGATCTTCTTTCAAATATGATGGATTATAATAGTATGTAATCTAGATACGAATGAATATATAAATTTGATTTTAGAATATTAAAAATCTTTATCTGAATTATAAAAAGGTTTTTGTGTCTTTATAAAGTTTTTACTGCTAAAAACATAAATTCTTTTCGAAATTTGTACGTATCTTAAATTGTATATTATTGTTGCTTTTTCGTAGAAAAAAATATAAAATCGAGTACTCATGGTATTTAAAAAATATAGATTCGATTGTTATATTTTATTCTGCATAGATGAAACTTCTAATTATTGCATTTATATATAGCGTAAATCATATTTTTTACTTTTTGTGATTTATAATGTGAAATTTGCCAAATAAAAAAATTTTAACTGTATGCTTAGAAAGCTATGATAATATACATTACCCTTTTATATGGTTTTTTATAATCCAAGTTTTTATGTGACACATATTAACAAAATATTCCATTCATAACATCAGAATCATTTTTATTATTCCATCTTTTTTTATAGAACGGCTAGAAATTACTAATATTAAACTTTATCAGACAACCTTGCCGGTATTTACCGCCATTATTTCCCAAAAAGAAATATTTTATATGTGTGTGTTTATATTATATGATTGTACCTAAAAACTATCCTCAAGTATAAATTAGAGCATTTTATATATTTTGTTTTTTTATCAATACTTCCTGACCATATTTGATGCAATATGTGTAGGTATTATCCATTGTATGATCCTTTTATAATTTTTGATGATTATAGGACGTTTAGCACATTGATTTTTTGGCAGTTTATGTGCAAAATGGTCGAACTAGAAAACGTTAAATGCTTTTATATCATTATTTTGTTAATTTACTAACTATTTAAAATGCGTTTTCATGTGACTAAAGTCATCCCATATAAATATATACAACTATTATCGTCAAATAATAATGCATCATATGTATAGTTTTTGTGTGTTTTTTATGTATATTTTATTTTAGTAAAAAAAATATTTTTTGAAGCTTCATAATTTTCATAATCCAGATAAATAAAACAGCATATACATAAAATTATTTACGATTCTCATCTATTAATTTATAAAAATTTATTTTAAAAAATGCATAAATATCAAAATATTATAGGATCTTATGAAGTAGTCAGCTCATATATAACATTAGAGAACCCATATACATTTTATGACATCTTCCATTGATCTGTTCATATTAAAAACATTTTTGTACGCTTGATTCGTGACTCAGTTTTTGTATAGGTACTTGATCATACATATATTCTTGCATTATTTTTCAACTATATATAATAAACATACTTAATCCATGTAAGAAATGACTTTTATGTACACTTTTGATTGTTATGAATTTATCCATAACTTATAAGGCTAAAAGATTATTCACTGATATTTATTCTATTCTACATTAAAAATAAATTTGTCTCAAACAACGTTGCCTTTGCAAAGCTTTTTTAAGCACTAATATATGACGCTGTTCAACAAATATCTACTGTTGGCATATTAAAACATCATTTTATGTTTTTCATATGATTGAATGCGGTAATCAACTTATATTGTGATTTATACATTGAAATTCAAAATATCTGGGCTTTTTATGATGCAATTTTTTGGATGTTTATAACATACCCGTACTCTTCTGCTTTCAATTTTTGTGTTTAATTCCTTATTTCTTCAAATTTAGCCACTTAAATGGTCTCTGCATATTTATAATGTTATACAAATCTAAATGCATATTGACCCCTCCTCCGATCTTCCATTAAAAAATGATCTTCTTTTGTCAAATAGTATGTGTTAAAGTGCCTTGAAAGGCGCAAGAGCCAATACAATCGCAGCGACTGCATCTGAAACAATAAACACATTGAAATTTACATATAATAATGTAATCATCACATCTTTGTCACTAATCAGGATATGATACAATTCCTAATGGTTTTACAGACCAAGCTATTTTCAATGTAAAATTATATATTCCGTATCCCGCCTTCATTTATTTTGATATAAATATCCGTAAAGATATTTTTATCCTTAAATTATTATAAAAATAGTATTTTTGATGACAATAGATCTGCGATGCTAATCTTAAAAAAATATAAATTTTTTTTTTATGATTTATATCTAGAAAAAAGTATTCATTGTGCATATAATATTCTCTAAAACAGGCTTTTCTGGATTTCATAGCATCGAAAGACCTTCCAAAAAACCAATTTCCGCATAACAACATGACTAAGGAATTCCATCTGCACTCAAGAGAAAAACAGCATACTGATAAAAAAACAGATGATAATCCATTATGGTAAAAATAACTAGTTTTACAATTGTCTTATTTAAAATGTTTTTAAATGATAATTAAGTTACAAATTACAAATTTGTAGTAAAAATATGCACAGTAAAATAATAACTTTTATAAAATTTTCGAAAAATCCATCGTAAATCTACGATACTTGTATTATTTTCTTAATAGTACTAATATTGGTATATATATAAATTTGTGCATGCATAACAAAGTGTATTATATCTATAAATTATAAAAAAATACAAAAAACTAGTTCCAACCACTACTAAATTTTAGAAGAATCTTTTTGGCTAATAAATGAGACTCAAAGGGTATAAATTAATATCAGTATATAAATCCATCTATTGAATATTACATCAAAATTCAAATTTCAAGAGTTTCTTTTGCGACCATTTTAAATAATTCTAGTTTATAAAAAAAGGTACAATATTTTAAACAAAGAAATCAATGTAGAAACGTGCTTGTATAAATAACTAAACTTATTCCGCGTTATGAAATTGAATATTTTTTTGTATTTTTGCAATTTCTTAGATTTTAAAGTTTACAATCAATGGTTATCTTAGAATTAAAGCAGAAAATAGAAGAATATTCTATAAGTTTACTATAAGTTGTAGCAGTATTTATTTCCTTTTAGACACCTGTGAAAATTAAAAGCATCGTACGCACTTACTAAAGCAATTATGTTATTATCCAAGATACTTTCTGTTGTATTTAGTATTATTGATATAAGAACAACATTTCCAGGTGTAGATATGGTAGATTTTTTGATAATATTACAAGAAAATGAACTATGTACAAAGTTAATTTTCTTTTTTTTATAATTCTGTAAATTCTATAATGTACATTAACTTTTTTTTTCACTGGTTCGTTTAATTTTATGTGTCATCACAAAATACAATTTCATATACTTTACTGTGGCTTAGGCGTGTTTAGTTAGTAATCAAAGGCAAAATAAATTCATTCTCGTGCATTCATTACAAATGCCAACTTTATATGATTTATAGAGCACAATAATCAGAGAAGATCTAAATTCTCTCCTAAATCTATTAAAGATATAAATTATATTTCCTTTGATTGAAGTGAAAAATAATTTATTATTTTATGTGCTGAACTTGACAATACATTTTGTGGGCACTTTTAAAAATTAAAGTCAGTAAAATTACTGAATAGATTCATATTTTATAAATATTTATTTGCATC
Organism: Rhyacophila brunnea; assembly: GCF_057557595.1. Taxonomy (NCBI): domain Eukaryota; kingdom Metazoa; phylum Arthropoda; class Insecta; order Trichoptera; family Rhyacophilidae; genus Rhyacophila; species Rhyacophila brunnea. Next base: position 1,164,425 of record NW_028233370.1, on the reverse strand, counting down.
TTGTTTAATTCTTTAGTATTCTAAATACAGTAAGAATTTTCATATTACTAATGAATTAGCATATAATATGATTTTTTATATTTTATTATATCATATTATTGCAAATTCAGTCTTTTTTGTTGTAAATAACACTTTAATATATAGATGATTAAGATAACCCAAACAACTTATTACAAAACTAGATGCAAACTTACTATTCCAAGGATTAGATCTTCTCTTGAAAGATTGTGAATCTTGGCTAGAATCCTATCACAAAGACAAAGCACTGCACAACTATTTGGAGGTTCCGGCATATTTTTTTAGAAAAATTATAAGAAAAAAGAGTTTAGAAAAAAATATAATCAGAAATTTAGTTTGTATCCTATATAATATACACAAAAATACTTTAGGCAAACGAAAACATTTTAAAGGTGCATAGATGTATTTTACCGTATTTTTTGTCTATTTCATAATTGTTGAATTGTAAATAACAGTCGTTTTCATCGATAGAAATGCTAAATTCTACCGTAAAATCCAAATGAGTGCTTATTTATGAAGATATGTATTTGCATTTTACTTTTTTTTAGCAATTTATAAAATATTTTTGTTCTTCTAATCGTATCAAAGAGCATAAAATATATTATTTGATTCCAAAAAGAAAGTTTATTTTGAATTAAAGATTGCAAATGATTCTTTAAAACGTGTTTAAAGAGTTTCTTATTGTATGCTGCTATAAGTTTGGTACCAAAGACAATTAAAATGAATTTAGTTTGTGCTGTAAAATTCGTGTATATTATCTAAAATTATATTTGAACAAGCCTATGATACACAACTGCTTTGTCTATGTAATTTATATACCAGTAATATAAATCCATAAATTTCAAAATATAACGTCGAAAATATTTTTTATTCAGATATATACTTATTTGCAAATAACGTTATTTTTTATAGGATTTCAAAATGATTAAGTGGAATAAGAAACACTTTTATATATCACTAAGAAGAGATCACAGGCTTTGCTATTATAAATATTCAGGTAAGAATGCTTAATAGTAAAACCAATTATATACCCCTACGAGAAACAAAGGTGATAGAAAAAGAAAACGTTTTACTTTTATCACTTTGAAATAGAAAGAGAATAAATGTAAAAAAATGTTTTTAGAACCATAATATGGTTCTTTGATATGATCTAAATTAAATCATTGTTACGTAAAGCGTTTCCTCTATTTAATAATGGTGATTCTATTAGGTTTTTATTATTATAGGCTTCGGCTAAAAATAAAGTTGTTGTTTTAATATATTTGGTTAACCAAATTTTTGTATTTCTATAATTTTACCTGACTTTAATGTACGCTATAACACGAAAATCGAATTATTATTACCAATAAGCAACATGTATGTTAAAAACAATATTTAAACAGTATTCGTATATCAAATAACAATAACTGTAGATCATTTTTTATATTGAATCTAAGTTTAAATCATAAGTTTCTAATAAATGGGCAACTGTTACAACTAGCCAGCAAAGACCTTTATCAAGACAAAAAATATCTGTAATTCAAGGTATCACTAGAAAATTGTATTAATATAAACTATATAATACAGCAATTTTCAAAAACCATTTTAAAGCAAATTTGGAACTGGCATTTAATAGAATGAAATTATAAGAATTTATTATTTATATTATTTGCGGGGGAATGGGCACATTAAAACCACGATAAAATTTTCGACATTTTTTTAGCATGTAAATCTAATTACAAGTAGTTTTTTAGTGTAGTTATACGCTCTAGTTTACGATGGTATGATTTATATTTCATTTCTTATTCTCGAAATACATATTATTATAAAGAATAATCTTAATTTTTCTAAAAAAATGGCATATATTTTTCTCAGTTATAATCCATATTAAAATTTTACATATCAAACTCTTAATAAAAATTATGATATAATCGTTAAGTCCCTGACCATAGAATTAGAACAGAAGAAGAGCAGTTGATAAGATAGAGTTAACAAAAGTGCCAAAGGATGCAATAAAAAATTGAGCAAAATTTACATTTGACAAATTACATATCTTATACGAATTCAATATCAAAAAAATCACATATATTAAAACATCAATATAAATGTATAACCATTATTTAAAAAATTTGCAACATATTCTATTAGAAGAATAGGTATTTTTCGCGAAAAAAATGAATTCTAAGTGTAGACATTGTAAAATCTTGATTTTCGCAACAGTTTATTAATAAAAATTTGTGTTTCTGCTTATGGTTTTATAAAATATATAATTAGAAAAAAAATGAATACGGTTGTACTTGAATTACATATAATGCACTAAAAATAAACGTAGGATATTTATAAAATCTTCTAATATGCTAGAAATATTTTTTATTTGAGCTAGATTCTATATATTTAAAGTATTTTTCTTTCATAGCTAAAAAACTCTACTAATGGATTTAAACTAGAGCCATTAGGATGATCTATCTTTTTTTACATAGAGAATTGTATGTTATAAGGATTCAATGTTCTTATTTTACTCTTATAGATTAAAAATATATCCATGCTTTTTTTATTGTATATCACGTTTATTTACCCTGTCACCTATCGAAATTTTATTTTTGGTGAAATTATGATTCTAGTTATATTACTGTATCAATTTTCGAGTAGTCTTTTATATAGAACCCCTCTATTCAATTGTTTAAAATGATGTTTTTATATTTGTTTTCTGTTTTTTTTATAAATATTAATTAGAAATCTAGAAAATCAATAATTGTAAATTCATAACCCCAAAATATTTTATGATGTATTTATCATTTTATAAGTTTTAGACATAAAAACTTGTTGATAATATATGTATTTCTGTTCTTTGCCTTATAAAATTAGTTCTTCTAAACCAGCATCTTTCAGAAAACTAAGATGTAGCTAAGTCTTTTCCAATATCTTGATTTCCAGAATATACAATTCTTATAAAATGTAATTTTTTAGGACTTAGTATCCCTACAAATAGTTTTTTATTTACAAGTCATCTTTTCGGATTTTATTCGTCATTTCTATACTCTTTATCACTACTTTTCCGGTCAATTATAATTTTAACACCAAAACCGTATCTGAAAGTAATCAATGCCTCAATACATATGTGTTAAATAAATTGACACGAAAAAATTCTCAAAATCATCACTTTTTTTGCTGTGAATTCTCAAATGATTCTGTTAAATGAATTTTTTTGTTATATATTGTGGAAGATGTGATTTCTATTTACTAAGGAAGTTTTGTTATATAAGTTGCATATTTTGGTTGTGACTTTTTGATTATCGAGCATTCTATTCCACAGATCATTATAGTGAATTAATTCAAGTTTTTATTTTTATATTGTTTAGATGTTGCAGGAAAATAACAAACAAAAACAATAGCCGTTATTTTTCTATTGTTAAAAATGTAGCAAAATGAATTTTATATCTCATCTGTATGTTAGTTGTATTTATTTGTTAAAAATAAAATAAAAAGTGGCTTAAAATCTTCAATATTATACAATAACGAGAAATTCAATATGTGAGATTATATTAACGTTATGATTCTGTAAATTATTTTTGTATGATCAATATGTATGTAATATACATCTATAGATATCTTAAATCAATTTCCTGTACATTTAGTAATTACACTGTGATTATATAATTATCTAAAAAAATCGTAAAATACATTTACTATGTTTTTTTGGTACTGATTCAACTACTTATAATCCCTTTACCACCATAAAAAATGAAAACGACCATCCAAATTTCTCTTGTATAATAAAAAAAAAATTTAATATGCATCATCTACAGTTAAATTACAAATGGCTATATTATTTAAGAAAATAAAAATATAGAAGCCCCCACCTTTTCACAGCATTCTGTAAATTTTTTTCATAAATTTCATGTTATTTTTTACATCTATAAAACTTCGATTTAATATTTTACTGTTAATTTGAGTTTTCAAACTACACATCCGGGCTTGATTGTAGAAATAAACGAAAAGGTTTCTTTTTTTATTATTTATATTCTGATAAAAAAATTGTTATCATATATATATATTTATGCCATTTTTTTATTTAGTTTGCTTATATTTATAATACTATTATAAAAATATTTAAATTACTAATGTTTGGTGTGTTCTATCACAAAAAATGATAACAATCCACTCAATTTTCTAGTTTATAAAACAATATTTTATTTTAATTATCTCACCATACATGCTTGGGCTTTAATAAATATCTAATTTTTGCATTATAAAAAGTAAAATATTAGATTAAAGGAATTATCTTTTAAGCTAAATATCATGTTGAATAATATTCACAAAAATTGAATAAACTTAAAATGTACGATTTCGCATTAAATGTATTAAAATAAAATCTGGATCTTTATATATAAAAAAAACGATTTTCAGTTCTATTATACAAGTATATTGATCTTGAAATAGAATCGTTTATTCACATAATAGCAGAAAAAATTAAGACTTATAAAATATTGAAGCTATCTCATAAAAAAATAAGAAAATATATGTAGAAAGAGCAGGATTTTAAAAATGAAAATTCGGGGAAAATACTCACAATCGCATAAATCTCGTATATCTCGTAATTTTTTGCATCCTAACTTATCATTAGAATGAATTTGTTAATTTTAAATGATTTCAATCCATATAAACAAAACTTTTTTTCTTCTCGTAAAGCAATATCAATATATTTGGCTGTCAAAATACCTCAACGTAATTTTTTAACTGAGTTTTTCTTTTTAATACCTCCAATCTTACCACGCTACAACCAAGATCTCATTTTTGAGTCTTTACTACATTTTGAATATATAAACAGGGGTATGAAATCTTTTTATATCAAAATGCCAATAAAAAATAAAAAGCCAACCTCAATTTTAATCCTATAAAATTTTTATTTAAACAGAAATACTTGTACAATATATGCAATTATGGTGAAAAAACGAACAACATATTCCAAATTCTATGTCATTGTACTTTTTCGACGTTTATATCCGTTAGATGAAAAATAGTCGATTTAATATGTGGAAACTCTTGTAAATACTATAACCTGATAAGCATCACTTTTTGTTTTTTTACATAATATACCTATTCTTTATGAGGAATAAATCTATATTATAAATACTAAATCACAATATAATTATATTACATGTCAGGTTTCTTGTTTTTGATGTGATTTCAATGTTTATATAATTAATTATGACTCTTGTTTGTATTTACGCATTTTTTGTATTTTAAAAGATTACCGTATGAAAAATTATACAATATGTATGTTTGGTTTATAATTAACATCACATAGTTGTCGCATAATTATTCTGTTAATATTAAGTTTTTAGTGTGTTTTTTTTATTTTTTTTTATTGGAAAAAAGCATATATTATAAAGAATCATATTGTGACCATATGAAACCCACTCTATTTATTATTTTTAAATTTTGAATTTATCAGTTATTAAAATATATAAATGAAATAGGAAAAGATTTTATTGATTGATTTAGCAGCAATCTAAGAGAATACATGATTTTTAAAAGCTAAATCAGACATTTTTTGTATATTGTGGATGTATTTATTTATAAGATGTTTCTAATAGAATTATCTGCTTTTTTAGTTTTTAAATATATAATCTTAAGACAATTCATATATTTACACATATAATATTTCGTATTTATTTAGCATTTTAAGATCTTATTCCCATATAAGGTTGGTTTTTCCGTATATACATCAATGAGCACCGTATATTCTAAAATATAGAAAGAAATTTGAATTGGATGTAGTATGTAGAATACTTAATATGTGTGCATTTAAATAAATGTTCGGATCTAAATTGAAAGTAAAAAACCTTAATATAAAATCGATTTAAATAAATATAATAAACATTTTAATATCTTTTTTTTTAATTTTTTAACTTGTATATGGTAACCACTCGTACGTTAAAATCCTCCGATGCTATAGTAAAATCAATAGGATCTATGTACCTATATACGCATTCTAATCCAAAATGTTCAGTTAAATGACAGAAAAATTTTTAATACAAGAATATTCGGTATTTATAAAAAATTCTTACCAATCTAGATCGTAATATATTACTATAATCAAAAAAACATTTTAAAATTGTTTGATTCCTTTAGCTTTTTATTCTGTATACCTTTTAACTTATAGTTTCGTATATTTTCATCATAAAAATATGTTCAGATTCTATATTGCAAAACTGCACAATGATCGAAGTTATAGTTTTAAAAGATGCTTTTTATTAAATTTTAATCTTAGAAGCACATAATTAATTATATGAGTAAATTAATTTGAGATATTTCGACGTGTATATAAGATATTATTTTTAAGCTCCAAATTTATTAGAAAGCAGAAGTTTACTACACAGCAATAAATTCTTTGCACATGTAAGACATTGAATATTAAATTACATGTTATATTGCATCCCTTGTGTTTAATTTACGTATATTATAGATATATTTATATTTTTGTTGTGTAATATATATAATATCAATATTTATAAATTTAAACATATTAATTTGTTTTTTTCATATAGATATTTGAAATAAGTGATGCTCACTCGTATATTTTATATTAATGTTGTGAACGCTCATAATCTTTATTATCGATTATAAACACAAACTTTTTTATATCAATCCCACTTACAAATAAAGAGTTCTCAATATTAGAATTTTTTACAAATAAATAATGAAATGCTTTGCGTAATAATAAGATATTAAATCTCATGGAGTGGATTAATATTTTTCTGTTTACACTTTTTTTTTGCAATGTTACAGCAGCTGAAATCAAAGATTTTTAGAAATATTATATAAATAATTTAGACTGGACAAAGGAAACATTACTTGGCTATAAGAATTTTAAGTGTTATAGTTATTCTATTTTTATCAAGTATGAAAAAAAATAAGCATTAAATATGTGTTTTTTTTACGTTTTTAGGACTAATATTTATGCTCTGATACTTTATCAACATTGACTTTTTCGTTTGCGAATACATTTTCTAATTACAATGTTCAAGATACCCGATGGTTATCATGCTTGTGTATTTTGATAACTTATAGATTAAATATAATCCATATAGCTATTATGTATTTTCAATGATAAAATACATTCTTTCAGTTACATTTATTCATTCGAAATGATGAATTCAGATTCACATACATAAAAAAGTTTATTTTTAAGTCTACTATAATTTTCAAATTTATTATTTATAGCGATTTTTAGTGTAAAATACTTTTGATGATTTTAAAATATGTGCAAACATATGTGTTATTTGTGAGTGTTCACAAAAATCTGTCTCTGATAGTAGTCCATGAGGTAATTTATTACAGTAAATAGAATTTTCATAATATTTAGTTGTCTAAAGTGATTTTTATGCTTATAAATACATGTAATTATAGAAAATATTAATCTAAATTTATATATGCGTGTGTGCTAATATAATTCTTAATTTGTATGAATATATGCAATTTAATATTTATTGATGTGAATTTAGATGAATATATGCAGTGCCACATAAAATTTTGATTTATATGTAAATGAAAAATAATGTCAGTATATCCAGTAAAAAAAAATGTTTCAAAGATTTCTTCTTATCTGTTTTGCATTTATAAGTTTATAGTTTTTATAATATTTCGATAATTTTGTCTATCTTTGTATTTACGCTAAGAGGCCTAGAATCAGATCAGTGTGAATAAGCGAACTTAATTTCTAAAATTATCATTTGATGCTATTATATTTTTGATTCTTTAACTAATTTTGTATTAAAGCTCTAGTATTTAGGTTATATTTTTTGTTTTGATTATTCTCTTTTAATATTGTTTTCATATAAAACATAAGAAAGATCATAAATTCAATATACGCATGTTGTTCCCGTTAACGTAGCGGCTCAAAAAAAGATTTTCAATTTTAAAAATCGAGAAATATTTTATGTGAATTGCATGTGTGCTCTAGCTTTCTTGTTATTACGATACATGATATTTTTATTTTTGGGCTAAATTTATAGTTATAATTTAGGTTTTTGTTCTCGAGTACAGCTTTCATGAGTCCCTTCACACACAGTGTATTTATAAGTTTGGTTTTATTCTCCTATCTAAATCTTCTTCAATACCTATACTTCTTTCAAGACCTATTTTTTCTCTAGATTTTCAATCCCAAGGTTTATATATTGCCTCGATCTAATTCGTGATATCTAGTTCTTTCTGTTTATATTTTATGAACTCGTGGAACAACACCATCTTTCTGATGAAATATTTATATTTTTGCGTGGAAACTTAATATTTTTTTAAACTTGCTTATAATCGATTGAATATGCTTATTTTGACATTAGATGCAAAATATCTTATTATAATTGATCATTATTATGGCTTATTATATTTTATATGCAGACAGAACAATTGCTCTTGCTTATTAAAAGCATAATTATCTTATCAAGTATTTTTCCTCTTGATGAATTAATAAAAGTTCTAAACGTCGTTTAAGCGCGATAAAAAAAACCTTTTTTTTGAATCTTTAATTATTAAAACCTATAATTTATGTTGAACGGATATTACTTCTACCAAAATCATATTCTATAAAAATTAGAGCAATAATTATTAGCGCGTTACAATTTATTTATTTAAAAGAATCCAGGGGTCGTATATAATACATGTTTACGGGAATTTTTTTATAAAATAACACAAATAATAAATATCAAATGTATTTTTAGTGTATTTTTATCATGTGCAATCAACAGATTGAGAAATAAAACAAACCTAAGTTTTTTTACGATTAATAAAAAATTTTTTGGTATTTTATGATGTTTTAAAACATCAAATTTGCTTGAAAATATTAATTTAGAGCTAAAAATTTGCGCTTTGTTGGTAAATATAAATTTATTTGATATTTTACTCATGGGGGAAAATAAGATGGATTTGAATAATATATAAACTATGTTGATTGCATAAAAGACATCAGTGTATGTATATCGACAATAAATATATTGGTTTTTGTCCCGATAAACCATGTCTTTGTGGATATAAAATGCTTCCATTCAATATAGATTTACTTATCTAATCAGTTTATGGAAACTTAGCATCTAACCAAAAAATTTGATTCTTATTTTTATTAATTGTGATGGCTAAAAATTGTGTTATATCGCTTTAAAAAATGTGATACTCTTAAGGCTTTATATTATATTTCTTCGATTTACTTAAAAGTGTTTAGATGCCAGAAACAGCCAGAATATTAGATGTGTGTTATGAACATCTTTAAATTCTGTTTGAGGATCAAATGATTTTATTGATTAGATTGTAAATGCGACAAATCCTATTTTTTATGCTTTTGTTTTTTATTTTTTGTTTTCTTATATTATTATGTTCTTATTCTTTGGAAAGAAGCATATCTAAAAAAACTTGTTTGTAGAAGTTGTCAACTACAAATGTGATGTTATAAATTTTAATTTTTTTAGGCATTATAAATTTTAATTTATTTGTTATAGTTTATAAAAATGATAAATGTATTAAAAAATATTTCACTATTTTATGTCAAAATAAATTCATAAAAAAACATTGATTTACACTGAATCTAATTATTCTGCTCTTTATTTTTTTAAATGTTTTAGTATTCTAATTATTATGCCTGATCACCACTATCCATATATGCGTTATAATATTCTCTACTTCAACTGAATTTTTTTCATCTTATATTAATATATATATCTAAATGAATGTATTTGAAAGTTGAAAATCCTTATTGTAAAGACAGAATGCAATTTTAATACAATTCCCTATATATTTCTTCTAATCGCTCTATTCATTTAAATCTGTAATACCCATTAATTTAAATTCCCGACACGATTCTAAAAAATTCTCGTCAAGATAAGAATAAGATACCTCATCACCTGTCGAGGTTAGTACGAATAGAAAAGAGTATGTTTCATGCAAGACTAGAATGTGATTTTTAAGCAACATTGGTGAGAGATTAGAGTCCTCTTGCTAGAGTTAAAAGGAAGATGTTAAAGTTTTGATTCATAAACAATGAGGCTTAGATGAAATGGTGTGTATAAACAAAGGCCGAAGGCTATGTTCAAAATTTTAGCACAACAATTAGCTCTATAGTTCGATTTATCAATAAAATTTTATTTTATTGATAATCTTTGGTCATTTGATAAATTATATTTGTTTATAAAAAATGATTGTGCAATTTTTCTTTCTTTCTATGATATTTTTGTTAATCCACTAATTGTAAGAAGTTCTCATTTTATAAACATTTTCTATTTCAGGAAGACTAGAAAATGTACATAATAATTATCCTACATAATTGTTCAAGATGTTTGATCTCCCTGAATTCCTATACAATACCGGCGCAAACATATAATACTATATTGTTTTTCCAATATTTTAATGTATTTTTATAGTTGTTTTTTTACAAAATATATAAATAAAAATACACAATGATTGATAAGAAATTTTTATACTGATTCTGTTTTTACACCTTGGTGATATAATATGTCATTGAATTTATGATGTATTAAATACATTTATAACATAAATTCACATCCATTCGTTATTTTGATGTGAATGAATGCAAAATTTTAGGTTTAATGAACTCGTAAATACCCAAGGAAGATTCCAATAACATTATAATGTATAATACTCAGATTTAAAATGGAATTAAACATACCATCATACACTCTAGAAAATCGAATAAAAAAACATAGATTTTTATAATGAAATTTACACCAACCATCGCGCTTGAATATAAGACTATATTAAAATAAATCCAATAATTTTGATTTTTTCCTGGCTTTTTTATCACTTCTTTACGTTTTAATAAATGTAATATTTTATTTTTTATTTGAAATAGTAAAACTGATTCGCAAAAAAGATATTTATCAAGCTTAGTATCATTTGATTTTATATTTTCATTCATAATCTTTTATAAAAAATAATTTATGCAATTTTATAACTCATAATAAACTTGATAATCGAGATTATATGCGAATATTTAATACACCGCAGTATAAGAGTTTTAAAATAACATTTTTTTTGTGGATAAAAATTTATATTTTTATGGTCTAAAAATTACATATGACAATGAATGCATTAAATTATAACTATCATAATTGTTAGTGTATAGTATACGTATTAGATTTTTGTGATATAATTATCGGTGCATGTTTATCGATATATCTTTATTTGACAATAAATAAAATTTCAAAATTATAGTCTTTTTGTGGGTTAAAATTATCATTCATAAAATATGTCAATTTTATCTGTTGCACTTATTTTTAATAAATAAGTATATTTCAGATTCTAGTTCACAGCCTATTCGACCCTTGCATTCTTGATATTTTTTTTTAATATCTCATTATTGAAAATATTCCTTATATTAAGCCTTATTCTTCGTAGTTACTGTTTTTTTCTTTTATTTTTGTTATATATTTATATTTTATCTTCTAATATTTCCTTTTTTTATCTACTTTATATTTTTTTCTGTCGGTTTTCCCCCTTGAGGTCTACTTTACTGTCTTAAATGAATGTTTGAAGATATTATAGACTTTCATAAAAATGTCTGTGTATATAAAGCAAATAAAAATACATTCATGTTGATATGGTTAAAAAAGCTAAAATTAAGAAAACTTTAATTATTGAACAATGTCGTTCTTGCATTTACCTTAACACTTTTTTTTTGTAAATTATAATACATATACTTGATTAAGAAAAATAAATACAAGTTTTGAATTTTTTTGATCATTTAAATCATATGAAAGGTGAAAATATCGATGTTTATTAGACCTATACGTTATAAATAATTTGTAATTAGTTTTTTCGTCAACTTTTAAACCAAACAAATATGCCTGCGAACTCAATAATTACATATTATGCTATTTATGTACGAAGCATAAAAAGTTCCAATCCTGATCAATAATATTATTTATGTAATAAGGTCACAATTCTAAACAAATTTTATGCACAAAAAAAACATTTATAAAATTTTAGAAACAACCATACAAGCAGTCTTGATCTTTATGTCAAAACATCGTTTTATCTAATGTTATAGAAAACTTCTTTTAAAAATTTAACTTTTAAATACTTCTATCATTGCCTCTGGCATTTACTCTCATCAATTAAAATTTTCATAATTAAAAATATACTCTACACTGCATTATTCAATATATATACCCGATCAAACAACATTATTCGCATAAGTTTTAACTGAAACTATGTATACGAATTATTCATTCATACAAATGGACGTAATTATTCCATTTTTAGATCACAATATCTATTCGATACAATTTGATTGCATCAGCGACATCTTCTTTTAAATCAACACTTATTGAACTATATTTTAGATTCGAAATATATATTGTTATCTATATCCAAACATCAAAAGTCCAATAAGTCATCATTTTTATATGCATCATTACGACAATGTCGTCTATACATTGAAATCATTTATGAACAAATGTTATACCCATATAATCTATTATTAACCGTAAACTTACAAATTAACCAATTTTTCTTAAGATGATTACACATTAAAATTTAATACTTCATGTGTAATAACAGTATAAATAATAATCTTAACTTCGTTCTTGTGAAAAGCATCGAGATATCAAAAAATTTATGTCACATTTAGATCGTGTATTGTCAAAGAATGCTTATATTTTAACCAAATTCCACATCAAAAAGATCATCGATTAAAAAATAATTTATACATTGAAAATACACACTATTAAAAAAACTTTCACCAGTACATCAAATAAAAATCCCAACATAGATTTAAAATTTAATCCTGTGATGGAATATATTTTTCAATCGAAATCATTCACTTTGAATCATGTATCACACAAATATATTCTTATTATGTAAAACCTTCAGGTAATTATATTTTCAAATTGCAGCTACATAATTATTCCACACGTTAAACAAACAATCTAAATGCTTTTCATTTGTAATCTAGCTCTTAAACTTCAATATTATTAATTCACCACTATTTTAAAATTTCTTCATTATGTACTATACACTCTTTAAAGTTCATTCTTCGATATTATAGTCAAATTTAATTAGTTACGAGGCATATCTACAGTTACTAAAGCTATCATTAAAATTTTAAACTTTAATAATGTCACTATCTAAGATCCCATTTTATCAAATTCGGACATCGGTTTCTTTTTAAATAATTCTCAAAATTATAAATCCCAAAATGGCAATATTTTATACTATTTTATATAGTTTTCTTCTAAAAAGCTCTTCATTCATATATATAAAAAAACACATTTATAGCATCTCATATTAATAAATACAAATTTATTCTTTTCATTATTGCTATTATCAGCTGCTTTTAAAATATAAAGATCATGCCATTTTTTAGAAAACCAAAAACTACTTTCTAATATTTATGACACATAATAAACAGGCAAAATATCAAATTATTCTGGAAATAAGAAAATGTATTTATCTATCTCTATAAAATGCAAAAAAGAAATCATCGATTTATTCATAATATCTTCCGATCGAAACATATATAATTGTAAAATAGTCCTATATTCATGAGTTAACTATTAAATCGCTTTTGTCATGTTATTAATGAAAAATCTACGAATAAAAAATATGATTCTAAAATAATTATTTAAACTTAGATATGATTTTTATCACGAACGGAGAATAAATGCGTGATCTAAATTTTTCTATATAACATAAAAAGTGAATTGAAGTAATGTTATTTACTGTCACAATCGAAAGTATTTTTTTTAAATTTCTATAAATAATAGGTTTTGTGTTTAATGGAGAGGTTTTCAATTATAGAAACATGTTTTCAAGTCGAATATGAATTTGAGATTATCAAAACCGCATGAAATTTATTAAAACCCTAAAAACTAGAAAAAAAGGAAGATTTAAATGCAAGAAATTTCTAATTTTATTTCTGATATAATTTGGATATTTATTGCTTTATATTCTATGATTGTATATTTTGAAATAAGTTCACAAATATCATACATTATATTCGATTTCTATAAAAAAGTGATTTCTTATAATAATTTAAGAGGAAAAATAGAAATTAAAAATGACTAATGGAATTATATAACTTCTACTGTATATTAAAACAAACAAAATAATGGCATAAAAATTTTATAGCCAATTCACATTATTGATAAACAATTTATATGAAAAAATCACTTGCTGTGTATAGTTACATATAAAAACAATGCTATTAGAATTTCTAAAAGCCTGAATAGACGCGAAACGAATAAGAAAAAACACGATGTCCGTGCTGCAATAGAAAATCACTGCTGGCATCTAAAATGCTTCATTTCGTAAATAATTATTTACAAAAATGCTGGCATTTATAATCCTCTAGTGCGATGATGTAATAAGATGAAATGTTTTGAATGTGAAATATATATTTTTAAAATAATAAAGTCTGTTTAAAATGCTTAAATAACAAAACTTTATTTATAAAGACAAATGGTTTAGGTTCAAAAAAAATTTAATAAAATAAGAAATAGAATTACATTGATAAATATTTTTTCTTCATAATAAGATTTTATTCTTTCTTTACAACTAGCTTATATGAATTATAAAAAATAATTTTTGAATCTTTATTGTGCTGTTTTTTCTTATGTCAACGATTAAAACTTGAATAAGGTTGGACGTTTTATTTACAAGATCTCATATTTATGTAAGACAAATATGATATCTTGTATAATGTATTAATACATTGAATAGCGATAAAAATTAACCAAATAGCAATGTTTATTCTAAATAAACCGCTCAAGTGTGTGATAATTAATTCAGATTGTCAATGCTTATACTAATTCTGTCAAATTCTATTGTATGGTTTGTATTCTATTTTTGCAACAGCAAAAAATGTAAAAAAGTTTCCTGTTAATAAATTTTAATATTTTACCAAAAATACATAAAATTAACAAATATAGCTTGCTTTAAATTTTGTTTAACGTTTTATATATATGGATTAATTTATGGATCTAATTATATATTGATTTATTTTTGTTTCTGGCATAACTTACTTGATGTCCTGTGCATAAAGCTTTTTATTAACATTTCAAGGTAAATCTAGCTAAATTCATATTATATACCAATTCTCAATTTATATCCACATTTAGTATTTTTATTTAACCAAGATCTCAATGAATGTCTCGATCAATATCATTCGCATAAGTCTTACTGATATCTTTAATGATACAGTGTGAACTGTCCGTTCAAGTCTGTTAATTTGAAAATAATTTTTATGTCTTACTTGTATATTAATGATAGCTCTGATGCTAAAAATCATACTTTCATAATTCTTCTTTTTCAACTATATTTATATTGTCGATATGGTCGAATAAATTCCGATCAGAATAAAAGAGTTCTTCTTCTTTTGAATACAAAAATGGTAGAACTGTATGAAGTGTCTGTTTGAATTATATATATTTGATCTATGGGAACTATCTTTACACTGTTTATTTTACGGAGTTACTACGAATTTTTTAGTCTTTCTTATAACTCTATTTTTACGCTGAAATAAAGTGAAGGGATTATATGATTCAGTGTTTTTATGGTATATATTAACTTTGATAATGTAAAGAGCTTTATATTATTTATCAAAAGTTTGAGATAAGTTTTTTGTGGATTTACCAATTGAAAGTATGAACTGATTCAATAAAATATTTTTAAATATACAAGCCAAATAAATACTTTTATAAGTTATAAAAAAACACACAATTTTTATTGTTGATCTATTATAGACATTTAATATATTTTTGATAATGAAATGTTATCTAAACTGATATTAAGATACCTTTCCCATAATTTTTCCATAAATATTTTTTTTTATAGACTAAAATATAATACCTATCTTTTTTTTAATTCGAAGAGCTATATACGTAAGTTTGAATGTACAGAAATCGATTTGGCTATACTAATATTAATACACATGCCTAGACCAAATTTTTTCAATAAATATGAGCTAAAAGTATAATCCGTTATAGTATCTTGATTATATATGGCTATTAGCAGTAAAATTGTACTCTATTACTTTTTATCCATCATGGAAATAACAAGTTTAGTTCTATATAATCCTTGTAAAGCCTGTCACATTTTTTATTCATTTGATTTGTTTAATTTCTTCAAAGTATTTATTGCTATTTTATATCTTTTTAAGAATGAAAAAAAGTTGATATTGTTTTAATTTATAGCTTTTTATACATAAAATGAATTTATAATATTTTTTTTGCATTATATTCCTTTATATCTTATTAGCTGTTTTTTATGGCAGTTACATTAAAGAATATGGCTTTATTTAAATAGACATTTACAAATATTGTCCATATCTCTTCAATTTTATAGATTTTACCAATATAACTTATTGACATAATGGATAATAAAAACATTTTGATTTATTAATTTAAAATAATAGAATCAATTAGTGATAAATTTAATAGGTATTGTACTTTTCCTGATCTTTAATTATATTTAACAAACTTTTTCAATCGGCTATTCGCTATTTTTTATAAAATAGAAATTCAAGATTTTTTGTGTATTCATCGTTAAATGTTGTATAAATTGACAAGCCTAGAATAATTTTGCAACTGCCAACGTCTGTACAAATAATTTTGAACTTACCTAACATAATAATAACGCCAATTTGTCAGGTGGCATTGACGAAGATTATAGTTATTTCGCCAAGATAAATGCAGTATTTTTTGGTGGTTTGAAAAAGTTGTTTTGCCTAAATAAATTTTTGTTCAAAACATGGGCCGTAAGGTATGTCTGATTTTGCCTGAAATATTTTGTAAAATATATTTTTTTTAAGTGTTAAATCTTATTTATATAAATTCAATGTTTTTTCAAAAATCATTGTGCAGTTTCTTTATTTCTTTGGATATAAAAATATCAATCGGAATGTTTTCGGTTAGTATAATATAAAAATATTTCCTCTCCTATAAAAAAAATATAATCTGCCAATTATATTTAATTCAAAAAGATGTGTATTTTAGTACTGAATTTGATCATTGCAACGTGGAATTTTACAAGTTTAAATATTTAAATTAAGTCCTCAATACTATTTGAACTATTAGACTGCTTGTTTTATAAATAAATGGTGTAATTTGACATTATACTCTTTTTTGTAATATAATTTTCACTTTTTTTAAAAAATAAAATATTCTAACTTTTTTTTGAAAAATATAGTAATTTGCGATTTAGAAAAACATTTGATAATTAAACATGATCATGAAAATTGTTTATTAGGACAAAAAAAACATATTAATCTAATTAATCATATTTTAACTAGTCTTTTATTTTTTATAAACAAATAATTTTGTCTGCTTCTTTCCTAAAGTAAAATCTTTAATCTTTTCTTTTTATCTTTTGTTACGATATCTAACTTTTTTTTTATTTTCACCGGTAGAACACGTCACCATCTTCATAATTCTCACATTTAATGGCATAAAATTATCATTTTAATGTTATCTTACGCCTCTGACTTTGTTTTTTATCTTTCCGCACAGCGAATGAAAACAACTGCCAAATATAAAAGCTCATTGTAACAAGATAAATATAAAATTGTATGTATTAGATCAACAGTAAATAATTTTAATGCCACAATTTTTTAAATAAAAATAGTATCAATTTTCTGACTGTTAATGCACACAAAAATGCATATTTCAATCAAGATTAACCCGAAAATATTCTTACTTTTATAAGTATCAAAATACAAATATGTAATATTTACTTGTGTTTACTTTTAAAATTATAACTATTATGCCATTGAACTTGAAAAATTATTAGACGAGATATGAATTTTATTTATATCATTACAAATATTCTCCGATTTAATATAATATACAGGCTATGAAAATTGGAATTGTTATATGCAAATATGCAGTATAAGCATTAAATGATTTTACGCTGTTTATAAAATTTTAATTTCAACATTTCACTATAATTTATTCTAGCATAGTTTTCATTCACAAAATATAAAAATAATGGTAATACGACAATTCTATATATATAGTCATTGACTCTATCATTACGCAGCCGATATCGAACCTTAAAATAACGTCTTTATAACATCATTTTCTTAGACATCATGGATTTTAGAAATCCTTTACCTAAATTATCATATTCTAATAATAACGCATATATATTAAATCATCCATAGAACAAAATATAAACCCTCAGAATCATCCATTTTTTGTCATTCCAAGTTCATAATGCGCGCATCCTATTTCGGCACTTCTCCTGTTCTCGTTTAAATCTCTACATATATATCTATTATTCCAAATTCTCATCACATATTTATTCTTATAGACATCATTGATTAATCATAAAATCAAGCTATAAAATACAGCTCTCATTTAAACTGAATTCATAATCCAATTAGGGCCACCAAATATCATACCTCTATAAATACCAACAAGACACAAATCTTCTTGACATCATAATTTTTTTTTAAACACCATCTATCAATACTCTATTTAATGAACAACTACTTAATTGGCTGGCATCATTTATGCTTAACATTCATCTTCCACATTTTATCCAAAATATAACTCTTAACATCTTCCCTTACCATAACTTCGTTTACTTCAAATAGCATAATTTACACCTTCATTCTTTTTACATCATTTATTTATACAACCACCTTCATCAAATACACACTCTAAAGCTATATTATTCCTTATTATCAAAACGGCATTGTTCTACGCACAAATACTCAAGCGTCAAAGTGCTTCGTTTATACATATATAATCAAATCAGATTATTCTTAACACTATCAATCCATGTATATTTTTCAATCTACAAATGCGTTCCCCTTTACTTCATGTACAGGATTCTTAAAACATTTTTATCCATGCATATTTTTACTTCTTATCATCTAAATCAGATTTTCGATTCTTTTTACATCAGCTCTTCGAAGATTATCAATACAGAGCACGTCACACAAAAACACAAATTATATCTATTCACATCATCTGTCTTCAAAACTTAACAACTAAGTACTATTCATCAAAATACAAAATTACATTCTCTTTTTCATATATCATCAGATTCATAAAAAAAATTTATTTGTCCTTCATGATATAATGTATAATTCTGTATTTAAACAATATACCATTATCACAATCTATCTTATAAACGTTACTGATTAGATTCTTATTGCTTCAAATTCAATTCTCATATAAAATTATAAATCAGCTTGCCCAGTTACTGAATTTTATAATGTTCTTGCTGTAAATATTTACTTAATTCGAATCCATATTCTGCATGTAATTCAATACAACTTTCTTTATTAAAATTATAAATTTCAACTAGCCTAAATTGACCATCAAATATCAATTACCATCTGTATTCAACACATACTTTCACCGAAATACTTTTTTTTTATTCTTATTTCTTTGAAATCCCACACTATCCAGACATCATTTCAAAAATTTCATACTATTTAAAATATATCTTTAGAACATGCATATATACCATCAGATTCTTGCATTTCTGTAGATATATTATGCCTACCATCGTAAACTTGATAACACATTTATAAACATCATCTCTGATTTTAAATCATGCTCTTCTTCTATTATTTTTATATTCTAAAACTTCACCATTCGACAACGAACACCAAATATATTCCAAATCCATCCTTTATAAAAATTGCAAAAACTTTTCCAACATGCATACATAGTTATAACTTCTTCAATCATCTCATGAACATCTTTGATAGTACTTGACCCCGCATACATCACGTCATCCTTGATTTTCAAAATATATATTTTCAAGCAACAACTTTATAAAATTCACAGCCTTTCATACCGTAGTTTTTACCAAATAACACATTTTATTATCTAAAGAGGCGTAATTATGAATTTACTTCTTGTTATTACCCAAAAAACCAGATTCTAATCATTTCTCAAGTATCAACCCGCGCTAATACGTCCACAATTTGTGAGAAATCATCACGCTTCTTACTAAGAATTATATATTTATCTTTGTTCCTAAAGTTATATGGATTAGTAAAAAAAATATTGTATAAAACAGGGATGTAATTTTAAACTTATATCGAAAAGAAATGCGGTTTCCAAATACAAAAGAAAATAAAGACCCCAAAAACATTTTTATTGATATGCTACTTCAGTCAATGTAATTTAGTGTAAATCTAATTGTAATAGAATTGATATATAAATAAACAAAAAAATTACTTTCTGATGTATATGTAATTAAGATAGAACTAATTATAAGAGATTTTTAAATGCAAAAAACAATAAAAAAAATATTTAATTGTGATTATACTCTCCATATAAACTATATATATGAAAATCAGATATAAAAGCATGAGTTTTTGCGCTATATTTTATAAGAAATATTTAAAAATATATCCTGTATTAAAATTCATATCAGTTAAATAATTAAAAAGAAAGCTTTATGTGTAAATCGTAAAATTTATAAAATTAACAAAAAATACAAGCCCTATATAAGGACATAAAATTTTAAGAGCCATAAAATTATGTTATGAAAGAACACATATGACACATTTTAGATTTTTCAATACCTAGAATTACAGTAAATAAGAAAAATAAATCGATGAGTTTGGAATCATACAAAACATAATTATGCATTCTAAATTACAACAAATAAGAAAAAATTGGCATATTTCGAAACTACACGATAAAAAAAATCCACTTTGTATTTTTTTCAATTCTTCATGTTATTTTTTTTTAAAAATAGGGCAATTGAAACCTCTAGCATGGAAATAAGATTATATTAAATGTATAAATTGTGAATTTAAGCCCACAAACTAAATTATAACGAATCAAATTTATTATAGAAATAAATTATAAATAAATTAAGAAATACATGTAGCAAGCCATTTTCAAAGTTTAAGCACGACAATCCAATCTGACCAATACTTATATGAGCTTCTTAGTAAGATCAATATTCTTTATATTATTTAGCATGAATATACTGATATATTTGTTGTATTAAATAAATGATTCATAAATTATTGAATTATTTAGCTTGAAAAGGATGATGAAATCACAAATCATAGTATAAAATTGATAATGTTCTACATTTAGAAGTAAAACAAACGGTTTATATCGTAAGACAAATAGTAGGCACTCTTAAACACCATATATGTACAATACCATGTAAACTATCCCAAAAATTTAATGCTCATATTTATATGCCTTCCATTTTTAAAATTATTTTACCCTTGAAAATTTATGGATGTTATCTGATTCTACCAATTATTTGTTTCTAAACAGATTTTTGATTTTAAAATACGATTAAATGTATATACAAGATTTAAATACATTTCGACAAAAATATATCAGATTTGCATGTTTTATTATTTTTATAGAAATAGACATTTAGTGTAATAAATTATATATTGCTATAATAACAAAAAAAAATACAATTTTATATTCTTTGGACAGGTAGATACTGTATTCAGTATACTTTATACTATAAAGTCTTTAAGAAAATATATTATCATATTGAACTAGAGTAAAAAATTCACACTTATCTAAAAATTTTACAAATTTATGTTTACATATATGAATCACACAATGAATTATGTCTATAATGTATATTCTATAATATCATCTAACTAAATCTATCAATTTAAGTGTATATATATTAAAAACATATTAACACTAGTGGACAATAAATAAAGCCTTTTATCTGGATTTGAAAAATTCAATGTATTTCATTTTATTTTTCTAGATTTTTACGGATCTTCTTTTCATTATTTTTCAATTTTATTTCAATATAATACATAAATTTTCTAAACTTTAATTTATACATTGAATAAAAAAGGTTAAAATATACATAATACAACTTATAACATTTAAATTGACGAGAAATAATTTTTTTTTATAAATATAAACGCATAATAATTGGACATGATATTTTAACATTTTAATTATTAAAATAAAATTTTGTTTTCTTTAGTAATTTGTGTGATAATGTGCGACGATGTCCGTATGAATTTCACATTGGTTGTTTTAAAACATATTTAATACCCTAAATTTATATTTCTTTTCTGTTATTATTTTTATTTGGGCTTTATTAGATATTACCCAGACATATTTTTTATAAGATTTTTAAATTTATGTGCAATTTATAAACGCGAGCTTGAGTAGAAAGATAAATAAAAACCGTTATTTGGAGATAATAACACAAAAAATTGTGTGCATTTATATATTATAATAAATATAATCATATATGATGGAAATTTTTGTTTAAATAGTAGTATGGCTCAATAAAAGGGCTCATGATATATAATGATGGTTACATTAAACGATAATACTGGTATTTTGATGTTTTGTGTTTTACATTTTTATGTGGCATATTACTTATTTATGCACCTTCACAATATTTTTAATTTAATTCATTTACATCGATACTATCAGATAAATAAATCGTAAACGAACTTTGAATATAAAAGATTTTGTCCATATAAAATATATTTTATATAAGACTATTTTATATTGCAATGAATAACAGAAAAATTGCGCTTAAACTTTGCTTTTATATAAAAAAATGTTTAGAAATGCTAAACATGTAAAAATTTTCCTTTTAAAACTATTTATTTACCTTATATCATCATAAGCCTTAGCATAATATATAAAAAGGTTCCGAATAATAGATATAGTAAATACAAATATAATTATATCATCCTAATATTTCAATTTTTTAATTTGATAATTATAGTTCTAGCAAGAAAATCTTTTGAAAAACCTTATCGATTTAAAAAAAATGAGTTTAAACTGGGCTTTCTGCATTATATATTTTCTTTTATCATTGCTCATTTAAAAACTATATTTTGATATGATTTTAAATTTTTTTTAACAAGTATTAACTGAATTAGTTTAATATGGTACTTTTACACAAAATCTATCTAAATAAGACTATTATTAAATAAACTGTTTCCTTTAGAAAATACTATTTATTTTTAAAAAGCTATCTATCGATAATATATTTTTTAGTATTTGATTGAGCATATAATATAGCGACAAAAATCCAATTTTTATTAAATATATATAAATTGTGTTTTTAAAAGATTTGATTGGTTTTCATATTTCAAGTATAATATTTATGGTTTTTTGGATAACTAAAGAAATAAATATGCTTAAACTTTATATAAAAAATTACATATTGTGAAATTAATACTTTTTTTTACAATCAAGAATTTTTTATGGATTAGAATTCGGTCGAATTATAATTATTTATATTTAAAAAATAAATATAAAAAAAAAGAAATTTATGAGATTATAACGAAATTTATAAAAAAATAAAAGATTAGCGATTTAAGTTCAATAAACCTGTTATATGGCGTATATTATGCGTTTATAATAAATTAGAGAAAATAAATGATATTTTTATAATTTTTAATGTTAATAAAAGCAAAAAAAATACCAATTAGATATATTGTTGTATTTTATATTTATTTTGATTTGATTTGGCATTTATATCTCTGTTTGATAAATGTATATAATAATCATATAAAATATTTTGAGGTTTATATTTTTTATTGATCTTTAAAGCTTAAGATATCTATTTTATGTATTAAAATCATTTATTAGCATATCTTTAGAGTATAAAGGTCGAAACAAATATAAATTATGATAAGCTGTTTTTTGTCTATTTCTTGAGTAAGATCTAATGAACATTTTAAGTAGAAATATTATTTTTTATTTGAAATCTTCATACTGGTTATCTAAAAAGTATGAAATCATCAATCCACAATAAGGTGTGTGTTTATATTTCATGAACTCCCTATAAAATGAGTTCTTGTATAATGGGAATTTCTCTCCACTATTTCTCGAATAAAATACAATTTTTAATAAATTTAAAGATATTTTAATAAAAATAAACGACAAAAAAGGGTTTTTAATCAAATTTTTGCATTTATAAATGAAATTTTTTTATATCAGATAATGCTGTATCTAATCTAAAAATACATGACATTTTTCACGCAAATCTTGATATTTATATTTTTTAAGAATCAATCGTAAAACAAGAAAAAACGAGATTGCAAATATGACATTTTATAGCGTTCGAGAACATTTATTCCTATTTTCATTACACGGAAAAGATATTTAAAGCTATTTTATATATATTTTTTGTTCAATGTTTATACATTCGATTGTAATTCAATTAAATTAATTGGTTTATGTATCATCATATTAAATTTTGATTTCTTGATAAATTAAACCCTTCGACGCACATCTAAGTCGAACGCGTATATGAACACGTTGTTAAGATGAATATTGAAGGTATAGAGTGTATGCGTTGTTGATTAATAAATATTGGCTTCTATGTGCTTGGAATTGTCTAGATGTTCGTGTTATCTCCTCCGGAAATTTGTCTTTATTGTATCTGAAGCAAAACGTGTGGAAAATCGAGATTGATTTCCTATAAATCTTCCAAAAAAATAAATAACTTAATACAGCGGCTGAAAGCTGTTTATAAATTTTATAACGACCAAATTCTTTACTGGATGGATTTTTAAACAAATTTCTATTTCTGTTATCAACTTTCTCAAAGTTTTTAAAATTGTCTTTTTTATTGTTTATTTATATAATTTAGTTCATGCTTGATATATTAATATTCTTTATTATATTAAAAGTATAAATAAATTATTAATAACCAAATATTTCTTTCAATTCCGAGCTTTAGAATTGTTCTAAAAATAATAAAATTGCTTAATACCGACAACTGAAATATTCTATATATTTAAAACTAAACTTATTTTTTAAATGAATCATACAATTGAATTTTTTACAGATTTTTTATTAGACTCATAAATGATACCAAATATTTATAGTGTAGATTAATTATAAAAGATCTAGATATTATAATTTACAAATTATTGATTTTTCCTTATTTAAATCATAGTAAATGTATTTTTTTTTTCTAAAAAAAACTTGTGACTGACTTGAATAAAATAAAAATATGAGTTTTGTAAGATTTTTTGTGAAAAATAGATATTTTAGATGTTAATATAAAAAAAATATCAAGGCGAAAAAATTAATCTATAAATTTGTCTGTATAAAAATTTTTTGTAGTTTATAAATAGTTTTATTTATAAATATAAAGAACTGCAAATTAATCAACCATCTATTTATAATAAAATATTAATAAAAGATATAAATACCATAACAAATATTAAAAATCAAGTATAAAATATAATAAGTCTGATTTTTATATTTTATATTGGCTTTAATGAGAAGAAGCATATAACATTTCAAACTGTATCTACTTATGCTACAAAAATTAAGGTTTTAAATTCGAATTTATATGCCAAAATGCCAAATTACATGTAAATATGATGTAGAAAGATTTATATTCATGGTGTTTACAAAAAAAAGTGTTTTCTACAGTAAGATTTATATCAGAAAAAATTATTTTTGCAAGATTCGAAAATATAAAAGCTGCACTTGCGTGCGAAATAAATATCAAACGTTAATAATTCGCTAAAGAAACTATAATGTATTATATATTAATAATAATATTTCAAATTCTTTTACGATCGAAAAAACGTATAGGGAATGTTAGTAAAAGCGGTTGTTGGGAAATTGTATCACTCTCTAATAGATTTGATAAAATAAAGATCCTAAAGAATGTCATAAGAATGATCTTTTAATGCATACTTTATACATTCTTTCCATTGAGTGATTCATTATAGTTTAAATTAAGTGTGAAGTTTTTATAAATCACCTATAAAATATTGCGGCTGGTGTAAAATTGAATTTTTAGGATGTGTAAAATCAGAACTAGGTGGTTTTCTAAGATAAGATTATATACTAATATGAATTCACACAAATTTTTTGAAATTTTTTCATTCTAGAGTCGATATTTTGCGTAAAATTATAATTATGAAATTAATTACAAATACCGATGTCAATTTTAATGAAAATGACCATATAAATCAACTTTAATTATTATAAAAAATCTATGCAGTTTAATAACAATATAGGCTAGAATATAACATTAAAGTGTAAAATTCTAGCGAAAATTATATTGTAGATCTATATGATATTTTCATATCGCTTGGTAGTCGTTTGCCCAAATAATTTTCAATTTGTATTTTCTATGAACATAGCCGTTCTTGAAATATAAAATGTGCTGTTTATAGTATGAATGGGTATAATATATATGTTGATTACATGAAATGTTTTTTTTTCACTTTTAATTCACCGATTAAAGCTCGCTATACATACAATTTCCCCTATTTTTTTTAACTTTTTATAATACAAATATAAGAATAGTTATAACGACAAATCGATAAACCGCTTTTATAGCACATTGCAATATATAAAGTATATTGCCGTTATTTATAAAAATAAGAATCTAAACCTTATACGATGCAAAATTTTCTGAAAAAAATTGCCATGTTTGATAAAATCAATAAAAATGAATTCTAGAAATTAAAAGATATGTCACATTTTAATAATTGATAATGAATATATCATGAAAAACATAATGGGTCGATTTTAGCCTTTTCTTTTATCATATGAAATGAAATTCGAGAAATCATATATATCTTTTAATATAAAATATAAATATTTGAATAGTATAATTTAATGAGAAGTGACAGAAAAATTTTGTCTTATTGAAAGAGAAGGGATTTTTAAGTGTTTCTTTACTCGCGTATGGTATGATACATATTATTTTTTATAAGTATGCAAGATTGAACATAATAAAGATTACACTAGTATATAGTTATATTATGATATTTAGCAACCTAATATTCATTTCAATTCAACCAAACGTAACTTAAAATTCAATGAAATTTTTTTTGGGCTTGAACAACATAGATTAAAGCTTAATACCCATATTTAAGAACATAGCAAAGCAGCTGTTCTTAATTTTTTTATATCACTGATATTTATTAATAGAACATAACAAAATATTTTGTAATAACATATTTTATATTTGGTTCTTACATTTAAATAACCCCTTTCATATCTAATTTATGTATTATATACGTCGGAATTAAATATAAAATGGTTACATAATCGCCATTACATTAATTTATATCAAAATATTTTATAAACTTATTCTATTGTATTTCTTAAAAATAAACTATTGAAATTAAAAAATAACAGGCTATTTTTAAATTTAATATAATAAATAATTATAAAATTGTATTTAAGTATCGGGTTTTAAACAACTTCTTCTACATGTGCGTATTTTTTAGTTTTTTTCACTAAAAAATAGTTTTCTATTAGAAAATATATTATATATTTTTATTTTAGATATTCTTAATTCTAATATCTCTTTTTTAGCATATAAAACCGTATTGTAAAAATATTTTATATAAAATATGGTGTGTTTGTAAAATTTTTATCAATTTTAAAATTATATTTAATTCATTTATTTACATATTAATATTGTATTATGATTTATTGAACACTTATAATACAGTGTTTAATGTTAAAAAAATTTTATAACAAAGATTTCTGAAAATTCCAAATCTTGAAAAATAAAAAATGTGTCATACAGGTCAATCGAACTTTTATGATCCATTACAGCGAAAGAATGCGATTTCAATATTTTTGTAAAGGGTAGACCATCATAAACCATTATTGACATAAAATACTAGCTTTAATTTAATATTAACAATATCTTCTTTTTTTATTCGAATGCAGTTAAAAATATAATAATCCTTCTTATTTATGGCATCATTTGTGTATATCTACAAAAAACCTGCAACTACACATAAAATATACACTTAAAAATCGGTTTTATATTTTAGAGAAATCACAAACGTTTTTTAAATCTAAAAATTGTTATTATACAGCATAAAGTGCTATGAAAAATAAAATTTAGATATGAAAAACGTGTTCTTACAGTGAATTCCCGTTTGAATGTTTTAGTCTATTTATAATAATTTATAAAATATTGTCTCTTGTTGCATTTATTTACATAAGAAAGTGTACGAAAATTATGTTATTTTATGGTAATAATGGATGATTTCATTATATCTCCATAATCAATAATTAATTACCACAAAAGAAAACATTAATATATTTAAAAATGAGTAAAATTATATCTTTCTTTGAATTGCTTCAAAAACACATTAATGCATCAATAATTCTTTAACACAAATTTAATAATCAAACTTAAATTTAAATCTCATCATAAACCGATCTTCATACTTAAATACTTCGGCATATCCTATCTGTAGAATTTTCCTGTAAAACTCTATAAAAACTTCAACAGAAGGTTTTGAGTCGGGTTTGTTCATTTTTATGCCTTTATTGAAAATAGAAGATCGTGTTTTATATGGATTAAATGGATCACCTTTATTTTTATTAAGCAATAGAACATATATATATTTTTGCCTATTTGTTAATTCTTTAAGCTTTTCGGATATTTTAATATACTTTTTACGCTTTAAAATAGACTTTTTTGAGTTATTTTCGAGTTCATTATAGTCGTGAATTTCTTCTGTTTTTTTTATATGTCCCTGCTTGAATCTATTATTCGCTCGCATCTTTTACTGCTGGTTCCCATACGATCGACATAAGATGCGATAAACAGGTTGATTATTTTATCCAAGTCACTTTCGTTCTTTGCATCTTCTACGGATGATTGGGCATTTTCTTCACATGAAAGGACAATTTGTGATCCTATAGCTAAATTTTTAGATGCTGTATCAATTTTGTTTTTCTCCAAATCTGTCTCAATTACAAAACTAAATTGAAACCATAATTTTTTTGATATTCCTCTGCATTTCCTTTCATTTTCATCATAAAAATACATAAGTTCATCCTTTAAGCTGGCATTTATTTCAGTGTCAGATGTCGAAACAGAATCGTAACTCTTTACTTTTAGGTCATCACATATATTCAAGTGAACGCTTCCATAGCTATTTTCATGTTGATTTGCATTTTCTTGTTTGGTTTTTCCAATTTTTTTCGGATTTAGTGCATCTGTTACATTTTCAATTTCTTTTTGCATTTTTAATGTCAATTTATGGTTTGAATAATTTATTTAGGGCAAATAGAGATTTATTAAGTAAATGCAAATTTTTGTGTTTAAATGCATTTTAATCTCAAAAAACTGCACGGTTTTATCATGGATAAAGATATTTTGATAGATGATAGAAAAAATGCATAAAAGAGACATAAATGAATATAATACTTATATTAAAATGTTTATTTGCATAGTGTTATTATTTTTGACACAATAAAAAATAAGTTACATATATGTAGTGTTAAAATATAAATTCACCAAGTAAAGAGTTTTTAGTGTATAAGAGAAAATAAATGGAAGAAAATTCAATTTTAGCATTGCTTATACATCTATTTAAACGATGTGACCAATTTAAAATAAAAAGTATAGATCACAACATATATTTTATTCGTGTTTTTTTAATCAAACATAAAAGAATTTCGCATTTTATCTGACAAAAAAAATCATATTATTAGATTCTTTATTAAATCTAAGAAATTTAAAATTTTTAAAATAATGATATTTATATGATTCTAATAAAATGTTCTTATGATTTGGCTTATGTTTAATTATCAGATTAATTCTTAAGTACTCAGCAACCGATATTATTATATTAAAGCTCGATTTTACGCTAAGAATAAAGATATTTACATATATATATTATATGAAAAAAAAATTTGTATGCACTACAGAATGCTGTTATTCATATTAGTATACACATTAGTAGCTGCTACATTAGATCAAGTTTTTTGACTGTAAAAGACCAATGAAATTTAACCGTAAGGGATTTGAGCATAAAATCATTAGAATTTTTTCTATATATTTACCAATTTTGGCATCTTTGTATATAATATAAATGAAGAAATGCTAGCTTCGTTAGATCTATAAATAATTTAAGTTTTATTAGATAAATTTAATATATAGCAGATGAGCCATAAACCATCGAAAAATTATTTTTAAAAACTTATATAAAGTTACCTTAAACTTAGCCACAATATGACAAAAAATATACACAGAGGCTACTAAAAGTAAAATGTTTGTAAGTTTGGTACATAAATGTTTTAAATCGAACTTTTGCTTCTGACACGAAGTAAAATTCAATCTTATTTAATAAAAAAGCACGTCTGGAAATTTTTGATACATTAACCATGTCAAAAAATTTCATGTATAGAAATGCATAGCATA
Organism: Rhyacophila brunnea; assembly: GCF_057557595.1. Classification (NCBI taxonomy): domain Eukaryota; kingdom Metazoa; phylum Arthropoda; class Insecta; order Trichoptera; family Rhyacophilidae; genus Rhyacophila; species Rhyacophila brunnea. The sequence continues at coordinate 1,134,272 of NW_028233370.1, read as the reverse complement.
TATCTTAAATTATCATGAAAAGAATTTGCTATGTTATATGATTAAGAAAGATAAAAAATAAGAAGTTAAATAAATGCTTATAAAATAAAAAAAAAACAGTCGTAAGATTTTAATTTATACTTTATAAATATAGTATATATTTTTCTTCTAATTAAAAAAAAACACAAAAAAATATCAAGTTATATATTGTGCTTTATATATTAATATATATTTCAATAAGCAAAGATGATGTATAATTTGTTTTTATCGATTAAAAATTTTAAAATATTTTGTCATAAAATATATAAAAACTTCAGACCACAATCGTCTTCTAAGCACATTAACAGCAATATATGTGAATGGATATGGTTTTATACATAAAATATTTTCAACACATACATACTATATGAAAAATTTTTGCTATTTTTATTGTAATATTTATTTAAGCATACAAAATACAGTGTTGATCAAAATTATTAAGTTTTCAATGTATTTTTTAAACATCCAATTACAAATGACAAAATTATTTCGACTTTTATTTATGTGTGCGAGTTGGTAACTTTGTTAAATATATCTATTTAATATTGTAAAAAAGAGAACACAGACTTATTATTATTAATAGCATAATAAATTCACTAAATTTAAATTTTCAAAAACACCAGTGATTCTCTCAAAAGATTTATTCGTGTGATATATAACATTTTGGTTTATTATTATACACAGAATTCATTATGTTATCTATTTATGTGCAGTTTTTGTATGTAATGGTTAGATAATATTGTCAGAATGGATATAAAATATATTTTACACATAATAGAATCATATATCAGATATATTGGGACGTTCGAATATATTATTTATTACTGTTCCGAACTGTATTCAGATGATCACACAATGATTGCTTTTCTCCCGCATAAATTTGCAAGCTTAAAGATAAATTCCTTTTCAGTTATAGATCCAGTAATTTTATATTTATATATAGCTACAAATAATATTATAAAACATCCATCAGAGCAGTACAATATTTTAACAAAACATAAAAATTATAAAAAGGATATCGTATCACATTTTCCCGTGAAGTCAAGAAATAGAAAGTGCCCAAAATATCTTTTACTGGTGAAGAAAACAGTAAAAAATTTGTCTGTTGGTTTGAAAATAATCATTAAAAAAATACATTATGCCTTTCATTTTTTGTTGTCGACGATATGTATTTAAAAGATATATATGCGATTTTTAAATTTTCAGAAGAGCAAAGATATGGAATGAAATCTATTAAGACAGAAAAAAATGCATCCTGGAAATAAATATAATTGCTCATTTTTTCAGCTAAAAATATGGGTATTTTAGTCAATATTAAAGTTGCATGTACAGATATAAAGCTTAAAATGAATCCTCTTATGGCTTAGATGGTTTATGCGGTGCATTAAGCAGAGAATAATACTCTAAAATATATATAAAACTGTTATTAACATAATTTTTCTATCTGTATCTGATAGACTTTGCACCCGTAAAATTAAAACAATGAATTTTTGTGGGTTTTGTATAAAAGCTACAGTAAATCTTTTGAGCGTTTATCATTTTTATATAGGTTCATTTTATTTTTTATCACTGAGTACAAAATCAGGCTTACCTTACCATCTTGCAATAAAAAAGAAAAATTAAATAATTTATTTATAGAAGAATTTTTGAATAAATGCATACAATTCAGAGATGAATGTGAATATTTTAGTTATAAAAATATGACGAAATGTAGTGGTCAATTAGAAAAAAAACCGGATATTAATATCCAAAACACTCAATAAACTTCAATATATGTGCTGTTTAAACCGATAGTAACATTCCGAAACACCTGCAATTTTATTGGAATGGTAAAGACATGTCACTTTTTAATATAGAGAAAGTATTATTTTACTTAGAATCCTATGTTTCAAAACAAAAATTAAAATAATCGACATTTATAATTTGATTAGGGTTATATAAAGTTTATTTTTATTTAATATGGCTTATACATTCTATATTATTATTGCTTTTAGCAAAGATTAACCCAACATAAAAAGAAGAAAAGAAGGATCATTTTGGCATTGCAAGCTGAAAAGTTATGTTAAGAGTATAAAGATTACGTCCACCATAAATTTATTAACGAACTGATCACTAATTTTAACAAAAAATTTGTATCACATGGCATTAAAGAAATTAATTCAATCTTTGGGTAAAACAGCGTTTAATCCACAAAAATTGGATGTGATTTTATGTGAAATAGCATTATAAAAACCTTTTATATTCATTTTGCGGTTCTTATATATGTTCTCGGAGTTTAGGTAAGTTTATATATGAAAAAAAGTAGTTACAAGCTTTTAGAATATATTCTGGATGAAAAAAAATATGATTGCGTATAGATAATTGCCAAAACGAGCTTAGTTTTATAGCTAGCATCGATAGCGCTGGATCTTGTGTGATAGAAGTTTTATATAATGATATAGCTATGGGCTGAACTTAAAGTAATTAAATTAACCATATTATTTGATAGCATTTAACTAAGCTTTGAAATAATAGTATTTGTTTTTATCAATTTTTATAGACAAATAGAACGTATATTATATCTTGTTGTATTATAAAAACCATTTGTAATAACAGATTAAGGATTCGGAGAATCCTAATTATCTAGACACATTTTTTATATTTTTTATAAAAAAAAAGCAAACAAAGATAATGTATTTGTAATTGATGCCAGAGAGTGCAATGCAATAAAAGAATTTTGCGATGATTCAGATGCGCATAAAAGATATGCATAGACAAAAAATATAATTTCAAATTCTCTAGTTCATCTGTAAAGGTACATCCTAGCGCAATAAAAATTTATAACTACCAGAAAAAATATTAAGCGAAATTTATGAAGATTATTTATTGAAATTAGCGAACACCTACAATATAGGTTTTGACGCTTTATATACAATCTACTGAGATAAAATAGAAACAAAACTAGATTTGCCACAAAGTAGGGGAATAACAGAATACTTTAATACAAATCTGAAATTTACTATACATAATGAGCTCAAAACTATACATCAAAAGTTAAATCTTATTATAAAAAAGAATTCTCATACTAATACAGCAGAAGTTGCACAGTTTTAAACGTGCCCTTTTGAAGAGAATGCATCTATTTAAATTCTAAATATATAAAAAAAGAGACAATGAAGATATAAAAGGTCGTTTTCATTATCACTGTCACATCATGATGAGCACATAGATACTTCAAAAACCGTTGAGCTTCTCAAAAAATACCTAGAACACAACTAAAGACATCTATCAAGCGTGCGTGATTATCTACAGAAGAAGAAAAATATAACATATGACTGGGTTAGAGCTGTATATTAGAGATATTAATGAAGTATCAAGTAAAAAAAAATGAATTAAATAAGAACCGATTATTAGTGACATATGATTGGTGCTTGTGGGATTTTTTATACCCATAAAATAAGAAATTTTATAAGACCTTTGAGCGTATCGAATGCTAATTCGATGGTAAAAATCAACATCCTACATTGAAAGACATCATTAATAGACATTTATTCTTTCTGATTTTGAGAAATAATTTTTCAATATCTGGCTTATTTGAAAGACGATATCTGTATGAGCTTCGTTACTTGCACAGAAAATCGAGGCTTTTACATGCAAATTTAGAATATAATATATGAACTTAATGCTCTAAAATGGTTTAAAGTAGAGGTTAAAGGTTTAGATATTGAGATTAAAGATAAAAAGGGGCTAAAAGAAGCTTTGGAAGATATGGGTTGTTTTTCATGTGTCAAAGATAACGAATTTAACGATACGATGTATATTCCTCGCATCTCACGCCAAATAAATTACATTCTGTTAAGAGATAGAAAAAATAACTAGGATAAACAAAAAAAAATAGACAAAACTGTTGAAAATCGTACAGAAGAAAAATAAAAATCTAGAAGCGAATATTACACATAAATTGGAGTTATATGGTAGTTGAAAATCTGTAAATACTTGTTAAGATCATAAAAAAAATAGTTGGTGTTTTCTATTATGATTACGAGTGTTTAATCGACATGCGCAATGAAGGTCTTTCAAATATAAGGAAATGATGACGCAAGCGATAAAAATCCCAAAAAATATAAAAATATACGAATCTAAATAAATAATCATATAACAAAAGGTATATAGATTTAAGATAATGGCACGAAAAGCAATTAAATAACTACTAGTGATATTGTCTAAATGGAATTTTCAAAAAAGCCCAAATATATGATGCCAATGATTCAAGCAAATTTTTAATGCTTAGAAATTAAAAGATAAAGCATATATGGACAAAAAAAATAACACTTATCGAAGAAGAATACAATATAAACATTCATTTACTGATTTAAAAAATTTAAATCATGATTTTAGTTCCTATATTTCTATACCTTTTAATGGCAGAAATATATGTGAAACAATAGAAGAAAAAACCGAGGATCAATTTTATCAGCGTAATGAGAGCCTCAATTTGAAATAAAGAAAGTAAAAACAAAAATTTATATGAAGTCTATTTAGAAAAACCAGTTAAAAGGAATTCGATTCGCAAATGATGAATGTGTTCCAAGAAGATAATAAAATACTTATTATAAAATCATAAAAAATAATAATAAATATATTTCGAGCCTTTTGTATTTACAGGAATATGAGACAAATATAATTAATTCTATGCTAGAATTTATTATTAGATTTTGAAATTACAAAACAAAAACATTAGCTCAAAAGAAACGGGATGATAATTCAAACAAAATATTTGAGATTTATTAATAAATTGCATATACATCTATGCCAAAAAGATGATCCTATAAAGAAAATGCTATCTACAATACAAACAAATTCAATTTTATAATTTGAATTTTTGATCGTATAGAATTATTAATGACACGGAACATGCATCGAATGTTAAAAAAACCCTATCGATGCCCGAAAATTTCAAAGCAGTAGAATTTAATACCAATACTCCCGATTATGAGATTTACATGCATATATTGTCACATACTTAGCAAATTCACGAGTCAAAAATACTCATTTAAACAGGATTAGTAAAAAATAAGCTTATTTTTATTATGTAAAATTAAAAACCTTTGTTGTAAAATAAATACGTTATCTAAACACGAAAAAGATGTTTATAAAGGTTTTTTAAAAGCAGAGGAAAAAAACAACATTCGCAAATAAAATATTGCTGGAAGTTTGGATTTTTTTATCATAAGGAGTACAATGAAAAGGCTTACAATGTTTATGAGAAAGACCATATTATATTAAATAATCAATCACACTATGTGTAATCGCAAATATTTTATTAATAAAGCTAGATATTAAAATAAAATTTTTATTTATTTGTATTATGCATATTTTAAACACCTGTTTTTTCGCATAAACAGTTTATAACCATTTTCGTAGAAACCGTTAATAACTTATTATTGTAATATATTATATTATACAATATATTTTATGTTTAAATATAATTTTTCCTTTTCATAGTTGTTAAAATTACACTATTATTATGGTCGCAACAGAGTTTTCTAAATATTATAAACCTATTCTTGTGTTTAGAAAAGGGCTTTTTTTATATGCAATCTATTATCCTTATCTTCTTCTTATCCGAAATTTACTAGAAAAGCAACAATAATACATATTTTAGTGATATCCGAATATTGCTTATAAATTAAGGCGAAATAAAATACAAAAGTCCATATTATATTCAATTTCTATCATTTTTTCCGTTCTTATTATCAATTTTACGGTATTTTATTTATTGCGTTATATATATACGAATAATAATGTATTATTATATTTTAATCTATTTATAGGCTTAAATCATAGTAATACTATATTTTTATTTTAAAGTATGCCTTGTTTAATTTACCGTGCGATTCTAAATTATTTTGATAAACATTTTTAAATGGTATGTAAATTTAAAGGATTATATTATATATTTTCTTGTCATCGAACATTAGGAAATGTTTCAAAAATAAGAGTGATCACATCTTGCTAATAAAATGGCACTTAAGAATTTAAAGACAACAAATCCCCAAATGCAAAAATGCCAATTCTAAAGAATTTTTTTATATATTTTTTTATTTTATATATTAATACATCGTTAAAATTTTCATTCATAAGAATTCCGGATCATCATTTTTTTTTAAAATAAAATTGATTTTATTTATACCTCGAATATAACTGCTTTTATGCATAATATTACAAATAAAAAAAATAAAGACTTTTTTTTAGCAAGAATCAGAATTTTTGTTAAGAAGCATTCACGTGAAAAATGTCAAAATAATATTGAATATATAAAAAATTACTTAATCTACAGTAAAAAATATATAATATATAGGTTTTTCTTAATAGATCATAGAATACCTATCAGTTTATAAAAATACAATTTTTTTTTCACATACAAGATAAAAAAAATGTTAAGCGCGACAATTTTTTTGCATCTAATAGCAGAAATACATCCGATATATTTATGAATTTTTTTTTCAATTGGAATTATTTTTATCTTTCATCAATATTTTTTTATACTATAAATTTTTGAACCGCCACAAATTTCGATGTCTATTTTCTTACGAATAAATTATATTTTCTTTCTATGTGCCATAAAGTCAACGATCGAAGATTTTTAAAACACTCAAAACCTTTAAATACCTCTAAAAACACTGATATGTATATAAATAAATAAAGATATGACCTAAACACAACATTATATGATCAAAAACGCAAAAGAACATCTTCGGGGCAAATCGAATCAAAATAAATGATATATTGTATTATTTTAGTCCAATAAATAATATCTTAAATGAGAATACAATACATACTTTTTTAGGTTTGCATACGTCCGTACTTTAGAATAAAAAGACTAATATTCAAAAAATTCTCTATACCATCCCTTCGCGCCGATAGAAAAAGTTGTTTTTTACGTTCACTTTTATGTAAACATTTGAATTTTCTATAATCTTTCATTTTTGTATAAACATATATCGATTACATAATATACATAAAAAAATATACGAAATGCTCGAATGTCATCGTAGATTACACACATGATATGAAAGGAATCAATCACTAATTTATTTTAAGTTCTAAGATTGAACAATTTAATATTTAGTGCATGCTTTAATATTCAAAAAAACTTGATATATACAAATCCAGCAAGCAATAAACATAAATTTTTTTGTCATTTTTTAATATATATAAAACACGAATAAAAAAGATAATTGTATTTTATATTGTATAAAAAGAAACATAATTAGCAAATACGTGGTTTTTATATAAATGATATCAATTTTATTGCTTTTTTAAAAGATAATAAAAGCTTTAAAATATTTCAGTGTTGTAAACACAGATAAAAATTATAGATTAATTTTTTGAATTAAATTTCAAAAAACAAAAAAAATATAAGATTTATTCAACACACTTCCTATTAAAAATTAATAAGAAAGATTATAATGTTAAATACATTCAATAAAGGCACAAATTCAGAAAATGATGAGGTGTGATGAAAAGAAAATGACCATCTAAATGTATGAAAAAGCTCGCGATGCGTTTAAAATTATACATTATATTTTTGAATGATATATTTAGAAAGATTCTTCCCGACAAAAATATGTTTAGTATGACGTTATAAAGGAATAGATAATTATTAAATATAATTTTTTAAGTCGTAAAATTTTATTATTCACTAAAAAGATTTACCTTTGGAAAGCTTTATTTTCATATATTTGTATAAAAAATCTATGTGAATATAAACTTTGTCATGTACGGATTTTTTTAGCCATAAACATTTTACAAAAAAATTAGAAAACTAAGTTTTTTTTTTGATTTTGATGTACAAAAGATACATTTTTAAAAAATGGTATAAGTTTTCCACATTAAATAATAATAGAATATATTTTGTTCTAATTCTTACAAAAATATATGTTTATGAATACTAAGTGTTTGATTTTTTCCCATGATAACAATAGAAAATACATTTTGAACAATAAAATAAATTATGTATACATAATTCTATATAAATTATACTACAAAAATACGATATTTTCATGTAAAATATTATAAGAATTATGTAATTATAATAAAAGATCTATGCCACTATTGCATATGTTCTTTAACAGATTTTATATGATAGATTGAGTAGAAGACTTAAAATAATATATAGTAAATTCATATTAAAATAGAATTACATTTATATATATAATTTTTATTGTCTATTTTATTTTTAAAAAGCGAAAAAAATCTGTAAATTTTAATCAATCGTAGAATTTAAGCATTTAATAGTGCTAAAAAGTTTTACATATGCTTATAATTTCTTACAAATAAATATTCATAAGCTTGGTTTTAAAACTACTTAAAACTGTAAAATAACATATTAAAATTTCTTTTACAAATTACTAATAAGCGTGATCACATGTTATATATAGAATATTTGACTTTTATTACTTTTAAAGCAACACAAAAAAGTTAAAGAAAGCTTTTGATTATCAGAATTATTATGTCAAAGCACATGGAATTCTGATAAGACGTATAAAAAACGCCTTTTAATATTTGATATTATCTCTACTGTTTTTTTGTGAATATTTTTGCGAAATTTAGAAAACCTTCATACAAATGAAACAATTCAGAGATCGAAGCACAACATCTTAAAGTAATTATACGTATGAAAATATTTTTATGTTTAACAATTTCTCTATGCTATATAAACAATGTTTTTACTCTTACTAAGCGAAAAAAAAATTCATATATTCGAAACGTGTAATTTTCGACGTATATAATAAAGATTGATCGTACTCACGCGGAAATAGGGGTTTTTAATGTCTACTGTTCGTATATAGAGGTCAATAATTTATATGAATCTATGGAAATTTTAGTTTTCTATATAAGTTTTCAGTTTATGTCGTAATAGAGAATTTAATTCGGCTAAAGTATTTAAATCCATAAAAATTTTATCTAAATAACGACCCCTTTTTTATGATATTTCATATTATATAATTATTTGTTATTTTGAAATGATATATAAAATATGGCTGTGTATTCAAAGAAATGCATTTTCGAGAAAAAATATTATATACTATAAAAAATGTTTGGTTATCTTCATGGTAATATGATATGTATTTTGAAGTTAAAAAGGATCTTTTTATGCTTCTTAAGCGATCGCTATGCATACAGTACATTTGCAATACTATTTTAGAATTAATACTTTTATAAAAGAAAATATAAAGCCAAGACTAAATTAGAATTTTCAAATTAAATTTCAAAATGTATTTTTTATTGATTTTTTTATCTGTATTTTCTTTGATAAACACAGAAAAAAGTGATATCGAAAACATAAAAATATTATCAATCTTTTTCGGTATACGAACATATTGTAATCTTAGCTAAAAAAAAATCGGTTATTATTATATGCAAAAATAACAGCTAAATATATTATTTTTTTATGCTAGAGACAATTTGCGTCATCTCTTCATTTTCGCATTTTCGTGTCTATATTGCATTAATTAAATTTTTTATGATGTTAGAAAGAAGTGTGCACAAATGACTGCTTAAATCCAAGAAAAAAAATTATACCAAGAACAATTAACCCCATTGCTTGCAGAATAAATACAAAATACTTTTTACATTAACATAATATAGAAATGTTATGAAAAATTATAAATCTGCGTGCACACATTTCCAGATAAAATCCACATAAAACATATTAAGGTAACATATCAGAAATTTACATAAACGTGCATAAAAACATTTCTAGTAGAATCTTCCGCAACTAAAAAAATATTAACTACATCTTGAATAGCATATATATGCATGCAGAAAACCTTTACATAAACAACATAAATAAAATTAAGAAAACCTTTATTTTATTTACATGAATCTACAGGCTCAATTCTTAGATTAAAACCACGAAAAACAAATAAAGACATACTAACTTTTGAAATATGTAAATGTGAAACCACAAATGTTCAGATACAATCTATATTACTGGAATAGGCCAAATTAATATTTGAATAACATATGGGTTTATACAGATGATTGAAACCACCAATAATACAAAGAAAATAAAATCGAATATAAATGTCTCTAAATGTGTTTGAAAAGCAAAAATATGTTCAAAAATAAGAAATACATGCAGCTATTTGATTTTATAGATGTTTGCGCATTAACGATATAAACAACCACTACTTTTAAAAGTAAAATTTACACGACAATCGAATGTCTCTATTTGTATTTGCACAAATGGTAAAAAAAACTACAACTTCAAATCAACATAGATCGTATTCACTATAGCATCTTCATTTAAAATATGTAATATAGAAAATATAAATATGTTAATAATTTAAGGTAATAAATAATATGTATTTATTCTAATAATATAAATTTCTGTTATTTTAGATATACTAATGTGATAAAATATAGAATGCGATTAATATAAGGTTTTATAAAAATAAGTTTCTTTAGCCGTTTTTAAATAACCCTACGGATCCACCCCTCTCTGATATTTACCCCTATAAATTTCACCCCTCTCAATTTTGCCCTCTCTGATTTTCCCACCTAACCCGTTCAGATATATTCCCCTCATTATATAACTGTGTAATTCAAAAATTTTAGATGCATATTTTATATTAGAAAATTTTTATTATTTATGAGGTAGCAAAATAAAATCGAAAAATTCTTTCGTTCATATGAAAAAAATAAGAAAAAGTTATAGGGTGATTTAATATGCTATACGGGCAAAAATATTTGTTGAAATTCAATACATATAAAAGCTTTATAAATTAATATCAAATTTGTGCCCTATAAAACATTAAAGCACTGTGTTAACTTATTTACGCTTGAGAACTATACTTGTAGTATATTTTATATGTAAATGATAAAATATAGTTATACAACCATTTCAAAAGTAATTTTAGTTCAACACACGACATATATTTTTTATTTATTTATGCATAAAATTACCAAATGCAATATTACATAAATACCGTATATATATATTCAAATATTAAAATAGGTGTTTCTATGCATCTAACAGTAACTATAATTTAAGTTTATCATAAGAGAATTTTTAAAAATAAAAAAAAATTTTTTTTTAAGCATAAAACCGACAAACGTAGCGTTTTCTCCCCGTTAAATTTCTTTTAAAAAAATGCTAATTGTGCTCATATTAAATATTTTTAACTGTTTACAAATAGATAAGCAAAATATAAATTTATATTTTTTTAGAGCTGCAATAAATTTATTTTACTACATTTGTTTTCAAACGGTTTGGAATTATTTGATATTTTAAAAAACACTACAAATTATGCAATCAATATGTGATTTTATATAATATATACAAAATTTTATATTATATACATATATTTGATTCAGAATTCCAATTTTCATATTTAAATAGTATAAGTTCCCTCTTAAATGAATATGAGCTGCTCTATATTCAAAATAAAATCAAATTTTTCTATATAAAATAATATACGTTTATATTGATGAATCAGAAAAAATTTTAATTATACTATGCTTAAAAACCTTAGTCATGATATTTGTATATAGGTATATTAAAAATAGAATACTTGTCGACTATATATACATATTAAATCAGATCGATTTTTTTTTGTAGATATTATTTGTCCTTTATTATCTATTTAGATTGGATGTAGATGTTCCAATTTTATGAAATTCATACAATGTTTTTCAGGTTATGGATTCTAAAACATACAATAATTGCTATTAAAATAATATAAAAATGGATAAAACATTTTTAAAAAAATCAAGATCGCCAATATTTTACATAGAGTTCTTAAACGACATAATTTTTATTTGCATACTGTAACACTTTACGATGTTTGCTTTCCTGAGTGCGATTTTTCAGAAAAAATACTATGATATAAAGTATATTTTATGCATAAATATGTTTAATAAAGAATGAAGAATTTCGATAATGTATTAAAAAACACTATTCTGATTTAACTTGTTCTGAAGCATATATTTTATGCTAGAAATAATTTTTATAACATTATTTTGGAGAATTAGATAATTATGTAATTAAATTAGATGACTTTCGGCTAAAGATATGATTTTTTCATTAATATCTAGATATGCTGGTACAATTTAAATAGGATTTGAAACTTACCCTATATTTTAAACTTTATTTGATGGCAGTTTAAAATGCTACTGTTTCATCTATACATAATGCTTCGTTTTATATACGAATTTACATCGATATAGCAATTAATATTCCAAAACTTTCTATAGAATTATATATCAATTTAGTTTAAGCTTTTGGCTATAAATGCCATTTTTTATAAGTACATCTACAAAGCTTATATTTATATGAATAGCTTTTTTCGTTATGATTTTATACAAACGAAAATAATTCAAATATTATCTATAATTCTAAAATTCAAATAAACATTAAAAATGCCATTTTCTTATCGTATAAACGAAAAATTATACATTCCTATTCCAAAAAAAACACGTATTTCAAAATTTTAATAGTATATTTGCGTAGGTTGAATGGTTAATATTTATATTTATTCATAGTTTTATTTTGCAGTTAGAATTTTTTCTAACTTTGAACAATTTCATAGAAGAAAGAATAGAAATAAATTTTAATAATCGAGTGCATCGCCTTTTCAAATTATATACATGAATATAAACAATTTAACATAGTTAACGCAATATATATTTAGTTTTATTTAAAGCTGTTATGTAATTCGGTTTTTTTTATCTTTGAAAATATATAATGTAATTTTTTATCTCGAATATTTGTTTAAACTTTGTAGAATTTTATGTTAATCGGGAAGGAAGGTAAAAATGTTATGATTTTTTGATCAAAACATGACGTCAATTCAATAAACGGTGGTTTTTCCTTTATAAAACTATTGGATTGCCTTACTTGTATTTATTTATAATACGAAGTATAATTTTAAAGTAATTAGTTTACCTTTCTTACCAATATCTTGCATTATACCATACAATAAAATCGAAATATCTAATTATGAAGCTCTGAAATTCATGCATCAAAATATAACATTAAGCTGCGTTTAGTAATTTATTTTACATATATTCGACATAGTAACTTATTTAATTTATTAAAATCCACTTTTATTGTTTTTTGCCTTTATAATCGTTTATCCATGATCAATTATTTTGTAAAGTCTATCGTTTCAAATCGTCAAATGACAGCTGACCAATTTATGTAAAAAAAATATTTGCATAAAAAATAGACATATATGATTGAAAAGAAATCGGAATAAACCCATAACTTAACATAACTCAAATCATAAATAAATTTACTCAATCTCTAAAACAGTAAATCAAAATTCGAAAGTAAATAATTTCAGCATGTGATTCGCATTGAATATGAAATTTATATGTGTATGGAATTATACTATTGGTTTTGATCGTAAAAAAGCACCCTTTAAAGTGTTTTGCACAATTTGTGCCAATTAAACATATCCGAAACTAACATATATTGATAGTTATTGCATGGATAATTTAAGTATACTAAGACAGAGTTTAAACTTTATAAAATCAATTCAGTAGGATTATTCATTTTTACAATCTGATTTCTTATTTCATCACTCAAATACCATCTATCACACAGTTTGGTTTTTTATGTAAAAACTAAGTATTTGATGTTTATATATGAACCAACGCATTCTAAGGTCGTTTAAAAAAATATCGAGAATTAAATTAAACTCTAAAGCACTATTGAAATTCGAAATTGCTTTAAATGTTACATGCAAACATGTGCACGTAAAAACACCATGACTCGTTGATACTGTGGTGTGAAATATATTTTCACGTCTTTTGGAAAGAGTATTGCGGTTAAATAAATAGATAGGTCAACCTTTTGGCAGAATAAAATTCAAATACGTTTGATTTCTTATTCCATTTAACATTTTGAAAAACCAATACTTGCATTCAAGAAGAACCAATATTCGAGCAAAAACTATGACTTCCAGATACACGAAACGTTAATTTTATTAGCATACGTACAAAATTCACAGAATCTAAATCTGTTATTTATATTTTGAGTGATATTTCTGTGTGCATTTTTAGCAAATATTAAATTGTCGGCAAATTATATCTATTCAGTAAAATTATATTTGCGTTAAATGTACTTTTGAGAGACTTTATATTAAAAATGCGGTCCTTTTTAATACTTTCTGCTGTGTAGCAGTGTAAATAGTGCTTTTAAAATTAAAACATTGTAAATGAGAATATTTACAATCTAAAATTGATTTACGGAATATTCTTCTATTTGACTATTATAAAGTACTTTAATTTGATATATTTGTTATAATTGAAGCATTGTATAGTTTCATGATGCTTTTATAAAAAATATCAGCGTGCTCTGAATTTTTTCTTAGGTTTTGAAAGTAATGACTTCCAGGGTTTATACATTTCATAGTTGGATACACGATATGTATTTAGCGTCCCTGTCAGCATGTAAAATTATTTGATCTTCTTTAAGGGATCATTTAATTTTGTATAGCTGTGTAGTTTCTACTATACTTCCATTTACACTAAAATTTGCAGTTGAAAAGTCTTCATATACACGTTTTAAAATTTAAAATGCATGTACAGAGATTAAAGTTTTTTTTAAAAAATTACAAATGGTATCACTTATAAATAAATGTACCCGTTTGTTGGTCGCAATGATATGTGTTTTTGTGGTTATAATTCTCTTCACTTATTCGCAATGACATAGCTTGCAAAATTGTAAAGCCTAATGATAAAAAAATTGATTTATACATAAATAGGTATAGAGCATAAATGTAAGTTATCTTCTGTTTTTACAGTTTCTAATTTTCCGCGCATTTTTTATAAGAAAAATCAAACTTTAAAAAATTAAAGAAACATATTTAGCAAAAAGATTATAACGTTGATAAATTTTATGTTTTTAATGCATGTTTTGCTGTTAATTTGTTTTATTTTTGCTGATTTTCATGCTACAAATTTCTATAAAATTTTGTTTTAAAATATAAAAAAATGAATGATTACTAATGCAAAGAAAAACAAATAATTAGCATTAAAACCAAATAAAACAAGCAAATGAAATTTTTCTAAACATAATCGAACAGAAAATTGGACCATAGAAAGTGTTTTACCAACTTATGCCAATAACATAGATATATATTAAAGCTATTTACTACAAGCAACCTTTTATACATATTAAAAATTTATTTCTCAGTCTTTAAATATTTAAATGAATTGTTTTACAAAAAAAAATTATGAAGTTACATTTAAAAGATAAAATACAAGTTTTTAAAAAGTTAAAAACAAATATTAAATTAACTTTTTTTTTAAATGGTATATTTAATCAAACTTGAATTTCTAAAAAATACATTTCAAATAATTTTATGCATAAAAAGAAATAAGAAAGTTGGTTAAACCATATATAAAGATGATGAGAATGTAAGTATTTACTATGTGTATAATAAATATAAAATTTATTGATAATTTGATAATTAATATATGAATATAATGAATTGTAAGGAGTTTTACTGGGAATAAATTTTTTTTTACACTTTTCGTTTTAATCCTATTTCAAATATTTTAATTTATTATTATTACAGATAATTAAAATCGAAAACTATGTGCTTTGAAATATGATTAAATTTACATAAAATTATGTACAGAATAAATAATACTTTGAATTTGGAATATTTTATTATTGTTATTTAATTATTTTCATTCGTATATATTGTCTTATCAACATTTTATGCGATCTAACGTATTTATTGTTTATTATAAATAAAATTTTTAGCATTAATGGTTAATTTGAATTTTAGATATTTAATATTATATAAGTAAAACTTCGGAATGATTTAGAGTGCTATAAAACTGATACTATTTTACGGCTTGACATCTAAAAAATCTTTATATTACCCTTAAATTCGCAGAATGATGTCTTCGAAAGTTTCTTCTATCCTATTCCTTTTGTTTGTGATTATGTTTAAATTGATATTCAAGCTCTTTTATACGAATTTTGTATTTGTAATCACACTAATCTATGTTAAAGACGTATGGTACTGTTCGTGTTCCACATTTGCAAATGATTACATTTTTATTTATTAATGATCACATTTTTTAGCCTCTATTCAACATGTACAAGATATCTATTATTTCAGTTCATTTTTCTTTTAATGCAATTGTAATTTTATTTTTAATGTAGACAAAGATATTTTGTTTCTCAAAGCAGTAATTTTAAATCTTTTTATTGTATGTGATCCGTTTTTTGGGTTGTTTGGTTCATTATTTTTTTGTAAACAGTCTCTTCTAATCCTTTTTGAAAAAGTATAAAATTGATTTTTCTTTCCGTATAAAGTTTATTTATATTAAAAATTCGTTATGTCTCCGTTTATAGTTATAAACAAGCATTTTTTTACATCTAATTGCAATTTATCTACTTTTATCATGATTCTTCGTAGGCTTGACATTTTGAATATTTTAGAGGATTAAGTATTATCTAGAATATGAAAATTAATGCTTTTTGTTTCTTTTTTATACCAACATGATATCTGGCTGCGTAAACAATATATTATATTATTATTCATAAAATTTTTTGATTAATTTGCTTCTTTTAGCATATACGAAACTTCATTTTTGAGTCTTCTAAAATGTTTCATGTCGAATGTTGTAAAGTTACTTTACTTGGTAAAATAGTCGTTTATTAGTGCATCATTTTATTTTTTTACACCTACATATTGCCGCTCTTATTTAAATTTACATCATCCGTTCCGAGTATCTTATTATCTGATAATGCATTTTATGAACAAAAAGTCTATAAGATAATCTATTCATAGTTTTATCTGCTTAAAGTATAAAATTTATTTTTTTTATCTGCAAATATGTTGATTCTTATACCAGTACTTTTTTTTTATTCAAACACTTATTTTAAACAAAGGGTTTTGGTTCTGGGTTCAAAACGATTATATAGTAGTTTATGATTAAATTTCATGCTTCTAAAAAATGTGTTTAAATTTATACCGTTAAGATTGGTTTTGGTTTTATTTATAATTCTAAAAAGAAATAGATCACAAATCATGCCAAATGTCTTTACTTTAGTGCTGAAAGGCTATCTTACAAAATTCTTTGCTATTAAAGACAATATTTTCTTCTTTGTGAATTTCATGCATTCTGCATCCAACACCATTTGTTGCAGTCTATCACCTAAATAAAACAAACCTCATTGTTTTTCGAATTGTAAAGTTTTAAATATTAAGAATGCAGTGTAAAAACCTGTTTAAATGCAAAATTTTGCTTTTGATAACTATATGTGAAATAATTTATAATAATTTTATATGTTGCAACCAGTTGTTTTATAATAGAATCACATATCACTAAAATGAATATATATAGGCTAGATAGATAATGAAAATTCTTTTTAGAATAACAAAAATTAATATAGTATATATGCTATTTTGGTTGCACATTAGTTTTCAGTGATTTGTTTTATTATAATTTAATATCCTATTTAGCAGTGGAAAATATCTAAATTAATTTTTAGTGTTTTTATATAGACCAAATGTGGCTTAGTAATATTATTAAAGAATTTAAATTATTTTGTACACAATTTCGTATTGTTATACCAACACATGATGCCCTGATAGATAAATGTAATACAAAATTTGTTTTATTTTAATCATCCTATAACAAAATTATTCGTTTAAGGTGCCAAAATAAATTAAATATCCCAGCTATTTAATGACCAAACAATAATTCATATCTTAAGAAAATATACCAGCATAAATGTATTAAGACCTGTTTTATGAATGTTGTATGCTTTAAAAAATATAATTAACGTTTTTGATCATATTATAGTTTTTTACAGTTAACCAGTGTATTATTTAAACCTTTAAAATATATGCTTTTGTATTTGATGGTTTTTCAGTAAATATATTTTATTTATATGTGTTTTTATGAAAGAAATTTCTTTTGTGTCATATTTAAAGGCCAAAATTTTTAGTTTAATTTTAATTTAAAATTTACCATTTATGACTAAACTGTTCAAGTTTAAAAATTATGGTAAGTGTTTTTTTATAATAAATTATATGCATCTTGATGTCCTAATATTACTTACATATATAAACTATTGTTGATTTTTTTCTTTCTATTTATAAAATTCTTTAAGATGTTAATATTACCAATCTTTACAATTTTAATGATGTTTAGTTATGCGTTTTTCGCACATATTATGTTAAATTTAATGGGTTGATACTTTTCTTTGTGCATATATCTTAACTATGATTTTTTTATCAAATATATTCAACTAAGCATAAAATTTTCTTCAAAATATAATATTTTAAACTACTAAACGTGAGAACATATTTATCTTTTATTTATCTATGATGTAAATATTGAGGTTATAATGTGAATTAATATAATATTAATTTAAATTTACACTATAAAATAATTATACCAGAGCTAAGAGAAAAAAATGATATTTTGGTCAAAGATTAAGTTTAGAACAAATAGAAAAAATTCTTAATTATCAAATAAAATCTTATAGAACGATTACGGATTTGATTAGCCCTGTATATGTCAATCACGAACTTCATTAATGGTTTATTTGTTTCCAACAGTGTTTTTATAAGGATGAATCTAAACGAAATAAGTTAGTGTAATTGATAATCTCATAACTTTGAAAATTTTAAAATTTGTAATGGTATAAAGTAGTAGGATAAATATCAATAAAAATAATTAATAGTGACATAACTAATAATATATCTATTTTTATTGAAAAACGGCTGCTATAGGTGCTTATTTCAACGTTAAAACATATCTTTTTGAGCTAAAATCTTAAAATCATTGGCATTATTTTAAAATAAAGTATGTTCTCGTTCGTCATTGATCAATATATATTGAACTTCTTTCAAAGCTACATTTTTATTACATTTTAAATGTAACATTAGTTCGAAATTTCAAAATGTAAAGATGTACTTTATATACTAATATCTTTATCTTTTCTTTTTCAATTAAAATAAATCGAAACCTAATTCATAATTATCTCTTTTAATTTCCGGTCTGATTTTTAAATACTAGTTTCATTAAAGAGATATCCATTGTATGGGGCATAAAAATTAAAATTACGGGTCTATAATTTTTAATTAATCTCAATATGTTTTTAACATATCAGGATATAACAAACTATAACATGATAGATAAAATATAATAAACTTTGGGTTTAAAATCTATATTGTGTATAATATAATTTATATAAGCAACCATAAAAACCGAATTCAATTTATTATTTTTGTATTATTTATGTTCACGGCTAATTCTATTTAGAATTATAATAAGTGACTCGACTGATTTTCATAATAATTGAGTCAATAATGATATATTAACTGTCTCTTATAAAATATGAACATATAATATCATTATATCATTTTATATTATTATAACTTAAGTCTAAATTTACAGTACGAAAATTCAATCTATTTTGATAATGTTTTTTATACATATAGATGTTTAATGCATAAAAATGTGTTCATATATTCTTTAAGCAGCATAATAGGCAGATACATTAAATATAGACCCAACTAATTAAACATGTCCAATCTTCTAGTCGAACTTATAAAATCAACAATGACAGATAGACCTACAGCTAACTTATACACAAATAAATTAGGCTGAAATTTGATTTAATTGTGTTGAAGTGGTTAACGATACTAAGAAACAAAATGTACACCTCATAAAACTTATCATTATCGTTGCTTTCATATCTAAAAAGCTGTGTATGAATACAAAGTCGTCTTTTCTGCACAATCGTGAAATACATCATGTTAAATAATTATAAGTTTTCTTTAAATTGATTCGCAGATATTATAGATATTGTTTTTGGGTTCTTGAATAAAATATTTTAATATTGGCAAATATAATATTAGACTGACCGTAAGGTATCTGGATAGTATTTATATGCATCAAAATTTGATTTTATAAAACATTTGTAAAAATTGAAATTTGACGAAAATTAAAGAGTAAAATTATAATTAAATTGAATGAAGCTATTTTTGATTCTGGGGAATATCATTAAAGCAATATTAAAAAGATACACGTATATTCATTAAAAATTTACCATAAATAATTTGAATAAAGAAAAGAAGTAGTTATATATTTGATTATGTGAATTAGTATCTGTTATTAGTGTTTATATTGGTGAATAAACATCTAATATTTCATTTGCAATTATACTATATTCTCACATAGTTAATTATTTTTAAACATTTTCATTGTGGTATATACTGTTCAAACAACGTACTTGATTAATTTAAGTAATTTTTTACATTTGAAGTATGCATAATGTAAATTTTGCTCCAACTGTATATTTATTTTTTTTAGTGCTAGACCTACATTCACGTTATGATTTTTTCATGATAAAGATATAGAGTATGTGTAATACCGAATTTCACGTTATCTTTAAAGTCTCATTTATAAAAATAGCTAAGTTGTATAATCCAAGCATATTTTTTTATAAAAATTCAGAAATGTGATAAACATGGCTGACCACATGCTAAGGAGCGCAGATCAGGTTACCGTAGTTTAAAAATCTATAATATTTGTTGTTTTATATTTTATATAATGAGATCGTTTTATTTACAAATACACTAAAAAGCTTTCATTTTTGCAATTATCAATCTTTTTTTATAAAGTTCAAAAAATTTCATGATAATAAAAAAATTTTCTGTGTATTTGTATACTAAAATAGAATTCTCCATGTTTTCAAGGCACTGCAAAATGTATTAGGTGGTTTTCAATATATTAGCTATTATTATTATAGATAAATATGCCAAAAAAAACCCAGGTATATTTTCTAATACAAAAAAATCATATACACATTACAATTTTACATGAGCAGAAACTATTATATATTTACTAGCTATTTTGATACGCTTCCTATTATTATTTCTTATCCTTTTTACTATGAATTTGTACATTTATACACGAAAGCACTGTTCTTTTAGTAGTATTATTTATTATAGATATCGGATTATGCAGAAATTTTCATTTATATATAATATATCGATTAGTATATTTTTTTTATAGGTATTTCTTTTATATTGGTAAAGCAAACATTTTATGCCATTTTTTTATATTTGATATATTATTGCACTCTAATTCATCCCGTTGTAATATTCTATATGTAAAATCATCTTTGTTTGTATATTTGAGTGTCGGGATTCATTATTTTCTCAGTGGTTATGCTAACCTTAGTATTCCTTATTTCTAGTAATCGGCTTTCGATTTTCATCACGTGATATCTTAATTTTACTACGCTGTAAAATGGCATCAGTTCTTTTGTTTTATGCACCCAGAGAAATATTAATTTTGATTTTTCTTCTAATAATTTTTTTACGGCTCAGTAAATCGAATTTTCAAATGATATATAATTTTTGCAAAAATTATCTGTCATTTTTTATTTTATGTTTTAAATAAATTATCTACATATCCTAGAATAAAACATTTATTCATGTGAATTTGAATAGTTAAAATAAATTACGTTTTGTTTGTAATTTTATGTAAAAATATTCCCAGATTTATATCAAATGAAGCTATATCGTTATGTGTTTCCTATTCAGAATTTTATAAAATTATGGAGCATATCAATTTTTGCAATAAGTATTAGGATAAAACTCTAGCGTGCATAAATTTATTTATTTCACACAAATTTGATTGTAATAAAAAAACTAAATGTGCTATATTTACATTATTTTTTCTTTTTTTTTTAGGCCGTGATATGACGTCGTTAAATGTATTTATGTGATAATTGGTTTTTTTAGGAAAACATCAAAAAGCCACATGTGACTTAAGCTTTATTAAATGTTTGCGCAATTATTTTATTATTACTAAGAAAACTGTTTCGGAAAATATAATTTTATAATGGTTATTATATCGTAAATAGTATTTTTTAATGTGTATTGTATATGCGAGACAAATAATCTATATCACGAAATTCAATATATGTGATTAATCAAAGGAAAAAATAGCTAAATAATCGAATACTTACGGCTATGATTGATATCGAATTTTGTTTTTTTGTTTATATACAAGTTAGCATATGTGAATTTGTTCATTTATATCATGTAAAATGGGTTATGATTTTTTATCACTACGTAACATATAAAATCAGGAATAAGCATTTTAGTAAATCTTATTTGCGAAAAAAAAATATCTATAAATGTTTAAAGATAATATAAATACTTAGATATTCGCATATATATAATATCCAAAATATTTATTAAAAGGGATGTAAAATTGTTTTTCAATGCTATAACTGTTATTCTAAAAAAAGCAACGGTAAAAATTCATTCAAACATTTTAAAAATTGGGTCAATATTTCTTTTCTTCGTGCATACAAAGATTTAAAAATAGATGTGTTTAAAGCAAACAGCAATATTTATATTGTTTTTCAACAAACATACAACATTTGATTTTCTTGTATTGATATTGTATCTTTTAAAATATATATTATGTATTAAAAATATATCACATAGAACAAAAGAATAATTAATTATTGTCAAAATTTTAGCTATAAAATATGATGATTCTCTATCTTTTGCTCTTCCTGCTAAGGGTTTTATAAAATAAAAAAAAGGTGACAAAAATGATCTAATATGGCTAATTATAGAGACAAATATGTTTTTATTTGCAAAAATATTCTGGATTTTTATTTTCTTGGTAATTGAACATAAAATAAAGTATTTTTTTTCGCAGAACATTTTTATATTTACAAAATATATTATCATAACTTATATTGAAATATATCAGCATTTCAAAAGCAAGAAGATGCATTTACAAACACCTTGATAAAATTGAGAAACATCTTAAAACTTTAATAATACAAGTTATGCAGAATAACTATTTCATTAAAACGTTAATATTATAATATATTTACGGTAAAGAAAATGAATAATTATATTTCTGTTAATTATTATCTTATTTTACCACACACATCAATATATAAATCTTATTCAAGGCTAAGAATCGTCTTTATTGTGAATTTAAATTTCTTTATGGGTATATTTTATTCTTTGCTTTTTATTTATGATCAAGACAAGCAAAAAATTTAGATTGCTTAAGAGAATAAACTTAGCTATTACTCCATTATATCATAATACATTTACAATAATCCTAGATACTTCTTCTCTAACAAGACTTATTTGTGCATAAATGCTCAATCCTTTTACTTATGTTATGTTTATGCTTGGTTTTATATTCCATACATATTAATATATGACTTATGGTATTTTTTAACAACCCATGCCAAGATACGACGTAAGGTATATTCGAGTTCTAAATTTGTCTATAAGGAACGGTTCATTTGTCAATAGATCATAATATATATAATCTTATTTCTAAAAACATTCAAATTATCTATACTCGTTATTCCTTTTTCTATAAATATGATCAATGGATTATACTTATCGTACAAGAGAATGTCTGGTTGATCATTTACCTGTTAAATATCAGTTTTTATTTTGTAATATACATATAAAAAATTAGCATATTACAACTCTGTTTATATGTCTCTTCAAATCTGATATTTTATTAGATACCCAATGAAAAAAAAACATTTTGATATATATTAAGAAAATATGCATGCT
This sequence comes from Rhyacophila brunnea, assembly GCF_057557595.1. Lineage (NCBI taxonomy): Eukaryota > Metazoa > Arthropoda > Insecta > Trichoptera > Rhyacophilidae > Rhyacophila > Rhyacophila brunnea. Next base: position 1,110,648 of record NW_028233370.1, on the reverse strand, counting down.
GTAATTATATTTGCATTTACAAATTATATCGCAATTTTTATATGCCATAAATGATAAATGAATTCAATTGTAATAATATTGCAATTTTTCATATTATAATTTTACCAATAAAATATACACTTATAGGTAAAAAAGATTTTTTACTTTGCTTGCATGTATAGAGAATTCAGATCATCAATTTTTGTGTTTTTAGGCAATAATATCGCAAAGTTTGTTTTATATTTTAGAAAAATTTATAGTTTTTAATGATTTACTCATAGATTTTTGAACTCATAAACTTATAAAATTCCAATAAGCCTCATAACAAGTCGTACTTTCTACATTTTACATGCATTATTGCCACTTTCTTATTAAGAAAAGGCTAAACAGTTGAAGAAAGTGGATTTGCTCAATGCCATTGCTTTATATATGGTATATATATTCTTAAGTTTAGTTACTCTATCAGAGAGCTAAGGTATTTTTTGTTTACATTTGATTTTTTACGCAATGTGTTATTTTTTTGCGGCACTTGTAAATTAGAAATTAATTTTTCTTGTAACTAGTCCAGGTTTCTTTTCTTTATAGCAGAGTAAAGTCATAATCAATATTATTTTATTCGAATATACGTCAAAAGTTAGCTATGACGATGTAAAGGCATCGGTTTGGTCATATTTAATCGTATATTTATTTATTCCGACATAAATCATAGAACCAGCTAGTTCCTACACGATTAATGAATCTTCAATGGCTTCTAATTTATCTACAATTTAAAATCAAATCATAGAGAATAAATGTATAATAAAAAGATTATCTAAACATGCCAAGTTATGCTTTCATATTCTATATGTTTTGGGTTGGGTGGCCGGAATATACATTTATAAGACTTTCAAATAAACAAATAGTTATCTTTTATGCTTTATTTGTCGTATTTGTTTTTTTAGGCTGTACTAACTATTAACTATACGTTTATGATGTCACTTGACTTAGAGCATTGTATAATTTTCACAGCTATAAAATATTCAAAATTTACCAGAAAAATAACAAGAAACATGTAAATGATATAGCCGTTAATTTTGATTTATGGGAAAAAAACGAATTAAACTTAAATTATAAGTTTGTTTTGAATCGGGATAATTTTGCAAGAATATAAATTGTTCATTATAATTTTTTCATGTCAATATTAGAAGCCATTTCATAAAGTATGGGGTGTTGATTAGTGGTTTTTTATTTTAATGTCTGAACATTTTGTTTTATTCGGTATCTCATGCTTTGTAATTTTTTTACCCTGCTAAAGAACTATGTATTTGATAAAGATGATTTCAAATAGGTTCTTTGCAATTTGATTTAGCTCTGCTTACATTTATCTGCGAATTTTTGACATTAACTAAGTCATTTAAGCCTAAACTTCTGAAGCGATAATTCTGAAAGCTTTTATTAAGGTTGAGTTACTGCATTGCGAAATATATAATTTTATGATTTTTTTTTGCTCTGAACTAAAATTTTGTTGCTAAAATATTAATTTTTTGATCACGTTAAAAATAGTATTCATTTAATCTTATCTTGATTTTTGCCGTGTGTATCTCGTTTATTTTACCTTTAACTTGTTGCAAAACCTCGCATTTTTCTTTGAATTTAATCTTGCATTGAATTTTCTTACCTTTATAAATTCATTTCTAAATTTGTATATGGCTTTCTCATACTTATTTATGTTCAATTTAATATTTAATGTTGATTTCATGTACCGAAATCGTAAATTAATATAATAGCTTTTTCTGATGACTTTTGATAAGCCAAAAACACACACAGATTTATATATTCACTTGACTATACTATTACTATACTTGAAAACCTTTGATAGCTATTAAAAGTTCCTATGATTTTAGTACATCAGACCATCTTGGTTCTTGGAAAGTAAACGACTTCCATTTGTATTGTTCTAGAATGAGCTCAGTGTGTTGTTCGAATCTCTCCGATTCATGTATATTGTTAGAGTTAATATTTATCTTATATATCAAAAAATATTGCTTCTCTTTCTCGGATAATTTAAGTTCCATGCGTTGTGTTCATCATTATATTCAATAAAAATATATGTCAATTATTAATATCACGTGCCTTTTTTAAATATTTAAAAAACTTATTAGACATAAATAAATCCTACAAAAAACTTCATGGCATTATTTGTAATCTTTTATGCATCTTATTTAAATCCTTCAAACCCAATGATCAATATTAGAGGTTTTTTTTCTATTCCTTCGTGGGTGACATAAGACTTGTTTTATCGTTTTCAAAACATATATATATATTCAATTTACGGATTAAATGTCCGTTTTATGACAATTTTCAGACTGTTTTATTTGAAATCTCTCCTCTTGCATTTTTCTACATTCCTTGTATTTACAGTGGGTAAAAAATATACGAATATTTGATAATCAGATTTTAAATAATTTAAAAGAAAAGTATATTCTAATTCCCATATTCCTATGTTAAACATAACATAAATAATAGATCAAGCAATTAAAAATATAAATAGTAGCAATAAGAATCACAATAAACTAAATATATATAAAATGCTAAAATATCTTAAAAATAAATATTGCATAATATATAAACCCCAAAAAATAAATCATTACTCAGTAAGGTTAACCTTAATTAAATAAACCAATGTATATTTAAACACAAAATTGTTAATTTTAAGGAACTTCTGACATGCGAAAAGAATGATGATAAGTGTAGCGTGTATAAAAGGTATTTAGATCTTAAAACAGTTATTAAGCAACAAAAGCTACAATAGAATATACAAATTTAAATTATTATTGAATAAAAATAATATAAACCATAAAAATAATATCATGGTAGGGGTCAAATTGTTTTCCAAAAATAAAATTAAATATTTGATTTGATAAAAAAATATGATGTGTATATAATATTCATATAAAGGAATATAGGCTGAAAATAAATAGCTTCTTTTCCATTGTAATTATAACCTTAACGTGTCATAGTAATACTGTATGAGCTCTATTTGGTTTTATATGCCAAAGTATCATTTAATTTGATATATTGAATTTAGGATATTATAAATTATGCTAAATTATATCATTTTTATAAAATTATACTAAGTAATACAAATTAAAGGAAGATTAATATATTTTATTTGTTATTTAAAGTATCATAATTGAATACATAAATACATATTTAACTTGGTTTTATTACTATACTGCAATAACACGCTATTTTCGATTTTAGTGACACTTAGCAGAAGTAATGGCAATAATTTCTTTTTGGTACATTTTATTATTCATATGTTATATCATTCTTTCAATTTACTTTATTATAAATCGAAAATAAATTCAATATATGTGTTTTTATAAAAGTTTTGCAAAATTTACTTGCAATTATATACTTTTAGAAAAAAATGGATTTTTTAGGTCTTTTGGGAATTATTATACGCATAAATTTTTTTTGGATTTAAACACATGATTTAGAAATTATTTATAAAGGTTGTCAAATTAGAATTAAATGGAAACTATTTAGATAGCTAATTGTTCCAATGCATAAATTCTATTTATATTAAAAAAACATTTAAAAATAGATAATCTAAACATCTATTATATGTTATATTTATATCCATAAATACCATGAATCTAAGTAGTTTTCAATACCATTATAAAAAATATTTTTTGGCATAAATACATCGTAATTTCTCAGTTTTTGATATTAAAGAATATATTCATGGATAAAAATCAATTTAAGACTTTAAATTAAAGCTTAAAAAGCCAAAATTATGATTAGCTAATATGAAAGTTCAATGTATCTAAACGAAACTTTAAACATAACTAGAAAAGACACTCTGATCTAACAAAAAAAATTAACTATTCATTTTGTGTTTAAAAATAGAGAAAAGAATATACAGAGTACATAAGATAATAAAAATCGCATATTCCATATTTAGTTTATCATTATAAGGAAGCAAAATTACAATATGAATATGCATAATTTTAATGGTAATGATATAAAAGAAAAAAAGAAAAAAGTTTATTGGTTCTAAACCAAGTTGGTATATTTATTTTGCTTTGTATTATTCACACACAACCTTGTTTCATTACATCTATATAAACCGTTGTTGCTTGTAAAGTCTGTTATTCTTCAATATAGATAGAAAATATCATTGGATTTTTTTATTAATATAAATCCATAATTTTTATTGGAAAAAACCATTTTTTATGTATTTTTAAGTTTTGGCTGTTTAATTTTATTTATTCTTTTTATGCATACAATCAAAAAAAAACATTTAAATCGATTAATTTTTCTGGTCGACATTGTATGTTTATATAGAAAAACCAAGAAACTCACTTTAATATGATAGCATAAATACATAAATTATTTTATAAAAAGGCAAATAACATTCTGAACTTCCATCTCCATCTAGACTATAAATATAGACACAAAATTTAGATAAATATCCTTTTATAGTTTTTTTTATTGATAAATATACTTTGAGTATCTTGAAATATTTATATAGTCCTATTCTAGACATACATCTAAAAAAATTATAATCATTATTTTGTGATTTTATTGTTTTTTAACTATTTTTACCTTCATAATATGATCAAACTGTATATTTATAATTTAAACTCAAAATCTTTTTGTACAATATTATACAAAATATAAATTTTTAACTAAAGTATTAACAACTTATCACAAGGATACTTCAGATGACTTGAAATCAAGCTCCACACGAAAGATTTAATAAGCTTATTATTTATAAAAAAAACATTGAAGACTTCACTGCCTACAAAAGAAGAGTAATCTTGCAACTAAAGAAATCCAAAATATGAGAGTTGTTAAAGGACGCGAAAAAAATGTCAAAGATGGTGTAAAGGCAGAAAATGCCGCTTTTAAAATAAATAATAATAAATTGTACACTATAAAATTATTTACTGTCCAATACAAAACCAATGTTGATCTTGTATGATTTTTTTAAATCAAATTTTAATTCATTTCATTTAGACCCATGATTATACTTCTCATAAAAAAATATACTTATGCTCGTAAATCTCAATATTAAATGTATATTTGCCAAATTATTTAATTCTCTGCTTATTATATGTGTATATTAAACGTTTGATAAATATTATCTCTGTTTCAGATTAGAACTTATGCCATCGATAATAATATTATAAATATTTAAAAAGACTATTATCGGAGTAAAAAGATTATTTTTTTGTTTAGAAAACTTTATTTTATCAGACTTTATCTAGACTTTAAAAAAAAACCCGTAATTGATAAATTTTATGCTACCTGATTTTGCGGGGAAAATATTTATGTAACAACTTGTTATCTTCAACGTAAAAGTTCGTGATAAAAAATTTATCAGAAAAACATGTGCTTCTTGTCTACCAATTCAATATGATCATTTGCTAAGAATTGAATAATGCAATATATATGTATTTTCTTTTAGTTCATGTAAGAGATTTGCATTTAACAAATCCATTTAAAACACTTCAGTTAAAATTTGAATAAGAAGGGTAAAACACAAATTTAAGCAACTGTATGGATCAGAGTAAAAGCCTTCAAACTATAAATGTGCATCCTTTATAAACAAAAAGTACAATTTTATGCATAAATTTATCTTTTTATGCATTATTGTACATTTAAATGAAGGATTTAAATGTCATCCTTATTTCATCATAAGGTTTTTTTTGTCTTGAATATATTTCATGCCATAAATCGCCTAAAACTCTTGCAGATATCATAAAATCTTCATCATACTCATCACACCGATAAAATTTTTATTTTTTATTTATCTTGGCGAAATAGGCATCAAATTTGCTTATTTTATGAGCAAAGGGCAGATAAATACTATTTTTATTGTTCTCAGTTGAAAAAATTGGATTACGTAATTTTTGAAGCTGATACATACTAAATTAAAAAAATTTTCTTAATTTTTGATCTTATAAATTCATATTATACATTTCTGCGACCCAAAAGTCACTTATTCTATTTGCTAAAGTGATATATTGTTCATTTGCAAAATTTAACTAATAATTTAAAATACATTTTTATTTAAAAAACATGTAAATATTATATCAAAAAAAATCAATCTAATATATTTTTATAGCTTATTTGAGTATATTGGGCAAATAATATGATTAAATATGTTGATCATAAATTAAATCGGCTTGCAATTTTACACATGCATGTCATTTGACAAGGATTTTTATTTATGTACAAACAAATTACTTAAATTCCTCATGAAATCGCAAATGAATTGTTATGCACATAAGAGCTACAAATATAATAGACCTATACATCTATATATCTTTCTATCTTTATATAATTTTAAGATCATAGTTAACCATATAATCGATTTAGTAAGTTATTAGATCAAGTACTAAATTATACCTCTATATACAGCACTTGATCATTAATAACATTTTAGCAAGCTTTTACACATAAAAATACTTCTTAATATATTTTAAGTAAGTTAATACATATCTTAGGTTTAAAATGCATTTTTGTGTAAGAAAATTACTATTTATGCGATTCTCTACAATTCGTTAAATTTAAAAATATTAATTCGAAATTTTGTTCTTCAACCTGCATCTTGCCTTATATTGAATGCGGTGTCTTGACAACAAAAAAATCCAGGTAATACGTTTTTAAATTTATAAAATTCTTTATAATTTAAATCTTCTTACTATTTATATTATATAAAATACATGTAATATTTAATATAATTTTTGGCACATCTGGTATATATGTTTTATTTATAAGCTATTAAAGAATGCCTATTTAGTTCGCAAAACTAATTCTTCAGAAAAAAATTACTTTATATATTTAATATGCAAAATCATTGTTTCTCATATGTTTTTGGTATATTTCAAAAGATAGACAGATATAACAACAAACAACTATAATATATAAAAAATAATTAATTATGCATGAAACAAGTTTACATCAAAAAGTTATGCTTATCAACTTTTGAAAATATAAATCATAACATTTCGAATTGTGTAATTTGAAAGTATATATTTGAATGTGCCTACTTTCCAGGGTTGAAATTTAGCAGTATCAAGAAGTATGATTTTTGTCAACAGTACAGGAAATTGTTTCCCTGGCAGCATATTTAATATAAAATTGTTTTGCATGCGTTTTTAATTGAAAGTGTCTGCGCAGATTAAAATATATATGTTATATAGGATCGTTTGTAATTTTATGAATACTTTATATAAAGCTAGCTCCATAAATATGCATTTTGAAAAATTTGAGCTCAGTAAGATAATATTATTTTATAATCATAGCCAAGAAATTCAAAAAAAGCGAACTAATATTGATCATTATATAAAGGTCTAAAGGGAAAGATTTATTTACATAAAGCAACAAAAGTAAAATTTACCCGGACTATATGTTTCTTGCTTTAGTTATCGTCTATCAACACATGAATATCATGATTTTTGTGTTTTCTTTAAAACAGTTAATGTATGAATAATATTTTTTTTGCCGATTATAGCATGAGTTAAATAAATAACACACTTTAACAAAACAAAAAATTATATGTACTTTATTGTAAGGATTGATTGAGCAAACAAAAGTAAAATGTCTAATATTTTCAATGTTTTTTTATGCATCATAAAACCATGGAATTTAGAAATAAGCTAAAAACACATGAAAAGATTACTAAGATTAAACATGATAGCATATGTAATTTTGAATATTTTTAAACTAATTTATATATAAATTTGCTTTAAAAATTTGTATTCTGTTCTTATTATGCGATCAAAGATATATTTAGGGGTTTTATAATGTAAAATCAAGCAAATATATTGTAAATAATACATTAACATGGATTATAAATATAATATAGATATCAAAATATAATTGAAAGCTTTAAACTTATACTTTTATTATAAACAGTTTAAATACTATTAGAGGAAAATTTTAGAGATTTTTATCCAACCATATGACTTTTACACTATAAAACTAGCTTCATTTTTATATTGATACAAAAATATCCTATAGTCTTAAAAAAGCATGTAACGATTTTTGTGTATTTACACATTGTATTTTTACATAGAAAACTTGGTTTATTCCATAATAAAAGTCTACTGTCTCGTTTAAAACGGTTATAGACAAGCTAAGAATAGAAAACGTATATAATTAATAATTTTGCATCATTTTTCTGTTTACTGGATCATTATAATTTTATTTATAAATATAAAAAGATATCTATTGTGCACATACATAAAAATACATCTGAAAAATGTGTTTAGTATTACTTCATCGAAGGATGGTGAATAATTTGCAATCATGATTCTATAGGATAAGTCTTAATACATTTTAATAACAATCCATAAAAAATCACTTCGTTAATAAATAAAACGTTAGAAATTAATGTATTTCTTATTAAAATATGATAGCTTAAACTATAAAATATATTATATATAAACCCTTACTGTGATGATATTATATAATTTTCAAGAAATTTTAGTAAAAGCAATAATCTGACTTTCTTCTATATTTTGCTAATTACAAGCAAATATTTACTTTATTTTTGTGTCATTTATATGCTATATACGATCTATTCTCAGAATCATTGATTACTGCGATTGAACTAAAAAAATTGGAAATATAATACGAATTTATGTTATTCTCTATGATGCATTCACTATTTATCTGCTGAACATATATTGAAAAATTAATCCGGATTTTTATAATATGACATATTTATCCTAAAAATCGACATGTAAAACGTACAAATTATATTCAAAATAAAATTTACTTCTGTAAAATTTATTGACAGATGTTTTATCTATTTTTCTGCAATATTGAATTATGTAAAAGCATATTTTTAATGATTTATATAAAAACCTTTTTAGCAAATTTTAAAAATCGTAATAAAACAGAAATATCAATAAACAAAACTGTAGAAATCGTAGGAAAAAAAGATTGATGTATATATGTTATTTATTTTGATATGAAGTTTTTGGATCTTATAGTATGAATCCTTTGATCATTTAACAATACAAATTCCTTTGGATTATAAAATAGTATAATTATATGGATAAAAAAAGTTAATAATATGAATGCAAAGATTTTTAAAAATAAACTACAACAATATTAATCCTTTATATTTTGATGCTATACCTTAGTTGCTGACATTACTGCAATTAACTATAGGGTTTTTTTTAAATAAAGGTTGTTTATCTGTTAAAACTATGATGTTGCTCTTTATTACATACGAAATTAGATATATATATGTTTATAATACCTAATTTTTTTTGTGACTTTTAATAGTCTTTTTTTTATATTTGGCTAACAATAAATAATAATATATAAGTCGAATTTTTATAGTTATAAGTGTCTGGTATTTATAAAATCAAAAAACGGGGGCTTTTATTATACAAAAGGTATAAATGGGAATATTTACAATTTAAACTATGAATCTTATCCATTTATGTAGCAGAAACTCTTGTCTTTTTCTGGTTTACAAACGGAAAACAAAAAAATTAAAATATATGAAATAGAAAGAAAAACGGCTTCACTTTTCTGGGTAAAAAATATATCCATAATTTATTGTAAATTTATACTTTTTTGTGTGATTTTTAGTTGATATTAAAGATATTTTATTTGTGAATAAATAGCAATAAAGGTTTATTCAGCATAAATTTGAATTAAGTGATTACAACAAAAAAGCTATAAAACTATTTTCTGTCTATCTAACATTTAGATTATTTTCGCAAATTATAGAAGTAAATATTGAACAACGAGTGGAGTGTTTGAATCAGTTACATCTTTTGAAAGTCAGTTTTATTCGATTATGTTTTTTTTGTGTTTTTGAAATACAAACAAATCATAATGCGTTATATTAGAGTCCACGAGACAAATATAAATATTTTTATTGATCACAAAATATCTAAGATTTACGTTTAATATAGCGAACATGCCATAGTTTAACATTAAATTAAAATCATTTTATCCATCACGTACGTTACATTGTATCTAATTTACTTTTAATAAAATAAAAGATAAATATATAACTAAATTTGTCTCCAAAGATGTAAAAAATCATGTTTAGTATTATTTTTTACGTGATAAAAATTTTATAAGCGTAAATTCTTCGCATATAATTCGACTTTTATTTTTTATTTCTCAACAATTTATATATATATATTTTACGTTCAAAACTTAGTTTAAAAGATCTATTAGTATGGTGAAAATTCAAAACGGAAATGTGATAACAATGAGTGAGGAATTTTATTATAAAAAATTCAGTTTTATATAAATTAAAGCCATATTATATAGATTAAAATATTTATGCGCATGTTTTGTCAAAACAAGAATAATGCAATAAGAAAACATTGTAATATCCATTATAAGAAATTATTGACCTAAAATATATTTTTAAAAAATGTACTTAGTTCATAATCGAACGTGTGGAATCTGAACATGTATTTATATAAATATCTATTTGTACGCTAGTATAATTTTTTGAACATATTATCTATAGATAAATTCTATTCGACGGTAAGTACAATTAAGAAGCTATTATTATTCAATATTATTCTACTCATGCAGAAAAATAAAATACGCATACTCTTCGTTATAAAAACTTGCAATTTTATATTAAGATAAAACATAAATTATCTTTTTATTATAGCTGTTTGTGAGACTTAAATTTCATTAATCATAAATAAGTTATATTCTCATCTTTTTATAGAAACTTTTTATTTTGAGTAAAAAGCTTTGTTTTGTAAATAAAAGTTTCTGTGTAGTGATTATATTTAGTTTTAGCAATATGTTTATTTATCTTAGATATAGAGTAGCATAAAATTTTATACAAAACAAAGGATGAAATCTCTGTACAATTAAGAATCTATTGGATACGACATACAAATTTTGGGTGCGTAATCCATATTTTAGATGATGATTTTCATTTTTAAAATCCTGCACGTAAAAAAATAAAAAAATGAATTTTAAAGAAGATATTCTTCCCTAACAGTAGAACCATAAAATATTTTATAGAAAATGTATATGAAGAATTAATTATGCTAAAATAATTATCATTGTCTTATTAAATAAGAAATTCTACTATGAATGTATTTTTTGTGGTGTAATTCTTAGACTACATTTCAATTTCATTTTTTTCCTGAATATAATAAAATAGAATAAAGCTTTCAAATGGCAAAAAATATATAAATGTAATATATAAAACTCGCAAAGTTCACATAAGATAATTATAAATAGGAAAAAAACATATTTTTAAGAAAGATTATAAGTATTATGTCGATTTAAACATGTTCTATGTTCAATATGATATAATGCATAGCAATGAAAACAAAAATATTAAAAGTGAGGTTATATTTTAATTAAATTATTTGCATCATTTTTTTTGGTATCTTTTTGATGATGATTATGCATATTTACATGATAAATTAGTCATTTAGTCTAGAATACGCACATTAATGCTTATCGGGTAGAAAACTAAATGTAAAAATGATTTTGGAATACTGTATATTGCACCTTCGTACAATATTTCAGCACACACGCTTCAGAAGCATACTTACTTAAATATTATGCTAACTACTATAACACAAAGCAAAGTGAATTATATTTTTTAATTTTAAAAACATCAAAATAATTATACTTATACAGACTATCAGTATCTTTATAATAAATTATTATTGATGCATATATTGCAATTTATATTATAAAGCTAATTAGTATTGGTTTTTAATATGTATGGTATATTTAGAATAGCTTAATCATACAGTTTTAAATATTTTTATATACTTTAAATTGTACTTAAACATTGAATACAAATATATTGCATTAATTCTTATTTATTTATGGGTTAAGTTTCTTTTTATCGATTTTATCTATTTAGACGTAGTCAGCGAGTTGGGAATATTCCACAACTCCTTGATGCATCTTTTGACACCCTACCTCTGATATATCTTCATCAGCTGCTCTTCTTCTCTCGAATGAGATGAGTTCAAGTGTCTTGCGGAGTGTGAGAGCTTGCATGATGCTTCTACTTCGTCCGGTATTTTTAACACCTTAACATATTTTTTATGATATTTTGTGACCACCCCATCCCAAGTCATCACATATGGTATTATTCTTGTTTTACATTTGTAAATTAAACCAAGTTACTTTGCCCAGATGTCATACTTCCTATATTTTTCATTCTCAACTTCAGTCAAGTAATAAGGCTCGTTATATCATTTCGATCAGCGTAATCATATTTCTTTTTTCTCGTATAGAAAAATATCAGGTTTTTTTTTTGATTAAAATATCCGTTTTTATTCGGGTATCAACTTTTATTTCTGCATTTTCGTTTTCGCAGATCTCTTGTACTGAGTGAGTTCTGATCTTTTTGGTTTTTTTGAAGTTGTATCGTCTCGATAGGAGGAAATGAAGACATCTTACTATTTCATTATGTCTTCGCGTGTAATCAGCCCTAACATTTTCATGCATCTTGTTGCAAGGTGATCAATTGTTTTCATAACTTCGTTACAATGTGGGCATTTTATCCTCTCACCAAAAAACACATTTCTGTCTTGAATAAAACAGACATTCCCTTCTTCACTTAGTTTAATGTTGCCATCTTTTATCCATCTTGATGATCCAACAATAGTAACCTTATCATTATTCTTAGCTTCAAAAAGTTTTTGGTGCAATGGTTTTTCTTTTATTTTACACAATAGACTTTCTTGCTGCTTTTTCTCCAGTGTTTCGGAGTCGGTGATATTAGCATGATAATTTTTTTAAGATATTCTTCAATTAATGAGGGATGTGTCTTATTATCTTTTTCTACTTTTAGAATCGCGGCCCTCCTCGGTGAGAATACAAATATATTATTATATTTTTTATAAAATAATGGAAAAAAATCAATAAAAAATGACAAAGAAGACGTTTTTATATGTAAAATGTCGTATAAACAATCAAAAAAACAAATCGGGTTTTTATTATAAACTTTTATATAAATTTGTATGTTGGTAGATTCTATGAAGACCAGAAGATATATTATTATGAAGTTGACAAATGAAGATTGAAATATGCATATCGACTATATGTGACTTGAAAACTATTAAACTAGAAATATATTGACTGAAAAACGCACGTAACGGTTTACTTAAAATTTATGAATGTGATATCTTTGTTGATAGAATGAACACAAAAACAAATTTATGTCCAACGATAAGAGTAATTTCATAACATTGCACATGCTAAAAGGTAGCTATGTATAATATATACAATTATGCTCTAATTACATTAAAATCGCCCTCAATATACAAATAAAAATAAATAAACAGACTTTAGTCACCGCATTTATTTTAACGAAATAATGTCTGCGATTTAAACTTTTTTCGGTTTAAAAAGAACGCAAAATTAAAATATATCAGAAATTTCGCGTATTTTTAATCATATACAAATCAAGAATAAAATCTTTTTAATTATAACAATATAAGTTCGAACAATTCAACATCCTGATTCTCGAGGTTCGTAGAAGATTCGTATACAATTTTCAACATGAAAAGTCACTTTAAAAAATATACATTAAATATATCTTTAATAATACAGAATTAAATATCTGCGGAAATACAAATAAGTCTTTTTTTATTTTATTATTTTGTGCAATACAAAACACTAGACTAAAGTCCTATAAAATAATAAAATATGTTGATAAAAAATGCCGCTTGTTAAAAATAAACAATATAATAACAATTCATAATAACAGAGAGCACCAGTAAAGCATGGAAAATTACGATTCATTTTTTAATTTGTAAGATAAACAATAATGCTAAAATATTTCTGAAATTAGGAAAAGTGCGTGAATAAAATAGATAAAAATATTACAAAAACATAGTCAATCAAGCAAAACAAATTAGAATATTACATGCAGTTTATAGAAATAAATATAAGCTCAAAGAATCAGCGAAAATTAACAACTGCCATGATATAGCTTAAGCATTAAAAAGGTAAAAGCAAACATTTTAAATAAAATTTAAAAATAAAAAAATCATGATTGTAAATATGATGATTCTATATATAAAATATATCAGTTCTTAATATGACAAACTTTAACTATTGACTTTTTTTTACTAATAAAAATAATATTCCTGGCAATAATCAATATATGATACCTATTTTCTCAATGAGAATAATGCGTCCAGTTATTCACTGAGGTTAATAAAATTTTGATTAAATAAAAATAAATGTAAAAACTTATAAAATTATTTTAAAATTTTATAAATCGCAAATTTCACTTTTGCAATATTAAGGTAATAAAGTCACTTAATTCAATGATTTATAGATTAAAAGCTGCTATTTTTTTTATATTTAATAAATCGAATGTTGCACTTTATGTCATAATAAACGGAAATCTGCATCTTCTGCTCAAAATTTTAAGAAAATATCAAATATAATTCATGTAATGGCTGCGATATACCAACACATGAAAAAAAAATTTATTATATACAAAACATTATAAAGATAAAAAAGGTGTCAATTTAACAAAAATACAAAAATCGTCGACAAAATATACTATATCATTTCTTTTTTTGTGTAAAAATTCCTCTTTAGTTGTATATATGTAGTATGCAGAAAAAATCATACCGTACTTGTCGGATGCTTCTTATTATTTTTGATTGGTAAAATTGTTACGGTTAAGGTTTTTTTTTGTCGTGTTGCTTTTGATACAATTTTAATAGATAAAAAGCAAAACGATATTAAGTTTTATACATCCAGAATGTCATTATTTACTTTTTATTAATTTTGAATAAGAATTTTAAATAAAACGACTACACAAGAAAATCAATTCTTTTTATATAATAGAATAACTATGAATCTTTATAATACATAAGAAAATTCACTGTTTTTAGTACTATTTTTATGATCTTTGCAAAATATAACATACTTATATTGAATTTCAATGCTTAATGGAATTTGTATTTTGAAATAATCAAATATTTGTGCCTTTTATGTAAAATATGGACTTTTAATAAATGAATATCTCTTTTTTCATAATAAATATATGAATAAAATTCCATCTATTCGAAATCTAGAATTATGTGCAAAAGCCATCATCTATATACTCTAAGCATATAACTCAATTTTAAGTACATGTACATTAACTTATAATAAGAAAATCATTATAAAAATTTCAGATTTATATTTTTATAAAGCTGTTATTCAAACAAAATAAAAAAACAAAAATATTTTTTTTATCTTTTCAAATATTTCCTGTATTCCTAAATTTAACATTAGTATTCTATATAGAGGTATTATAGTACTACATCTGTCGAGTTATAAGAATATAGGATCTTTATAGTCTTCAAGCTCTTAAAAACAGAAGTTTTATTGTAATATTCATCCGTCTAGTCTTCGCAATCTGAATTTATTTATTGTATAAGATAATAAAACGCCATTCAATGCAACTGTTCACCTTTTTATCAAGTTAAAAAAAAGAAATCGATCAGCAATCTAGATAATATAAAATATGCGTATTGCTTTTGTGTGATGTATAAGATATTCTATTTTTTCTATATTTTTTTTGCTGGTTAAACGATCTTAAACATGTCATAATACCTTAAAAAAGGTTTTTAATATTGTTGCTAAATCAAAATAACAATACTTTTTAATATAAAATTGAATGCTGTGCTGTCCCTTCCGATAATTTTTTTTGGAACCATAACAGGAATCGCCCGCGAAAATTTTAGACCAAGTATAAAAAATTCAAAGAAAAATTAATTTGATGTATATTTTTTTTCGAAAAAACAAAAAAGAATGCTGTAAATATATACAAATAAAATACGAACAAGTATAGGTATACCTAGCCAACAATACATTATCAATTCTTGTAAGCAAGCAGAAAAACCACCTCTCATTACTCTGAAGCTATCATCATCTTTAAACTAGCTGAAACGCCTATAAGTTAAAAGAAGCCACAAACTGATCTATAAATGATTCGGAAGAATACAAAGATAAGGCTGAAAATAAGTATATAAAAAAATATAATGGAATCTTTATATGTTTTATGTGTATAGCATAAATTATTTAAAATGCATCAAATGCTCTGATCAATCATTTCTAGATTAGAAGGCAGGTCTGCAATCAAAAAGTAACTGCAACGAAAAGAAGGGGAAAAAGCACATACACGATCGAATTTAACATTATGATAATAAAATATCGTTATATAAACAAAAACATTCTTAAAGGTTAAAGCTTAAATAAAATTATATCTATTAAGAGTTTGAAAGAATCACAACAGTTCCTTGAACATCAGTTTTTTTAAAAAATAAACATCGAACAATAATATGTGACCAATATCCATATCACAACCTAACGTCCCATAAAATGTTAAATATACCGAAATCTATAAGCAGTATAGAGGGGTTTCTCGAAAAATGGTATAAAAACCTGCTGCGGAAGAATTAAATATTGTTGTAATGCAAAAAAGCAAAATTAAAAGTTATAATTACCATAACATAGAACTGAAATCTTACGAAATGGCTTTATCTATAATTTCTGTATATTAATTAAGCTTTAGAGCAATATCGTGCGACACTATATGTCAATACTGAGAAACAGATTGATTTTCTGGGGGTGATCAGCAAGAACAATGATAAGACATAGAATATGAGGCTAGAAATAGATGAATAAATCAAAAAAAAATACTAATGTAAACAGAAGGCAATACCTCAGGCTTCTAACAGGCACATAAAAACAGCAAGTAAAATATTATAATTTTTTTGCAAAAAAATAACACAAAAACGTAAATTAAAATAAATAATATTTTTTAATAAGCTGAAATCATATAAAAACACACCTTATGTGTTTTGTTAATCGCAATTACAATTTTCATTTTAGTAATCTATATCTTCATACTTGGAAAGCCTAACAGTTTGTCGGTAGAAGCAACCCCTTTAAAAGAAAAATAAAAATTGTACTGTATCTTATTAGAGTTTTTAAAAATAAATATGACCAGAACTAAAAGTGGTTAAAAACTGATAAATTTCCGATTCTTGATATTTAAAACCAAAAGATACATTCTCTAAAAGATCAGAGTATAAGTTTCTAATGTATGTGATAAATGTATAAAAATACACAAAAACTGCGTAATTAATAATGTAAAACACATGATACAAATATATACGCTGCGATAAAACTAGATTGGATCAATCTGAATAGTTCAGAACGCTATAGTACAGGACATGATTACACGTTAAGATAAATAGCGATCAAAAAACAAAGCCAAATGGTACAGAGTTTAAATAATAAAAGTTTGACTGGTGGATCATGTGTAGTTTTTAGGCTGTATTTTAGCGTTAACATACAAGAATCAATTATTGTATAAAAATAAAAAACGAGACTTAACACTGCGTGAAACAAAGTATTAAATAATCAAGAAGAATATATATAAAATTTTTTGGTACAAGGTGACAGCTTAATATCAATATCATTAGTAATATTGATTGAATTCAGTTTTTTGCAGATTATAAGAAAAAAATTAATCACAGGCAATTAAAATACAAATTAAAACACCGAAACACCTAATTTTGCATATTAGTCTCTAAAAAATAGTGACAAAAAATACAAGTAACTTTATACCGCTGTCTTAGTAAGTAAAAACATTTTTCAAATGTATTGGGATGAAAAAAACATATCAATGTCTGCTACTAGCAACGAAAACGCAAAGATATTGCAACATTCAAAGACAGAAAAAATGTATTTAGATACATAGAAATATTAGAATTAAAAAATGGATGCAAAACCAGAAACAAAGATAAAAATTTATGTGAAAATGTTTAAATGGATCAAAACTTGAAGTCAAAATAACTTTCGATTTAATGTTGCTTTAGGTAATTTTTTAACATGCAATATCTTTTACCAAATATATCGCAAGGTTATTTTTGCTAGAGTCATGAATTTTATATGAGCATGACGATAAAATAGAACATATATAATGCAAAAAAGTTATACATATGCAACCAGCCTAAATAAAATAACTCCGCAACAAAGGAAAGGAACCTGAGCGTTGTCTTGAAAACATAAAATTAAAATCTAAAAGATATTCATTCAATACTAAGATACTAAGTCAATACAGAGTATAAACATCTAGGAAAGCGGATCTGCGCAAATGAAAAAAGGCAAAGCACCTAGATATAATCTATCGTTTCTATAGAAAATACGAAATAGTCTAACTAGATTGTTCTGAGCTGTAAAATAAGCAAAAAGAGAGTTAAATATCTAAAATAAAACAAAAATAATACATATAAAAGTCTTCAATGTGTAAAATAAACCAACGCAAGATAAAATAGGAAAAACAAAGAGGCTACATTAGAAATTGCTTAGGAATGGTTCTAGCTTGTGTCAATTTCTTTCTTGTGTAAATATTTTATAGGTGTGCGATAAATATGCTTTCACAGTAAAGACTCGTTTAAAACTGATGATCATTTAGCAAACAGATGTAAAAAAATATTTTTTTATCACTTTACAAGAATAAATAATTAAGAGGATCAGTTTCAGTACTGTAATAAAGCACGCTATTATAATTTGAAAAAAAACTAATAAAAATTAGTCTATAATCAAAACAAGAAAAAATAAATAACGAATGCATAAAGATAAAATAGAGACATGAATTAGAACTTGAATATAAATAATAACGTGATACCAGAACATCTTATATATGACAAAATAATATCTGTATTACAACATATAAATCATTGTGATTAGTATTGAAAATTTAAAAAAGTTTAAAATATTAATACTAAAAGTTAGATCTGCTAGAATGCGTTCTGTCCTATATTTACAAGTGCAAGATATAAATTTTCGTTATTTTTTAACTTTGGATGATGTGTAACACAATCACATACAGAAATCAGAAAGAACTCGAAGTAACTAACCTAATCGTGATTATATATACAAACCTTAGGATTATAACAAGCCCTTGAATTGTTAAGTATTTACGGAGGACTCGTAGTAAAAACGATAAGAGATGTGAAAATCGCCTAAAGTATTAATACTCTGTGTGCACGAAAGGTCTAGTAAGTTGCGCTTTTCAACACAAAATTAAGTTACAACGAGTATAACATATGTTGTGTTGACATTTTTTTTAGATATTCTTGCTTTAAACTTGTATTCTGTGTACATAAAATAACCAGCGATTTGAGATCCAATATTTATTTAGTAAAAATGTATAATGAATTCCAAACAAATGAGTTAAAATACATATCTAAAGTTTATGATTTCATCCATTTTTTCATATATTTGTAATCCATCAATTAACAGCTTTATGTTATTTATATATTTATTAACCCGGTATTTTAGATTTATTTTGTGTATTTACTGCCATTTAATCCTTTTTTGTTATATATCCATAATCCAAAGTAATTTTTAGTTGAAATAAAAATAATTTTATAATTTATTGTTCGAGAATTATGATGTCTAAATCTAGATGACTCCATATTTTATGATTGATTTGTTTTTATTTCTATTCATTTTTATTGATCTGATTATAAACACTTAAAATAAAAGGTATAAATGTTTTTCTTTACAATTGTGGAATTAAAAATTGAAAGATATTTAAACAAAAAATTTATGACAAATTTAATTTTAAAAATTAAGCTTATAAATTATAAATTAATATAGTACTTAAACTTTTCGTTGATCAAAAAAGATCCTTGTAATTCACTAGAATACAAATTTAATAATTTCAATCTGTTTTATATGTATAGTATAGAGGTTTGATGTTTATAGTAGTATTATTATTTTGTAACTGTAAAATTTATTGTTTATTGTTAGGTTCAACGTTTAAATTTTTCTATTTTTTGTATAAAAAACACTCGGAATATTGAAATTTCTTCAATTTTCGATTTATAAAATATTTTTTCCAATATAAGAATTAATTTATTAATTTAATTTTTAGAAATACATTAATTCTAATGCTAACATTAGAAAATATAGGTTTTAATTAAGTGTAAATCATAATATAGATAAATCATTAAATTTACTTTAAAATACTTCTAATAATCAATATTATTTTTTTATTTTTATTTATTTATTAGTATATTCTGTTAAGTAAAGCCAATGCCGTAATATTGCAGCTGGGTAGTATAAATATTTAGACCAGAAATACTATTACGCAAATAAAACACACTTTCATTAATGACCTTTGACTGATTTAGTTTTAGGCCCGCATTATTGGCCTGCTTTGCAAGGCGTTTTCGCCGCCTCGTCTTGCGGGTTTCCTTGACCGACTTCTGAGATTTTTCAGCCCCCAAAAGCTTCAAGGATGTATCCTCATCTTTAAAATCTTTATCATTAAAAATATTCTTTCTATCTATCTTTGTAAAATATAGAATATCGCCAACACTAAATTTTATATTTAGTTGACTTTGTCCCCCTAGTGCTGGGAAGACATTTGCGAGGGTTAAGTCCGAGCAATCGCTGTAGACTACCTCCCCTATATATTCTCTATGATTGTTTAACACAATTTTTATAAAAACTGTGCTTAGCGAATTTTTTATTAATTTCATGTCATTCATGTAATTTAAAAAAGGTTTGTTTATTTGAAATTGATATTCTAGATAGGGATAAATTAAATTAACATAAATGAAAATTATAATTATTAAAAATATTTATAAAAAACTTTGAAAGAATAAGTAATTATATTTTATTCGAATTGATTTCTTTTGAATTTATAAAATCGGTGTTTGAATCACATCAAGTAAGTTTTATCCAATATTATTATATGAATAAACCTTACAGAATATTTATCTAGTAGAAATATTTATATCAATATCGACTATCTAGAGTTAAAAGCTTTTGTATAATGTTATGGTTTATAAAACAGATCTACTGTGTGCTAAAAGAAGAACTTATGTAATTATATTTACAAAATATAGAAGATATACAAATTAAATAATCAGTTTGAAGGCTATATGAAATTTTATCAATAAATTATAAATTAAATGATATTTTTTATCGACAACACAATATTTAAAATGAAATATTTTTGTAATAAATTACCAGTAAGACGCTTTATTTCTCAAATTTAGACAATCTGTTAAAAAGGATCTTTCTATTACCTAATAAATAGATATTTTGCATATCAAATAGTATTTGATTAAGAAATTGTATTTTTATACATGATTAGAATTTTATATCTCCAATTTAAAACCAAGGTAGAAATTTGATATAGGTAAAAATTACCATATATGCGAATGCTTTCAAAATTTTTCTTTGAAAATTAATACAACAGTTTTTTGGATTATCATAGCATATAGTGAAAAACGAAATTGAGACATATATAATTATAGATGGGGGAATCCCTTATACTAAATGGTATTGATTAAATAAGTTGCAATAAAAAACACATTGAAGAAGTAACTATTTATATAGCTTATTAAAATGATTTTCGCACGGAGCATCGATCAAGTTAAGGTTTAAGAAAGAATATGAAGTTAAAATAACAAAAATAACCCGATAAAATAAATTATATTAATTAATATTAATAATATAACACTGTAATTTGACACCTCTAAAGTTAAATTTGACAATCTAATATCTAAATATGAATGTTTCAAATAGAAAACACCTATCAATTGTATCATAATACGGTAAATATTTTTTATTTTAATATATATGCTTTAAAAAGATTTTTCTATATTCAAATTTTTGGAAATAACACTTTTTCCAGCCAATTTTATTTTAACCCTTTATATCGACATTAAATAAAATGCTTTAAACACATAAAATATTTTTTTCTAGAGATTATATTTTTAGATGATCCCCAACGAATTCTATTTGATATTCATTTAATATTTCTTTTCGCATTATATTTATAAAACTCAATGATAAGATAATCTACGTGTTTACTATTCAAAAAACAAATTATATGCTTCCCTAAATATATATGATTTTTTTTTAAAAACCAAAGTTTAATTCAAGGAACAAAATATTGTAAAAATTACTGCGATAAATTTTACATAATAAAATATAATTTAAGTCCACAAATAATAAATTTAAACAGCTTGTATGATAATATTAACTCGAACATAATATATCATGGAAATAATTGACTGTGCAAGCTTATTTGTTAATTTATTAATTGACAATAAAATTGTTTTAAGTAAAAACTATCATATATAATAAAACATAATTACCAGAAAATAATATTAAGCGTGAATTTTCATACTATAGTCACGAAATTGGATGAATATAACGAATTAAAATATTCTTAATAACCTTTTAATCATTTATATTTGCCTGAACAACGTTTTGTGATCAGTATAATGATGTATTTGACAGAATTATGCCTTTAGATAAAGCCTATTTATGCTCTAAATCTTAATTCTAAAAATTCCAAATGGATTGTTTGACAATTCTACACATACCTTTGTATTTTCAAAAGTCGAAGACATTAGTCTTGCTTACACCGAATATTTAATAAACTATGCTTATTTGTCAGTTGCACCTTTACGTCCTTATTGTTAGAATTATCCATAAAAAATGTTTCAAATCTAACTAGACAAATCAATATATTTATCTAACAACCGTAATTCATGGGTGTTTATCTCAACCTATAATATATTGATCAACATCTGATCCAAACAAAAAAATTATTTGAAAATAGAATTAGAAATATACTTGCATGATTAATTTAAATAAAAAAATAAAATCATTAAACCGTTGTTGTAACTATACATTTATCATGAAGTATGTATGATAAATTGGGTTTTTATCTTTGTGATTTTAGTTATCGTAACCAGTATTCTAGTGAATTAATTAAACATGGCCTATATGCATTATAAGGCAAATACACAAATATTTTAATTAGATATTACAATCAGGATTACTTGTTGCTAATTCAGTATCTTTTCTAATTTGTTTGTTGATTAATGTAAATTTTTTTATTTTAAAAACATATTCATAGTAGAAAACCGTATTTTCTACAAGGTTTTTGTCGTTTGAAAGTTATTTTCAGTTTTTATTCGCTTTTATACTATTTTTATTTTTGTATCTCACGTGTTTATCTATATTTTTTTATAATTTTGGCTGTGTAAATAGATAGATAACTCACGTTATAAAATTAAAAAAATTTCTTAGATAAGTTATTAATCTACTATATATGCACCTTTTGGTTATAAAATTATATGTTCTATATTATATGGATAAGGAATCATATTTTTGCTACATTTATAAAATCATTTCTTTTTTTGAAATTTTATAGCCAATTTGATTTAGATTTACCTAATGTGTTTAAGGAGAAAATATAAATCACTCGATAATCTTTGAATAAAATCTTATGGTTAAAAATTGTATCAACCTAAATAGTTCTAAAAAAGAGAAACTCGATAATATTTAAGCATTTGATTCGCAATTTATAATTGGCATAACAAATATATTATGCAGATAATCTTGTTCTAACATCCACCAATAATCTTTTGTGTCAAATAATATTTGAAAATTCCAGTTAATTAGCAATGGTTGAGTAGTATTAATATTCAAGCTAAGACCTTAATTTTGATGATTATAGATAAAAATTGGATACACATAAAAAAATAGTGCATTATTATAATGGCGCCCGGCTGCAATGGATACAGCAAACACTTCTAGACATATCGAAGTAATAGAAAGCTTTCAGCTATAAAAGTATACTTGATTGATGCGCTGAAACAATTTTACTCAATATTCGCACTCATGTGCAAGTAATCGAAGCCAATATTGGTATGATGGGATTATTTTTCTTTGTATTTGCGACGCTTAATGTGATCAACACCGTTAGTTTTTTTATATAAATACCAAAAGTTTGATATTTAAAGAACTGCAACCTATGAATAGATTCGATTAACATAATCCAGGAATTCTTATCTAGATTTTAATGTTTTCTATACCATCTGATTTATTTTTCGAATGACAATACAACGTTTTTAATTCATTTTTTATATATTTTAAAATTTTAAAGCGTTTTTCAAAAAATGAAAAAAATTACTGTCTTCTTAAATCCATAATTTTTTTGCAGTTCTATCTTTACATATTTACCCTGTAATATTCAAACCGACGTGTAGTATTATTTTAATCAAAATTATATGATTCTAAAACTTCTTTCAAATATGGTTAGTATTGCATTTGAGAATTAATAATATCATTCTCGCTCATTTTTATATATAAATAAAGCTGGCTTGAATAAAATTATTATTAAAATATTATGTTAAATCAATATTAAAATTCAAATTATAGCAAAAGTATGTATTTATTTGACAGAGAAGTTTGCAATTAAAAGAAAGATTAAAAAAAGGTATCATGAGTTAATTTATAAAAACCTGAAGATTACTAGATTGACTATATTTTTATATGGCTATAGAAGGTTTTAAACTTATTCGATTGAAGAATGTCGGAGAAAAATGTGAAAATTAAATGTAAAAGAAATTATAAATTCACAAATTTTTATTTTTAAAATAGAACATAAATATTCATAGTAAAAAATTATATGTATTTTTAAGATGAATGAAATATATCATTGGTATAAGGATATATTTAATTATAAAATTCGAAAGTTATGCCTAATTAAATTTCTTCCATGGTCAAAATTTAATTTTAAAGTTTAATTATATATATAATTATATTATAACACAAAAAAATCAGAAAAAAAAGGATAACGTTATATATAACTTGTATTTTTCTTTTTCATATTCACAACATAATATATAATATTGTTTCTAATTGTATATGAGCAGTTACTTTCCCATAATTGATATGTTAAAGTGTATGTTTAAATGTACAGTCTAGTAAAAAAATTAGATATTATAATTTAAAACAACATGTTTTAGTTCATATGCTAATATTTTCATATATCGCACCATACCCTATAGATTTATATTTTCGTGTTTCAATTATCCTTGAATTATAGATTTTAATAAACGCCTCATAATAAATAATATCGAAGTTGCAGAATCCGATTTTAAGCAAAAAGTAGTTTTAGAAAAGCTTAGATCCGATTGTAATATTAAGAAGGACGTCGAAATTCAAAAATTTTATCTTCAAATGGCGATAATAAGACCGGCAGAAATAAGCAAAGGTTTTTTCAACTTGATGAATGTTATTAAATACAAATCGATAGATTTAGTTTTGCGATCCAGAATGGAGAGCTAGAATTAGAAAGATGAAATTCAGACAGATAAGATCGATTGTTACGTAAAAAGGAGGAAAATTTGTTTGATGATTCAGATTTCTATTAGAAAATATTAATATAATTTCTGATTTTATAAATAATATTATTTCGGCAATGAAACTGTAAAAATATATTTTTCGAAATAAACATTTACAAAATAAAAATTTTAGTGATGAAAATATGTCAGATTGTATATTAGAAGATCAAAATGAAATTGTAGATAATAAAGAGCATACACAAGTTTCTTCTTGAGAAAAATCCCATTAGATATGAAAAATCTTATTTATGTGAGTTATAAAATGTTTCAATCTGATTCTCTAAACTTAGAAACTCTCACAATTATTATACCTTATCTGTGCAATACACTTTTTGATTGACAGAAAAACCGTTATTCTGGCTATAAAATCTATACGAAAATAAGCAAGGTGTCAATTTAGTCGATGGAATAGGGTTGGGAATAACAATACAAATTTTTGCTTTTATAGGGTCGATGTGCGCTTCCGAACAATTAAACATGTTTTAATTTATTCACCATCTACAGTTTTAAGCCATTAATTCAAAAAATTAAAAGTTTATTGTACTTTTGTATGCAAGGAAATTTTCACAAATCATATATAAGAAAATTGAGAAAATAATAATAGAATAAGCGAAAATTTCCGCTGTATGTCTGTTATAAGACACACTGATCATCAATTTCTTACCTAAAGCTTTTATATGTTATTCTTGATGAAAAAACAAATTAAAATAAAAATGCTATTTTTCACAAAAAATATAAGTCTTTACCGTTATAGCCGGATTAATGTTCTGGGACACACATTCGAAATGATTTAACGGTTTTGAGGCTGTTAATTGTATTATTTCTTTGCGAACGTGATATACATTCAGATTTTCAATATAATTTAGAGATTCAATCAATAAGAGCTCTTCTTTTCGGTGCGAATAATGAAGCCACTGAAAGTGCATAAAAATGGGCGTGATTATTAGAGCTCTAATCGAACCCGATATTCATAGAAGAATAAAAAATAGAGTAGAATGCATATAATCGTATGATTTGGTAATCAACAATATATAGAAAAAGATTTACCGAGAGTTATTCAAACAAATGATAAAAAAGAAAATAAATACAATATAATACAGAACAGGCGAAAATAGAATCTTAATATCCAATGCAATAAAAATTTTGTAAAAAGCAAATTTATTCACAGATTCAAATCGAACTGCCAAGAGAAAGCAAAGCATAAAGATTTTTATCTGCTACCGAAAATGTATGATATAATCGTATTTATAGATTTGACTGACTACCAAGAGCAAATTAAAAATAAATTAAATATGATTATTTTTATAAAATACGAAAAGCAGAACAAAAAATAAGGCATTAATATTAATATATTGAAAAATGCAATATATGAATTATAATTTGAAAAAAGATTCTGTTCTGAGCCCATCGCAAAAATTCAAATTCAGAAAAATCTAGTAAAATTTCAAAAAGAATATATATAAAATTAAATAAAATGAAGAAGAAGGTTTGAAAGATGAAAGTTCTGTGATTTTTATGAGTTCATATTTTTTTATTTGGAAGTAAGATATAGATAAATCCCGGCTGGTTATTGAAGGGTCATCAAAGTGGATAAAAATGGGGAAAGAAAAATAAATCAGTTCCTATATTATAATAAAATTTTGAAAAATGAACAAAAGATGATTAAAATTGAAGTTAATAAAAAATAATATTACAAAAGGGCGAAAAAACCAACCTTGGGGGCTAAACAAAAAAACATTACATTATAAGATAACAATAAAAAGGTTATGCATTTTTTTCGACAGCGTGTTTAAGTGGATTGGGATTAAGTATAAACAGAGCAAGTATATTGATTATTTATGACTCAGATTTTAATCGATTGACGAACGATAAGCAAAAGAAAGTGCATAGGGGTTCTGGCACAAAATGATATTGTAATATATATTTATGCATAATAATAATAGCAGAAAACTGAATAAAGGTTTTATAGATAACAAAGTTTTCAGAATCTAAGATTTCATCCTTTTTTAAAAGATGGTATCATTAATTTGTTTATACATGAAAAATCAAAGAAAATAAAGTGAAATTCAACATAAAAACATATATGTAAGCATAAGCGTAAAAGGCTAGGATAATAATCATGAATTGTGTTTTGTTCTAATTTATAATGTAGGTAACGAATTAAAAGAAAATTTAATTAAATTCAGAATATTATAAAAGTAGAATGGTAAAGAAATACTTGACTTTATAATGAATAAAGGAAAAATAAAAAGTCAAACTCACAGTCTTTTTAATTATTTCTTGATTATATTACGTACTAAATTTCAACAAAAACCTCGAAAAATCTTATTTTCAATATTTATTTATAAAAATAATAAATACTATGAATGTAATTAATAGTGTAAAGGTTTCATCGTATTTAGAATGTTTCAATCCGAATATTTTTTTTTCGATAATGTATACATGTATGAATTCATAACTTATCAAGCAAATTTTATTGCCACAGTAGAAAACATTATGCGCGCCCAACAAAAAAACACTATTGAATAAAAAGCATTGAAACTTAAATATAATAACTAACTATTTATAAATTTACATATATTAGCATTAAATATTTTTTTAGCAAAAATTTAACAATGCAATACAATATTTTTGTTATAAGAAAATAACAAAAAAAATAAAACGTTGCCAATTTGTAAAAAAAATTGCATATCTTAATATTATATATTTGAAATCATATTTTATATATTTGGTAAATTTTTATGGAAGAGAATTCTGTTGCAGAAAAAATAGTGATATAAGACCGTATATTGTTTCAATAATAGAAGTTAGGGATTAAAACGACTTTGTTATTTTTGCACCACTATAAACCTTGCAAAAAAATAGTATATTATATCTGTGTGACTATTTAAGATAATATATGCATAATAACGTATAATTTTTAAAAGATTATATAAAAGATGCTATTTTAGTGTTTTTTATTTATAATAGTTTCCTACAATATTAATCTATAAAATTATACCCTATTTCGAACCCAAATATAATTATAACAGCCCTGTTGACAACTTCAATAAAAATTTGCAGTTGTTCCTTTTTTTTTGCCTGATTTCTACCCTTTAATATCGATAACATGTATATGTAACACAAAGGTTTCAGCTGTATTTTTTTTAAAAAAAAATACACAGCTTTTCGTGTTTTTTAATATTCCGTAAACAGCAATTGAATATTATTCTCCTTCTATAGGCAACACAGCGCACTATTTGAGAGCATATGAGAATGAACAAAGTTTTGTGTTTTATATTAAAAAATCCATAAACACATATTGAGACGTAAAACAGACAAATACGAAACTGTTTATAACTGATATTTTACATTTCGGTAGTTAACCTTAAATTTTATAAAAGTATATCTGGTATATATTTTCTTTACTTCTGCGCAAAATCACTATTTTTTTTATTTTTCTTTCCGCCTCACATACAAATTTAATTTAAATTACATGGTTATAAGATAATCTACATCCAAACCTAAGTTTAAATTTTTTAGAAATATTCAGAATATTCTATATTTTATCTAATCTGTCAATTTCAAATTTTTTTTGTCGTTTGTACATTATTTTTAAAATATAATTGATCACATTTTTTTTGATGTGCTGTTTTAATTTATAAAATTTGAATTTGTAGAAGCAAAAATTTATGCTAGGCGATTGAGAAATAACATAAAATATTTTTTCCCTTTTCTTTACATTTACAGTCTTTGTCAAATTATTTTTTTTCATTCAAGACCTTTCTTCTGTTCTTTCCACGATTGCATTTTTTGTGCATGATTATCTCTAGATGAAAATAATATTTAAAAAAATCCTATTACTATGCCAAAAAATTTATTTTTGTAGCTAAAATAATATCAACAAGATATTTTTCGCTTAAAATCCCCTACCATTTTTCTGTTATTAAAACACTACCATGCCCGATAGATGAAATATAAAAGTCCCTAAATCTTTGGTTTAATGCCTTATCATATTATCATTATCGAAATTTCAAATTTTACTATAGAATACATGGTTTTTTGTTAATTTTATATTTCTTCAAATCTATTAATCTTGATTTGTAATACTACAGTATCTCAAAAATACAATCTGTTTAAAGATTAAAAATGAGATCAATCTGAATTATCGATTTTAACACGAAAAAATCATTATTTAATTTTTTTTTTTTTGTATTTATAAACTTTTATACGGCTAAACGTTAGTGCATTCTATATTTTAGTATTTATGGAATTTCCTGCGTAATAAAAGCAAGATTCTATTTTATAAAAGCAAGAATAAAATTCATAATTATACTTTGTAATTACCATTAATATGTATTCCACTTGACTTCTTCCAAGTTTTGATTAATACTAAACTTTTTAAAAAATAGTATAATAAGTGTCTAATAAAATTGTTTTGAATGACCTGAAAGTTTATCAAATATGTAAATTAACATTGAAAATAATAATATTGTAAATAAAGAGATTTTTTGGCGTTTGCTAATTTTATTATTATGTTTGTATGCTTAGTTGCAAAATTTAATTTTTTATTAAAATAAACTTAAGAATATTTGTTTAAATTTGCAATTTTGTTCATAAGATATAAAATTTATTGTAAAAAAATTAGGAATGACGAGTATTACCATTAATATTCTCTTAATTACACTAGGTATTAATTCAGAGATTTGTATGATATTTATCATCTTATTTTATGACCAGAATACAAAGAAACTAGTATTTAGATGTAATAGGGTTAAAAGCAATCAAAATATATTAGTGCCAACTTTTAAACCATTAGGTTTTTCAAAATAAATAACTGCATTTTTACGTCTTAAGATCAATTTTTAAACAACTATAAACGTAATATAACTTACAAATTAGCAGTAAAAATATGAAATAGCAAATCAAAAAAAAAATTCTGAATCTTATATAGCCTTGTTCCGTAATACATAAATTTAGTATTCTATATTTCTATGAATAAGAAAAAAATATATGAAGTATTCATAATTAAAATATGTAAAATTCTCTTTTTTATGTAGAAATCAGATTTTTTAAAAGGCAAGCATTGCCGAAAACTTACATCGATAAAATAAAGTTTTTTTTAAGCAAAAAATTAATGCTTGTTTTCAGATGCATCGTAATTATCATTAAAAATATTTGGATAAAAGGGTAATTCTATATTTTCATTGGTTTATTTCACATTTTATTTTTTTAAAAAGGTTTTGAACACAATTCGCTATGATAAACGATGAAATATCTATCAATCATAGTATTCTATAGCATAGATAATTTCACGTAAAGATAAAATTGGCTCTAGTTTAACATGAAAAAAATTTGTTAGCTAATAATATAAAAATAAACTGTTTTTTTCTATTATAGGTTAAATAAAAATACGGTAAGAAACATTCCAGAATCTATGTTTAACCGATATGAGCATTTGATTACAAAATTGAAATATTTATGGTATAAAATTTTCTGATTACTCAATAAGTGTTTGATTATTGCAGCCTTTAGATTTTCAGTGGTTTATAGAAAAAAAATCATCTAAGCCTAACTCGAGTCTAGAAAAATAATTATTGTGTCCATATTGATTCAAAAAGCCAAAGAAGATCTAAAAGCAACTATCTCCGTAAAATTTATTACGAAAAAAAAAACTAAATTTCGATTATTAAATTACGTAATAAAATTCTTAAGTGTGCATTTTATACCCTTTGCTCTAAAATATGTGAGAAAGTGATAAATTATTATATTCCATTGGAAATTTCAAGTTTTAACAATAAGTCTTAATCATTCTGACATTAATCTTATCTCATGGTTTTTTATATTTTGCAGATAGTACACAATTATGGTTCAGTAAAATATACTGACGGTCAGTCTGCACATCCAGTTGGATAATAAATCAAATCAATTGATTTTTTGTCTTTCACCATATATAAACATTATTATATGTTTTAAATTTTTTTTATTTGAGATTTCACAAAAAAAACAAATTATTATTATCATGCTATATTGATAGAATCAGAAAACACTCAAACATAATAACGAAAATATATAAACGGTAATTAATAAAAAAATTTAAACTAAAATACACGGCCAATTCTTGAATCATGTAGATTCTTATATTATTATATAATAAATATATTGCATTCAAAATATTCCGTTTTGCTCTTTAAATACACATACTCGAGATTTAAATCTATTTATAGAAAATTTCTACAACTATTATCATTACTTTTATTGTCTTTATCTTTTTGTAGCAATAATAATCTATTGCCAATCTTTTTTTTGTGTTAATATACCCACTTGTAAAGAGTATAGGAAAAAAACTTTAGTAAGCGAACATAAAAGAGTTTTAATGCAAGAAATGAATATTATGTCGTAGAAAAGCTCTTAAAACTACATAGTATAAAATAAATGCGAGAATAAAGCTGTAACTATTTCACTATAGATCAAAGGACTTTTTAAAAACCAATTAAAAAGAGTGTACTCGTCAGAATGTAAAAAATGATTTTATAAAATTATTGATGATATTTGCTGTCAAAGAAAAAAAAATGCATGTAAATAGTTAATGAAAATATTTCAAATGCTTAACGTGTTTTATATGAATAACTTGCACAAAATATTTGGTTATTTTATTTTCATTTCGAACTTTATTAAAAAAATGTATCTAGAGAAAGCTCAACGAAAAAAATTATAGAAATAAAAATTTTAGATCGCCTAATTGTAGAATTTTATATAAGTATCATAATATAGATTTTTAATTTTGCTACCATGGGTTTAAAAACATGAATAATAAATTTAGTGGTAAAGTGAAAAACATCTAGTGAATACATCCATACAGTCAATATATATAATTTTATATGCATTTTAAATAGAAATAAAGCGTGGAATCATATATTCATGTGCAATATATTAATCAAAGTGAAAATATCAATAAAAAATGTATAACAAACGATTTACTGATCAAGTAGGTCATCTTTTTTATTTTAATTTCGCAATATACATAGAATTAGAGTGTGTGGAAATAATATACAAAGTTTGTCTTATACTGAGTCAAAGTGTTTCTCTCACAAGATATAGCATCTTTTATATTATATGGGTATATTTTGAACTGTAGCATAAAATAAACTAGAAAAACAATTTAATTCTGCTATAAAATAATAGATACTATTCCATGTAATAGACAATAAATAAATAAATTAAGAATTTTGATGTTTTTTACGATTTTTATTATTTTTGTGCAGAACGTTACTTTCAAAAATTCCAAGTAAGTTCTAGTTCTTTTAATATACCATAATATATTACTTTTTTTGATATCTCTAATTATATTTTTTAATTTTAAATAAACGCATTTATAGTCCCTTTTATGCACATAAATTACAGCTTCTTAAAAATCCACGTTTTAAATATCCTCACTGCATAATTTCAATATTTTACATTATATTTTTAAAAATTATAATCTTTAAAAATACAATATTTGACTCTGATGTTATTCTCACATGTAAGAGGTGTTCATAGCTTCTTGTATATATGTTTACATTCTTTATGACAGCAAAAAATTTTTTATTAAAGTCAATTGTATATATATTTAATCTTTGAATTGATTCAAAATTCAATTTTATGATATAATGCCTTGGTTTAAGATGAAAAATAATCTTATAATAAATGAATTTCTATTCAAAATATTTTTGAGATGATAAGATTAATGACAAGATATTCTCTTTTTTATATTAGAAAATGCCGCATAATATTATCATGATATTTAAAACTAGATGTATCGAAAATTATAATTCTATAGCGTCACTTTTGCTTTTTTTTTTAAATTTAGATTTTTTTACGGCATCACTAAAAATTAATAGACAAACGTAAAAACATACTTTTACAGTTGATTATAATTCCCTGTTTTGATTTAGTGTATTATATTTCCTCTGGTACGAGCATTATATTATAATATAAACTTATACAGACGAGAAGCCAGCAAAATTACAGAAATTCATTCATTCGATCCTTATACGATATATACTGTTTAAATTTAGAAAGGGTTATCAAAACTTTTTTTTTTATAAATTTAAAAATCCTTTTCAAAAATTGTATTATTTACGCGAATATTTATTTCTTACAAAAAAACTTATTTTCAGAATTCTAAGTGATTTACAATTCCTGAAGTTTTATCCCATCTGTAAAAACTTACCATGTCATTTTTTTTATAGATTGAATTGTGCGATGATAAAACCAAACTAAAAACAAAGATAGTTCTATTGATGTACAATCAGGTCAAAATTGTCGTTTTTAACATTTTAATTATTCTTCAATTAAAAGTTTAAGTCGAGGCTGCTATATTTATATTCAAGATCAATAAATAAACCGTTCAAGGTACTCATATTTTTTTGGCATGGCGATTTATACATTTTAATAAATCTATGAATAAACTAATAAATGTCTTAAAAAGACCTGTGGTACTCAGTATTCTCTATATATAGGCTAAAACGTATTTTCTTGCTACTGAACAACTTTTTTGTTGCAATATTAGATGTAAAATATTACATCGATTAAAAACATTTGCCATGCTTGATGAACCCGGTGTACTTGATAGATTGATATTAAAAGAATCGGTGAGCTTAGAAATTACTAGATACACAAATTTAGAGAGGGATCTGATTTTTAGTTTATGATGTAATCCGCGAGAAAAAGGCGTATGTATTTTTTTGTGACGTGATAATGCGAATTTAGATAATTAAAATTCTATTTTATGATAAATAATTCCCTAATGCAGCCATTTTTTCCAATGAATGGTGTTATAGTCAAATTACACAGTTTAATTATTCAATTATATTGAAAACCATAGTGGATATTTTATGATCCTCTAAAAGGCGAAGGAATATACTTTTGAGATGGCTAAATAGAGTGTCTATGTTTTAGAGCGTAAAATATACACTACAAAGCCTTGAGTAGTTTTTTTTATTGCATTACTTAGAACGATCAGAAACCATTATTTTGATCTATTTGAATTATATTTTAAGATCTAAAAAAATTGTATTTAAAATTTTTTTATAAAGCTTTATACATGGACCTTGCTAAAATATATCTCAAAATCCGTCATTGCATTTCCTTTTATGTTATCACGTGCAAATTGTACCAGTTGAAGGCAAATTCTTAAAATTTTATTTTGACATGAAAAGAGCGAAGAATCCTAGAATTTACATCATTAGAAGGCTAATATTAAAATTTGAGTTAAATGAAGCTAAAAAATTCGAAACAGAAAAAAATCGAATAAATTATGACAGAGTAATCGATATCTACCCGATAAAGAAACCAGAATCTAAAAAAATATCCTAGGTGAATAAAATAGCCGATATATATCACCGGAATACATTTTTGTTTTATTAATAGTCTTAAAAAATATAAATTGATTTATAACATATATAGAATAGATACATTATTTAATCAATGTAACTTATTTACATATATTGTATAAAATTTCAGAAATTATAATATTACTTCAAACAGAAATTTTCACGAAACATACAATTGTTGAATTATACCCATGAAATATGAGAATTCTCTATTTATATCGTTTTTTATCTAACTTTTCGATGAAAATAAATATATCATGATTTTAAGTAACTTTATAATCAACAAAATATAGACTCAAAAGTTAAATATGCGTCCTTTTATACATATTTTTCAGTTTACTTCATTATTAAATAAATATAATACATTGAATTTTTACTGTTGTTTTATTTGAAATCATGCTAATAAAATAAATTAAAGCATTATTTTTCTTAAATATAATAATAATAAATTTATTTATTTTTATCTGCACATTTTGGCCATATAATACTAATTATAACTTGACCAGTTGAATATATTTTTATTGTAATTTAAAACTTCAACAATATAAAATTCACATGTGAGCTTGTAGAAACTATATATACCAATATAAATATGATTATCTGGTCAAATAATAGTTAAAATTTTATTTACTGAAACTTGGAGAACAATTAAAAATTTTAAGATCTGTAGAATCCCATATTATATACAATATCTTTTGTATATGAATTTACTGAAAAGAAAAATAGTTGTAAAAAGTGACTAAAATGCTTTAAAAAATCCCTAACACATAACATATCCAGAGAAAATAGAAGTATTTTAGGTTTTTGAACTGTTTCCAGCATAAGAAAACCCCTTGACTTATCAGCAAGTATACATCTATGTGTAAAGCATGTTTTTTTTGCATATTTCTAATCGCGAACAGTAGAAACGAATTCATTCCTTCTATAGATTGACGGCCAAATATGAGGATGGATACAATTCACGGGCAAAAATATTACTAGGGATGTTCATGGTGAGGTTTCGAAGTGCAAATCTGGTTTCCATAGTAGTAGCGAACTTCTTAATAGAAATAAAAAACATAAATTATATTGTAAATACAACCAGATTGTAAAATTGGATAAAATAAAAAGTTTTTAAAACAAAAATTACACATTATGTAATGAGTTGGGATGTAAAAAATATAAAATTTCAAAATAGAAATATAAACAGAAAAAAATTTTACATGTTGAGGAACAAAAAACTAGACGTAGTGGAGGTTTGCATGCAAGCCAAAACACTTTACAATGTACATCACAGAGATAATAATAGCAGTTAATGTAAATATCTATCTATTAGTTTCGAAACATTTAAAAAAAGGTAACTTCGTCTTAGTAAATGGAATTAAGGAATATAGAAACACATTCAAAAAATAATCATCATTCGTCCATTAAAGAGTTGGAAATATCAACTAAAGTTGAAGTATGCACACAAATGTAGCTAGAATTAGTGAGTCTATAAAGAATCCATAAAATTGGGGATGATTATAACAAGGTGTATTGAAAGAATTAATGTCAAATTTATTCATATATAACAATGTTAGTTTTGCTAGAAAAATAAAGAAAGCTTTTTTTCAAATTACTGTCTAAGATTTTCTTTATGTCATAGATCAAAATGGATTTTACTTTTCGCAAGATTTACAGAATATTTTATATTTTACTAAAGATAAACCTGATAACATTAATAGAAATTGTATAACAGTATCAACAATCAGACTAAAATGTAAACCGAGAATTATGATTTATTGACTATGAAACAAATACTTATGTAACACATTATATACAGAAATCGTACATAAGTCATAAAGTGAAAGGAAACGATCTAAAAAACCATTATTTGTATGTCATGGATGCAAATTGAAGCTAAAGCATACGCACAAATATTGTATTTTATGATACCTGATATTAAATATTACTAGAAACTTGAAAATGTGTTGAGAAACGAAATAATGCCGACTAAGTTAACAGAACTATTTACTGATTATGTTCTATGAACCGATTTGAATTTCACAACAACAAATTAAAGGGTAAAAAAGTTATAATCCCCTTAAGTAAAGAAAAAACATTATATAATTACATCAATATGTCTATAGATCTATTTGCATTTTATTTTTTATTGATATAAAATCATGCATTTAATTCGTTTTTTTATTATGTTCTAAATAAATACATCGATCAGAACAGATAGTGGCAAACACAATAGAATCGTTTCATTCTGTATTTTGAATATCTCTTATAACTTTTGAAAAGATCATATTATTTTATCTTGATGTGTAATATAAATTAGGTTAAAATATAACGCATATGATGCCTCTGATTAGCTAATTAAAATGGCTATTTTATTTCTATTATTATTGAATGTTGAATATGATCCTTATGTATGATCATTAGAAATATCAGCTTCATGGAATCATTATTTAATTTTGATTTATGTTATATTACTAAATTATTAGAACTATCTTTTATTGAAATTAAAACCATGTATTACCAAAATTGTCTTAATAAGCGTAGAATATGCTGGTATGTCACAGGATTGAATAAAAAACCAGGTACTAGTTTTCAACAGATCTTGTATGAATTAAAATTGTCTTTTGGAATTTAAAATAAGATGCAGTGCTTTTAAACTTTTTATAGGTGGTGTTACATCTTTAGAGGCATCTATTTCAAAAAACTGGTGTAATTCTGTTCTATTTACATCATCATATATATTCATTTTCTTATCATCATAGATCACCGAAGCGGTGATTAGAATGTAAAACTACTATACCTCGATAACAGAGTCTAAAGCATTACAGTAAAAATTATCATATTTTGGTGCATTTGACGCCATATAATTAAAATATTTTTATTTTATGTGGAAAAATCATTCATAAATTTTCCTGCATCATTTTTACAGCAATTGTTTTGTGGTGTAGTGCAACAAAATGAAGGAAAATCTAGAAAAATATTATTTTTTTTATGTTAAATTACAGAGTTCGTGACTTTATAACATTTTTTTATAAAAAAAGAAAATATTATTGATCTATTTCTATTTCTTTAATTTTATGCAGATAATTTGTCTACCTTTGACTGCAATTTTAAGATAAAAATTTCACAGATGGGAATTATATATTGAACTTCATTGGTTTTATATGCACCCATGTAAAAGGATATATGAATTGTAGACATTAATATTGTTATATTACACATATAATTACTGTTCTATTGAATTTTATTCTTTTAAACACAAGAATTTTAAATGAAGAAAGTTCGGATTCTACCAGAGTAAACCGTCTATAAATGAAAATCTTTTGTAAAAATAATATGTACACATAGATTAAATTCAGAAGTAATAAAAAAATTTTAATGTAAGATTTTAAAATTAAATTTATTATGCATCATAATTACATAATGATAAAATACAGGGAGAATTCATTAAAAAAATGATTTTATGCTTATAAAAAGATCATTTTTTTATAGACTACTTTAATTACAAATTAATCATCATGCACAGCCTCAATAGCAGGGGCGTTTCCACCAATTTTCCCGATGGTATTTGGAATTATGTGAAACATTAAATTCTGATGGTTCACAAAGCGGGTCATTTAAAACAAGATCTAAAAAACTGAGGATATCAAATAAGTTCGCATCATGCCAGTAAATGAAAATTTGAAATAAAATCTTCATATTTATCGGCGTTAAAATCTTGTAAATTTTCGAATTCTTCGGTATTATATTGACCAGTCTCTTTATTAAGTACCTTAATCTTTGTAAATATTTTCTTACCATTAAATTCACCATTGATTTCCACACCAGTGACATTCTCGCCATTTACCATTCGAATCTCTCTATCATAAAATATACTATGTTCTAGTGGATAATGTGGAGATTTAGTAATTGCAACAGCTTGTGATTCATTTAGGCTTATTGTAACGGGTTGCAACCTGTTGTTTTGAGTGTCTCATAGAAAGCATGGCTACAATTAGTGTTGCTATCAATTAAAAGGGTACGTATTTTATTTTAATTATGGAACAGATAATACGAAATACCAATAATGAAGCATAAAAATTATATTTCATTATTAATGCTCACAGTGAATTTCTCTATTTTAGTTTTGGCAGATTAAATATCTTTTATGGAAGGATAATGTCTCTATTTTTCATTTTAGGTTTGTCCATTAAATTTATTCAAAGTAAACAATTTTTTTTGATGCTTGAAGACCAAGGCAATAATCATATTGTTCTGTTTAGAAATTTAAAGTATATTTATTTATCAAAGAAAATATAGATATGTCAATCTTAATTAATTATAGGATTTAAAAAATTTGAATCAACAAGAAACATATATATTTTGAATTTAGAAAATAAATAAAATAAAATCGCAACATAACATAAAATAAATTGCTAATAAGAATATTTGTTATTCCATAAGCATCAAAAATATAATTTTTTCTTTTAAAATAACATTTACAGCTATTAATTTTATAAGATAATTTTTTTAATCCACTGCTATAATTTTAAGCTCACTTACCTAACTAATCCAAATCTTGCTATATTATTATGGATATAACAGCTATAATTTATCAGCTGATTTGTTATTTCGGGTTAACGGTTATTTTAAATGTTCTGCGATCTGTTCTATTTATAGTTGAAAAATTATTTTTATTAAGCTCAGTTATAATTTTGAAATCATGCGAAATACTAAAAAAAAATTGTCGAAAACAGAAAAAATTATATTTATTAACCAAAAATCTTCTATTCCTAGTCTTCCATAATGATTCTTACACGATTTTGGAAGGATCAGTGATGAAATCAACTATAGACGAAAATATACACAAGTAACGAATTTTTGTTTACCCTCTATTTTAATGTATTAAAAAATAAAAATTTAATACGCGAAAGGTGTTTTATAAGCTTAAACTATTTAAATATAAAATTTCTTGCATGAAGAAAACGAATATTTATTTCTTGTATGTTGCCATCTATATAATGTGATTCTTTATGATACTGCAAAATTATTAATGATTAAGAATCTTCTCAATATTATAGCTCAAAATACATAACAAAAAATTTATACAAAAACCGAAATCTCAAATGGATATAATATAACAAGAGAGATTTATATCACTAGGTAGTTTGATTTTTGGCTATGAAGATTTGTATAAGAATACTTTAAAATCGACCTTTTCGAAGACTTACATAATTTAAATTCTGCTTCATTATCTTTACGATATTCAGAGCATCCTATTCTTTCAATACTTATTATTTCAAGTATTTTCCTTAATACTATGTTTCTGCTCAATGAAATTTATATCGACGGTAATTTAAACAAGATTTATTATATAATTTTCAAATCAATCTGCCTTTTGATCTATTATATTATTTTAAGTAATCTATGCTAAAGTAAGCAAAATTCTATTTCACATAAATATTTGACTACTAGATAAGAATAAATTTTTATTTATTTTTCTGTCAAGATAATTTTCTTTTGAAATTAGAAAAAAATCACACTTCTATAATATTACGGCTCACATAGTCTTGACAGTGAAATCTGACGAGTTCCATTGGTTATATATGGTCATTGGCTTAATATATATCAATAGGTTCTTAAAGGTATCTAGAATATTATTTTGATAATTATGGATGCAATAGTAACCAAAATAAAATTATATATACCATATTTCGTAGTATCTGATTGTGTGTAGACACAAAATACAAACATTTTCAAGTATAATTGGAATTATCAAACTGATCAAGGAATACATCAAATTAGAGGGCCAAATAAAAATGATAAATAAATATGCCTTGAATAGAAAAGGATATAAAATAGCATGCAAGAAGATATGATAAAGATTGTCGATGATGTGTGCTCACAATAGAATATTTAAGTATGCTTGAAGAAAAACATTAAAGTTTTATTATAGAAAATAAACTGTGATGAAATTTATAAATTATTGTTTGTGGATATAGGAAGATGATGAAATGGGTTGTATATTCATGTAATAATCTTTAAAGAGCATACTT
This sequence comes from Rhyacophila brunnea, assembly GCF_057557595.1. Lineage (NCBI taxonomy): Eukaryota > Metazoa > Arthropoda > Insecta > Trichoptera > Rhyacophilidae > Rhyacophila > Rhyacophila brunnea. Next base: position 1,070,085 of record NW_028233370.1, on the reverse strand, counting down.
GAGATTTGATTGAATAATATCAAATAGTAAAATCAACAATACCTATGAACAAAATATTAATAAATTGTTTTATAGCCCGTTTAAATGAAGTTAAATCCATAGCGTTTCAAATTGAAGTCAAAGATAAATATTAGAACTTTAGCAATTTTTTTTTGATGCTTCAAATTTTTCACCCTCATTGGGATATTACATCTAAAACTATTATCCAATAAAATAATAAATTGTAAAATTGTTAGGTATTGATCGAATGTAACGTTATAAAGATATAATTTGGTAAAATTATCTTAATTACATTAAATATGGCTACTCTTCACCTCAATGCAAAAAACCTTAAGAATTGCACAAAGATATGTTCTAAGTAGAAAATTATATTAAAAAACCTTTTTTTAATCTATAATTATGGCAAATTTTCGTATTTATATCTATAAAGTAAAATTTAAGTATTTCCTGAACCAAGCTTTAGAAATATAGTGTACTATTTTGCGAATTCATATGCCATATACCAAATGAAATATTTATGTTTTTGGCGATTTTTTTAAAACTAGTATTAGGTAGAAAATTATGCTATCTTAATCATAATTTCAGTCATTCTTAAAGCATAAAATATATCATTGCGTCAACACAATTTTTTTCGAAAAAATCATATAGGGTGATTTTAATATAGAATACTCGAAAGGATTATTTTGCTGTTAATGCCTTAAAATATTTATATAAAATATAATATAATTTCTTTTGATATCTTGTAAGAAATTGTTTAAATTATACTAAAATATTTATATATTAAGATAAATGATATGTATATTTATTTATTAAAAATATCTATTTAGCCATATACTGTATGATATGGAGAAAAAAAACATTTAATATTACTACAAAAGCAAATTAAATGCAATTTAAAAATCTTTTTTTAGTGATTCGACCATTAAAATTATTATATAAAAGGGTAAAAAGATCAAATATGGACAAATTAAATCAAAATTTATCATCTACATTTGTCATGTTTTAGTAATATGTAAAGTTTAAAAATTTATGCCTATGATGTTGTTATTTTTGTCGGTGATATTTATATATACATCCAAAAGTATATATGATACGACATTTTTTACTCTATAAGCAACTGAAAAATTCATAAATTATATTATTACAGTATTTTAATAAATTATGTGTCACAGAAGAAATTAAATCTGTTTGATGGACTCATTATAGAGAAGATCAATTACGCCTTTATGTCGCAAAAAAAACAGTTAGATCGCAACAATTATGAATGATTCGTGTGGTTCTTCAATATCCAAAAATGCCTAAAATGTAATACAATCAGTCAAACGTGACATAAACAACAGAAAACGAAAGATAAGAGTCAAAAACAGGTCAATTTACATCAAAAAGAAAAATTCGCGTAATACAAAGATTATATAAAAATAACAAGGATTTAAAATAGACGTGAATGGCTATAGGGGAATAAAAAAAAATATTGTTTATACAGCTTCCTGTTAAATTGTCTTTTTACGCATAAAAAACATAATTCTAGAGTATAAAATATCATATTTAATATAACTTTATGCAAAACTTTATATTTATTTGTGTTGTTTTTATATTTTCGGCATAAAAATCACATTTATAATGCAAACCTTTAGTAAGCTAATTGAGTTGTAATGATCCGTAGATACAAATACTAAGTTTTGTTATATAAAAATAAAATCTATTGCGGAGTCAACATTATTTTATAATCTATGTATAAACTATTGCATTTATTTACATACTTTATTCATATGAATTTTCAAGTTATCTTTTTTATCAGTAAACAATATGCCTAATTTTTTGTATTTTCATAAATATAATGGATCTTAATGCATTGTTTCATTTTAATCTGAAATTTTTTTTTAATATTATTATTATATCTTCATGTCTAAATGTAGACAGAAAATAATATTTAAGAAATCTTTGCATCGTAAATATGCTAAAAAATTATGCTCTGGATTTAAAAAAAAATTTATTTAAAAATTTTGTGAATTATTATAAAATTAAAAAAGTGTACGCTATATTATGTTGAAATATTTTTTCAGATGATATACCGGAATTTTTTTTACTATTAACTTGCATAATTAGTTTAATCTATAGTTTTTAACTTTAATTGGGTTATTTCCTTATATTAAATGGAAAAAACAGAATTGTAGGGATCTTTATTAGCGCAAACACATTTAAATCATTGTTTTTTTACGATTAAATTGTAATTTGATCCTTAAAAAAATATTTTTTTTTGTTTAGAGGTTTTAATATATTGCCGTTATTATTTCTTCTTCAAAAAAACATAAAAAATCATGTGTCACCCAATAAATATTTTTTATTGGGGATTTTTACGTTTATTGGTTTTATTTGGCAATTTAAGCTATAATGATAACATATTGAAAGAAGCAGATTATTGCACTATCATTTATTATAATTTAAATACAAAAGCAAAAATTATTTATCTTGAATATCATGATTGCGAAATTCGTTTTAAATATGCATATAACGCCCTCAAAAAAGGAAAAATATTCTATTACTGTATATGATGAATATGCATTCAACAAAAGTTAAATATGTATTATTTGCAATTCTAAATTATATTTACATTTATTAATCGATACGCATATGATTCACGGTCATGCTAAGGGTGTGGAATATATTCTATTCTCTTGTATAAATAAAAAAAGGTTTATTTGCATGCTGTATATATAGAAATCTATCTCTGATTCGAATATCATTTCATACTACATATTTTAATTTGCTTCGAAATGTATTTCAATAGCTGTAAGGTATGAAAAATTTAATCTTTGTATAAAAATATTCCTAAATGATAATTACCAACTAAATTAAATATTTATGTGTACATAATAACATAAAATCAATGAATGTAAATTGATTCTTCTATATAATGCACTTGAATATTAAACAGTAATAGGTAAAAAAACCACGTCATATTTTTAATCGTTAAATCGACTAAATACTAGCCTTTATATCAACTGAATGAATAAAACATAACTGTAAACCAGAATTCATGATGCTTCGATTTTAACTTTATCTGTAAACGGTAAAACTAGCATTTAGATGTTTAAATTCGACACAGCTTGACAGATTTAAATATATTAAAATTTCATGTTTATAACCCTCGGATAACGCAAAGTTTGGTTATAAATGTATAATATTTCGTATTTATCAGCATATCTTTGCTTTCTAAATAGAATAAAAATATTATAATTATATAGTACCATTAAACTTCAAAATCGCCTTTGAATTAGAACGGGCATCAACACTAAAAAAATCATAATCCATTGGTAACGTGAAGTAAGTATATTTTCACATCTTTTGAAAAGTTTGTTGGGTTGAAATATTGTTTTATGGGGGTAGCTTTTATTGGATTAATTCAATTCAAATATAATGTATCTCTTAATCTATTAAAACTAAAAAAAGACAAATACTTACATGCAAAATTTAATCTAGTAATGTAAATATAACAGATAGAATTTTGTCCGTAAAATACTTTGTACGATCAATACTGCATTTTATATGCAACAATATCTTTTAGTATCTACAAGGTATTAATTTATATGTCTACATTTCTTTGAAAATATATACTTGTCTAAAAATTATCCCAACCTACAAATATCTTCTTATATTTGAATAGAATTCTCTGAACAGCCTATATTATATCTTTTGATTTTGTTTGATTCATCACAGTCTATCACGTAAATGAATAAATTGAAATAGTAGACTTTTTAATAAGAAAGATTATGATTAGAAATTAATTTATCGGAAATTTCGTGATTTTTTATTCAATAAGAGCATGTAAAATTAATATTTTTGCAACCGTTTATCTAATTTGGTTTTTAGTTTGAAATGATGCTAAATTTATAAAAATTATATTCAACACCAAAGATATTTTCTTAAGTATTGAGAAGAACATCTTAAAAGTTAGCGTTTTCATAATCTGGATTTTGCTTCTTTCTTTTTCCAAAATAAACATCAATTAAAATTCGATGCTTATTCATTACATCGTAATTACGCATTCAAAAATGATTTTAAACTAATGCATTTCAATTACGTCACAAAAGTATAATTTTATATTTATAATATAATAAATTATATTGAAAAATTAATTTGCACAGATAAGAATAAAAAATATCTTGCTTTCAATAAAAAATAAATCACAAAAACGAAAAATATACTGTTGTGTGATTGTTATCATATCAACATTTATGTGAAAAACCATTTCTGCCAATGATTTAAAAGAATAGAGATCGCAGAAATATCTATTTAGACCATATGTCGGCTTATATAATTGCAAGCCTCTTATACTTATTCTGATTTATAAGATTTTTTTTGTGAAATCTTTTTAAAATAATGTAAGCACAATTATTATTTCAAATTTATCACCGGCATTATATATTACAAATATTATTAAAGGATTTATTTTTTCACACCATTAACGATTATAGTGATATGAAATTTCAATTCTTATCTATCATGCTTGTTTTTAATATTTCTATATGATGTAATGGATTTTTTAATGCTATTTCTACATTTAAATATAGAAATCAAACGTAGTTACGCAGTTTATTATTTATAAAGAAAAAAACACAACTGTTTTTGAATAAGAAAAAACAAGCAATGCAAAATTATAATGACCTTAAGAAACATCAAAGACTAACTTAAGATTTCTATAGAGGTCAAATTTGCTATAAATATCAGCTAGTGAAGTGGTTGTATAAAAATGGATACTTTAAAAAGATAATATTTTTAAATATCGTTTTATATATATTTAAAGGATTAAAACAAAATGCATAAGAACTATTTTATATAGAAACCATAAGGATTAAAATGAATGTAATTATATCAAAAAAAAATTGTTTTGATATTTTGTATTTGATCAACCTATGAAATAAAAAAGATAAAATTCCTGTCATTATATGGATAAAATTATAGAAAATCTAAATAGATTGTAAAATTCATATAAATTTATTCTAGATATAATATAATTTACATTCCCATCCCAACAATTTTTTTTATGATTAGAAACTAATTATATAACCAAAGATGGGTATATTGATAAATAATCATTTTAGGATAATAAATTACAGTTTTATAGGATTTTGATGATTTTTTGCGCATATATTTACAATTTAGATTATCTGTAATTTAAAGCATATATAGTGATCAATTAAATTAAATTAAATCTAAATAAAATAAATTATTAATTATAATACCATTAAATAGTCGACAAAAAATTATGACCAAAAGAAAATATTTTCCTGACTTTCTATATCTATTTTTTTTATCTTGTTTTTATGGTACATATTTGAAATAAAGAATGTATATTTATAGGTAAATTATTGTTTTTTTTTCGGTAAAATTATATAAACTACACTTTCTAGAGGTTTTAAATAAATAGATTAATTATTTTAATTTTATGTTGGATCTTTATAGAATAATAATTTCAAATTTTTCATTAAATTGTTTAATTTTAAATTATTTGGGATTTAAAAAACCAATCTGAACTAATGCGAAGTGAATTTCTCGAATAAATGATTTTTTGATTTTTTTAAATCTCTTTAATAACTTTGTAAAAAACGAATATCAATTTTTTAGTTTTATGTTGGCTTGAATTAAAATCATCTAGATCTTTTTTTATTTAATCAAATTATCTTATAATATTTTAAAAAACAATTTTAAATTTCGTCGATATTCATTATTTTTGCTGTGTATTTGCATTTTAAACGTCCTTTGTTTATAATATCTTTGGATATCTTTTGTGCATAAAAATCATGCATCAAACAAAGGCCCTGCTTAAAAATATATAAAGTTGGTGAACATTTGGCTTTAGATTTCACTGATTGATATATAGGTTTCACGTGATTTGTGATCTTACTTCTCGTTTTAATATATTTGACAGCTTTCTACTTGAACATTTTTACTAGGCCTGAAGCTTAGTCAAAGTTTAACAATTAAAAAACATGATGTATTTTTCGTGCCTAAGAAGAATTAGATAATTTGTACGAACATTTTATATTACAAAAGAATTAGAAGTCATTTTGATTCGATAAGGACATCCAGACATTGACTTTGGTTCAATTTCATTTTAGTAGTTTTTTGATTTCACCACTAAAGAAAAAGTAACATAAAAAAAATTCAAAGGTTAAACTAGATATCAAAACCTAGATTTTTACTTTGAGTTTTTTTAATGGCGCAAAAATCGGTTCAAACGGCGAGCAAATTTAATTACTTTAGGTTATAGACAGGTGATCATATATGCAACTACCATAGAAAATATATTTTTCACAATTATCTTTCAATGTGTAATCTAGCCCTAAGTTTTATGGTTATATACCTATTTATGTAATATTTACTGTAAAATTGCAAATACATAAACTAGGTTTTTACAATAATTAAAATAGACCTTGTTTCGAATTCTGATGTGTTTAATTTACTATGCATAGATAATATAAAAGCATTGTTTTTTTACTATTTATTCAATTAAATTCAAAGAAATAAAATGCAGAAAATATAATTGTAAATATTCAATGATATATTTTTGCAAATATGGTTAAATTGATATAGAAATGAATCTAAAATTTTCACTATTAAGTGGTCTAAAATATAAAAACCGAGAATAATTGTTAAAGGTCAGCAAACGATATTCAGTATATAAATAACATTAAAAGATTCCAGATATTAGGCCTTAAACGTTGCTTTAACTAAATGAACTACGCGTTATTAAATTAAATATGACCGTTATATTTATTCCAAATTATAGGAAAGTAAACTATCAACATGTAACCCCCCAAAAAAAAACATTAATTTTTAGATTAATAAAATTTCTATTTCAAAAAAAAAAACAAAAAACATAAAACAATTGATATGATATAACCTACATACACTAATACTCCACTATATACAATATTCATTTATAAATATTTGTAGAGCAAGGAATGATAAAAGCTTGTTAATCTGCTTTTATGTTTAGTTTGTCGTGGGTAATCGCCTAACTTAGAAAAAACAAACACCCGATCATTATGTATAATATATATAATATAAATTGTAATGGATAAAAAAAAAGTTTAACAGAATTGTAAAATAATGATTTTAGAAAGAATGAAAGAGAATTGAGATTCAAAAATAAGTACATGGTTCCTAGAAATCGGCGGTGAAAAAAAACGGCTCGCGAATCAATGTTTTCCGTGCTAAATTGCTTTTACATTAAAAACTTGCATTTATCATAATTTGTTCTGTCCTGTTTGCTATATATTTTTAGAAAAACTTCCTGAATATTGCAATGTTGATTTTAGACACCTATGTCGAATCAACTTGTGTGCAAAATTTCGACCTGCAGTATCATTTAGATTTGTATTTTTTTAAATTAGTAATTATAGTCTGGGAAAGTGGTACATTACATATCAAAACATTTGCAAAATATCATTTTTTTGTAAGTGCTAAATCTTCTGCTATTTCAGTATGTTCACAATGTAGAAACGATATTAGAAAATATGGAATGATTTTATATCATTATAATCTAATGTTAAAATAAATGGCGTTTTGTTGAGAATAATATTATATTCAGTGATAAATAAATGTGATAACAAAAATAAATATACATTTAATTTATAGTTCTATTATTTATGGAATTTCGCACATAATTACGTATGCGAAAAAAAGTTCTTCCAATATTTGCATCGCAAAAATATTAGCCTATAACTAATTGCAGTTAAATCTATCATTCCTTTTTTGCTTCCTATAGGTATAAATATACTCATTCTATAAAATAATTGACATATTTGGATTTTTTTATGGTACCGTTCCTTTTTATGCTTAAAATTTGTTATTAAGAACTATATAAGCAATTTGCTTTACCAAAGGAAATATTTGAAGAATATTAAAGAAGTAGAAAATATTTATAAATACCGTTATTTATATAAAGATTTGTATATATCAGAAGCCAAAAAATCACACAGATTCATTCGCTTTAGCGCATGTGTACAAATTTTTAATATACTTTTAGCAGCTGTTACCCCAGAAGATATACAGATTATATTAAGTGATCAGATTATTAACGTCTAAGTATCATACATGGCTCACGGATTTGCTTAATGTAAATTTTTTTGAGCTGTGTCTGAATAAAAAATGCTGAAATTTATATTAGATGCGATATTTTTTCTCAAATCGAGCGTATAAGATTGTCATATAATAGCGGATTTGTATTTTCATATTAAATGTCTTATTAAAATAATTTTAGCTCACATACATTGCAAACGAATATGAAAACGAATATAGGTTATTAATATTATCCAGATCTATAGTAAATAATTGTGTTTTAGTAACTTCTAACTTAAAATTTCAAACATCATAGAGCCTAAAATAATGGTTATACCTTTTTTTCACACATAAGACTTAGTTTCATCTAACAGAATATAATCAGCTTGTTATTTTTGGATTAAACAAAACAACCATATTGTTCTTAAATTTCATTGTAGACAGGCTATGAATTCCTTATAACATGAAATGTATATAAATTCTGTCAATACGCATTTCATATTGAATTATATGTTTATAAATAAAAGTAAACCAGAAATTTTTATTCGTTTCTATTCAGAAAAATCCGATGATAGAATAGTATTTTCAAAATTTTAATATTAGATGAACAAAATGTTCAGATTTTCCGGTAATCCGGTTGCTTTGTATTAAATTAATTGACATTTATGTATCCATAAACATTTTTAATCATACAAATGTATTATTTTATTAAAAATAAAATTTTTTTAGATATTTTTTCTACAATTTGGAAGACAAAAAAGCTAACCTATATTAACAAAAAATTTGTATATTAAAAACTAATACTGACAAAAAAAAACCCCCAAAATTTTGACAAAGTACTAGACAGTTGCACAAACTAAAAATAATATCTAGTCCAATAGCGCGAAAATTTGTCATATCGTATAAATGTTTTCTCGAATTTTATTTTATTTGAATAAAAAATATAATCCTTTTAATTTTAGTTTAACTATTTAATGTATTTATACCAATAGTTATCATGATATTAATGGAGAATTTATATTGTACTCATCATTATAAATTTTTTGTTCTGGTAAAATTAGATATGCAGCAATTAAATAATTTTTAATATTATATCCATATTGTGTAGCTTTACTACTTAGAAAAAGTCCACCGTAAGAAAATATATATAAAAGTTACACGTAGCTGACTTATTATGTAAAATTAAGGTTTTACAAATGCAAACACACTAAATCGTAGTTAACATATCACATAATTTTATTACATTATAGATATTTATATCTTGTATAAACAGATTCAAAAAAAGAAATATATATCTTGCTGTAGCTCATATGTTAAAAATCATATTAAAACCAGATTATGTACCTTGAAAAACCAAAAAAACGCGTATTTTAATCTATTCTTGAAAAATCATTTATGTATTTTCATATGAAAAACCTCATATAGCAAGTAAGACCAATAAAATTTGCGAAAACTAATGCATTTAAATATAATTTGTACATCAATTATAATTTTATAGTATAAAAAAAATATTTTCTCGGTTTATTACACTAATGATATTAATTATATCAATTAATTCATGACAAAAGAAATATTTAACATTTAAAATGCTAACAATTCTGTGATTATAAGAAAATTCAATTTCATAAATTCTAGTATAATTTTTAACATATAAATATATGTGTAAGTTGATAAGATACACAATAATATTTTTTCACTGCCTGTCAAAGACATAATATCTTGAAAAGATATGGGTATAAAAATTGTAATTAAGACAAATAAAAAAATCTTATATACAATAAAATCAAGGTTATATTCTTTTTAAAAGATATTAAATTTTCATATTCATTTTTTTTACTTTAAAATGCCTTTTACAATAAAATAAGATATTTACCCTATGTAACAGAATAGGAAATGTCAATGGGTTGTTAGATCGCAGTGAATGTAAATTATTTTTGTCAAATCATATAAATAAAGAATATTTAGTATTTTTAATCAAGTTTCGACTCATCTTCTTTATAACAGTGGGATTTACAATTTGAATTGCGATTTAATATACCATATATATATTTAAAATTTTAATACCAAATAGAGTCTAGATTTTGACACAATAATACCATTAAAATACAAAAGTATGATTTTTAATAATTTGCCTCTGTTAAATAGAAAAAATTTCTTGTAATTCAAAAACCGAATAGAAAACCATTTAGAATCATGAAAAGAAAAGAAATCAAAGTATACCATTGTATCGTATCATTAATATTTTCATTAGTTCTTACATTTATAAATAAATTTGTGCATATATCAACTAAATCTCTTCACTAATAGACAACAAGTTCATAATATAAATAAAATCGTTTACATCTTTATAAGCTAAAAGACAAAAAGTATTGTATTTGGTAAAAAAATTTTGAAACCAAAAATGACATAATCTAGTATATTCAGAAGCTTGTTGCCAAAACAAAAATTTAAAAATGATGATGTTTATGTTTTGCTAATATGTTAGAATCAACACCTGTATGTATTATTTACTGGTAAAATTTTACCTTCATTGCATAGAAAACGTTCAGAATATATACTAAGCTACCAGAGAAGAATATCCTAAACATTAAAAAATATTTATTTATTATATTATATCATATCATATCACTTATTAAGGCACTTACTTAACATCATCAACAAGGAATCGATTTGTTAATATATTATTTTTTTTAAAACATGTAATATATCGTATATTAAGCATTGTCGCAAATTTTTGGCAATTTCTAACTAAGATTTAAAATATATAAATAGAGGATTTAAGGATTATTGAACCACATACAATCTAGTATAATTATTTATGTTATCTACAGTTATATTTCTGTAATTTGGCAAAAAAAATAATTCATAATTTTTTATATATATTGCGAGTTCAATATTCAATATCATATATTTATTTTAGCAGTTTTATAAATATAATATCAAATTGTAATTAAAATACTGACGCGCTGTGTTTTTCTATAGCCTATTTTTCTAATTAAATACTATACATGTTATTTAATAGCACGTTAATTGGTAAATAAATTGTACAGTAAGAATATTCCCATAAATGTGTAAATCTAAAATAAAAATTGTGAATAGGATTCAAAACGTAAGATTGGTTATACAAATTAAAAACATAAAACTATTTGATTAAGAATTTTTGTTTTATTTGCATCTTATTAAAATCCATAGATGCATACTAGACAAACATGAATACAAATACAAAAAAATTAGAATAAGGTGTAATTTGAAAGTGAATGTGCATTTTTTTTATATTGTGTTAGTAGTATATTAATGTTTCGTAGAATAATAAGTAATATTTACGGGTATAATTTGTTTTTTTTTTCATTTTAAATTTTCTGATTAAGAAATTAATATTTTAATTTTTATAATCCTGAATTTGCTATTAATATCAAATTCAATGGTTATATAATATCACATGGTGTTATCTTGAAAAAATCAAGAACGAGAAAATTTCTGGAGTAAAACTGCATAAAAACCAATAGAAGTAAGATAATTTGGTCGTTTTCTAAGTAAAACCGATAGTATTTTAAGAACATATTGCCTTTATATTTTAAGCCGTGAATAATTAAAGATGAAGGATCTGCAACGCCAAATAGAATTTTCCAATGGTTAAGAAGGAACTTAAAGACCAATTAGCAAGGGAAAAGACGTAAATACAGGATTAAAAAAACTTTCATGTTACGACTTCTTAAATAGAAGAGTTATGGTTATTAGAGTGAAAATAAAATCAGGTTGAAAAACAATCTTTAGATGTAAAAACACGGATCATATTGCAGTATATACAAAGAGGAAGATAAAAAATGATAAAATAATTATTTAATTTCAATCACTAACAATGGAAATGTAACGTCGCATAACCAAAGAAAATCTTAAAAATTCCAAATATGAAATCGAACCTAAATCAACTACATAATTATGTCATGTGGAAAATTTTGAGTTTTTAACCTTTTAAATACGCCAAAAAAGAACAAGGAAAGACGTTACTTTAACTTAAAACGATAAAAAGCATTATAGATTGACGAAATAACGTAAAGCAGAAATCAGTATGAAACATGGAAAATGAAATTAATACAAATGGTACAAATAGTTTAAGAAATCTAATTAGAGCTATTTAATATCAAATTTACCATTAAGACTGTAGATAATTTATCGCTTTTCATGTTCTCTTTTATAAATATGCATATATTAAGAACTATAAAATATAAATCAAGCATAAGAAATATTTAAGATTTTACCGTTTTATATGAAAAATGAGCATTAGATTATATATTAATATTAAAGTGCATAAATATGAATCGGTTATTGAATTCAATAAAGCGTGTATATGTGGAACTCTATGTTAATATATTTAATAATTGGCACTGATAATGCAAAATATATTTTATTCGATTTTTATACTGAAAAGAGGATAAGGTGTCAAGATATATCGTCGGCCTATGATTTTTTAAAAAAAAAACCATGTTAACTTCTACGGGTAATTAAAAAAACTATAAATTAGTCCAAATAATATCTAAACGTTTACGAAAACTGTTTCGTCTAGCCTAAATGGAATTTTAACTTGTTGAAATATCGATAATAATATAATTATAAAGCAAAAATTTATATCATAATAAGGTATCTCGATATAAAACATATACATGCATAAAATGGTACAGAAATTTATATCGTACAGATTGGTTAAGAACATTTATTTCAGATTGCAATAATTAAACAGAGTATTTGACAACAATCAGTAGAATAGTAACATTAGTAGGGTAAAGATGCCGTCAAAGGTGATTTTTCGAAGTTATAGCTGCAATAAATTACATTTTCCAGATTAGATATAAATACATGTTATAAAAACGGTGTATCCTGCACTAAAATAGGTATTTTTCAGAAAAAAAAGCTTATGAATATAAATTAAATCAGATCAAACATATCATAAAAATCCCAAATCCTCCACGGTAAGACATCAAATCACAGAATAATAAACGCTTAGGGTTTTTTAACAAAAAAATAATATGAGCATCAATTAAGAAGTCAAAAAAATAAGTAAGAACATATCATGCAGCATTTAAGTATAAAACAATTAACCCGAATTTTGAAAACAATTAAAGTGTATTCTGCAAGATAAAATTTTTTTTTCCGGCATAGAATATAGATTACGGATTATTGCAACATTTAGCTGAATTTCTTATCTCTTATAAAAGTTATATATCAACATGTGATGATAAATCACTTAGAAATTTATTGTAGAATGATTAATTTCAATTTGAATATATAGGGAACAAAAGTTAAATTATGAGATTAAATCTGTCGCATACAAAATATACTCGAACATATTAGAAACGTAATTTTTTTTTCAGATTATCACCACAAGGCATGTATTTATAAATATAAATAAGGCAATATTTTAAACATGTGAGCACAAAAATATATCAAAAGATTCGAAATATGTAAAATAGTATATGAAAAATGTTATATATATACAGATAATTTATTGATTGAATTTTTTATTATTATTAATAATTAAAAAAGGAAAGCCTATATTGATTGAAAAGAGAGTGGTATAGATTAGACTTTACTTGGGTCTTTATTAGTATATAAAAGTGAATATTTAAATACTAAAGAATAAATTGCAATATATTCGTAAATATTTATAAAATTTATGTTAAAACGTCTTTTGTTAGTGGTTATGAAACTTCTTTGTGTATAAAGAAAATTGATCATTCTCACTCTAGCACTATACCAGATTGATCTGGGAAAACCTGACTGTTTAGAAAATGAAGGCCACTTTGCAAAAAAAAACAGATATACCTTAAAAAAATAGTTAACTTTGGATCGATAAATTTAAAGATAAGTTACAAACAGCGGTTAGATGATCATTTTAATTGCATATGGTAAGGAAGATAGATGATCTAAAAGTTTATATGAGCTAGTTGGGAAAATATATGGAAAAAGAAAAAGATACTAATTTAAATGTAAGAAATTCCATAATAGCAATTAAAAAAATATAATAGTAAAAACTGGAAAACAAAGGCGTATGGATATTAAAGCCATATGAAAAATGTCTTGTTTTTCTCGTTAGACACAGTAATTTTAGTCTTATAAAATGGGTTTAAGGGTGTAGTATGAATGTTATGTAAAATAAAATAGCATATATAAAGTAATCGAAACGACCTTTTATATTTTTTCTGCATTATAGGCTACATAAATTCATCATCAAAGAACATAATATCTCAGTCTTGAGTTAAAAAAAGAACAAAGGATGGATATAATTATATGAATAAGTTTTCATGCATTTTAACGTATTTGTCTGTATATAATTGGTGAAGAAAGCTTTAGCTATAATACAAATGCATTTATGTTATATTATGTCAATTTTTTTTTCTACATTCATTCATACTAGCGAAATGAATAAAAATAATTATTTTTGGATTCTTTCATTTAAGTTTTTTTGGCAACGATTTTCTTCATCGGGTATCTCTTTTTAGTTAATAATCAATGTGTATGCTCTAAATATTATTTAAATGTGAAAAGCAAGAATTGTATAATAATGACGGATAGTCTCAAGCAAATTCAAACCTTAATGATTTTAAATCAAATATATCTCAAATTTATTTGCTTATGTTATTATATTATCTTATGATAATAAGATATTTTCATATTAACCTGGTTATAAAGGTAAAAACATAAAAATAAATTTAGAAAAGATATATTATTTATGATAAAGGGTTTTTAGACTTTATTAAATAATTATTTTATCGTTAAAAATATTTTGAGATAATTAAAAACCATCTATATAATGATTATATTTATTCCAATTGCGAATCACAAATACATTTAATCATCTAGTTTACTAAATCAATAGAAAATAAACCTTTTATTATTATTATATAAATCGATTGATTTTGTTTATATGGAGTAAAGTGTGGTTCCGTAAATCTGCCATAAGTAAAATACATAATCATAGTTATATCACATTTTAAAACCATGAAATCTGTAAAAAATCGGTGTATTAATCTAAAATTAATCAAACTATATAATCTGGTCAGAATTTATATAGGATGAAGATTAATAAATAATAATAGATAAATTTGATTTAAATATAATCACTATAGTTGTTTAGGTGCTGTATATATTAAATAATGATTTTCTACAATTAAAATTAAATATTTTTACCGTATAACCTTCACAAATAAAAACATTTGGACTACGCAACAATAAAAAGCCCATAGACCAAAAAAAGACATGGTAACAATTTAATCTGTATTATATCAGTTATAAGATTTTATGTTGTTTTAATTCAGAATAATATCGATAAGACATATCTTATATTTTGGTAATTTCATGAATCAATTTTTCATACATAATATATGCTTAAACATAAAACAAATTTTTACAATATTTTTTCTATGCATTATTTTTAATTTTTACTTAAGATACCAGTGTATTTTGTTGTAGGACGTATAAAAAAATCTACTAGTAATATGTTTATAACTTAAAAAAAAACATATACAAATTTATATTTAGGCGCTAGGCAGTAATATAAGAATAAATTTTACATTATAGCAATTTTAAAATTTTTTTGATAATGATCGTGGTTCCTTTCTATATAATTAATATGACCTAATTCGAAATTAAAAGATTAGCTACCATTTTATATATTTATAAAGGATATTCATCCATCAAATTTATGTGCTATGATAAGAGTTTATATAGTGATGGATCTTTTAAAAGCTCTTGATACTTCTTTCCGGCTTAATTTTAAGTATTCTATCTTTTTTGTTTAATTAATAGAGATTCAATGTTGACTGATATTTTATAACTTAATAATCGTCTAAATAATTTGCATCGAACTAGAGTTAAAGGAAATCTAAATACAATATAAATTCTTAACTAGGTTTATAAATTGTGAAAGAAATTGAAAGGGATACAGTCAAAAAAAATTCTTTAATTTTAAATTATTATTTATCATAGCATGTGAATATACAAAAAAGTAACGGTAAATTATACGTTTAAAAATAATTGTTCATTGATAGCAAATTATATCTAAATAAGTTGATTATGATGGGTTTAAAATGAACAATTTTAATAAGAAAATAGCGAATATAATCGACTTATAAAATACTCCCAATATAAATAAACCCTAACGATACCATCATTGATATTTTATACTGGATATGAGACCTTATTGTAATTTTTTAGAGTATTTAACTCTTTAAATGGCTTATATACATTCAGAGATCGTATAATTATAAAAGAAATAGAAAGCCAAAATTCCTATGAGAAAATAAATTAATTACGGATTATTAATATTTTTCCGTATCATAGGATTTTAAAGGCAAAAAAATCTTCTTGAAATTTTTAAAAGCTTAAAATATGTGAATTAAAAATAACCAATTTAGATTGCGTAATAATTTATATATGTTTAAGAACTGAATAGATATTGTAAAAACTTTTTATTATTACATGCTAAAGATATTTGAAATGGCTTCAAATATCTTTATTATGTATATAGAATATTCATATCTTCACACAATCACATTAAAAACATCCAAAGTTATACAATCTTCCATGCCTTTTCTGCCATATGAAGTTTTTCACACAAATATGTATATTAACTGGATTGTGTGCAACTTACTCGATACTACAGATTCATCCTTATCACGGCACTATATTTATCGATTTTATATAGCTTAGATAATATTATCTAAAATATACTTATGAATTATTCCTATTCTTTAATAATACCAAATACTTAATGCGATACTGCAAATACACCGCTATAGATATTAACAAAAATATTTACAGGCTTATTTTATATTTTTTTTCGTAAAGTAAATAAATGATCACACGTTTCTTTTATATCCATTATTTTACACCGTAAATATATTATTTTTTGAGAAATAAAGTATTAAAATATATTTTTATTGTTGATTAGGTGACTAAAGGATTACTAGCTACGGGTTATAAAATCCAAATTACATAATTACTAAGCAAATTAGAAATAAAAATTTTTCAAATAACCACGTGTTACTAAAAACAAGTTGCTTCTGCAATATATCTAAAATGTCAAAATAAAACTATTTTACGATGGAAACGCATCAAAACATAATTAACTGTTCAAATTCGACCTCTTCAATCGGGTTACTGCACTTGAAACATCACCGTATTACAAATAATATATTTATCGCTTAATACGCGTTTATGAATCGATTCAAGATATAGTTACACCACAAACAAGCATATGTTTCTATCTAGGTCTGTATTTTACTCACCTCAGCCAGCCAGCGTTTACTGTATTCCTTACAGCCACATTAACTTAACTACCTGTTGAAAATCTATAACCATAGTGTTGTGTGTATGAATTTTCGGATTCAATTCTATCAAGATTATAGATCGAATATTTATACGCCTTGTAATTGTCACCACATGGTTCATAAGGGTGATTGTAAAAAATAAATTCAACATGAATATTTGTGTGATTACGCAAATAAAAGTAATAACATGGGATCCAGATTCGAAAATTTATTATTATGCAACTTTTTTATACATTATAATTTTTATAATTAATACGAGTTTGTATATAAAATTTATGCTTTAAACACCAATACTTGAATATCTTTCTAAATTTTGCAAAAACAAATAAATAAAAGCAAAAGAATTGGGATAACATGGGTATATTTTCACTTTTATTGTATTAATCATGAAGATATTTTGCTTGTGTTGCTGATTATAAAAATGCAAAAAATCACAAAATCAAATCACAACAGCCATTTTTCAAATCTACATGTTCAAACTATATTGTTTGTCATAAATATACATACTTTCAATTTCTTGTTTTATTTTTTTGCTATGCATATTATTTTCTTATATTAATAGTAACATGTGTTTCTAGCCTTTTATTCTCATTCTTATTATCATGTTAACACACAAATAAAAATAATTTTTCTTTTAGTATATTCAACCGTTTTAGCATCTTCATATTTTTTTAATCACCAATAAAATTGTGAAATGTGTTTTATAGATATAATAAAACATATTTATATGAATTTTCGCATATTATAATAATCATAGCAATATTTTATTAAATTATAAATTATTGTTAAAAACCACAAAAAGAAAAAGCATGATTTAATTCGTAACAAATTCAAATTTGTTATTTCCATAAAAAGTATAAATTGAAAATAAAATACACCAACTTCTTATCTAAATAAAAAAGCAAAACCCCACCCATATTATTCGAAATACTAATAGCATGTTTAGAATATGGTATTGATTGATTTTTTTGTAGAAACCAGACCTAAATATTTTAGCACAAGTATAAAATCTTTTTTTAAAAGACTCACTGTATTATTTAGTGCAAAACTGGATCAAATAAATATATGAAACAAAAATAAAACGAAAATCATCGCTTAAATAGCAATTTTACCTAAATACCAAATATAATACATTTTTTGTTTATTTTGCCTCAATTAATATAATTATGCCACGTTATCAAGGTATTCAGTGAATGTTGAATAATAAATCTTCAAACCGTGTATTATTTTTTTTCTATAAAATCCTGCATTTTTATATGATTTTTTTATTCTATTACAAATGATTAATATGTATGGGTATTCACCAATAAAAGAACTATAATATCAAACATAAATACAATAATAGAGGTCAAAAAACATGTTTCTACTGTAATAAAATGTGTCGATTTATTGCAGAATATAAAATAAAAGAAGGTAGACTATGAAATATCGCGTAAAATTGTGTTAATAAACTAATATTTTTTGTATGATTTCAATAAGGTTTTTGCAACCAGACCTGCAATAAAATATCTTTTTGTATCGTTTATATATTAAAATAAAATCTTTTCACATTTGTCTTTTTTAGATTAAAACACTATATAATTTCAAAATGCCATCCTAGGTAATATATTTGATAATTGCAATAATCAAATAAGTATTATTACATTTTTTTTTGTTCTATTAAAAATATTATATTAATCAAGATCATTGAAATAAATTCTTATAATTTTCTATAAAGACTGATAAATACATTATAAAATTTATATTAGTGTGATTAAAGTATGCATTCAATGTAAATTTTTTTTATCGGATTAACTATAATTTATTCTTGATTATATTACCGTTAAATTACAAAAAGCGTATTTTAACCGAGACAATAGATGATTCAATCTTAGGATTCGATATTATTAAAACATAAAGTTGCATTTTATGACAATCATAGACAAATATAAAAAATCTTTTTCGAGATAATTATAATTTGTGTAACATACTTGAAAAGAAAAACAAATCAATTATAGACAATAATGCTATACATGTAATGATATATTTGTTGTTTGAAAATGTTCAAATTACATAAACTATCCATTTTATTTCAGTTATACTGTCATATTAACTAAGTTCTGCAAAACGATCATTATTTCGCTTGTATATTCTTCCGAAAAAAATAAAATATTTAGATTACTGCAAGTACCAAGTTAATCTCACATTATATATCTATAGAGTAATATAAAAGAATAGTATTATTATAGTTTAAATATGAATCATAGATATTATACCTGTAAGAATCCTTGCACAATCAAATTTATAAAAATATTTACATTTATTATAAAAAATTAGGTATGATTGATACGTTTTTCTATCACCAGCTAGATATTAATGAAAAAAAAATTACAAAAAAATCCTTTAAAGTATATAATTGTATGTATAAGCAGTTAGCGAATGTGAAATTATTTATTTCTCTTCCTCTATGGATTATTATAACGAATATAAAGTTTTATTGTGAGTTTATTAAATACAATCAGAGACCATAGGGCCTAATAAAGAAAACTAAAACATTTATATTTAATGGTAAAAAGAAACAATTAAAAAAAAACAAAAATTATTAATAATCTTATTCTAATGTAGATTGAATATCTATAAAAGCTGTTTTTTAGCTCATCTTTATTTTATCAATCAATATATCTCTTTATTAAATATACATTAATGGTTGTACCTTTAGATATTGTAATCAATTGTTCAAAGTATGTGGTCATATAGTTGTATATATTCAGAGATCGAATATAAATATTATAAATACATTGTTGTACAATTATCTACACAACATAGCATCCTATTATTTCTGAAAAAAATTCAGACATACTTTTCAATCTAAAATAATCACATAAATTTCCTTAAAAGAAAAAATCGGGTTTAAATGCTTGTAATCAGGAATCGTTTAGTTGAATTATGGTAATATGATAATAATATCTTGTGATGATCTTTTTTTGAGCTATGATGTATGTTTGAATCTTTATTGCAGAGATATGCATTCTAGGCGTTAGGCGGTGTTTATTATGTCATAAATTCCTATTTAAACATCAATTTTAATTCATCAAGCATACTACGGAATTATCTTTGTCCTCTTTCTTGCAAATCACTAATTTTTATCGATGATAATTCCATCAAGTAGTGTAATTCTTTATCAATATGGTTCTTTTGCGCACATAAGCATCAAATATCCGTTTCTTATAAGATCCAGGAATAAAGAATAGTTTAAATTGAAGGAAAAGAAATTAGAAAGTCAGCAGTTACTCATACTGGCATATCGTTTTTGTCGTAAAAACAAATGTAATATATTAAACTTACTTGTTTTTATCTTATTCTTGTAAAAAATATTTTTCTACAAGCTACTTTTAATATAAGAATAATAGAAATAAAAGTTATCATAGATTGGTCAGATTTAGCAACGATTAAAGGAATGTAACCCTCTTTCTTTTCTTCATATAATGTACATTTCATTCACAAAAACAAAGGTTGTTCCAGATATATCAATATCAGCTAAAAATTTTCATTTATATATCCTAGTCACGGAAATGTAATTTTTTTAAAAAAGAAAACGGCTTTCTATCTATTCTTAACAAGATGGTCAAATGATATGAAAGGCATATGATGTATCATTATTTTATTTTTAGTGAAACAGTCTATTTTTAAAGCAGCTGATATATTTTTTTCTTTTAAATTCGCAAATTTTTTTATTTTATCATATAATTCTTCTTAAAGTCATATCAATATCTAATAAACATTTAATTTAATTATTTTAGTGCAAAAATAATATCTTGATCATGGAAAAATATTATATCTTATTTTAAAATAGAAAAACTGCTTACTTAATCTGAGACAACTCAAAGTACTGGATATCTAGCATTTTATATTATATAATTTTTCTGTAATATTTTAAACCTTTTATGGAATTAAAAAAAGTATGATGGCCCAACGAATTACTTTAGTTCGTTATATCAATGTTTATAATACGTCAAACATCCTATCTTAAAACTGATGTTTAGATGTATCTTAATAGAACTAAAGATTCTGCTAGTAAATATAAATATTTTACTGTGTTATTTACCATTGGGTATTGTAGTTTACCTTAAAATTTTTATTTTATTTCGCAAACCTGCGTAAAATGTTTTCTCTTCAAATAGCACATTTAGTTCAATGCGTTTTTGGGTGCTTAATTTTGTAGCTTGATATATAGATTATTCTTTTATATGTAGGATATGTAAAAAGCATCAGGTTGTAGATCATGAAAACAAAAACAAAATCCTTTTCATCATAAGTTTATTATTATTATATATAATTGATTCGGAACTATTAAATACTGTAGATCTTCTTTTTTCTATTACATGGTTCAAATTTGCTATCATAATTATTAAAGAATTATAATTTGAATTTGTAATTCATAAAAATTTTATTTATAGCATTTATAAGGTAAATAATTTTATTATAAGTTTTTGCAGTTTTAGATAATGAATCTATGAATGAATGTTTTTTTAAGAACTTACCAAATTATTTTTATTGCATTTAAATTTCATTTTTCTTATCTTACGTAACCCTTTTACTTTATGTTGTGATCTTTTTTTCAGGTTTTTTAATATTTTATATAAAATGCGAAAAAAGCTTAAACTGAACAATACAAAGATTACAACAGTTGATTTATATTATATACATTTTTTATTTTACATAAAATTGCTAAGATTGTATAGGTCTATTATTACACACAGATTATCAGTATGTGTATTTATTAAAGTATAAAATAAATATTATGACGAATTTGGACTAAAAAAGAACAGAAAATCTATTTAAAAATTCTCTGTCTCATGCTTTAACAGATTTGTGCCTGATTAAATACAAGCTTTCATTATATTTTACCTTACTGCAAAATCCAATATATATAAACGCGTATAGAAAGCTTTTTCGCAAAATTTTTATGATTACAAAAATGCTGCATTTTAAAAAAGCAATATCCTCTTACCAACATGCCAAAAAAAGGTTTATATGTTATTTAAACGAAAATTGGACATAAATATTTTAGAACGTGTTAAAACATAAGATGTTGTCTCAAACCACATTTTCCTGTGCAATATATTTATAAAATTTATTTTACAATTCTTCGTGAAACTACAAGGCAAGCATGCGTATTATCTAATGCTTTATTTCACGTAAAAAATGAAAATATTATTCTTTTGTTGTCTTTAAGATAAAAAAGTATATGTATGGGTGGTATGATTATACAAAAAATATTGCATACACATCATTCACCTTTTAAATTATATAAAACATGTTCAGTCAGAGAAAAATAAAAATTTAACCATTTTATCGTGTACCTTTATAGTTAAAATTTACGTAATTTGCGCATATCGAACTCCTTAGATGCAATTCGGGATTTTTTCATACAGAGTTACTCATTGTAATATTTTATTGTTGAATATTTATACAAAATATTGTTATTATATTTTTTCAAGAAATTTCGATCATTTTTTCGCTGTTTTAAATTTAATATCTACTGGAAACACATAATGAGAAACATTTATATATGAAATTAAGTTTCTCGCATATATATTCCTGTAATGTAGTTAAGTTTTAGAAAATACATAAACAAAGGAGAAAAATATTATAATTTTTCACAAACATATAGTAACAGCACAACATATCAATAAAATTTAACATACTAAGTATTACAAACAATTTTAAATATTGTTATATGTAATGGTATAATTTTTAAACTTTACATCAATGTAATAATAATTTTTTAACGCAATTACGTTAAATATAATGTTCTAAAATATTATACATGTTTATGTAAGAATCATCATAAAGACTTAAGGTTTTTAACGCCCGATATCGTATTGCTGCTAAAAAAATTCACCATTTTAAATAACCGACTTTTAATTTTAGCACTTGCGTTTTATAATCAGATTAGGGATCTTAGCGTAATATCAAATGTATGTTTAAAAACAAAAGATTACATTTAGTGTATGTCGGCAAAACAAATTTATTCTGTATTACTTGTATAGTGGTATTTTAGAACTATATTATAAATCCTTAATCGATTTGTGTGTGGAGTGAAAAAACCCACAATTATTTTATTAAAGATTCAAGGTGAAAAATAACACGACTTTTCCTTCGCACATTCGATAAAGTGTTTTTAGGATAAAATAATCGAGAAAAAAAAAGCAGAATCAAGTCTAACCTGCAATTTTTCAACCAGCTCTATCATAAAACATTTAAAACTATCGATGTAAAATATTATTTGTAAGTGAAAAATGTTAATGCGTAAAAACGTAAGAAAAGTAATGTAAAAAACACAACATAATTAGGGTCGAAAAGGCCATATTTTCTTTTCACAAAAAGATAGTTCTCAAACAATTATTTTGGGCGAAAAAAATTATATACTGCACCATAATTAGTAACTACTGTAATTATGAAATATTTGCAGAAGATCAGTATAGCAGCCTAGTAAATTAATATATACGATAAATAATAATATTTAAGTTGATTTTCTGTGATCGTCGAAATACCTTTAAAGAAAATATTGATACATCGCCCTTTCTATAGATAAGAGGCACCAAATGTATAACATAAATGTAATATATGGAAAATTATTGGAACCTAAATATCTTAGCGCATTTTAATCGTTGTATTTATTTGTTCCGCCTAATCCACTGAGGTCTAAAATTTAAAATTTAAAAAATATATGAAGATCAATCTAATAATAAAATACGAAAAAATTTCTACCAGTCTTTTTTTTAATTTCAATAAAAGCCGAAAGCTTTAATCTAACAAATTTATACAAAAGTTAAGATGTGTAAATTTTTAATTTTTTATATACACAAACCAATGCTTAAAAGCTGCAAATTCAAGCAAATCTATAAAAATTTTATCTAGGTTGATATTTTAAAAGAAGATCGTAGTTGTTTCACAGAATCTTAAAGCATTTTGTCTTCTGGTATTGTTATTATTGTTCGAAATAATGGCTCTGTTATCCATTTTTATATTCTAATGTATTATGTGCTTTTATAATTTATATTCATAGAATTTATAGATTTCTGATATTGTGAGGATTGAACGTTCATAGTCACAACATGACTTATTATACCGGTTTAAAATATTTTCAAACTAAATCATGATGAATTTTTTACTTGTATGCTGTTTACATGAAGTGTAAAAAAATTGTTATTTTTATACAGAATAATGCATATGTGAATCGGTAGTTTTTCCAGCAGAATTTGTTTATCTTCCCTCGATATATAAGTGCTATTGCTAGCATTTTAAAAAAGTCATGAAAGCATATGAAATTCATTATTATTTTGCTTACAAGTTAGAACTGAGAAAATAAGTCTATTCTTATAGAACACGTATATGAACAAATGATTTTATTAGTTACACCCTTTCTTTTACTTTTTATTGGCAACGATCTTCTATGAATTTTAGATTATAATTCGTTGATAACAGTGTTCTTTTTTTTAAAAGAAGAGTCTTAGAAAATAATTGTCGATTATAAGCCAATATAGTTAGACTTATGCATTGAAAAAAAAATTCACCTGTTTCTGGCAGTTCTTTTGCCTTAGTAATAATATATATATAAAAGTTGGAATTACAAATAGTAAGATAAATTTTTTTTTTAATCGAATGGCAACAATATTAAAAATTTAATAGGCTTAAACATAGACAGAAATAGATGAACGGTGAGCTTTACATAATAGAAGAAAAAATATTTTTTAAATGTGTTTGCATGTGCTTTGCGCATTAGAACAGCGATGACGACATTGTTTATGCTAAAAAATAGGCGTATATAGAAAATAACAGAATAATTTTACACGATTCGAGATTTTTTTTTCCATTGACTTCTATTCTTCGTATCAATTTTTTAGATTCAAGATATTAAGATTTTTGCATTTTATCTTTCCAAAAAGTAAGATTTGCAATCACGATCTAGAAATGCAAAGTTATTCAGGTGTGTTCTTGAATTTAGTTTCTAGTATTATATTCATATAAAATATCTATCTTGTTTTTTTTTTATGTTAATTTTTGTAGGGTAAATAATTGCGATCAATATGAAAAATCGGGGTTTAATATGCTTAATTTAGAACAAAATAGAACATATAGAATTTTGGAAAGTTAAAATAAAAACTCTATAATATATAATAAGACGCAACAAATTTTTCTTAGATTGTACTGTAATTTTTTTTTACAATAAGTATTGCAGTCTTGTAATAAATAAATAAGTTTTAGATATTTCTGATGCAAAATATAAACATTTTTGCAATATTTTGAATGTCAAATATACTTGTTTAGTATAAGATATATGTAAAAGATATTACGAGAGCTGATTAAAAAGAGAAAAATTTTACTCTATTTATCAATTGAAAACTTAAAATTTTTGTTATACTTCTCCTACTCGAGAATAGATTATATAAAACATTAAATTGTTTAGATTTCAAATCCTAAGCTATATATATTCTGAGAAACTTAAAAATATAGCTTTTGATGTTATTTACATACAGATCCTAATTTTCTCATATAATTGAGCTCTGTATCGCAAATGCTGGTCTCGTCTAGCATTGATACTTTTGTAAACTTTATTATACTTTAAAGTATTATACTAAGCCATTTAACTAGTAGATTATACCATAACGAAAACCTAATACAAAAATACAGACTATATGAACCTCAATTTGTATATATTTAGGCTTAAAAAATTCACTAGAGAACAGGAGACAAATTTATTTCGGAATTTTCAAAAAAAAAGAAATCTATGAATTAGCTAATAAAAAAAACTATATTGTTAAGATTTAAATTTATATTTTCACTTGTAAAAGCCGTAAATTTATTGGTTGAAAGTGAATATTGTAATAATCTTAGATTACAATAGATACATACTATTTGCAAATACATACTAGCTAAAAAAAACTTTCATAATCATTTTGAGGTTGAATAAATTGAATGATTTTAAAATGTAAAATTAATAAAAAAAAAGATAAATATAATTTCTACTTTTATAGCCTATATAAATATAGGTTTTACTCTGTTTAAACCTGATATCATTAAAATAAATTTTAAACAGCTTTTTTTATGATATAGTAACTTTTTGTTTTATTAAAATAACGCCCTAAATTATAAAAAAATATATAAAAATACGTAGTTAATATTATATTTTTACGGAAATATTTGCGAAAAAATAAAAAACAAATTTTTTTGAATTATAAAATTGTCAAGTATGGACACTTGCTTTATTGTTAAAAAGTAAATATTTTTTTATAGAATATTTCGAATATATATTCTGATTTATTGTTAGTTGATCAATTTATTGCAAGAACATAAATTATTCAATTTATTTCTACTCGCTTCGAATAGCACTACACAAAAGTCTCGTTTTAAATCGATTTTTTGGTATCTTTATAGCCTGTTTACACAAATTTAGTGTTTTTTATCTTCAAATTATGATAATACCGATAGCAATATTTTTTTTTATAGCGTTATATTTTGTTATTTTCGAAACTAATCCCATGTAGTTTTTTAATTTAGTGTGTATTAATAAAAATATTATAAAAATTCTGTCCATGTGATTTAGTTTGGTTGAATTTTAATACATCTTATGCATTATAATTTCGTCTAAGCTATATTTTTTTCATTGTATTATAAGAAAAATTTAATTTTTTTAAATATTATTAGGAAAAATTGAACTACTTTATCATTGAAAGGCGTAAATTATAATAAAGTAAACTGAAAACCGATATATAATGATACATATAAGTTAATCTGCCATCAATATTTATTAGAAGAATAATTTTTTTATTATTTGGTGAAATAATAAACTTCTTCCCAAAGAAAGTAACCGAAATCACGTTTAATTTAATATAGAGTCATAAAAACTTGGCTGCAAACTAGATATCTATTCTAAAGAGATTATATGGCTATCAAATAGCTATTTATTATTAAAAAAAGGTGTGTATCACTTTGCAATTGAAATAGACAGTAATATGTTAATATGGTGAAATTTGATGTAAAAATAAGATATGCCGGATCATTTAATGTTTTTAATCAAGAAATAAAAAGATGTAGTCGTGTGGTAAAATATAAATTATGGTATTTTTTCACAATAAATATCTTGAATTGGTAATATATATGACATAGCACAGACTACCAAAATCTTTAGCGGCCAATATTAACAAATTAAAAAAACCTTAACAGCGTATCTCATATAAAATGATCTAAAATATAAATGAAACCGTGATTTCGTGCTTATATACACTAAAGAAAGGTTGATTAAAGGCACACAAAGATTTCAATTTATTAAGATATTTAGGTGTTCCATCATTTTTTTAATGCCTTCTATAGGTCAACTAAAAATATTAAAATCTTACATATTTATAATAAATATGTCTATTGCAAATATGCTCAAAGATGTTCATAGAACAAATAAAACTACAATCTCTTAGTTTATTATCTACATTTTGAGCTTCAATAACATATCAAGACTAGTTGTAGATTGACTTATAGAGTAAGAATATTAACATCTTTTCTTTAAAAGAATGCTGCTGCCATAAACAGACTACATCTTCAAATTTGTCGGAAGTTGATATTTGACATGGGTGTTAATCACGCATATTAAGTTTTTAAAAAGAATTAAATATAATAATTAATAGTAGGAATGTATAACACGTATATTAGGAGTTAGGAATGCAATCTTAGGCGGAGAGATACTGAAAAACAATAAAATTGTGATAAACTTGAACATATAAGTCTTGAGAGATAAAGATGTAATGAGGAAAGTTGTAAAGATGATGAGGTGAAAAGAAGTAAAATCCAAATCTGTTATATAGAGCGATCATAAGTTCTGCTAGAATACATATAAAAAGCAAAAAATCAAATCATCCATAAATAAAAATCAATTACCTATAATACTAATAAAATGAGATTTTAAAATAGAAACAATTATAATTGTGGGAAAATTGAACATCATGAAGTTTAATTGATTATGTAAATATTTCAATAAAGAAAAATATATCAGACTAATTTAGTAATAAAATGAACACAGTGCAATATATGTATATTCATCATAAAACTAAACAAACGGAAAATTATGAGGTAATCAAACGAATTTGGTAAAAATGCATAATAATTTGACAGAAGTTTCGCATAAAAAAATTAGAACAAGCCATCTATTAAACTGCGTTATACAATAAACAATATATGTTTACTTAGCATAATTCAACAAATATAGTGTCCTATAGTTTAATACCTTTTATACTTATTATCATAGTCTACCTAATTCAAAGAAAGATGCAGTCATAGATGTATTCGCAGTTGTCACATAACAGACGATCGTAAGAGAATATATTGTGTTTATGTTTTACATGCATTCGGTTATTTTTCTTATCATGAGTATATGTATTTTGTTTCTCGCGAATTTAATTATTATGGGTACATCTACATATAGATATTATAATGTACAAGAAAACTAAAATATAAAATCACTTAAGCCCTAAGGAAATAAATATCTTTAAAAGATGAAAAAGAAAATAATTAAATGACTAAAAATTTTAATTCATGAGCAATAGTGTGATCTAATCATTATATTATAAAAAATCTAATTGATATATTTAATATAATAATTTAAAAGCATACATTCTTCTGCACAATATAATACTAATGAATTTGGAATATTCGTTGATAAATTATCAAAATTAGGACGATTAAATCACACAAAAAAACAATGAAACAGCAAATCAACAAAATGGTTATTTTTTTATGATCAAAAGCCATATAAATTGTTCAAAAAGCTACAATTTTTGCATCGGGTGTTATTTTAAAGATTAATAACTTTAAAAATATATTTTTGAATTCGTTAATACCTAACCAAAGGTACCCTTTTAGTGTTCTATTTAAATTAGTATTCATTACTTTAGTGTAAAATATATTAATACTTTCATTTTGATTCATAACCGAATCTTCTAAATAAATAATATTATCATAAGTGAAATATAGCCCTCAAAATATCTTGAAATTTATTAAGCATATATTCTTTGTTTGTAGTATTTTCAATGTATAATACTATAAAGAAAACTTTAAATTTTCGAGAAATAATTTTTGTATACAATAATAATGTAGTGGTAGTTAAATATTCTAAATCATTAACCAAAATAAAAAGAAGAATAACTTATTTTCTATATGATTTAATATATTAAAATAAAATTATCTTTATATAATCCAAATATTTCTATAAAATTTATCTTCTATAAAAGATAAGAATTTTTCTGGAATCTAAAATTAGCAATATGAAATCTAAATAACTTAAATTTTACCGAATTTCAAGATTTTTTATACTTTTTTACATTATGATATGTGAAATGGCCCAAAAGATATTTTTAAATGACTAAAATGCATTGCAAACATACATACTAATGATATTATTTAATCGATTATAGTTTGATATATTTGAACATAGATGGAATGGAAATTCCATATTTTATAATTAACAAAGATATATTAGTAAGATTTATATTATTATTTTATAATCTGGGGATATAAAAGTATTTCATAACAAACTAAAATTATAAGATAAATTAGATATATTCAAAGCTAAATATTCATATTTTTTTTAAATCAAAAAATAATGGTATCTAATGCTTTATAAAAACCTAAATAAACAATAATTATTTCGTATATAAATTGTTTTTAATATTTTAGCATATTATCATATAAGTTTTAAGGTTTTTACATATTTTTAATTATAATAAACATTGTTTTATTTTTATAACAGCCATTAGAGTTGCTGATATTTGCTTACATTGTTTCTATGAATTTTATTACAGTGACAATATTTTTTAGAACATTTATACATAAAAGTTCTTACGATACATAGTTCTATTGCAAAAACATTTTTGTTGTAAATCTTAATATAGAATATTGGTTTTTTTTGTGGCTAGTGGATCACAATTTATTATATATTGAATTAGGCGAGGGTTAATTATTACCTTTGAAATAAAATTTTCAAATACACAAGAAATTTTAATACATTAGATACCAGTAAAATATTAGCCTTGATTTTAAATTTTAAAATATATTCAAGGCGCATTTTTGACATATATTTTTCTATCACATAATGTGTATATGAATAGAACAGCGTACATATTAATTTAAACACTTATTTGTAATTTTTTGTACAATTCTAGAATGTAATTATAATTTTCTTATTATAACTTAGGTAAATTTATAAAAAATTGCAACAGAATTAAATGATAAGCGGTGATTTTATGTTTCTTACCAAAAAAAGTACTAAATATTATAAAATTATGCAATAAATTATTTCCGTTCTCTGTTGAAATTAACAAACAATCCTAGCTAATTTTTTATATTCAAGATCTATTAGAATTCCAAGTAATTTTTCGTTTGTTTTTTTTGCCATTTTCCGACGCTCAACAGAAAAAATAATAGATATTACAATTTATGATTAAGTTCTAAAAATTTTCAACTAGAGTACCAAAAAGGGTCAAAATTTTACATCGAAATAGCTTGTAAATTTTATTATTATCGTAATATGTTAAAATATAAATAATACGTAGCTTTTTAGTTACGATTAAATAAATATACATCGATAAAATATGACAAAAGTCGTTTTTATATTTGATTTTAGTTTAGTGTTAATTAATTATTCTGAATAAAAATATATATCGAACATGCAAATGAATCAATATTTATTTCTTTAAGGTACAAATAAATATTAAGAACACTTTAAATACATTTTAAAAAAGACTTCTATTAATTTATTATGGATACAATAGAACAAGTAATAAAATAAAATTTACTAATTTTGATAGATAATATTATAGTAAAAATATATGCATTGATCATTTGTTTAATCACAAAAAATATTTAGTCGAATGCTTAGAGCTTTTAATCCTAACGCGGATTAGCCAAACGAAGGAGCGACTGAGTTTATATTAGTATATAATCACAAAAAAAATTATGTTCGAAATTTAAATCAAAAACACAAAAAATATGATGCTATTAGCATAAAGAAGTATATGCATATGCATACAATACTATGGGTTTTGCTTATGTTTTGCTTATGTTTTCTTTTGCTTTCGAAAGAATTAAATAAAAAATACAAAAGAAACAAAAAAACTTTGAGATATACATATAAACTGTATATCTTCATATCAGAATATGCTTGTAGATATATATTCTGTTTATCAAAAATTTGACAATAATCATATTTTGAGAAAAAAGTTTGTTTATCTATGGTCTTGAAATTATGTAGTAATCTAGAGGAAAACACTAGTTAGGTATTCAAAAATTGAATGATGTAATATTGTATAGCCATGGGTTTGGTATATCATCATATAATGTTATGAATAAGCATATAAACTTCAGACCCCTTAAAATAAAAATTTAAAATCTTAACATCATTCAAATTATTTTGTAAGAACCAGCGTTAAGCGTATATACCCCGACTCTTTTAACATTAAATCTTTTTACCATTCTTACGATTTTATTTTTGCCACTTTTTCATACCTTTTCCTTTTATATTGTTATACATTCACTTAGCTTACAAAAAATGTGTCCGTTTTTAGGGTTTTATCTTTCTTTCATATATATTTTATATTCAACATAGATTATTTTTTATAAATCAAACGCATCGTTCGCTTAAGTAAATTACACACAATGTTTTCACTCTATTAATGTATGTATTATATATTATATCGATAGAATTAGAATTAGAGCTTTTTTAAAGATGCCAGTTTTTTCCAATAATGATATTCTAAATGTTTTGCTGATTTTTTCATTCCTTCTTTTACTCTGGTATGACTCTACCGTAGATATGTATGATTGATCTTTTTTTTCTTATAACTTCTGTAAAATCGTAATAAAACCTCTAACAATAATCTTCTAAGAAGTATTTATGCTTTTTTTATATCATTCGATTGTTTTCTGTATATCTTTCTTTGGTTTTTATGCTAAGAACCACTCTCAAAAAGTATTAAATGTTAAATTTGTCGATCTCAATCAGTAATAGTCTTTTTTCTTAAGCTTGCTATATAACTTACAAAATATTGAATTTTCTGTTTTTTTAAAATCCCGTGAATCCTCCCATATTTTACTTTATACTATATGGTAGATTTTTTTTTTACGAGCCATTTTTGATGTTTTTGAATCAAATAATTTCAATATAACTTCTTTAGGTCAATTTTGTATCTTAGCTGTCCATGAATTATTTCAGATATATTTTAGGCAAAATCCACCCTTTAATTTTTTTGCTGGTGTATTCTGAGTTATAGATCTTTTATATAATACCTTTTGGATTATACCATGTATGATAGTTTCGATTTTATTTCTTCAAATCTTTTTGTATAGTGATTTTAATCAGAAATTCTTGTATTATACATCGTGCATATAACCGCATGCATTGGCTCACTTAATTTAGCTGGCTATGGTTTTTTATTATATAAAATATCTTTTATTCTTGAAATCAACTGTAAATTTGGGGTGCTGTTATATGATATAATACCTTATGTGATGTTACTAGTTAATACATACAAGCTGTGTATACATATATAACCTTTGTGCACCATAAAAACCTCAAACCCTACATTTTATGTTTTTTAATATGTGTCTTTGCTGGGGACAGCTTTTCTCTTCCACTTGATCAGAATGCTTATATTTGTGAAAATGATTGATAACTACAATGTTACAAAAATAAAAGCATAAATTTATAGAATTACTTATACAATATACTTGAATCAGACCAAAATATTCTTTATTTACTGCAACATTTATAAATTATTCTTTATAAGCTAGTAAATTCACATTTTATGCTCTTATAACCTAAATTCTTAAAAGAAATCAATATTTAAAAATTACGTAAAAATAAAAGTAATAAAAATGAAATTACAAGAAAATCATTTCAATTTTCAGTATATATTGTGACGAATTTTTTTCGAACAATTTCTTTTATTATTCGTCTTCAAAAATTTCTTTCTTATTTATTATTTTTCTGAAGAACCTTTACTAGTGCTTTTTATAGCAGAACTAATTTCCTTTGGATTGTTAAATTTATTTTTTATCTATTTTAAAACCACGTGATCTAAAGTTAGTGCTCTTCTGGTGTTTCTAAATGCAAAATTCTGCTATCTATATATTTTTTGGCACCTTCTTCTCTAATTAGATGTGTAACCGTGGTATTGTAAGATTTAGGATAATTGGTTTTTTTTAAACCCATATTCTATTATAATCAACCACATATACCCTTGCCATAAAATATTAAGGTTCTTTTTTGTTTATATTCTTCCTCTTTTACTATACATTTAAATGCTTCTTTTATAACTAAAACAGTAAATATTTATAATACTTCTTTTATAACTAAAACAGTGGTTATTTATAGTGCTTCTTTTATAGCTAAAACAGTAAATATTATATATTCGTCTATTTTCGTTTAATTTGTTGCTATAGTTCGCACTTCCACTATATCATTAACAACGAATTCTTGAAAAAATGGATTTTCTTACAAGCTTAATGTCTTCATTTAGGATTTTAAAAGTGATAATATGATTTTTCAAACTATCCATACTTCCCTTTACACATTATCGCTACATAAATTTATGATGTACC
The DNA here is from genome assembly GCF_057557595.1 of Rhyacophila brunnea. Taxonomy (NCBI): domain Eukaryota; kingdom Metazoa; phylum Arthropoda; class Insecta; order Trichoptera; family Rhyacophilidae; genus Rhyacophila; species Rhyacophila brunnea. The sequence continues at coordinate 1,036,066 of NW_028233370.1, read as the reverse complement.
TTCTGTTCGTTCTTAGATTGCTTTCGAAAATTTCTGTTCACCTACAACTTTCTATGTTTTTTATTGTTTTATAGCAAAAAAAAACAGTATTTGTAATCTAATTCCACAATTTTTGCATAAATTGCTTGTATATTGTTGACTGTAATACCTACCGTTTTACTTTACTACACAGTGTCATAAAGTACTTTTATAAGTTATTTGTTTAATATAAATTTTGACTAAATAATTGTCCTAATTGCATAACTCTAGAATGGGCCAGAGTTAATGATTCTGTAGCATGTTTTTTTTACCAAGTTCAAAATTCAGTTTTTTTAGTTTTGTTCTTCTAATATGTTCAAAAAACGAAATTTTATATTCCGAGTGTACTGTTCATCTATTCTGATTACAACTCTTTATTTTACCAGATGGTTTATACATTTCTTTATACAATGCAGCCTCTCTTTAGTGTCCATAAATATTTTACTGCATGTAATCGATGCTTTTATAACAAAAAACAATTCAAAATAACAATCTTGGAATTTTGCGGTTATTTTTTTTGGATCTTTGTATATTTTATTATGGTCTCTAGGTGACTTTTAAGAAATAGTTTTTCGGTTTTTTTCGTCGTTCTCATATAACCTATAATTATCTTGGTGAAAAGTATTATCACACATAATTGTTAAAATTAATTTATATATTGCAAATATATATAAGATATCATAAGGCTATGTTGCAAATAATTTTTTACAGTAATCATGCAAAAAACATTTATTTAGAATGTAAATTTTGTATTATACCCATAAATATTTATTATATAATAAAATAGAAAAAAAGATTGAATTTTATAAGAAAATTAATGTGATAACTGATTGCAAAAAATCAAAAATCAATACATTTTATCAATAAATATTTCGTTTTAAAAATATTTTTTTATAATTTATAAACTTAAATGCTTAGGTATTTTTGATTATTTTATTTGTGTCTTTATTTAACTATTCTTTCAAAAATTAAGTGCTAAAAGGAAAAAATTAAGTAAAATATGGTTATATATGTGATCGGGCTGAAAGATATTTTGTTTTATTATAAGATGCATTCTTTTCATAAAATCTCTATGCACAATTAAAATTTGATTATTTTTTATAGATAGTGGGTCAGCGTATATTATACGTTGTCACTGTATATTATATACATATAAATCTATTATATATTTTGATTGTTGAGACTATAAAATACAAAATACATATCGTAATAATAGCAAAGGTTACTACTTACGTATAAAATCAAATAGATGTACAAGTTACATATTTTTAACATCATAAAAATATATAACAAGGCTGTATTTGGAATTTATTTAAGTTTTTTTTATGTGTGTTTATAGCATTAGATATTTACTTTAATTATTTAAATGTTACAATAGAACTTTTAATGCAAAAAATATTTGTAGAAAAATAGGACAATCTTAAGAATATCAATCCAGTGCATCTTATGTCAATTTCTTGCAATTTGTGTGCATCTTTTTAAAATTTTATATACGTTTAGACATCTATAGCAGAATATTTATTTATTATGGTGTATATATAAAATTATAAGTTATTTGCGCATTGATGCCGTTTTTATTATATTTTTGAAAATAACTAAGTATTTAACTCATGGGTTCTATGCATTTGCAAATAAGTCAAAATAATTTAAACATGATATTTGCGCATGTTGTATGTAATATATGAATATAAGGTCGGAATATTTATGGATACAAACATTTAAAATTTTACATATTCTATTAAATAATAATTTAAGGTTTTACACGTATTATGTTTGCATAAAAAAAAATTAATTAATTAAAAAGGTTTTTTATGGATATTAATAGGTATAATTTTCAAGTATAAAGAAAAAGCTGATACCTAGCATTTATATTCGTGTATTATGTGAATTTTTATTTTGGTGTATCACTAATATTTAATCCTAAAATTTTTATGTAATTTAATAATTATATGATATAAAGATGTGTGTTAGATAATTATCATAAAGAATATTTCGCATAAATTTAGTGCATTTATAAACATCTCAAGTGATTCTTTTATTATTTATTTCCAAATTTATAATATTATAATCGTGTAATTTTTTTCATTATTAGAACTTATTTTTATAAAATTGTACACCAGATACTATAAAATTTGTTAAATTGATCTTATCTAAAAATTTAAGTTTTAAAATTGCATAAAATGTAAAAACTCAAAACTTTTTAAATTGTATATTACACAAAGCTATTAATTTTTATATGTTTTTTGTATGAGCATACATAGCACATGGTGCTAAAATAATACACAGAAAATTTTCATTTTAATCTAAACACATCGAAATCATTAATTTAAAAATATATAATATTTTTATTATTATAAATGGGTTACATCGCGATTTTCGATTTGAAAACTTTGTTTTTAGAAAAGCTGATATTTTATATATAGATGATATTTTTTATATGGCATAGTTCAATAAAATTTAGTTGAAAATTGATTGCTTTTTTTCTTTCCAAGACTTATTTTTTTGCGACAATTACTTTTTTTAGATCATCAGTTCACTTTATAGCCAATCCAAAGCTTTTAGAATAATTTAAAAAAAAATTTTGCAAGGAGTTACAGAAAAAACTCATATATGTTTTTAAATTTTATATTTAAACAGACTTTTCAATTTTCTTATTTTAGAAGTATCTTATTTATTCTTTTAATTGATGAATTTACTTTAATTTATAAATATAAGATCTATGCAAATTTTTTTTATGACAAATTGCAAAATTTTTTAAAAATTGTATGCTATATATTGTTGAATGCAATCAATATTTATATTATGATATTTTTTATCACAGTTAAAAATTTTATTTTAAAAATTATCCAAAATAATACAACTGGCTAGCTGAATGCAAAGCTACAAAAACTTGAAGGATTAATCATGGTTAAATATTCTTTTCAAAATCCATAATACAACGCACATCGCGATTAAAATATTTTTAACGCAAAAAAAAACAGGTGTGTGTAATCAATGTTATTTTGGTGTTTTTAGATGTTTTCTGTAGTTTTAGATGACCTCGTTATGGCAGTAATATTATAACCGGAAATCTTCCCGGAACTAAATAGATTCAAGATAAGACTGAATATTTAAATCACAATTATCAACGAAAGACAGTTTCTTATCCTCGACAAAGATTATTAATAGAATTTTAGATAAGTCTTCTCATAGAAATACACATATATCAAGAAAGGTTGTACAAAATTATATCGTGTTACTTATTTTTTTTAACCTTTAAAAATAATTCATTTTATGTTAGAAAGAAGTTATATATTATACATATTATAAATATTGTAGTTAAAACAGCCTTTTTTAAATATATAAATATGACTTTTAACAGTATTTATGAAATAATTATAAAGCTCTAATGATTACTTTAATTATTTCTTTGGACACAAATGGCAAAATATAAATGTGAATAAATAGAATGGACATAAAATAAAATTTGCAATAGTTTTTTTGTAAATTAATACAAATTATATATTTTCTTTTAATGTAAAATTTTTTTTATAAAAATTGTGTTAACAAGTAACATAGTATAAATATTTCATCAAATTTATTATAAAACAAAACATTAAGTAGCAATAAATTATTGTTCATACCTTTTACACCAACTTTGCATCAACTTAATTATACTCACAAATACAAAAGAACATTTTTTCAATCATTTTTGCCTAGAATATTTGGAAATGAAACAAATTTAATTAAATATTTCAATAAGACATCATAATATTTTTATGATTTAATACTTATAGATAATATCTACCTATTTTTTTCATTTAAAATCACTTTAATAAATTATATGAATAAAAAAATATGTATTTTTCGCGTATTTAAAATCTAAAGTACGTAGATTTTGTTTTTTCATATTTTAGCCACCTGATATCGTATACTTTATATATTTTTAACGTTTTGATATTAGTTATTTATCACTTTTTTATGAAATTCAAAATTTTTAGGATGATAATATATAAAAAATAAAATTGGGCAGATAGAGTATATTTCTAGATGAATATATCGGAAATAAAAAATAGTTTGTATATCTACCCAGAAATTCTAATTTAAAGAGATAGCAGAGTTTTAGTTTGTAAATTTACTATATTGGTATGAAGCATTATTTTAATTATGATATAATATTTTAGGATTTCAATATGAACAAGTCAATCGTGTCATTGCTTGGAAAAACATATAAAATTAACATTACCTTGCATTATTTGCATTTAGTTCTATAAATACTTCAAGTTGTTTCAGCTGCATTACTGCATGATATATAATATAAAAAACCTTGTTGTGATATAGCCTATTGAGTTTTTGTACTTACTTATGTAGGCAGAATTTCGACTAACAATAATTTAAATTTCAGATTCTAAGTCGAACGCATACATTACTAAAATATCGTCACAGAAATATAGAAATTTTATATAAATTTCTAACTAATATCAAGTATTACATGTGATATAACCTTTGTATAAATGATAAAGGTAACACTTTTTTGACATTTAATTCTTAATAATGGAGGCAATCGGATGAAAAATAAAAACGAAATCTAATTTTAACGAATATTCAAGGCAATAATTCTAAATCTTATGTGTATTTATAAATCCATATTACAAAAAAATTTGTTTGGTAGAAATAGCAAAACAATTTACAAAAATAGACGATCCAAGCTTTCAATTACTTAGAAGCTTATATTGTGTAAACCAAATATACTACATAAAGCCAAGTGGGCATAAAAAATGATTTAAATGCTAAAGAACGGCTGAAATTATGTATATGAGGCCTAAAGAATCTATATTTATAAAATTTTTAACCGCGAGATATAAGTGATATTTCTTTTATGTAATTATAATTGTAAATATAGAAAATATATTAACATTACAAACACAAATACATATACTTTTTGCACTAATATCAGAATAAGCTCGATATACGATTTGTGTTGCCCGGTTGTATCAATTTTTTCTATGCGTCGAAGAAAATTCTTGTTATATTTTAGATTAAATGTATGTGATATATAAGTGAAAATTTTTCTTTAATGAAAATAAAGTTTTTTTTATTGTAGGAAAGACATAGAACTACTATGCCAAACATATAAAATAGTTTTAAGTTATTCTTGGTAAAAAATTTAGAGATATTTTGTACAGAAAAGCGTAATAATTGCAGCTGTGTATGTGGTACAGGGGAAGAAATAATATCGAAGGCATAAGCAATCATAAAGATTACATATTTCAACAATCATTCATATGATGACACAAAAATCGATATACACTTTACAAATAAAAGATGCAAGTTTACTGTTTCTTTTGAGTTGAAAAAACTAACAAACGAAAACAAAGTATGAATCAGCATAATATATATTCCTTTTAGAAATAATTAGAATCATACGAAAATATTGAAACACAAAAACAAGGTAAATGGCGATCTATGTGTAGCTTTTCAACACTTATAAAGTAAAATGCAATTAAAATAAACATAAAAGCTACATTAAATATAATACCCATAAAAAACAATGTAATCCATTTTAAAAGCTAGTTCGCTACGCGGTGCATATTTGAAGTATTTTTTTATGTGTGTAAATATAAAAGCGGCTTGTTATTATTTCATATATACTTTTGTTATTTTCAATTAACATAAAATATCTTTTTCATAGCAATAGAAATCGTAAATAAAAATAAAAAAAAGAAAGTATGAAAAACATGTAAAAAAATACCTTTTATCACGAAATAAAACAGTTATAAGATAGCAAGTATAGTTTCGAGGTCCTTTAAAGCATAGAAAATATTAAAAATTAGGTTATACTATATAATAGAATATTGCTGTTATTTAGAACCAAATAACTATTTTCTGTTATCTTTCAGTCAAATTTTTTACGTATTTACAAAAATATTTTTATTCATTGACGATTTGATTTCATATTTGATTGAATATATCATGATAGAATTTCTAAGACAAAAATTATCCCATATGTTATAACATGGGACGGTGTGGTGACACTATATCATAGAAGGTGTCTGAAAGAACTAGATGTCACGAACCAGGTTGAGGCATATATTCAAACTTTGGGATTGAGAAAAACCCTTGAATTGATAGGTCTCGAAAGAAAGATGGGTAATGAAGAAGACTTTGGAGAGTAGAAGATAGCCGAAAGTATAAATACGCTGTGCGTACAGAGAATCAAGCAAGCTGTGCCTGAGAACAAAAACTAAAATTACGACTATAAATATGGCCCATAAATAAAAAATAAGTATATCAGCAAACATATTATACATATTTACATACATAATCTATTTTTTAAACTAAAAGGATAAAAAAATAATTGAAAACAGATTGTGTCTTACACAATAACAATATTTTACTAAAAACAATTGAACTGCAAGATTTAAAAACTGCTTATTTAATTCTGTGTTAATCTAATCAGCCTTAAAAAAGGTTTAGCGCATGTTATTATAGAACCTATATTTTAATATAATATACGAAACTTTAAGAAATGTATACTGCATGATGTTTACGGTCTTATTCTACTTTCGGCATCTAAATTGAATGTTGTATTACAATTTATAGTGCAGAAAAGTATGTACAAGATGATTATCATGACTTCGGAACGTAAAACTTATAATAAAACAATTTTTATTCAATTTAATAAGACTGAGACGTTTTATCGTCCGTCTTTTATAGAAAATTTAAGTTAAAAAAACAAATTATATTGGTTTTTTTAAAAATTAATTTCGTTTGACTATAATTTTTTTATAATAAATACTTTTTTTTGTCTAAAAGGATTACATTTTTTCACAGATTCAGTTTTATTTCCCGTGTTATTAAGCTATTAAAAATAAAATCGTTTGAAAACTTGTATTTACCTTAACGCAATTGTTAAAATCTCTCGAAATTATGATGAGTAGAATTTCTATTAAAAGGCTATGATTTACGTATTATTATAAATTTAAACATGATTTTAGTATCTATTATGCGTAATATATACCCATATAGATTTGTAAAACCTAAGTGATACTGTACATCCGAATGAGACAGTGTTTTTATTTTAAATGTGTTTGCAAATTTACAATATATTTGCTGGGTAAAACAACTTGTCCGAAGCTGTTTTTTATCTTATCATTACTTAAAAAACCAAGACATTAAAATTTCTTTTTATTATTATTCAAAGCAATAGTTTAAAATTTACTTTTTATTTGTGCCGGTAAATGTTACCATGAATTTAATTTTACATTCAAAAATGCATACAAGCAATATTAGCAAATACACAATACCGATATCAAATACAAATATAACGATAAATATCGTTTACTTTGATTGGTAAGTATTTTTTTTATTGCTTATAAATTTAAAATTCATTTTCGTTTCAATTTGTATGGTTCTATTTTATTATTTAACACTTCCGCTATATATTAAATTTTGAATAGTTAAATCTTATTTTTATAAGATCTGAACTTAAATAAGCTCATAAAATTTATTCTTTGAACAGCATAAATATATTAAGTATTATGTGATTATTTTTTTTTATTCAAAATCTATTTTACGCTGCATATAAGTCTCTTAAATCTATTATAATTTTTTTTTTCAATAATGCTCAGGCCCTTTAGGCATAGTTTTTGTCATATTTATCATACGAAAACGTGTTAATGTCTTTAATCCACACTCTAAGATTTATAAAAATTAATAAGCATAATTTTCATTAGTTGCAGAAATACTAATATATTCGAAGACGAAATCGTAGTTCTATTCATTGTAGTATTTATATTGATTTTATCGAGTTGAAAAAGTTATCATTTAATTATTTGGTTTTGCATTTATTAATAACGCTACTTTAACATTTTAAAAATAAGTAATACTAATTGACAAGAGAAAGTGTCCATAATTACTGAATTTTAGGATGCTGAATTTATTATGAAACAAAAAATACAAAAAAATCTATATGCAGTACGCAAAAATAACGTAATATACATACACAGGTTAATAGATTATATATCGAAGCTTTATTTCTGTAATTCGGGCTAAAATTTTGATGTAATTGCGCGCAAAAATTTCTAAATTTATGTAGCGTCAGTAATGTATGAGATTATAGAGTTCATTTATAGATAATTTTATCGTCTATACATAAGAATTCAATGTATCTTGCATATCGTTGAAGGTTTTTTACAATTCTGATTATATATAATTAGATTTCAACTTTATTCTAAATTTAAAAACATGTTACTTGTAGTTTTTGTAAGATTTTTATACATTTAATAGATTCCAGGCCTGTTCTTAACAATTTCCACAAAAATTTATGTGCAGAAATAGTAATATACATGCAATATAAAAAATGAAGGCTCACTATATAAAATAATGTATAATATTTGATCTATTTTACGACTTTTTTGCACTTTAAAGGTCAAATAACCATAAATTGTGTGCAAGAAAGCATTTTCCTTTTTATATAATCTTTTAGTTTGGTTGCATCATTTATTTATATTTTTCAAGTTCTTATACTATTCGCTTACAAAGAAATATATGATTTTTCTTTGTGTAATAATTTTTGTTTTTAGTTGATTTTGTAGTTTTTTATAGATTATAACGTATTATCTACGTTGTTTATTCTTTTCTTAGATACAATATTCATCCAAAAGAAAATTTTGATGCTGTATATTGTATACCTAAAACATGAAAGAAACTAAAAAAACTGTAAATTATTAGGTTTAAATCGTTTTTTCATGTAGCTCTGCTATACCATGTACAAAATATACATCATTATCAATTCTATGGTAAAGCATAGCATATTTATTTTACCGCGAAAGTAAATAATTTTACGGCCATTTATAAAATTTTATGAGAAGTGATTATACCTGTAGAATAGCTCTGTGAATTCATCTTTTTCAACAATATCATTTTTTAAAAGCATAAAAATATTATAGTTTTAGTGATGTATACAGCAAGTTATCGATTGACAGACCAGATATTGATGTAAATGACAGAAAGTAGAATCGCATCACTCTGATCGAAATTAGAGTGAGAAGTATGTTAATATAAACATAGTTGAAAACGAAAAATTGTGAAAATATGACCTGCTTGCATCAGAGCTAACATAATATACAAGCGCAAGACAAAAATTATCTTATATGTAATAACATCGGATTATGTGGCGACAAGATATTATAAAAGATACCTGAAGGAACTAGATGTCACAAAACACGTTGAGGCATATATTGAAACCTTGTATTTGAAAAAAACCTTGAATAGATAGGTTTCGAAAGAATGTGGGGCATTGAAGAAGGCTTTGGTTTGGAGAAGATAGCCGAAAATATAAATACGGTGTGTGAACAGAATATTAAGCAAGTTGTGCCTGAGAACACAAACTTAAATTACGACTATAAATTTAGCCCATAAATAAAAAAAACAAGTTTTAGTATTGTATTACCCTCTTTTATTTAGCCTGTATTTTATTTATGTCTAACGCGAGATTTTATTACTTACATTAATTTTAAACATTTTTTTTTGATTTTGCTTAAAAAGTACATATAATTGCTAAATGGGCTTTTAAGTATTGAAATCTTAGAAACTGACCAATAAATATGTGTGTGTAAATAAAGATTATGCGACGAAAATTACTATAAATCTAGAATTATAATATTTTTTTTGTTTGATTAGTTATTGGTGAATATATTGAAGAATCAAATGCATTGAACAACATTTTTTAAAAAAGAATAATTTTAGAGATCCCCTTAATGGTAAAAACAAATTCACACCTAGTGTGTTCTTATATTCATATATTTAATGTGTAGTTTTATCCCCAAGAAAAGTTGTGTTAGCCTTTTTAATAAAATTTTACTTGTTAGAAAGGTTTATAGGCGCAGAGTATAAGATATGACATGCAGAAATATATCATGTGGATAATTTACTTTTAGTTTATGTCTAAATCGTAAAAAAATAACACATAACTTCTTTAAATAATTTTTCTATAATCATATTTTTTTCCTTTACTAAGTGAAAGCAGCATAGAATCACATTAATTATACATCTGTATGGTCAAATGTTTATTGCTGTAAATCGAAAGAAATGAATGTATTTGAATCTCATAATTCATAATAATGAAATACTGGATCTAGTGAGTAATTTTTAATGCATGAAGTAAATTTACTTACAAGAAAAAAATATTTTATACTGAATGGTAATGGTTTAATTGCTAATAAATTTTTAATCTTATATTTTCGATATCAAGCAAGAAATATTTTATACAAAATACCCATGATTAAAACATATATCATTACGCTCAAGTTTTTGAGGACCCTATATATTACCTATTTATTTACATAAAAACTTAGTTCGATCATCATCAAAACATGAATATTGCATAATAGATATTATATAATTAGCACATTTTTCAAGCTAAAATACTTCCTTTTTAATATACATCATATTTTTCAAGATACAGTAATTTATTTTTTATTATTTTGATACAGCACTATTTATGTAATGATTCATAATTAACATCCTATATTATTGTAATATTATACATTTATATATTTTTTGAGGCTTACAATCGAAGGGAAGAGCATAAAATTTGTAAAAACTCTAAAATCCATCATTTTAAAAATGCAAAATGAATGCTATTATATACCAAAAGCGATTAGCTATTACAAATTCTAGTTTTAACCCCCCCCGTTAGGCATAGAGTATATATAATACTATGGGCTGGGTTTTTGTAAATTAGACATAACACTTGCAAAATTTTGAGGTTTAAAATATTAAACATTAATTTTATATATCTGTAAATACGTGATCTAATAGCTATAAATATAAAGCAAAATAAAAGTCACCAGAAAAAAAAACCAATATGTAAATTTAGACACACGAAAATTTCAGTAAACTAAATTAATTCCTCAATAATTAGTGATGCCAAAAAAAACCAAAATTTTTTTATAGGACAATTACATAAAATATTTTACATTTTTGATATTATATATTTCTAAATTATTTAGTGATAAATTAACGTTCTTAATGCGAGTTGATGATTTTTTTTATGTTTATAACTAATTTCAACCCTTCGAGATTATTTTAAATATAAAATTACATAATTTGAAAGTGCATTTACGTAAATTATATATATTAAAGTTTTGGTTATTAAGGTAGAATAAAATATACTTACCATATGACACATAAAATTATTACAAAAATGAGAGTTGTGTTTGATAATTCATATAATACTTTGCTGCATTTGTTAAATAATAACCCCCTATGATTAAAGTAGTAAGACTGTTATACTTTTTAAATTCATAATTACGATTGTGAAATTTTTTAAAAATCTTCTTTGTAATATAAGACAAAAGTATTGCAACTTTTTTGAATAAAATTGATCTTTTATATGAATATTATTTTATTAAGACAAAAAAAATATAATATATATGGTCAAATATTAAAAATATCGAATGCTACATTATATACAAAACTATGTATTTTTATATGGAAATTTACGTGCGTTAATAAATCCTTTAAAAACCCGAGACGAATCGAACGATTATATCTTCTATTTTTTGTCTTATAGAAGTTATTTTACAGATTAGATTTTTTTTATAAAAATTTTAAATAAGGTTTCATTTGGATATTTATCGTATTATAAAATTAAAAAAATATAGATCAATATTTTTTGCAGTTTGATTAATCATTACATAATAATAGGAATATTTGGTTATATTAAATTGTACCACGTTTTATATTATCAACATTTTTTTTATATGATATTAGAATAACATTGTTAAAAAAATTTAGTCATGTTAATTATATTATTATAAATGTGACATAACTGATTATTTTCAGCAAATAACGTTTTATTATTATCTATAAGATATTATATTATGTTTGAAACGCATATATTTTTTATGTTTATATTTTTCAAAGTGCGATAAATAGCCAAATAAATATTAAATTGTATTTTCAAGAAAAAGTATTTTTGACTAGAATATATTTAGAACCGAAAATGCAACGTATAATATGGGGTATAAAAAAAAAATCACAAGAATGAAAAGTTCTTTTTTGTAATATTGTTGAGGTCCGCTATATTTAAATTTTTTTGTTGTATAATATCTATTAATATATATGAGGTGTATTGACTGCGCACTACAATCTAGATTGCGTTTTTAAGACACTTGAGATTTAACTAGTACATAACTATATAATGCACATTCAAAAATTCGCAAAAATATATTTATATGTTTTATATTATAACTACCTGCACAAAGTACTGTATCTCAGAATTTTTATGGATATAAAATATTTTCATTAAGAGTTAATACGTTATTTTTTAAACCTTTTTCGTGTGTTTTTTTATCTAAGTAAGACATGCACTTTGCATCACTTAAAAAAAAACTACGTAACTTACTTTAAAAGATAAAAATCATTGTTAAACGTAGTATGATAAAGAAATTATATAATAAACATTTGTATATATTTGATGTATATACATTATAAATTTTTAAGAGCTTGTGATTTACAACTAAATCCAGACATATATTCAAATTCTATGCATTAGAAAGACAATTAAACTGATAATCTTGAGCTACGACAGAATAACAATGAGGAACTAGCAGATGAAAAGATGGTGAAAGGTATTTTTAAAGTTTGCTCCTGGATTTTATCCCATAATCTGTTCAATAAATAAAAATGTCAAAGTAAAAATATATTCCAAATATAAAATACAATGTAAAATTGCTATCAAACAATAAGGTGATTACATAAATTTTTTAATTAGAATTATATGTAAATAAATGAGATGCTCTATAATAATAAAAAGCTATAAATTAGCTAAAATGCATGGCTGAATCAAATACAAATGTTAACTCATATATTTTAAAATTATCTACGGATACTATCAAGAAAGTTTCTTTAAATATATTTAAAATAAAAAAATTTGACCAATAATAAATGGCAAATAAAGATGGAAAATGATTATATATACTTATATTGATATTTAAATGTAGTTTTATTGTTTGTGTTCTCGTAAACTTTTATAATATATAAAAATTGAAATACTTTTTAATTTTTTCTTAATGTGGAAGCAGGCAATGAAACTAAAAAATTAAAAGCTAAAAATTAGATTTACAGGGAACGAATAAAAAACATTTAGTGTAAGTCTAAGTTCATTAAAAAAAACCGAACTTTGCAACGTTATATATAAAGTAGGAGCAAATTTTCGGGTAGAATAAATAAAAAAATTCGCTTATTCAATTATTCTGTATCTTTTATTTTATTTTATTTATAAAGTTTCAATCCTGGCATTTATTATAACATTATGGAATTTTCACTTGTAATTTTCATTCGATATTTTTATTTAAAATGCAAAACGAAATTCAACCCGTATTTTATCTATCTTGCAAATAGATAATATGAATTCTATTTTTAATCGAAATCTATTTTTTAATACAATAGAAAGTTCAGTGATTTATATAGAATTAAATTTGATTATAACATGATTTATATTTTTGTTTAGTTCACTCAAATATGGTTTTAGCTATCGCTCTTATTTTTATAAAGCTTAGTATATGTTTAATTATTTTTCAGTATTCAATATTACAAACAATTTTCGCTTCACGATTGTAATTTGAGCCGTCAGAATTTTTACTGTCTAAATTGTGCAATTATTCTAAAATCCAGTTCTTTTATAGGATAAATAATTCTTGCCTTTATTTTAGCAATATTTCTAAAATAACGCCACCACTAACAAATATTATGAATTTTCACACAAAAAATTTTATATCTTCTTACTTTGGCAAAATAAAATTCGTTTAAGTTAAATTTTTGATTTTCATCGACCTCTTCGGTACTTATATAAACTCATTCTTTCATAAGTCAAATTTTGCATAGTATGTTTTAAAATATATTTATCCCAAAATAAATCTATATGAAACAGTAATATTGATCGAAGCATAAACATAAATAGCCCTACAAACAATAGGCTGAGGAAAACACTTGAATTAATAAGTCCCAACAGGATATTACGTATCTTAGAATGTTGTGAAATGAATGTGAATGAGTTACGTGCATATATTCTACTTTATAGGCATTTGCTTGTCTAATTATGTGCAAAAGGTAATAAGATAATTAGAATAGAAAATAAATTTAGGAAAGCTCATGGTGTTTTAATCTCATAATAAATCCGAATCTATTTTTTATATCTTTCGCACATAACCATACTTTAAATAACTTGGATATTGTTTATTTTTTTAATTTATGCACAATCAAAATATTTATTACAGATTAAAATGTGCAAAAATCATGAGAATACATATATTCTATTGTTTTTTGGAAATGCAAGATATATATATGAAAAAATAACAATGATTAAAAAATAAATAATCCTAGAGAAATGACTAAATTTATATCTATTTTATGTTCATGGCATTATTTGATTTTTAAAACCAAAATATCGTGATTATTAATATGTTTATAACGAATTTTGCATTTAAATTTATACTTAAGTACACATTTATTCTAATTATTAAGTGTACTGATTTAAAATTTGTTTGGATTCATTAGATCATGTTTTTTAGTGTGACAGAAATATTGAAATAATATTCAGTTAAACTATTGTCTTTTACTAAAATTGAAACGCTGTTACTGATATGCATGCATCATATACTATTCTGAAATAGATTTGATTAAAATACTAATTATCTGAAACACATAATAATTATTGCCAAAATGATTTATCCTTCCTCTATATGATAAATATATAAATGTTCCAAATAAAGGGATTCAAGTAATCTAAAATTTAAATGATACTTTCAGAAGAAGGCAAAAATAAATACGAATATGGGGGAAACTTTTAACATAAGGTTTGAGAAAGATACTTCAGAGTGAATAAGAGAATACAAAATAAAAAGGGCGTATTGCAATCTTTTTATGCGTATAATTTTAAATGGTCATTTAAAATTATAGTTAGTGCCATTATAATATACAATAGCCATATTATTACATAAAAATATAAGACTTCTATTACAAGCCGTGCTGTTTGATAGCATTGTTACAAATAACATTTAGCGTAATTTGTATTGGCACTTTATTATCGAGTTTTCTATAAAGAAACATAGTTTTCATCGAAATATAGATGGTAATACATGTTTTATTTGACTTAAAAATAAAAAATAAAAGTTTATACACTATATCGTAATACAAAAAAGAAGTATCAGAGTGAATAAATTTGCACATTTTTATGTTAATGTATTCTATATTTATGATTTGTGCATTATTTTTTATATGTCAAGAAAGTTTAAAAGCATATATAATGACTTGGGGATTTAGGTGGTTACAAAATTAAATAAAAATATATCTTAAGGAGTTAAAGTTCACAGATGAAGTAGAAGTAACTATGCAAGTTCCTGTATATCGCAAGGCACTTTAACTAACATTATTTGACTGATTAAGACCAGGTTACCGAAATTGATCAGGGTAATGTGTTAAAAGAAGCATAAGGGTGTTGTGTAATATTCCTAATGGGCTATCTACATCTCAGTAGAGGAATTCATTAAAAGAAGACACTTAAACCATAAATAAAATCTGTAAATACATCGAATAAATTAATACGGAGTTGTTATTTTTTCTTCCATTATCAGAAATTTCAATTCTTAATTTTTAGCTTGTTATAGACACGTGCCATAAAATTCCTCATATTTAATTACATTTATTTAAAAAATGATGTTATCGAATGAACCCCGGGTAGAAATGAACTATTGAAAGAAAATCCGAGTCATGCTAAAATGAAAATGTATATAATATTTTCCAGGGTATTTGGTGAATTTTATGTCAAAATTAGATCGTCTCTAACAATATCATCCTTTAATCTTCGAATTAATTTGTGTGCAGGTAAATATATAATGGAAATCTTTTTTTTCTTCTGTTAAATATGTCAAACAAACTAAATTCTTAGCAGGGTAATGGTATTGTTGTGTAAATATTTGGCTTGAAATTTATATTTCAACTGGTTCAAGCAACGAATAATTTTATACTAAAGGGCATTGTAAAATTATCAAACAAGTAATAAATGCTGCCTAACAGCAAGATATACAACAAACAGTGTTAGATAGAATTGCAGTAACAGAATCTTACTCAAAAAAACACATGATCACTTCGCTGGAGCAAATCGAATCAATTCCCGAACGTAAGCTATTGAATTCTGTTTTATTATATTAGAGATGTTTCCTGTAGCTTTGACCCGATTTACATGGTCAATACTGTTAATATTCAGCATATATAAAATTTAGACAAAAGCTTCAAGATATAGTTTTTTAGAATTTTTAAATAATGAATGCATAGAATTGTTGGGATTAGAAGAAGACATATTTTCTCAAGATGATCCATAATTTTATGCATAATGATATAAAATAAGAAACACACGTCGTAATATACAATTTGATATATATAAGGCCACACTAAACATATCGCCTACAATAAATTATCCTATTTGGGTAATAAATTTCATTTATGCGTCGAAGTTATTTGTAATATTATGTTCCTATGAATTAAAAATTTTTAATATATATAAAAATGCTTAAAAAAACTGTTTGTCATAATCTTACAGTATTACTAGAAAGTGTAACATTATATGGTTATATATGGCGCAATAAATATTTTATTATTACTTTATTTATAGTCAGAAAAATCATCTATTCTGAACTTTAAAAAGTAACAATTATAGATGTATAAATGTAATTACAATGATATCGTACGCAAATCAATAGCATGGAATTAATAATGATGAAATGTAAAATATAGAAAAGAAAATTGTGATGGATTTACAATGTCAAAAGTGCATGTGTATTTAATCCTGACAGATTTCGGTTTTTATAAATCTAAGTAATATGCAAAAAAACACACTTGATAAACAAGTATATATAAGAATAATATAATTGATGCAATATATAAAAGTCTTTGAGGCAAAGTCTACAGTATAAATTGCTTATAATTCATACTGTAAATAACTTGGAAACCGATTCAAATCACAAAATATGTTTAAATTTAATAGCCAAAACATCGTAATGACCATAAATACCAATACTTTTTTTACATAAAAGGGTGAAGATCTCAATAAAACATTTTGGTGTCCGCGTATGAAGTCATTTTATAGGAATTGAGACAGCTATATGATTCCTATGGTATTTAGAGATTCTTCAGTATTACCAACTTTTGGACTTTACTGCATCTTGTTTGTTTCAAAAAATTAATTATTATAGCTAAGTGAATCGATGAAATATATTTTTTGTGAAATAATAGCAGATTATTTTCAAAATTTAAGATTCTACCCGGTAAGAAAAAGAAAGTTCTAATGTATGTATGTTTACCTAACAAATGATAAAAAATCATAATACGTAATAATATTATCAAATCAATCATTTTAAGAACGAAATTATTCTATTAAGATGATATAATATGATATTTTATATCATATATACTAAAAATTATTTTATGAAGCAATTTGTAGATATCAGTATATCTGGTTAAAAAAATAAATTTTTGCCATAAAAAATCTAATATTGATCCTATAAAAAATATAAATTTTGCATCATATTTTAGTTGTCAGTAATAAATTTAGATTTAGATATGTTATTATATGCCTAAATATTTATTCAAGGCTTCTTTTTATACTTCCATCTAAAATTTTATATTTCGCTGTTTGTTTATAAAATATAAAAATACTTTTACCATACATCCAAACCACATCTTTTATTTACACTGAATATTCAAAAAATTCATCCCATTTATTCAAACATCTAGTTGATCTAAAAATATCTAGGCTATAAAAAATATTTTTTAAAGTTTATTTTATGTTATAAAATGTGTTTTCACAATGATTTATACATTAAATATTATATTTTTCTTTTTAATCACATTTTTTTAAGTAAAAAGGTATAATTTTATGATAACTTTCCGACTCCAGCTACAATAAAAAAAAGCTGTGTTATTAAAAAAAAGTTATATTAAAAATGTATGTATATGTGTATTTATAATTAATCGGGAATAAAGATAATAGAAGCTCTCATAAAAAAAGACCTTTATTAAAATTGAGCTAATATTCTAAAATTTATATAGAACAATATAAATGGTATGAACTCAAGATTATAGTATCTTATAAAATTACAAATTTATAAAATAGTCTTTGCTATAATTTCATAGATTTTATTTAAACCATCATTGTAGTTCATACATCTCTAATTGTATTTACACTTAAATTATTTATATGCTATGATACGCAGATTGGAATATAATAATCAATATTGTGATTCTATAAAAGTCAAATACCAAATATATTTATTTTCATAATTTCTGTTTTATGTTGAAAATTATTTATAAAAAAATATTGTACCTATAATTAAAGTTAAAATCCCCAAACGAAATAGAAGCATACATGCAAGTTCTGACGTTCGGCAAGACACTTGAATTCAAGTCATTTGAGGGAAGAAGAGCGGTTGATGATGATAGACCAGGAGAAGGTGTCAAAAGATGCATCAAGTAGTTGTGCAATATTCCCAATGGGCTGACCACGTCTAAATACATAAAATTGATAAAAAGAAACTTATCCCATAAATAAACAAAAGTATTTATATAGACATAGAATTTATGGAAAAAAACCAAAAAACGGCACGAAACATATAAAACTTTGATTTTTAAACTGTAAATTAGAATAAAATAGACATATTTAGTTTAAGTGCACTCATCATAAAGAACAAAAAAGCTGTTTTATTATATAGAAATATCATTAATAAAGCGAAATAATTTAAGATATTCTTATTTCACTATTAAATTCAATCTATTTTAAAGAACTTATTCTAATGACACAAAGAAATTTTTACAAAATTAAGTACCTATCATAACGTGAATATATCGCATTCAAGAGAATTACATATAACGGACGTCTATATCAAAGATATTCTTTTAAATTTAATGTAAGGAAGTTATAATAAATGCAATAAAAACCATGTATTCATGTTTACGAATGCAATTTATCTACTATAATCATTTCTTAATATCTATAAGTATCATATATGACTGGAATAAAAATGGATTTTTAACAATCTATTTTTTAAATAATTTAATGAATATTTTATATTGAGAATTTTTCTATATATTATAATTTAAAAATACAACCAAGAATATTTAAGTATCTAATTCTTGCTAGAATACTTTTTTAAGACAAGATAATTTAACAGCAAATCTTAGTATGGTTTAATAAATTGTTTACATATTGATCTAATATAATTATATTTGCGCTATATAGACAATTTTTATTTAAGAAATTATAGTATGAATCTGTTAATAATCATTCACAAATGATTACATAACACTGCAATCATCTTACAAAAAAAACTATTTAAGCAAATAAATCTTCTATAAACACTATACTATTGCCATCCTGTATACACAGCTTAAAAGTATAAACCTACAATAATTATATTGTCTTCTTTTACCAAAAATAAATAAAATGATCAAAGATATTTTATATAAGATATGCGTAATTTTCAAAATTCAATCTATAGTATGTTTTTTTATAAATTTACGAGCATATTAAAAATCGATCTGATAACAAAATTTGGTGTAATTTATTTTCAATCATCGTTAACTAATATTTAGATTTTATTTTTGCTTCTTAATTTACAGCTACTATACATATTTCAAAATCAATGGAAGTAAATTGGGCGAATATGTATTCGGATTTTTGTATATAATAAATTTCAATAAAACATCAATGTTAATGATATTATGCGATGCCAATTATTTTATAAAAAAATATAAACAAAAGAATAAGATGTTAACGTTTTTATCGATAGAATTATATTCACTTAATAGAAAAGATTTTGTTAAGACCCGTGTATTATAATTTTTAGCTCGAATTTTTAATAAACATTTTATGTTTCTAAAAATTATGTAACATAGAGTTATTTCTAGCCAAAAATATTTATTGGCATAAAATTAAACTTATTAAATATCTTAAAACTGATGCATAGGATATATATACCAATAGGTTGAAATAAAAGAGAAAATCCAAGATTTTCATAAGTGTAATATTCTATCAGTCTAAAATACTAAGATTTAGCCGTAAATTATTGTATATTATTTTGATTACTAAATCATCGAGAATTCCTTGAAATTTCTTTATATAAGATGTAAAAACAATCTTTGAAAAAGATCAGTAGCTTAAGATATTGAATATGTGTTTCCATGTATAGCTCATGGGACTAAGAAGGGATGTAAATAGTAAAATCCATCTATAATTTTTATTATTTCAATGTATACACATCCCAAGATAATAATCGATCAGATAAAAATTCAATAAATTTCTGAATTTATCATGCTTATGTGTAATTTTTATTTAGATATTAAAAAAAGTATACATTTATCAACTTAAGTAAAGGATCCCTTCGAAAACTATAGCTTAAAGATATCTATATAAAATACAATTTACAATGCATCAGCAGAGCAAATCAATTTTATATATTAGAATTTATTCGTTAAATAATTCTTTTACGGCTTTCAATTAAAAATATGAAAATGTATTGGTAAAAAAATTATTGTTTGATTAGGGAAACAACAACTGCATTATCGGAGATATTTTTCATGGGTGCTAGTTACGCATAATAAATAATAAATTTATGGTTTACATATAATAAACATATTTTATGCTGAAAAGTGTATGAACTTGTAATTTGAGCATGAATTAAATAATTAACTAGAAGTACAAAAAATAAGAATCAACAAGATTTTATGGTAATATTAAAGCATCAAAAAAAACGAAACCAATTTAAAGCATCAACATAATAAATATAAAGCTGAAGCTTGGGCCGACGTACAAACAATAGCATGTAGAATTTAGTTATGTTTATCTATCTTGAAAGAACAATTAGATTGAAAAATAGTATATTTAAAATATTATTCTAAAATGTTATTAGCAAGCCTTTTAAAATCAATATAACTTTTTCACTATGCGCTTTTTAATGGCTAGAGATAATATAAACCCATAAATAAATTTAATACATAAACTTAATTATATTTTTAAAATAAATTTTATGATAATACACAAATGGTCAAGAAAATTACATAGGGATGAAATTTTGATATTTTTCAACATATTTACAATAAATTTAATTGAATAATAATTTTTTAAATATCAATTTATGTTTTACAGAGCAAAACTAGGAAGAAATATTGTATAAGCTTATAGCTCTAGGTATTTTTACAATTTAATATAAAGATAAATAAAAGTATATTTTTCAGGCTGTCGAAAAACATTTTATTGTGCATTTTATCAGTTATAAAAATATAATTGATTTTATTTATTAGTTACAAATCGAAAATTTAAAAATAGGTAAAAACTTTAAAATTAAGAAAATCTAATTATAATGAACAATGGTTTGAAAGTATTGGGGATTCATCATACTAATCACAACTGTTCTTGTACAAGCTGAAATCTTTTAACTTTACATTTCATATCTATGATTTTCGCAAAAAAAATACTGCTTACTTTAAAAGCTTTGCTAAACCCTATTGAAAGGATTTTTCAATAAAAAAAAACAATTTAGGAAATTTTTTCTAGTTTTTTATATACATGTCTATTAAATTTTATATTAAAAAATATTTGCATTGAATATTATTAATATACGGGGATACTACACCAGAAAAATTCATAATCGAAAACATTTTTATAAATAGCAAATTAGTTTTTTTAAATAATAAAAATTTCTCATTAGGAAATTATCATTTTGTTACCGGATAGCTTCTACACCTATATAACAAAAAAATGCTCAACAAGAAATGTATTCAAAAAATATTCATTTTAATAGCTTTTTCTAAATTATAAAGCGTTAATTTGTTTATGGCTAAGTTTCCAAAAAAAATTATTTATTTTGCGAAATTATTCTATGCATAAAATAATAAATATTGATTAATTTTTTGTAAATTAATATTAATATCATTTTAGTATGTTTTTTTCTAGTTATAGTCTATATTTAGCTAATTTATATCATTAAGCAATAATGAGTTTGTGTAATATATATATACACACAAAATCATGAATTCTAGATTATAAACATCAATCTTATTTATGAAGTCATCATAAAACGTAACTCGAGGCTAAAATTGGCTTTCTCTTAATTACAGGTAAAACATAATAGCTTAACTAATTTTTATTTTTTTAATCGAACAGCATGATCATAAAAGTTTCGAATGATTGTTTGGATATGTATAAATACTTCGTTACTTTTTCATTTATATAGAACACTGTTTTTATTATAGTTATGGTATCTATCTTTTTAGGTATCGCTTTTTGTTTGTCTTATATAGTTTAAAAAGCTAAATTGTATTTTTTTTTGTTTTTTTTATAAAGATTACATTAAATAGTTTACTATTTTTGATATTATGTTGATCTCATTTATCAATTTTATCAATATATAAATTTTTCCAAAAAAAATTTACACACTGTAGATTAGTTCCAATATAAAATTTTTATTTTCTGAAGATAAGAATCATAATAAATTTTGAAATGTTTACAAAAAAAACAAATAGCTTTATTAATTTTCAGTTTTTATATTAAACCTTTGAGCTCTAGATTAAAACACATCAAATTTTATTTGTAAAATAGGGATCTTATAAAAAGATCAATAAAAATCATGATTCTATATATTTTATAATAAAAAGAACTACTTAGCAGCATTATTAAAAAAATACGTTTATTTATACCATATTTGGTTTTTCAATCAGTATCAAATAATCCTATAAAACCTATTATGCTAAATAAATTTTTCTTTTTTGCGTCTAACAAGAAATATAAAAAGCGTTTATTACTTATTATTATATTGATTCACACAATTAATTCGTTGCTAGAATATATATTAATAACTTTATAATATATAATTTTTCTTTTTTATTGGCAAAAAACATAAAAGAATCAAAACATTTGTGATATCCAAGGGTGGTGCTTATACCATGCTTTCTTTCATAGAGAAATCTACAAAATAGAGTGTTTATTTTTTGTTTTATTCAAGAGTTTCTGTATATATTTTTTATTTTGTCTGTTGATGATTAGATGCATATTATATATATATTTCTTGTTTACTATATATACCAAATTCGAATTTTTAGCTCTTTCTATATTAAATTAAGGTAAAAAACCTTATTAGAAATATATATAGAGATTATAATTAAACCTTTGCCGATATTCAAATGGTATTTGCTATAATAAAGCCATTTTGTTTTTATAAAAAGAAAGTATTTGATTTGTGTAAAGATATAATTGACGCTATGTTTTTCTTCAAGTATGTTTTATATGAAAACTTCTTTAATGAATTTTGATTGCGAATTTGCAAACGTTGTGTCATATGCACTAAAATGCAATAGACTTAATGTTTCTAATAATTTGATATAGAAATACTTTACATATCCGAGTTTACTAGATAAACATTAAGATGCAATTATGTTTGCGTGCTTGAAAACAAATTCTAGTTTAACCAAAATTATACGAATAATCATTTCTATAAAGTAAAAGAGAAAAATAAACAAAATGATGACAATAAAATAGAATAAGCATATAATTTGTTTTCTTATTATAAAATATTGGCTTAGACTTCTCTTTTTAACATCTAAAAATTTTCGAATCAGAAATAGTTTATGAAAGTATGAATGTGCGTTTCAAATTAATCTGATATGATGTACAAAATTTTATTTGCTATTTCGATTATTACCGTAAATATAAATTAAACGAGAGTTTTTATTGAAAAAATAGGTATTTTTTCATACCTTAGAAAAAATAATGCTACTAATATTACATCGTTGAATTTGTAATACATATATTTTACAGGCTACTTATATGAAAATAATTTTAGCTCGTGAATTTTTGATGGTTTTTGGCAACTAAAGTAATGGTGTAACAAGAAAAAATAGTTGGATTTTGACTATGTTTTTAATCAGATGTACCAGATATACATGTACATCAACACTAAGAAATTCATGATTAAAATTTTGATATGATATATTTCTCACATTCGATAAAAGATTATTACATTGTTAATAAAAATTCCAATTGAAAATTATATAAAATATTTTCCGAAATTACGATACATATAATAATGTGTGTATGCAAAATTTACGCTTTTTGAACGCTAACATAGCACAAAAAGCATACTACATAACACTATAAGGTTTATTTTTGAATTTTTCGTTGCTTCAATGATCTCTATTCAATGCTTCAAAATAATTTAACGCATTTAAAAAAATATTGAAAAAAAACTTTTCACTATCGATGAATACACATATTTTTATGATAAACACGAACAAATTAAAACTTATAAAATTTGAGAATAGAGATGAAGTTGATGTAAAATGATCAGGGGTAGTGTCAAAAGATGCATCAAGTAGTTAGCCGAAATATAAAATGTGCCAACTACGTCTTTATAGATATAATTGAAAAAAAATATATTTTATATAATAAATTTATTTGAAAAACAATTTTGGTTTATAATTCCAGGGTTTAAATTATTTGTGTAAAATACGGATTCGATTTGCCTAAACAGACAAAAAGGGATCGTATCCTCGGAATAACAGCATCAAAATTGAGTTATAAAAAAAATAAAACTATTACAAATCCTAAATATCATATGTTAATATATACTTTAGTGCAAACGTCTTACTTTAAATTGAATATAATTTAGTATGTTTTAAAAAATAGTGATGATTGAAGATCATAATAAAAATACTTAAATTACAATGAAACTAAATCCAAAAGTTTTCGATTCAAAGGAAAAAGAAAACTATGGATTTTTATTAAGTTTTATGTATAAGATCAATTAATCTGTACTAATTTAGCTTAGCTGCAAATCTGAAAAACAAAATTTATATTATCGAGGTTACAAAATTTAAATATTTGTTAAAAAATTATATATTCAAAACTAATATATGTTCAATTCTTGCCATTTATACAGCAAGCATGTAGTAAAGGTTCTTACAACTATATTTTGGTGTCAATTTTCACGTGATAGTAAAATTTACTTTCTAAAAATAATAGTATTTAATAGTAATTTTCAGATTAAAAAAAGTATTAGCAGTGAAAAATTACAGGTTTACAAAATAAGATATTATACAAGCAAATTATAATTTCTAATGGTAATAGCAGCATGGAAAATTTTTGATTTAAATATAATAAGGTCGTTATTTTATAGCATTTAAATGTGTTTTCCATAAGCTTTTTCTCCAATAAAGATACTACTTAAACTTCTTTATTAAACAAAAGAAAGAAAATACAAAGAATTTATATAAAATACAGATAAAAGATATAGAATCTTTTTTGTAACGAGAATATTTCTTAATTATATGATAGATAAATATCAGCAGAATTTCTTCCGAATATTTTTCAGAAATAAAGTTACTTCAATTTTGTCTATGTTTTAAAATGTTTGTGCATCATTTTCTATAACTTTTACGAGAAATATTTTTTTTAATTTTTATTCTTCTTATAAATTGATTTCATATGATATATGATATCTCCCAATAATATATTTCTCTACCATTTGAACTGGCATTTGATTCGAATTACATAAAAAAAATTGACTATTTAAATCTACGCAAAATAATTTTATAAATTTAAATACACTTTTAGATATGAATTTTGGATCTCATAGTTTACTTTGTGCAATCGATTCCTATAATCCAGATTTGTATGATAAAAGCATCATATAACTGCTCTATTAGTAAAACCGAAAAATGTAAACATATTTATTTTTATACAATAATGTTATATACGGTAATATGCTACAACAAAATTATATAATTATATAAGCTGAATCTTGCACGTAAAGTCCATTGCGACCATGCTAAAACCAAACTTCGCATTTTAAATCATCACATATATATAATTGACCTGTAAAAGCTAGATTTTTAATTTAGGAAAAAGTAAAATTGATATCAAAAAAAAATGCCTTGATTTTCAACGATTATAATTGTATCCTGAATATCTATAAATAATATATATTTAAATTTACGAATAATATGATTTCTTGTAGTAATTATTTAATTCTTTTAGTATATATTAAAATGGATACCAACAAAATATAAAAGTCGCATGATATTACCTTATTCTTGCGACATATTTATTTGAAATCATTTTTATAATAGTGTTTTTATACTATGAAATTTTAGATCATAAAAAATATTAAATTCTAGCATTATAAAAAAATAAAACATAATTATTCCATTGTCTCTTATAAAATATTTTTATGTGTTCATGATATTGTAAATATAGATACTTCAAGAACAATTTTGGCATTAATTTTGCAGAAACATCTTATTTAACTCATAACATACCCCAAATACTACGATTATTATTTCGATAAATTTCAAGTTAAAACAATACCATTATATGAATTATGTTAGAATGCTGTTTTTAATAACAGTTAGATACCCTTCTCTGAATTTTCGGATATTAACATATCATTATAAACTGCATTTAAACATGTTCAACAACATCTTTTTTTTTTGGTTTTTTCAAGAATATTACAAATTATTATATTTGACAAAATTTATCGTATTTTTTGGAATTTCAGACCTTCGGCAATTATAAGTTGACAATATAAAATAAATAAAGTGATATTTCTTTCGAATTTACCAGCGCACGTACACCGGTTCTGTATCGGCTTTTCAATAATGTAAATTAAAACTATATAAGTTCGGAAAACTTGAAAACTAAGGCAAGATTAGTAAATATTTACTATACCAATTTATAGTTTATATTGTATATATGATTAATATCGTGTTTCAAACAATTTTTTATGCTCTATAGAATAGATTTGGCTCATTTTTCTGCTCACATCAGAATCTTTTATATTTTCATCAATTCAAATACACCAAATTCTTTTTTTTCATGATTTTCCATAATCATAATGTTAATGCTGATGCTTCCGCTGCAGTTGGTTATCCTAACTCCTTAATATATAAATTATGATATTCTATAACCATGGGTTATCAAAGTAAAACGTATGACAATATTCGAAATTAAAGTTTGTAAATAATGGAGTAATCATTATCTAATATATCATATTTTCTTGGCTTCGCATTTGCAATATTCATCCTATATCAAAAATTGTTATTCCTATTTTTATATGCCCATCAAGTATATTTCTACAAATTATCTAGATTTTTCATGTATTATATACCATTTTCATATCCGTATTTATATTTTTATCGAACTTTATTCGCGTAGGTACGTTTTTAAAACTTCTTGAACCGAGATATTTATATATTTCTATGATTTTTACTGGTTACTTTTGAGAAGTATATATGTTACCAATTTTTTTTGTAAATGTGTAAGGTAATAGTGAATCATCCTTTACTTCTGGTAATTGTTTTTTCTTCGTTATGTATGTTTCTCTTGAGTGTTGAAATTTATATATAATCACCGAAGAGTAGTCTATATACCGAATGAAACATAATCTTGCTTCATTTTTGTTCATAGTTACCACTTTCCAGCCACCTTATAGATCTTGCTTTTGGAATTTTTGAATTTTTGTAGATACAGAAATTTTTTTTGATTGATGTTTTTATCTTATATTATATACATTTAACTATTTTACGCTTCAACTTAATATATTTTATGTATAGAATGTCTTAGTTATATTATGCGCTTATTTTTTGTTTCCAGTTGATTTGAAATGATTATTTCACACTTTCTATTATATACATACTGCTATGTTTGGTGATATTTTTATATCGGTGGCAAGTTTTTTATCAAGCTAAAGAAGCTATTTCAACATAAAAAATTTAGCAAACTATGGTCAAAGTAAAATTTTATTTTTTTAAAAATATAATCATTACTTTTTATTGGCCGTAATTTATAGATTGTCTTCCTTATAAAATATTTTTTTGATCATTTCTTGCGAAAAAGTATTTTTTTTCTTATTGAAAATGGCTATTCAGTAGTTTTAATAGTCAAATAATGTGCTGCATAAAAAAATTATATAGGTTTTGCAGTTAATGTTGGCTTTGACTATATTTATCATTATTATAAATTTTTTATAAAATCGTGTAAATCTTGTATCTTTTTACTGTGATTTACTATCTTCTAATACTGAAAGATAATTATATCTGTCATTAACTAATATATAATACGAACACAATACGCCTAAAATCGTTTGTTGCCGACTTACTTTTTTTGATTTCTGGTCCTGTGCTATCTTTGAAATGTCTTGTTTTTTTGTCTCTTTTATAGTGTTTTCTGGGTCTCTGATCACAAGTATCATGTCATAAATAATATAAATGATATGTTTATAAGATTTATCTCTCATTGGATTTAACCAGGGTGTAATACCAAAAGTGCCCAACATAATAGATCCAGCTGAACCCAAATAGAAGTTGTAATATAGTATCGCCTTGCATTACATCCCTAAACATATTTTAAGTATATTATAGTTTTTATGCTTAAAAAATTTCCCATCTTCTCGTTAACACTCAAATAAAGCTCTATATCTACTCTTGTTTATTATGTTTTGCCAATACTGTCATTAAATTGTAATGTAAAACCATTCATAAGTTCATATTACATCAGTTCGTTTAGAAGTCGGTTTGCTGCTATTTTTCATCTTGTTGCAGAGCCAGAAGATTTCTTCATAACACCTTGTATAATTCGTATTGTACAAAATTGATTTTCCGACGGTTATATACACTTTTTGACCGCAATTCTTAATTATCTATAAAATTTTAGTTGTAAATTTTAAGATATTATCATAAGGTAAAAAAACTACATTCCAAACCGTTGTAACATTATATTATGTATTGCGATGAGTTTTTTCTTTATTAAGCCATTATTTTTCGTTTTTTTTAAACTTATCACAGTAATATTATCTTAAATACATTAGTACAAAAGATGTTATAATTTTATGTGAAATTTATAGAACTTATCTGACCCTGCAGCCAATCTATAAAGGTAGTAGTTATAATTCTTTATAAATTTTTTCAAAAGTCAACACAGAACACGAAATTTTGTTATTCAAAAAAATATCATGGATATTTATAAACAGCTTTTGTGTTTGTTTATAGCTACTAGTTTGACAAATCTTGAAATTTATTTCTCATCCGCTTTTTTTTCCTTATATAAAAATGGGCGATAAAAATATCTTGTATTATATCAGATAAATTGCTTGCTGGCTAAAATCATCCTTTTTTGTGGTATCTGTCATTCTGTTTGCGCTTTTTTACTTATTTTGTCAATATTTATATCATTAACGAATAGTTCATCAGATTTTTGGACAAGATTTTGCTTTTATTCGCTTTATCTAACTCATTTTGTGCTTTTTTTGAGCACGTGATTATATTGCTATAACAGAATAACATTACGTTGAATAAATATCATTGTTTTTATTCTTCTTTACAGTAAATTTTTTTTTGGATACTATTCTCTTTTTTGGTGAGCTCTACATAAGAAAAAAATTCTCTCTAGTATCTTAGAATTTTTACTATATTTTAGGTTGTTATGCACTAGAATTTGTCTATACATCACTATTCCGATATTCTATAACTTATCCTATAATTTGTGAAATATTACTTTCTTTGTTATTATAAACCCACATATCTATTTATTACTAACTCTGGTGCTCAATTTTTTTCATAGATTTGGCTTAATAAAATTCAGATCTTTATCAAATTTTTTGTTGTGGTTCTAAAATTCACCGCTTTGTATTTTTTACGAAGTTACGTAAATAATTTTCGTTTGGTTCCTACCGTCATTTCTGTTGACTATAATTGAAATTCACCGCTTCATTACTTGTTTATAAGATAAGAGCTTTACAAATGAATTGTTAAAGTAAGTCTATTATTCTGACAACCAAGGCGTGGCTTACGCTGAAAGCGGGGAAGGATTGATTTATAAGAATTTATATAAATTTTTTGTGTTAAACATTTTTTTACTTGATTGTAACTGAATGAGTATTTACGTTGCACGAAATTTTTCATAAAGTCCTTTCTTCTATTTATTGCTGTCTTATTTCTTTATAAAATCATATCAAATAAATTTGCTACTGCTGTTTATTTGTTCTGATTTTCTTGTTATAATAATTGATTAAACTGTTAAAGCTATGATAATATACATATATAAATATATAAGTCTTCTTGTGTCTTCAAGAACACAATTTTTAATTCTAAGTTTTATTTTTTTAATAACAAATTTATAGATTGTATGGCAAGAAAATACGATTCTTAAAAACTAAACACATATCAGTCCAGATAAAGAATTTATATGGTATTAAAAACATACTATTTTTATTTGAAAAGATCCTTATCCATCATTAAAATTTACATATATAGATTGAGCAATTCTAATTGAATTTACTTTATTTATCTATGTTTTACTTCTATTACTTTTTAGGAAGTTCGCTTTATATACATAGGAACTATTGCTTAACTGCTGCGTCTCTCTGTGGAACTCCTCCAGCACTTCTTTTCACCCGTAATCACCGTGAATTGGGCCCTTTCTCATAGGCGGGTCATTATGTGGAGGGAATGAGATTCTGTCTACTGTTCATCGCTACAAGTTACAAGCTACAACCACACTCTACACTTACCTATATCCTTGCCGAACGGTGTGGGATCTTTTTCAATACTGAGGGCACAGTTCAACGGCTTTTACAGCAACCTCCTTTTTCTCATGGCTTGTCAGTGCTTTATGGTTTATCTTTGATGGTTCACTGGCCGCCCCCTTGGGTATTTTTCTTTGGTTTAAATTCGTTTCGGAAATTAGTGAGGTGGGTGGAAATGGAACCCGCAACCCCTGACCTAGGGGTCAGACTTGTAAACCACATAACCATACCACCCCTTATATGATAATAAAAAAGATATTTAAAATTATACAACAATTGTAATAAATGGCTTGTAGTTGTCAAGTTTTAAATAAAATTCTATTATTTTCTTGCCTTTTAAGACATAAAAGTCATTACTTAATAGTTTTCATTTAAGACTGTATTCAATATATATAATATACAAAAAATTATTGCGCATTTTTATAACAATTTTTTCTTTTTTCATGTTTTTTTAATTTACGTTTAATGCATTATTCTAGCAACATCGTACATTTATGTATAAAAACACAGGAAAAAGTAATATATGGTTATATTATGTATTTAATTGCTTTTTTACTGTTTATTCGATAATTTAGAATAGAAAAAAAGACATTACTCACATTAAAGCCAGCATGCACTGAAAAATGAAAACAAAAACATAATATCTATATGCTTATTTTACTAGAAATATCTGCATTACGTTTGTTTATCTACAAAAATTAAAGTATGAAATATATAATACATTGTTTTATAACAGTATTAGTCTTATTTAATTTGTTATATGTTTCTATTTTTTCTTAACAAAAAGCCAATAAATACTGTCTTTGTGTATTATGTGGATATGAAATCACAAATCATTATCTTTTTATAATAAGTAATAGATATGCAAGTAAAGTTATTTTAAGCATTAAATTATATTTAAATTCTTATAAAGATCTTTATTTACCTGTCTTTATGGTGCAAATGACCACATCTTCAATATAATAAATATTCTGCACATTTGACATATAGTAAATAGAGAAAAAACACTTCCTTTATTGTAAAATATAAATTTAAGTATATGAGAACATATATGCAACAAATGTATAAATCTTGGTCTTTATTTGTTGCACTTATATAAAAAATTAAAATTTTAATCGTTAAACGACATTTAGATTATACGAAGGCTCTAACTTAACCTTTTCTGTGCCTTAAGGTGGATTCACAGTATTTATATTTTTAGCTATTAAAAATACAAGATTATTTTAAAATACGATTTAGATCTTAGTATACGCATGTAGACACCCATCAAAATGACAGACTGTACTTTTATACTAAATGGTATGCTTTTTTTACCTTTGATTACAGTACTTTTATATCTTGACAACCTTTAAAATGTAATTCATATAAAAATAGTAAAATGTTTAGTTTTTTCTGTAGATATATACATAACAAATGTTGAAAACGATTTATGATGATTATTAAACAGTGTCCTGTGTTTTTTCCGTTTGTAAATGCAACTTTATTTTTTCTTAAAATGTTCTTTAACGTGTTTGTGCAAATTATATAACTTTATTGGTATATAATGGGATTTATAGACGTAAATTTTGTTCTTAAAATGCTTTTGTATTTCAACATTGTATAACTGTGATGTATAAAATCATAAAACATAGAGAAATCTTCTTGGTTAAACTTCTTCTGTGTCTTTTTATTTTCGACTTTTTATATTTAGATATGCTAAAGTTGTTATCTTGCTATTCAATTTAGAATATTAAATTTGTAAACTATATTATATTTAAATTTTCTCTCTGTTAAATACCTTTTTAATTCAACGAATTAGCAGTTTAAAGTTTTTTTTATGAAAGAGGAAGAAAATTCGATAAAAAAAGAATATTATCTTAATATTTTTTTTAACTAATTAATAAGATTTTTAGTGCTAAATATCTACAAAAAAAACCCTTTTGTCATCAAATCAACCAGAATTCATATTCAGTTATAAAATTTTTTGAGTTATCATCGCAAAAATTATAGCTAATATGTCATACGTGGGTTTGATATTTTATGTGCATTACATTTTTTTATTACTTTTTATATGCAGATATAAGTTTCAATAATTGCCCTAAATAGTTTCTTGGATCATTCAAGTGTATTTATGACAGATCAAACATGACAATCATATCGACTTATAGTTATTTTACTGTTTATTGTTTTGCTATTTGAACCCTTTTTTATAGAGTTTATTTTGTTTAGTTCTTCTGTAGAGTGCGTAATATATTTTTATTTCCCATTACAAAAATTAAATTATGGGAATTGAAAATACATTACATCTCTGCTTAAGGGTTTGATTAATAGTAATGGCTTTCTGCACTATTTTATGCTTCATTTCATGGTTCTAAAATAAGCACTCTGATTTCAAAACAATACAACACAAAAATGATACAAAAAAAGAGACAATTGTCTATATAATAATATATTCATGTAGATTTTTTTTCTAGAGTAAGAAAAGAGCCCGATTTTATTTTTAATAAAAAAATTATATTCAGAAATCATTCGTCAAATAAAATAACATTTCTCTGACACACATGCAATTTCAGCTTTTTTTCTGTATAAATTGAACGATATGCATGAAATTAATGGCTGGAATATGTTCTAATTCTTTGATTTCGAAAAAATTGCTTTTAATTTATAATTAGGTTTTATTTATTTTAGTCTTAATTTATTATTATTATTTGGTTTTTTTCCTAAACAAAGTATGTTGGAGTTCTCGTACGCAAATGTATTTGCTATTTCTGCTATTTCTATTTCTCTTCTGTCTGCTTTAGAACCTCTCATCTAATCATCTCTAAATAGTTCAAGGCTTTTAGTCAATTGCAAAGTTTGTAGATTAAGCAAGATCACTCGATTTTCCTCGAGTCATTTCTGTTACTTTATATAATTCTGTGTCCATTTCTCCAGAGTCATAACTAATGGATAATTTTATATTAATAATTTTTAATTTTTTTTGAAAGGTTTTAGTGCCCTTCATCGTTCGCGTGCAAAACAACCAGTAAATAGAAGACAACATGGACATTTGAAAAAAACTTACCGAATTTTATCTTTTATATCAAAATTAACAGTACTCTTACAGATTTTTAAAATATAAAAATTTAGTTCGATTGCCAAAACAAATAGATTTTGAAACATAAAATGCATGAATACGAAAAACCTCTAGAAACTAGATTAACATAAATTTTTAAAATCTAACAGTTTTAATCAAAGCGTTTTGCATTAATTGATATGATTATAGACATGCGAAAACAAAGTACATGGTGTTCCGGTTGCATCAATTCTAGTTGTAAACTTGAATATAGTCTAACGCAGTAAAATCAGATCTGCGGATTTTTTAAATGATACTCTTAGTTTCTTATTTCTTCTTATAACATCAAAACAGTTTTTTAATATATGGATATACTTGGAAAATGTGATTTCTGTTAATGATTGCTTTTTAACTCCAATTTAAGTATGACCTAAAGGAATTAAAACTTTGTATAACCATTAAAAATCTAAAACCATCTATAATACATGGAAACTTGAATACAAAAAAAAACATTATAATATACTTATATCATGCTTTATAGTATTTGTACACAGCTTTTGATCAACGTGCGAAGCCAAATATATTTATACGCCCATTTTTTGTGTAATTAACTTAATTTAAATATGGTATGGGGGATTCAGCAATGTAAAACACCTAAAAATTGCTATAATACTTTATTCATACAAAAATTGCCAAAAATTAAGGAATTAACGTGGTTTGAATAAATTTTATCTTTTTCATATCCAGCATTAAGCCGCATGTAGTCTGAAATATATATTTTTATATTCAATTCTATTTTTTTAAAAAATAGAATTTTCCTCTATAAATTGTTTTCTTATTTAAAAGATAACGTTGTTTTTTAGTTAATTTTATTTGAAAAAAATTGAATTATGAAAGTATTAATTTTATTATCACTGTGTTAACGATAATAGATACAATTTTAAAATCTCTTTTTATAAATGATCAATAAAAGAATTTATTTACTAAAACAAGATACAATGATTGTCAAGAGCTGTCAAATTTAGCCACTTTGCAGATATTCTGAAAATATAATTTTTAAAATTATACAATGCTTTTGTGATAAAAATCGTAATTCAGGATTTGTGTTTTATAAGATTTAAAATGTAATCTCTTACGAATTGGAAGAATTGACTTTCATTTCCATGCTTCCGAATTCACCTTTATAAAACAATCATCTTCAAGTGAAATTTTAAATTTTCCTTGAAGATTCGATAATTTTAAACCAGTTGATATTCAAACTTAAATAAGTTTATTTATACTAAATAAGTAATAAATTTAATTTATGTTTTATAAATTCAATCTAAATATAAAATAAGTCTAAAATTATTCCATTACAACTTTTTAATATGAAATATATCTTATTATAATGGAATGAACTCGCTTATTTGATGTAATACGGGTGAGTATTTCTAATTATAATTTTTTTGTGGCATATAAAAATTACCTTGCTTTGAACAATTGATGAAGCTTATAGTTATAAAAAATATTTAAATACATATGAAAAACTTTAATATAATACTCAAACTCAAAATTTATGAATAAATACTTTTTAATCTTAATTCTTTTGTAGATGTTCGTTTGATTCATTGATTCTAATTTATACTATGCGTTTCATTTAAAATAAAATGTTACCAAAAAATTAAATTTTAATTTTTTAAGATTTGTAAGAGTAAAGATTTCAAAATCATCTATCGTGTTCTTTTAATGAATTTACTAATTTTTGCTCTAAAAATAAATAATTGCATATTGCGATAAATGGTTGTAGGCAATTTTAGATTTAAAAGAAGGAAGAATATAAGATTTATCGAGCTTCGGAAAGAACTGTAGATATATAATGATCAAAACCAATAAATTAACCCTTCGCTTTTTTAGAAATATAGAAAGCGAAAAAAACATTAAACTACGCTAATATGTATTATATAAATTTCAAACACTTAATAATAATGCAAAAATCAAATATGATTATATAAAAATGGTAAAACTATTTTTGAAATTTAAATAGTTATAAAAAATTATTACTATCTATTTATATTTTATGCGAAATTTTGTCTTGTTAAAGCTGTAATGACCAGTAATATAGAAATTCTAAAAATTAAAGTATAAAAGATATGTAAAAAAAATCGAGACATAAAGTATGCTAAAGGTCAAAGATTTTTTAATAATTATTCTACATCATCAATTTTTGTAAACAAGATGTAAACCGAGTCAAAAAATTAGGTGTAAATATTCTATAAATGTTATATATACAAAATTTCTGTTATAAAGAATTTGTAATAGTTTTATTACTCAATATATTGGAAGTTCAGATTTTCTTTTTGATTGATCAAATGGGTAATTCAAGTTAATCTCAAAAAAAATATAAACGAAATTTAAACTCGGTTTTGCGATTATTTTTTGTGTGTTAAGTTTTTTGGCTCTTAAATCATAATATTCTTTATTTTTATCCTATTTTAGAAAGAACTATTGGCAAAAACTAAATTTTGGTCAAATATCTTATCTAAAATCGCTAATAAACTTTGTAGATATAATTTTTGGGAAAAATATTAGTTGTTAAAATGCAGGAATGAAAATAAATAAGTTGTTTATATTTCTGAGTTGACCAAAGGAATAAAAATCGTTATGTATAATATTAAAAATATAAAATTAAGATACCGAATATTATTAAAGTAGCAGTCATTTTTATATTATATAGGAAATACGTTTAGATTTCGACCTTAACGGTACTTTTTTTATTAGACATCAATAATTTACTAATTTAAATAAATGATAAAGTATCAAAAAACGTTATGCTAAATTTTAATGGCAAAAAAATTAAAAAAAAGCCTTTAAGTTTTAAGAATTAACAAAAAATGTATACAATTATATGCGACATCATTTTTAGTCAACTAAAAAATTAGACCAATTATTCAGCTATTTATAAAAAATTAAAAACAAATTATTTTTCTTATTCATATATAATTATTGAAGCAAAATGCATAAAATATAAAACCCTTTGAGAAATACATGGGCATAGTAATATAGGTATTATAATATTTATTTTATTCGTAATTTAATGCTATGATTTTTCTGTATACTCATTTAGTATAAACAAATAATAATATTTATTAAAAAAATATATAAATATGATATTGAGCATATTTTTAGTTATATTATAGTTTTGATGGCGTAATGTATTTATTGTACTTACTTATGATCGTAAATATATAATAGCTGTCATTAATATACAAGTGCAAGACAAAAATTATCTCATATGTTATAACATGGAACGGCGTGGTGACACGATATCATAAAAGATACCTGAAGTTACTAGATGGCACGAACTACATTGAAGCATATACTCAAACCTTGGGATTATGTTAAACCCTTGAATTTATAGGTCTCGAAAAATAAAGAGGTATATAGTAACTTCAGAGTAATATAATAGCCGCAAGTATTAATAAGCTGTGCGCACGAGAGATCAAGTAAGTTGTGCTTGAGAACAGAACTTAAATTAAGAAAAATTTTAGCACTTTAATAAATAAGTAATTGATATGTACAGAAGATCTTTATATGTATAGATTTAAGACTGAGTATTTGTATTTTTTGAGAATTATCTACTATAAAAGAGACAAAGCTGCATTATAATATATTAATATAAATATTAGATTATTTATATGTGTTTTGCTATTATTTACCAAATTTGGGTATCAAAAACCTTTATTAACTATAAATACAAAATGTATAGTGATTTATAAAATTTTATACATCAAAAATAAAGAAGTGGGTTTTACCCCAGTTATATTCAACTCAAAATTGTTTATTAAAGGTATTTGTCACAAATCATCTTTAATTGTATTTTAGGTATTATTTTAGAGCTAAAATTTGAGATAACTAGTTACTATGCTCAAATCTTTGTCTTAAAGGTTAATGCCGTTGTGTCTTCTTTACTTTCGATTGAATTTAACTTTAAAAACATTTTAACGCTAATTTTAGGGATTTCAGTAATTCACAAAATTGTTAAGTTGTTGATATAGAATATGCATATTATAAATTTGATTTTCAATTTACTAAATTTTAAATTAGTTAACATTGAAATATATTTCTGGCGATGTAAACTAATATTCCGGTACCTGTGATCCATAAAATTTTTTAATTTGGCGTATTGAATTTTTATCATTAGATTACATTTACATTAATATCATAATATACTTCATGTCACATTTTTATCAACGTACTTATGCCTAAGAATCGATATTTTCGTCTATAAACAAGTTTTAATATGGAAGCATAAATGTGGTCCAGAAAAGTACAATGATATTATAATTATATATGAAAATTTTTAAAAATTGACCTTATAAACAATGATCTATAATACATTATATCCTAACGAATAGACTTTTTATGCATATATTTGTAAACCATATAAAAACTTGTATAATTCTTGTATCATAGATTTTATTTCATTCATCTAATTGTGCTATAAATATATTTTAATTTGCGCTGATTTTAGTTTAAATATTTTTTAAAAAATAATATATATTGAGAAGTTAGGAATACCAACTGAAGCAGGACATATGAACAATCAATTGGATTGATATAGATAACTCAAATAAAATTCTTGAGAGAAGAAGTTGCATTTAAAATGATATAAATTATGCTGTGCGGGAAAGAAATATCAGCTAAATCTTTTCTATAAAGCGATCCAAATTTTTGCTTGAACAACTATAAAAAGCTAAAAATATAATTTCCCTCTAGCAACCAAAAAAATTATAGTACCTTATGTCATAACATGGAATAATATCATTAAAAAATACTATTTGTCGTATATTTAGGAATTGGGGATTCTAAAAGAAGCAGAATCATATGCATAAACAAATATATTGAGAAATACACTTGAATGTATTCTTCTTGAACGCAGACGCTGTATTGAAGAAGACCGTAATAATATTGTGCTTACAATACTATACGGTAAACCTGTAATATACAAAAATCTAAATTGTTGCGCGAGCAAACATGAAAATTTAAAAGAAAAATTAGATCTAAAATAAAAATCTAATTCATTTAGCGTATATTAATCAAAGTACGCTTAACTAATTTCGATCGGCTTCTTCTTTAAGAAATTCTTTAATTTATTTTGCTTTACTCTGATGTGTTTTATTCTTTGTTTTTTTATTTGCATTTTAATTGGTTTATCTTTTTAGTATTTATTTGAATGCCGGAGTAAATCATCTCTGTGGTGATTCTATTTTTGATCTTAGATTTATTATACCTTTAAAACATTTATATTGTTCAGATCGTGCGGATTTGTGTCTGGCTTAGCACTTTGTCTAGTTTTATTGTATTATTTACACTGTAATTTTTCGATTATTATAAACAGTGTCACAAGATTATATTTTTATGCTTAGGATTGATTTAAATAATTTTCATCAAGATCTTATTCTCTGGAACCGACCATTTTACTTTATTACTTTGGAAATCGTGCGCAATAAACTCGTCCATGCGAATATTCCTTTCATATTTGGTTACGCGGGTTAAATTTGTTTTATAATGAACTTCATTTGCTTTATATAGCAGTATAGGCTAATACTTCAAATACCAAGCACAATCCATTAATTATTTCTTTCAAAATTCCAAATGGATTTCACTATTTAAAATAAAATATTTAATTTATTTCATAGGAATTCTACATCTTTTTGTTTTTAACATTCATGAATAAAACCAATATTATATAAATTTGAAATCGTAACAATCGTAATGTAGAATCATAATGATGTTTAATATTCAAAGGGATGTTATGAAAGTTCATACCCATAAAAAAATGCTGCAATCAATAATAAGTCATAGTAAAATAACACAGAAAATATTATCATGCGCGATTGTTCCTTTCTTTAAAAGACAGTCAATTACAGTAAACCAAGCAAAACTAGAAAAATCGAATTGCCGCAAGAAAATTAATTTAAATCATTCAAATATTGGTTTAACTTTAAATTCATCGTAAACATTTCAAATAAAAAATGTGCATTTCATTCCTGAAAATATTTCGGATAAAACAGCATATTATTTTGTGAAATTCTTGCGTTACTTTGCTGATATATATTTTAAAAAGAAATACGTTAACAGAGCCATCGCCCTCGAAACAGTAGCCGCGATTCCTGGAATGTTAGGTGGATTACAAAGACACCTATACAGTTTAAGAACATTTACTGATAATGGAATTGTTATAAGAAAGCTTTTAGATGAGGCTGAGAATGAAAGGCAACATTTACTAGCATTTTTAGAAATCAGAAAGCCTCGGTTAGTAGATTTGTTTTTGATAAAAAATGTGCAGCCTTTTTAAATTGGTTCTATATGATATTTTATGAAATATTTCCCAAAACAGCACATAGGTTTGTTGTGTATTTAGAAGAAGAAGCAATACGATCATATGATTGTTTCGAAGAAGATATCTTAAAAGGGAATATCTTAAATGTAGATGCTCCACCTAGCTTGAAAGTGTATTGGAATTTACCACAAAACGAGGCTTATTGATGTGGTTAAAGCAGTTAGAGCAGATGAAGCAAGGCACCGAGATTCAAATCATGAATAGGCAAGAACAAAATTATTTTTACCAGATGTATAAAAAATAATGTAAATCGTAGATTTTTAAGGTGATTCATAATTAAACCTTGTTTTTAAAAAAAAACGATGAATTAATTATTTTGGCTTATATGTTATGATATTTTTTATATTAATATTTTTATATTTTAATAGAATAAAAAATTATTTACTTTGGTTGTATAGGACTAG
The DNA here is from genome assembly GCF_057557595.1 of Rhyacophila brunnea. Classification (NCBI taxonomy): domain Eukaryota; kingdom Metazoa; phylum Arthropoda; class Insecta; order Trichoptera; family Rhyacophilidae; genus Rhyacophila; species Rhyacophila brunnea. Next base: position 995,617 of record NW_028233370.1, on the reverse strand, counting down.
AAATAGATAAATAAATCCAGTGAAATCGAAGCATCTATTCAAACTATAGGATTGTGGAAATCTTAAGCCTAATAGAATAGGTCTTGAAAAGAGGTACGGTATCAAAGAAGATTTAAGAGAAGAGGATATAACTAAGAGTAGATATGGTGTTACCCCATAAAATCAATCACCCCATATTTTACTTAAAATAAATAAATAATTTCATTATGATTTTTTGATATATTGATAAAAGCTTTAGCATTTTATCTTTCTGTGTTTAATGTTCTTATTAAAAACAAAATATAATTTTGATATTGTATGTAGAAAATAAAATTTGGTATTTAATTTTCTAATACAATTCACAATATAATTAAATTTTATATTTACAATTTAATATTTAATTTTCTAGAATTAAATTAAAAAAAACCTCAATACAATTAAACTTAGTTTAGTATTTATTATTATTGTGATTTGAAATGTTTTTATATACAATAAAATCTAAATAAAGTAAATTATGTTGTCTATAAATTATGTTTCTGATATTCAAAATTTTTATTAGCGTATTTAATAAGATCAGTCCTATTTTCCCATTTTATAACAATAATTCTGATGTTTAAAATCTTTTTTTCTCATCTAATTAATTAAACTAAATTTACGTGTGAATATGCATTGCTATGTATAAGTATACATTTCATATACCTCATTTAAATAACTGCAATTATTCAATTATTTTTTATATATCGGGAAGAATAAATCTACACTATTTATTTTTCAATTTTAGAGCAGAGACACATAAATCTCATTTTCGCTTAAGATGTGCAGGCGAATGTATATTGTATATATTTATGTAAGGATCCATTCAATAATAATATTAGCCAAATTATCCTTCATATTTATTTTTAATCTACATATTCAGAAGATTATCCCCTTTAAAAAAAACCTAAATTCATTTTTTTGTTAAATAAATATTTTTTGTGTTTTGATAATATAAGATTCTAAAAATAAGTATCATTAGCTCAAAATGATGTTATCATCGTATTAAATGTATACGGCTTTAATTTAAATAAATTATGTATATTTTTATATTAAGCAACAAAAAACAAGAAAATATATAATATAAAAACAGTTTTAAAAATTTTGAAACAATATTTCTTGATATAACTGTTACCAAGGTGATATTATAAATGCTTCACTTATTTTTTTATTATTGCGATCAATATAGCTTTTTATAAAGCGATTTATAATCATATGATCATTTTAATCAATGGGAATAATGTTTAAAAACATGATAAACTGATATAATACTAATACTTACGTGCTTTCTGCTTGTGTGATTAGTAATTAATCACCTTTATCGTTTTTTATAAAAAACTTACACCCGCAATAAACTTCGAATTCTTTTATTGCAAAAATATGACATTATTAAAAAAATAAATAACGAAATTTCGCAAAAATATTATACGATTGCTGTATAAATTGGATTTTATATCTTCAGACCAAAAATAACTACCATTTGTAGTTTTTAAAATTAAACCTTTATTTCGCCTTATATTTTTACGAATATATAATTTGTCGTTAATTCTAGCCACAGTTTCGTCTGCACAAAACCCGCTACAAATATTTTTTTATGGTATATGTTAGCCCGGAAAAATATTCGGGTAAAAATAGCTTTGAATTCACATATTTTTCATTATCTTCATTTAAAAAAAACTAAATTCTTATTTAATAAGTTTTTAGCTCATTAACAACAATATACAAAATGTATATCTTTTTTTTATTTGGATTGGCAAGAATATTTCATAATTCATTTATAATAAAGATATTGATTTGTTCATACAGATAGTCGAGAGAACTTTTTTAATGATTTTCTAACCAAATTTCGCACATAATTACATATTTAGCCCCCAGGCAATATATTTAACTAGTTCACAACAAATTATTATAATATTATATTTAAAATTGATATAAAGAATATTTTTAAGGCTTTTGCTCTGTATTTTAGTATTTTATGCTGATTTTATTTTCGAAACTCTGATCTGAAATAAAAAATTATCGTCGAAAAGGTCAAAAAAAGACTGCGATCAAAATTTTATATGATCGGTGTATTGATTAAGACATATTATATTGAGGAGTAAGATGTACCAGTTTTTTTAATCATAGATTTAAATAATTAATAATCCTCCCAATCTATAAAATTGTTTGAAATTGAAATTACTTGCATTGAATTTTTCTAAAAGCCCGAATTTAGTTTTAGATAAAATGCTGATTAGTCAAATATGTTATAGGATAATTCTAATTTACTTACTATGTTCACACCCAAAAAAAAACAAAAGAAATAAAATATTATTATTTAATATTAACTTTCTATTGAATGCAGACATGCTTTTTTATACAATCTATTTCGCTCTATGCATTTAATTATTTTAGATAGTATCATACCGTAATTTTATGCATTGAATATTGAACTAACTATTATTCTATATCTATGGTGTGTCAAACTGCTTTATAACAATGTTTTCATGAAAATCTAATGATTTAAATGAAAAAGCCATTTCAACAACTATAAATGCTATAAAAGAGTTTTATAAACCAAAAGTTTTCAATGCTGTGTATATTTTTAGTCTCTAAATTACCAATATTTCATCTTTACATTAGCTTGTAGTTTTGGGCATCAAATAATACTTAAGTTTTAGTATTACTAATATTATTATTTATTTTTGGGTTAATTTTCTTTTTATCGATTTTATCTATTTAGACGTGTTCAGCGTGTTGGGAATATTGCACAACTCCTTGATGCATCTTTTGACACCTTCCTCTGATCTATCTTCATCAACTGCTCTTCTTCTCTTAATTGAGATGAGTTCAAGTGTCTTGCGGAGTGTGAGAGCTTGCATGTATGCTTCTACTTCGTCCGGTATTTTTAACTCCTTAACATATTTTTTATGATATTTTGTGACCACCCGATCCCAAGTCATCACATATGGTATTATTCTTGTTTTAAATTTGTAAATTAAACCAAGTTCATTTGCCAAGATGTCATATTTCCTATATTTTTCATTCTCAACTTCAGTCAAGTTATCAAGGCTCGTTATACCTATTTCGATCAGCGTAATCATATTTTCTTTTTTATCGCATAGAAAAATATTAGGTCTATTTTGTTTGATTAAAATATCTGTTTTAATTCGGGTATCAACTTTTATTTCTGCATTTTCGTTTTCGCAGATCTCTTGTACTGAGTGAGTTCTGATCTTTTTAGTATTACTATATTAAATATTTATAAAAAAGGATAATTTAATTTTTATTTATGGGCTATATTTATAGTCGTAATTTTAGTTTTTGTTCTCAGGCACAGCTTGCTTGATACTCTGTACACACAGTGTATTTATACTTTCGGCTATCTTTTCCTCTCCACAGTCTTCTTCAATACCCCTCCTTCTTTCGAGACCTATTAATTCAAGGGTTTTTCTCAATCCCAATGTTTGAATATATAAAAAAGGATAATAATATTAATTAATTCACGGAAAATAATATGATGTTTAATTGCACAATTTTGTAAATATTTCATATTATTGCTTTCTTTAGAAGAAAAGAACATGAAATCACCAATAAACTACTGCGTTTGTTTATTAATAATTTAAACTGCTGCATTTTGGGCTATTGTTGTCATTAGACGCATTCTAATATAAAAACAGATTATATGCGCAATCATCCAAAAAAAAAACCACATCATTTAAGAAATAAACTAGGTCACGGACTTGGAATTATAGAAAAAAAATCGAAATAAATTTTCTGCCGGCTACTAAAATTAGCTATAAAGAAAAAGTGGTATATTTCCAGAAAATTAGCAATGCTAAAATTTAAAAAAAAAACGCGGCACTCCTGGCATTTAAAATGAATTTTGGATGAAGAAATGCAAAATTAAAAAACCTTATCTACCAGATCTCTAATAATAGTAAAAAGTGTTTAGACTGTCTAATTTATTATAAAACGCTACACAAAAACACTTCAACGACCCATAAAATAGATCGCTTGAAATACTAGCATCTTCATTTCAAGTATAATATAGATCGAAAGTACCTTCAGAAAGTATAGCTTAAGTTTTATACTGAACTGAAATATTTTCTTTTGTTTAAGAATAAGATTCCAACCCTAAAACTTCTTTAAAAACCGTCAACCAACTACATAGTAGATTAAGAAAAAACTTAGTCATGAGTATACAAGAAAAAAAGACGACTATAAATCACTTAAATAATGTTAGTACATAAAACAAAAAATACGTAACAACCCGTATTAGAAATAATAGAAAAAGAATTCGTGGAAATTAACATAGATACAAGAATACAACAAAACTCAAATTTATATATAAAAGGCTAAACTTTTTTGCATATAATAAAAAAAGAACCTATCTTTCTTATCTAAATTGGTGTAACTAGAATTGATAATATAAACATATTGAGGAAGAAAAATATGGAAATTATGATTTCCATCTCTATAGACCACTATAGATGTACATTACAAGGCAAATTTCAATCCATATTTTAAAACTTGGGATATGCGGTGATACAATATCGATAAATAATACCATAAGAATTAAAAGCTACGAATACTGTCGTTGCATACTTACAAAACTTTGCAATGAAAATGACACATTCAATATAGAGTGTCCGGTAGATCATAACAAGATGAAAGTTAAATACGCTATATGCACAGAAAATCAACCAAGTTGTGCTCTGAATAAAAAAATATTAATAACTATTTTTTTGGACCTAAAAAAAAATACATTCTGGTGTATGCTCTGTATGTCATCGTCAAGGTAGATAAACAGTAAAAATCTCATATATTTTTAGTATGATTGTGTAAATAGTATATTTTTTTGGGCCACTCTCTTTTAAAAGCTTTTTATTTAATAATTTAGTATTAGCTAATTTGAATTTTAACTAATATAATTTGCGATGGAACTTTAATATTGCTTATAGAACAGTTAATTAAGTACACTCACAGCCCTACCATCTCATTCGTCTAAATTTGTGATATTTATGATAAGATCTAATAAATATACGTGTTTTCCTAAATTTTGTGTTTTATATACACTTATGATTTAGCTATTATTTCGAGCTAAAAAAGATTGTATTTTATATAAGATGATCATATTATCCCATGCTATGAAACTTGATACATTAGCGCATAAAATTATCAATATAGAAAATTCTTTTGTGAGAATTATAATTTTTTTAGCTTACAATTTCTAACATGATTCAATTATATATGCTATTCATTCCTATTCCTTTGATGCTATCAAGTTTTTATTTTCATCATAAACACAAACTACCAGTCTTTCATAGGATAATCTGATTCTTTTTGAATTACAGAAATTAAATTTTTCTGCTATATTCTTTTTTGTAATTTTTTGAAAGTTAGCCTTCTGATTAATCAAGATGCAAATATGAAATCAACGTGTTTAAAAAAAGATTTATAAAAATTTTTCCTGATTTTTCTTCGGTTGAGCCGTATAAGATTATTCATGCAGAAGTTCTGGCTAGTATGATGTTTTTATGTATTCTTCAATTTTTTTGCTTCTATTTTTCTAAAAACATATTGTTATAAAATATAAACCAAATTTTAGATTCAATTTGGCTTGGCGATTCTTTATAATTATAAATAAATTCTTTCTGTTATTAAAATCATGAATTTCGTATTGATTATATATGGTGCGAATACAATTGATTTGCCTTTTTGAAACGTAAATTTATGTATTTTATTTCTAATTACATATAAATCATATTTTTATTATCCAATCGAGATATTATTATGCTCGATAGTTTGTCTAATACGTGTTTTTTCCCCACCTCTATTTTATTTATTGCTATTTTTCTTTTTGATATTCATTTAAAATGGTAAATAATTTATTTATCTAATGGTCATTTATTCTATCAGAACTAATGCTACATTGCATTCTTTCCAACTTTTCTTATTTATATTACAGTTTTTTATTTAATTGCTGGATATAGAAAAGAATTCTTTCCTAATATGCCTTTTTTATATATTATGCATCTAAGCTAATAATCTTGTTTTAGAGCAATAATATAAGAGTTTACAAGCGCATATAACTTTAAGTAATCTGAATTTACTTTATTCTTACTGTTAAGAAGATTTAAGCTCAATTTGAAGTCTTTAATTCATCCCACCCCAATTTTAGTTGTAATTCGCTGTCTATAGACTAATGTACATTCTCCTATGATATAAATGATATGCAAAAAATAACATAATATTTGGTTTTCAAAGCATTCAGTATATTTTCGAGAATTGCATCTGTTTTAATATGAATTCGACAAGAAGCTATTGTAAAAAGGATGAAAATCTGCATTAGAATACAAAGCGTTCTGTTATGTAAATATCACAGTGAACCCACTTTGCAAAAAAAGATTTTTTAGCATTAAATATAGATTATTTATAAACAGAAAATCAACTCTGAAATTTAAAATGTACGTTTATATCTTTAGTTTCTATAGGAATTGATTTTTTGCTCAAAAGAAAATATATGCAATAGAAAGATATTTTTAACATGGTTGAGTATCTTACTATTTTTTTGGTGATTTTTATATATTAGAAAAATTATAGCTCGAAATAAAATTTTTTTATATAAAAGAAATAATTTTAGAAAATTAAAGTATCTATTTTTTATGCGTTCAATTCAAGGCTTATTAATACCTAAAAATGTGAAAAGGCAAAAGAATTTTTTTTGCTATAAATAAGAACAAAAAAAATTTCGAACCATATTTCTAATAGCATAAAAATACGTATTTGAGCTTAAAAATTTATACAATTTTAAATTGGTGTAATGAAACATTGCGTAATATCTAGTGGTTATCGCTTGTTTACATATTTGCGGCAAAAGGAATGTATCGCTTTGCTATAATTTATATGTATATTTAAAAAAGCAATGCGAGAAAGAATTTTAAAACTTGATCTATTATGTTGTTGATGGTATATATAGACAAGTACTAAGATGCTGTCTTTATGATTTGAATTATCGAGTATCAGATTAATATAAAATCTTATATAATATCTGTTACTAATTTAGAAACAAACTTATAAACTGCGTAGTAGCTCACTAGCTTTCAATAAATTGTACATTTGACAGCTCAGTACCTTGGCAGGTTCAAACTAGCTAGGGAAGCCGAGTTTACTATTATAATATTATAAACAACGGAATCATTGATAAAAAAATTAAAAATTGTAGATTATTGTATTTACATGATTTTTTTGCATACTTAGTGGTCGCACATATAAAGATAAAATATGATAGAATTCAGGTTTTAAAAATAAGATATACAGTTCAAAAACATAGCTCCTAATACATAAGAATCCTGTTTATCCTATTTTTGCAAAAATATTTAATATAATCATAAATATAAAATTCGCATTTCATATGAATAGCAGGGAATTAAATAGCTAGAAGCATACAATCACATGTCATACTAAAATAAAAAGAGATTCCGTGGATTTTAATATAAATTTTGACTTTTAGGCTAATAAACTATGAATAAACGATTTTAAGATGAATAAATTGAGCTGATGTAAACTTAGAATCCTTTTGGAACATAAGATTGATAATGAAGAAAAAAACTGTGTGTTATTCATAAAATCAAGAATTTAGTAGAAACTACGCGGAAATTTGCCTGAGCAAATAAAACCTAAGATAAAGAAAGTACAAACCATGAAAAATAATATATTTATAATAAAATTTATTGTCTTATAAAATCATAAAATTTATTCTAAAATCTACGATACAAATAATTGCATTCAAGCACACGCAGAAAAACAAGTTAAGGTGCATATATTTGACCAAATTTAAATGTTATATTTATAGAATTTATAAAATACACAATCTGCTTATATAAGAAAGGTGGTGAAATGACAGGTAAAAAGTTTTATAGACTTTGGTACTATCACTATATCTTATATTTTTAATTTCTTTTTGTAGTTTTATTTTATTGTAATTTATTATTCAGGCTTTTATAAGCCATTAGCGTAATATTATAATGCTTTAATGAGATATATGTCATACAAAATATATAATTTTATATTAAGTATGAGATGAAAAATTTTTACCTTGTTTTTATAATAATTATAATATTATAATTTGTTTAAATAGTCTGATTAAACGAAAAAATTTACATAAATCGGATTTTTTTTATTTAGATATAATTGTGTAAAATGTATTTTTTTCCTTTGAAAATATGTATAATTCTTTTTAAAAAAATATAATCCGTGTGTTATATAAATTTAAATAACTATAAAAATAATCTATAAAATTAGGATATAACAATTCCTGCCTAGAAAGTTTTCACTTTTGATGAAAAAAACTTTCCACTGTTACGTTCTGGTTTTTTATGATTTGACTGCAGATTATTTTTATATAAACCGTATGATAGTGTATATACAAAAAAGACAAAATATTTAGCTAAATTTGAGTTTAAAACAGTATCAAAAATTTTCATTCTAGTAAAAACTTTTATTAACTGCAAAAAAACATTCAATCATTAGAAACAGTGCAACTTTTTTTGTAAAAAACTATATTATCTATTTTAAACTAGAAGCATAGGGGTTTGCTTCATAGATAATGTACAAGGAAGGTTTTAGAAAACAATGTATTCATTAACAGCATTCAAAAAAGAAATGTTATAATCGGGAACGAACTTTTACAAAAAGAACTATCTTTATTATATTTCTATCACAAAATAAATTATTCAAGTTAAAATGAAGATTGGCCTCTGAAAAAATAAAATCACAAAGCATTAATACAATCTATATAAATAAAATGGAGAAAGAAAACACATCTTTTGCATAATATATACCTTTTTATCAACTATTAAATATGCATATAATGCATTAAATTGATTATGGTGGTTCAGAATGAATGTTTTATGGGCAAAATAAAAAATAAACAATTGCATCAATAACTCAGCAGCATTCCTAACGACTTGAGTATTTAGATGACTGTATCTTGTAGGTGCGTAGAAGCAGCCAATAAAAATATATTGATGAGTATGATTATGATTCTTAATAGATAGGAATAAGTTTTTCTGAAGAAAAATGAAGTAGCAATACTGTGGTAAGGTAGATAAAAATGAATTACCTGCAAATTAGATGTGATAGAAAACTTGGTCGTTTGTACATACAGGCACAAAACGAAGTTTCAAGATGAGAATTTTATGTGCTCGTAAGAACATTTGACTCTAAAATATCATAGAAAATCAAAAGAAACTAGCTTCAATAAATAATCTTGACTAGGTTATATAAAATATATGTAGAATTAGATGAACATCTGATTTCCAAAAGAAGAACTAGATATGCCTGTGCATTATAAAAGGAAAATCTGATCTTAATTTAAATATTAAAAACTTATATCTATAATCTGTTTTTTCAAAAAAATATATTAGTTCTTTATTAAGAATACAACATAAATATCTTTTTTTCAAATTTGGTTCAAAAATATTTTCGTTTTCCGAAATCCCATAATTCGTGTAAAATAAGTTGGCAGTATAACTGAAAAAGAAGCGACCACACAAGAAATAAAATCTAGTAAAACATAATAGTTCCTAAGTCTTGAAGAAAAGATTGCGTTTAAGGGGAATTTAATATTTTTTGACTGAAAAAGCACCAAAAAAAATTAGTTTTATAGAGCAACCAAAATTGTAGCTATAAAAATTTAATAACTTAAAAATCCATACATATATTATTAGAAAATTTAAAAGTAATTTTTTTTATTGGAAATGGGAAATGCCTATAAAAATATCAATAAATCTTATGAAATTTTTTTCGCTATAATTTTTAGCTTCCTTCTGTTAAATGTTCATTTTTTGCTGTCTAAAAATTAGTAAATGCCAAATAAAAGACAATATAACGAGTTTTTTAGTCTAATGTTTATATGATATAATATATAGATATAAGTGCTCGAAGAAAATTAAATCATGTGCCTAAAATTAATCCTATTATTTGTGAGATATTTGAAAGATTGTGATACTTTAAAATATTGATAATCTTTTGAGAAATCCAAAAATTATATGAATTTAAAAACACAGATGATATTATGAAATTTATAAAACTTGCTAAAGATCAAATGCAACACAGATGTACACGAAATTTATCTTTCATTTCATTATGAACCTAATTTTAGATCATTTTTATGCAAAAAGTAGACCTTTTTGTCATTTTGCTTCTTTTCATACACAAATAAGATGTCTTTTTATAATTCAGGTTCTAATTTTATGGCGTAGATTATATCTGCATTTTGTATATATTATTAGTTTTTGCAATTATTGTAGTAAAAATCATTTTGGTTAGCTCATAATTAAATTTCAGGGGAAATATGTGAAACTATCATTATTTTAATAATTAATATTATATTTAGTGGTTGCGCAAGACACTTGAACTCATATCAATTGATTAAACAAGAGCTGTTGTCGAATGCACAATAATGAAAAGTGTCAAAAAATATATTAATAAGTTTCATGATTTCTAATAGACTGACTAATTTCAGTAGATAGAATTCACAAAAGAAAAAACTTAGCCCATAAATAAAAAATTTATTGGACAGTTGCCAGTTATTAGCGAAAATTTATGTGCATCTGTTTGATTTTAAAAAAATTTAGGATATATCTATGAATTTTGTTTTTAAATAACAATTAAAGCTATATATTTCAATTTATGAATTGTGTCTTGAACTCTTATTTCAAATTTTTTTTTAATAGCTGTTCTTTTAGTATTCAGAATCAACCATATCTGATATTATAATGCAGATTTTACACTTAAAATATGACCTGCAATTTAATCCACTAAATTTTTTTTTGCTGAAATTGTCATGTAGTTAATCTTCTGAATGAAAAGAAAACAATTCTATAGATTTTCAACGGCTTTTAATAATAAGCTTGTGTGAGAATATTCACTTCGGTCTTATATAGTAAAATTATTTAGGAAATCAACTTTATTTATGTGAAAATTGTGAGCAAGGTTTTTAAATGGCATTTTGTATCATATTAGCGTTTCAATACAATCTCAGTTTACTTATGTATGTTATCATAATTTTTTGCCTTAAAATTATTATGCTCCAAAATTATGATTTTTATAAAAAAATAATTTTACTTTAAAAATAAGCTGCTTATATTACAGCTATAGTTAATCATTTTTTTGTTTAATGCATGTTTACGACCAGAACTTACTTACCTCAGTACCTTTAAATCTAATAAAATATATTATAACTTCAATAATTGAACAAATAAAAAAACTTATGGGGTTTTTTCATATTCTTGTTAAGATTTCGCGAAAAAACATAATTTATTTGCTTTTTTTCTCAATCTTTCTCATACATACACATTTCGTGCTAATCCTATATTTTTTTTCTTGGTTTTACAAAAATCCGCTTAGTGTGCCGATGTAATGTTATGGCTATAATATTGCAGGATAAAAGGTATTTTATTCTAATTAAAGTTCCAAAATATATGGTGAATGTATGATGTCGATGCTTAATTATTTAATATTAATGAAATAAAAAACGCTAATTCTATAGAAATGGCTTAATGAAAATTAATAACTGTAGAAAAGACCTAGATCATAAATATTCATAATTTAATACAATTGCAATTGATTAAAACAAAAGCTTTACTTTGTTCCATACATACGTACAGAATCTTAACATAGGATCAACAAACCTGAAATAATCTACGATTTTCATTATTTTTGGAAATAATATTCCTAACTTGATTTTAAATTTTCTATATATTTGGATATATACCCTATGATCGGCTTCTCTATTTTAATTTTTAAATCTGAAAAAATTCATCTAATAATGGGACTTTTTAATGCTAAACTTCTTTTTTTATTATTTATAAATTTCTTCATTCGTATTTTTGTGATATTTATTTATTATACAATTTAGAAAATTTCAAAAAAAAACGATAAGATTGTCTTAGGTTTAATTTCTGATTTAATATTAGTATACTTGCAGAATAGTCCTATGATTTTTTATGATTATATCCATAAGAATTAATATAATTTAAATGTGTATTTCTTTAATTTTTGTTCTTTGAATTTAAATTTTCACTCGAGTCCCTGTAATTTTTCGTTTCATGTTTTTTATTATCGTCACTAAGTGTCAAATCGTAATTATCTATATCGAAACTATCTTCAAGAAATATATCGTTCTTTGAATCTTTTCTATAGAGGTTATTAACATCAAGTTCAATTTTCTTCTTTTTTTCGACTGACATAATATCCTTCAAATAATCTTTATCGTAGCAACAATTTCCAAGTGCGTTTTCAAATTGCCTAAGTGCTCTTTTAAAAGCATCAGTGGCTGCTTCTTTTTTAGCCTTTTCACACGCATCAGATTTATACGCGAATTTTCGGCGGATCCAAATCCTATATCCTCTCTAAAAGTACCATCTTTTAAAATAATTCTTGCACTTACACTGACGCCCACAGAAAAGGATTTCTTCTCTGAATTATAGTCAAAGTAATCTATTGTGGTCGATTTGATTTCTGTTGACCATCCATTGAAGCCGAATATTTGGTTTGCAAGACTCATTATAAGCCAGCCTTCCACATATGAAAGTTTCATGTTGCCGTATCCTTGTCTGTAAGAAATATATTCTGGCCCTAGTTTTTTCTCTAAACTTCTTGATATCTTGTCTAATTCCTCTTTTTTCCATTCCGATCTATTTTCTTCTGCCATAATTTTTTAAATTCAATGCTGGGATTGAATATATTTTGGATTCAGTCCATAGAAGAGTGATTAGATGATTGATTATGTAAATATCTATGGGTCCATTATATTGAAATATCATGGATAGACAAATATTATTATAATATATGGCATACAAATATTTATATCTGATTTCAATATCGAAAAATATTGGCAAATAATTTGTGTTTAATAAACTTTTAAATCCTGAAATGGCTACTTCTGAATTTTTTCGGCTAGATACTTTTTTTAATAAACTATATTTGAAAAAATTAATTCTTTCGCTAAAATATATATAAAAAATATCATGATATTTTCAAACGCAAGACACTTGAACTCATCTCATTTGAGAAAAGAAAGGCAATTCATGAAGATAGATCAGGGAAAGATTTCAAAAGATGTATCAAGGTGTTGTACAATATTCCCAATGGGCGTACTGCGTCCAAAACGATATAAACGATAAAAATAAATTTATTCCATTAATATAAAATCAATATATTCAAATATACTAGTTTTCTTGTAAAATGTATTTTGTGTTTACTTTTTTGTTTTTAAGTCTATTCCCAAATAAAATATTTTTGATAATTATTTTTTACGTGATAAATTTAACTTAAAACCATTTTATTCTTTCCTTATGGTTCTATTGAGACAAATACCATCTTTCGGTCTAAATAGCAATCTGTGACATCAATATTTATTTCTTAAAAAAATTACGCATATAGATTAAATTTGATCGGATTTTTAAATAATTTCTGTTTTTCTGTCTTAAATTTATGCATCAAGTATTTTTTTTAATGTTTTTAAGGTGATTTTAGCTAAAATCACAATTTATATAAATTTAATTATAATATGTTGTGGATATTTTCTTTATTAATCTAAATGCGCTAAAATCATGCATTTAAAAATTTTTATCAAATTAGAAGCACATGATAACGATATTTTTTCAAATAAAATAATATATCGAGTTAATCTTAATTTTAAGTTTGATATAAAACCATGTTAATTATCAGCATAAATCAAAATTATTAATCTATAGCATTAGTGATGTCGAAGAAACTTACTTTTTCGTGTCGTATAGCATAATATTGTAAAATTGTTATGTCACCAAAATGGCATAATTTATTTTGATTAAATATTTTAAAACTGAAAAAATCTATTTTTGAAAATATTTATGTCACATATAATAGGGAGTTATTTATAATATTTTTATCCTCGAAAGATATATTAAAATAAAAAAATTATATAAAAAATAACCGCTGAATATAATCAACATATAAATAAATCGGTATATGATGATTTAGAATTAATGGATGATGAAAGAATAAATATTATTATATTTTATTGTTTGAAATAATATACTATAAGTTTTTTGGTGAATCCAATCTTCAAATATGTAGTTCATTAGATTCTACAATAAATCGCATATCAATTTTTAGCTTTATTTGCTCTTGTTCTCTTACCACGTCGTAAAATGTGATGAGGTGGATGCATAATTAAGATAAAAGTACCATAAAAAACTCGAAATCACAAACCTATGCGAGGCATACATCCAATCTATAGGATAAAAAAATCCTTTGAAATAATAGGTATTACACAAGGGGAGATATCGATGAGGATATATCTCAGAATAAAGATATAGCCTGCCCATGGAAAATCAATCATAAATGCTTGAAAAGAAAATTTAAAATTACAATACAAAATTAACCAATAAATGCAATATAATAAATTTTTTTTTTGTACCAAAATTAAACAAATCTAATAATATGCTGTAATTTTCCAGGTGCCTATCATTATATTCAAATGTGAAAAAACTACTCGTATTCACTCTTATATATTCATACGAATAATAATGCTTTTAATGTATAAAAAGAATTTAAATTATTACATCGATTCGCTGTTATATTCTTTAAATTTATTGCAATAGTGCAGGACGTAAATGATGCTCTAATTTTAGATTCTGTTATTGTGCAATTTATAGTAAAATATATATTAGTTTGTTAAAAATTTCCTCATTTCAATTTAAAACGTTAAAAATGCTTATTTTATTTTTAAGTGGGCTATGTCAATAACAGTGGTATAAAAAACATGCGCTTTATTGTATTTATAGTATTTGAGGAGAGATCGGCAATGGATTACACTCGAGCTTTAATATACGACATTATATGATAGAATATATCAAATTCATAACAAAATATGCTTTATATAATTCCTTTACTATCATAAAAATTAAAAAAGTAATGGTTATTTATATGAATTTACATTATGTAACAAGAATAGCCTTTGCATTTTTTCTACTATTTGTAAATCATTAATAATCAAAGATTTTTTATTGCACAGAATTACATAAGTATTTTTTTAATTTTAATTTTAATTTTTTTTATTGAAGAATGTCTAAACAAAATTCGGCAAAAACATGAACTTTTTGGTTTTATTAGAAATCTTAATATATTTTTTTTCTGCTTTTTTCGGTTTCGGAAAAAAGTATAAAATTTTAGCAATGCACTCATTTAATAAAATATAGAAACTTTAATCTATACAAAAACACCTATTAAAAATAAGATACAAAAAATAAAATAAAATAAAGTTGATCCTGTTTATGTTGTTATTCTGCAATCTTATATGCAAAATTTATCTAAGAAAAAAGTGTTTAATGATGTATCATATGAAGCGCTTATACTTTATGTGTGATAAAGTAAATTATATATTTAATTATACATTATATAAAGATTAAGGTATTTACACTTTTTGAATGTGATATGAGAATGTATAAATTATGATAAATACACTATTATTGAAAAAAAAAATTTATTTTATTCAATTAATGTTTATTCTTTGTAAAATTCTTATTTAAATTTTTTTTTCCCTTTTAGTATTTTGAACTATCTAATCTATCAAGTTTATTTTACTTAAAGTTTTTCTTTATGATTCCCCAAAAAGTCAATATTGTGTTAAATATAATGATATAAAACAAAATGATGCACAAATGGCCTTGTTTTCTAAATTTTCTTTTAAAATACCAAATATAGTAGGTCTATTGTAATTATTATCGATCAAAAAATATTGATTTTGAAGTATATTATTTTAATGTTCGGAATATCTTTAATTAATGCTTGATTCTGAAATATGATATTTTGCAACGGTGACTAGAATACAAGCTATGCATACTTGTTTAAAGCCTCATGCAGACGTATTATGTATAAATGGATTCTATATGGCACAATATTGATACGTATCTCAATAATTCTTTCCAGTACACTAGTATCATAATTTTTTCTGTCGTTTTAACAAAACATGCTGAAAATAATGTTCATTATGACAAATGGATGATCTAATAATAATGATATAAGCGATTTTGACTGATTTTCATTGATTTTTGTCATTTGATGAATAAATCTTATATTTTTGTGTATTAGAAGTATATTTTATAGTTATGAAATGGATAAAACGGAAAATATTATGATAATCGCATAATTTATCTGTCCTAATTTTTTTATTATAGGTTAATTTGGTTTTTAGATATTTAATCTTAATCGAGCGAAAATTCGGAATTGTATTTAGAACTTATTTGGAAGTTTTTTCTTATAAAATCGTCATCTTTACAATGTTTATTTATTATTATTTTTCAATTCAGGCTTAAAAATTCAGCCTTCTTCCTCAATCCTAATCTTCGGCTTAACTTGCTATTCTAACTCCTTAAAATGCGACTCATATCAATTTTAACGACAAAAGTCATATCTATGACCTGTGGTACTATCCTTGTTTTGCATTTATATATTTGTTATATCATGTATTTATTTAAGTAAGGGCTAATATTTCAATAGACTTTTATGTTTGCTAGCCTAAAACTTTAGATTGTTATAAATTATAGATTTTCTGTGTCTTATAAAGCGCATAATATCCTTCCTGTAATCTAAACACATTTTTTACGCTCAATACTTATACATTTAAGGCTTTTTATAAATAATAATATCATGATAAGATATATTTATGCATAAAAAACCTGTTGATGCACATAATGACTTTTTTTTAAAAGTAGTAACTATAAGCCCCGTGGTTTTAAGGTTTAAAATAAATCCAATCCTTAGTCTGCCGACATTCTATAATTTTATTATAATGAGTTTCTCCTCATTATGATATTATTTTATCAACGATCATATTTCTGCATTTTTTCTTATTAAAAAAATAGCAATGTTAAAGCAAATTAAGACTTTTATTGCAGGCTTTAGGCTTGGATGGTATTATTATTCTTTTCAAACCATTTTAATCGATATTTTAGATATAAATACCTAGATTAGATAAGTGTAGATTTTTATTACATTTTTTAAGACTTTATTTCTTGATTAATCTCTTCTAGAAAATTATAAAAATCAAAAACCATATTTTATTAATCTTGGTTTTCGGATTATAATTTTTTCATGATTTTCCTATCAGAAAAAACCTTTAAATATATTCTTATTTTCTAGATAAATTATGTTTCCATATATTTGGCTAATTTAGAGTATCTACTGCTTCATTGTGCGTGCTTGTATTTTAAATTCTTCTCAATATTTTCTTGTGGTTTTTTATATTAATTGGGGTTTTTAATTAAATTACACAACGTCTGTGAAATCCTCTAATTGCAATAACTAGTTCTTAGCATTAAATATAACAAGTAATCCATACGTTATATATACTTCGAAGCAATGTTTTTTCTACTAATTAGAGTCGCGCTCGGACAAAGATATCATATTTATCTCTTTAAAGATACTGTAGTGAATATAATTGATTATATATATTGAAATGGGAATTTCTAAAATAAAATATATCTTAAGATTGTTTAAAGCATCATTTTATATCTCTAATCAAAAAGTAAGTTCTCCATGAGTTACTGAAATGTTTCACTACAAATGGCTTTTAAAATCTTAATTGCCGAATATTCAAAATAATATAATTTACCTTATAGGTTTAAATATAATTTTTCAGACATCTCTTCAAATAAACTGCTAGGAACTGAATTCATATAGCATAAAAAGCTAGAGTTTATTAAATTTATGGGTTAAGTTTATTTTTATCAATTTATCTTTTGTGATGTACTCATTCAATTGTGAATATTGCACAACTCCTTGATACATCTTCGGCAAATTCCACGGATCCATCTTCATCGAGTACCCTACTTCTATCAAATGAAATAAGTTCAAGTGTCTTAGGAAGTGTTAGATCTTGCATATATACTTCTACTTCTCCAGGGATTTTTAACTCCTGCACATATTTTTTATACAAAGCTAGAGATATTTATATTTTATACGTAACTAATGTTTTTCATTTAAAATAAATTTATGTTCCATTAACTGTATTCAAAACTTGAAAAATAATACTAGTGAATACAAAAATGGTCTATATTATAATTTTTATAATTTCATGTCTAATATATTTTGAAATCTTTATTTTAAATGATTAAAGCTCGAATTGACCATCCGCAAAGACATTGATGAATTATCCAGTGGTAATTAATGCCGCATAGCAGCTGTAAATACAGAAAACACGCTCAGCAAAACTATTGTAAATAAATATTTCAGCTTTAACGTACGCTCAAATGAAGGGCTAAATTACTTGACACGATTCAAGAATGCGAGTGTCAGTAATAAAGGCTATTATCGGTATGATGGGGATGTTTCCTTGTGATAGTGGTGTGATTTAGGTTGTCAAAGTCAATTCATAGAAAGTTTTTTATAAATAATCGTAAAAATAAAATTTTCACTTTGATTTATTTTATCTAGATCTGTAAATCCTACACAAAAAAATAATAAGGACTTGATTATATAATCTTTCTAACTACTGAAATTACCCATATATTTAGCTCTTTTACTTTTATAATATGTAGTTTACTTGAAGATGATGAAATCGATGTATGAAAATATTTTTTTAAATTAAAATTTTACAATCTTAATATTGCTTCGAGAAACTTTTAAAAAGTCAAATATATATCAAAAGTAAATTTAAATGCCAAAAAAAATTAAATTTGTTAATATACAGTTGGAACATACATTTTGAAATATGCGAGTGGATATTTAATGCCTTTTTTGGTTTTATTTAATGCATCAATTGGCCAATATTTTGTAAGGACAAAACTATATTAATTTTGCAAGAACAAATTTTATGTGTGCATAAAGAATATTATATGATATAATTCGTGTCTATATCTAAATAAACATCTAAAAAGGCCACTTGCGTCTTCAAAAAAAAAGTTGCGAAAATATATTTAGATATTAATATATAGCACTTTAAAATAGATGGGGATTAAGAAAAAACAGGAGATGTGAACTACAAAAAAAAATCATTCAAAAACCTATCCCGTAAAGATAATCTATACAGAACACTTTCCTCAACCTCACACGGCACAGGCACTCATACCACGGCTATTCTTACTCTCATAGCAATCTGCAAGAATACACCCGCCGGGAAAGAGCAATGAATTCAAGAGGCTTATACCTCGATCCTAAAACGATATGAAAGAATGCCAAGATCTGGCTGACAAGAGTTTCTAAAGAGTCACAATGATATTTTTAACTATTATATGAGTATGAATGAAATTAAAATATAATCAAACGTTCTAAAGGATAATGATAGGAAAAGAAGACAAGTTCCAAAGTACAAAGAAATAGAAACGAAAGAAGAAAACAAAGCGATAAGATGAAGAATATAAAAGAATAAGTTATCGCATTAACCTCGATAGATGCAAAAAAAAAATCTTAGAGTACTGACGGACTTAGAATATACAGACCACACATTAACCTAGAACAAGAAAAATACCCTATACAAAAGTTAAAAGCGATATAATTGAAGGTTTAATATAGCGGTTAGAGCGCACATTTAAAACCACCGCACAGAAGCATATGCGATATAGCAAAGATATTACAAGTTTTCAAAAATATTACGAAGAATTAACATCGAAGCCTGCCCATGAAGGAATATACTATGCATTAATAAAAGAGAGAAAAATATAAAGTTACGATCAAATAAACACAACGTTCAAATCCTTCGTAAGTTTTATAGGAAAACTTTCAGAAAGTGAGACAAGGCTTCAGAGAAAAGTCATGAGAATATAAAACTTATAACTTGACAAAAAAATGATGTCCTTGGAGTGATTAGTAAAAATAACGATAGGATAAGGATAATATAAAAACAGATAGAGCAATATGAAAAACAAAAGGGAGCTGCATTAGAAAATTGCCAGTTGGAGTCAAAAGATGACAATTTTATATGGTAGTGGCAAATACAGTAAAACCAAAAATCTAGTCATACAAAGAAAATAACGTAACTTTCTGCTCCAATATATGCACTAAAAGCACAGAGATTTTCATATTCGTTACTTACCTGAGCAAAGACGCGCTAGAAAACAAATGCAAATGGTTTTTATCTCTAAAACAGTGTTTCTTCCTGATCATCAACTATCTATCTTACTGAAAAGCTGTAAAATGTGATGGTAAATACAACTTCTTCATCAAAAAAATTACAAATGCACCCATATTATATGTAACAGTAAAATCTGTATGCGTTGAAAACGAAGAGGTAAAAAGTTTCAACATACTCTGGTATCTAATAGCTCATACCAAAACATGAAGTTTTTAATGGATCGGAATTAAGACCTATAACATATATGTCAAACTTATACGAATTGAAAACCAAAACTGATATCTTGGTATTACATAAAGACGTTGAATCCCAGATTCAGATATCAGAAAACGAACTTAGGACGGTTAGAAGAGTACAGGAAGCTAAAGAGCAGGCAATGATATACGTTGCAATAAACAGTTATCATAAAAATAAATTACATGTAACATTTTTCGACATAAAAAAGCATTTGACTCGATCGACCACGAGTATTTTCTGTGTATGCTTAAAAAATCTTTACATACAAGGTTGGATGATTGCCTTTATATCTAAACTAACAAAAAACTAAAAGTTACTCTAAGATTAGACAATGAAGAAATTTTAAAAAAAAATTAAAAAAGGGATTATACATACGAATATTCAATCTCCACTATTGTTTGTTCTTTGTATGGATCCGCTAAGCCAACGATCTAATGGAAAGTTAATATCAATATTTATTTATCTTATTAAACCCATTTACAATTAATGATTTCCTTTTCGTTGACGATTAAATATTATAGCAAAAGAAGAAATTAACTTAAAACTTATATCCAATGAAGCAACATAATTCTTCGGATGTATCGGAATAGAATTTAACGAGGCTTATCCAGCCACTAGAAATATTAATTGCAAAGATATTGCCACAGATATAGAAGGTAAAGATAGATATAAATATCTGCGATACTGGAAGATTCCAAATCGAGAACTAAACCTGAAACAATAGATAAAATTAGAAAAGAAATGTTTATAAGAGTTAACATCAAATGTAAAAAAAAACCAAATGGTTTAAACATAGTTAAAGCCATAAATGAATATGCAAAATCACACATAAAATACTACTTGGGTTTATTAAAGCTAGAACCAGAAGACTTTATCTTGTTAGAAATTTAAATTAGGCGGATACTAAGAGAAAATGGAATACACTTGCAAATATCTACGCAAGAAAAATTTTATTTTAAAGAAATAAACTAGAACGTATATTGTAAAATGTGAAGTATAAATCCGAAAGTATACACTACAAACTATATAAAACTCAGAGCCAAGAAAAAAGACAATCACCCCAAAAAGCTGCAATATTAAAATTAGAAAATGAAATGCATTACCTATCTATAATAAATATATTCCTTAGAACAAAACACGATCTTCTTTACATAGATCTTCATTGGCTTGAATATAAATAAAAAAGGTGTTTATTGTTAAAAATGCAACAAAAAACACTAGTTCAATAATTCTTTAATGTTCATTAAAATTTGACGCTTGAAATATCTGGATAGCAAAGTGTTACAATATGAAAATATAAGACCATCAGAAGAATCAGGTTCTTTTTTTTGGGACAATAACATATAAAATGGAGATAGATAAAGATCTCAGCACTGTAACGACTTTTCTAAAAATGTTGACCATTTAGCAAGCAGATATAAAAAAAGCTTGGTCATGACCCTAAAAGAAGACACAACGTGATTGTCAGATGTCTTCAAGTTATGTTGGGAAGAAAATATAATTTCAAAAAAACCAAGAAAATGCGCAGACACTCTGTACAAGAAATAATGAAAAATGAATTCGCGGAGATCAAAGTAGATACAAGAATAGAAAAAGACATTAATTTTACGAATTACAGACCTGATATTTACGTATCCGACAAAAAGAAGAACAGCGTTACTCTTATCGAAATATGCGTGACAGGCATTACAGTTTAAACATAGTTGAAAATAATAATTATGATAATATGACCTGCTAGCGTCTTTGCTGACATTAATATACAAGTGCACGACAAAATTATAGCATTTCTTAACACATAGGCGGTGTGGTGACATGATATCATAAAGTTGCATGAAGGAACTAGATGTCACCAACCAGGTTGAGCCATATATTAAAAACAGCAATTTGGATTAACCCATCTATATATAGTTCTCGGAAGAATGTGTGGTATTTTGGAATTGAAAATACCTGAAAGTATAAATAGAATGTTGGCAAGAAGAATCAAGCAAGCTGTGTCAGTGAACAAAAATAAAAATTGCAACAGTAAATTTAGCCCATAAATAAAAAATACAATATATATTATCGGCATTATTTTAAATATATAAAAACATGTAAATGTACACATGATAGTAGAATTCTAGGAAATATTTTATAGCATAAATTAGTAAACAGAAGACATAATAATTTTTTCTAAAATTTTATCTAATTCACAACGAGTATAAATTCTTTATAGTAAAAATAAATGTGATAAATATTGTTCAAAGTGCATGCTTGATTTGTATATTAAAAATGTTTCTACAGCCACCCATTAATTTTTTTAAAGGCTTAAAGGGCATATAAGCTCTTCTCAATTTATTTTAATAAAATGTAAACTAACTAAAAGGTACATTTCTGGCTTTCTGAAACTTTTTAAGTATATAAAATATGCCGTTTAAATGGTTCTTGCAAATAGTGATATAAATAAAACGTTATGAGAAGAGCATAACTTTCTATATTCTAAATTTAAGACTCTTTTCTCTGAAATTTACGCGAAATTTTGGGTGTTAAATTTTTTTTTCGCAATAAATTATTTTTTAAATTGTATTGAAACTAATGATTACTAAAATCCAATGCAAAATTATCTATATTATTCTGTGTCTAAAAAAAATCCGTAAAATTAATTTTTCTTGGTTAAAAACTAACTTATACATCTATTCACGTGTCTTTAATATGTCGGATTATCTTAAGTTCCAGCCATGAATATTAGATGTAAATATGTTTATAATACCCTAATATATTCTCTAATACATAAAATGTTTTTTAAAATTTAAATACAATGCTAAATTGATACTAGTGCATAAAAAACGATATTTTTTGATATGCTTTCTATAAATATTTTTTTTATTGAAATTCTTAATTTTTAAGTATTATTACGCAAATATTTTTTTGGAAACATAAACTGTATCTATAAAAAATTTACAAATAAAAATGTTTATTATCTTGTTTTATTATATTTCCTTTATATTACACTTAAATAAATTTCATATATATCTTTTTCTTTATTTCACCTCCTTTAGGTTTACATATTTGTGCATCTGAATTTAGTTATTTATATGTGAATATGAGTAAATTTTTACCTTTAAATTTCTAAATTTAGATTGCGATTTCTATCTTAAAAAACATGGTTTCAGCACCTCCTAAATTTCGTACACTATTAATTACAAATTAATGAAAAAAGCATATAAATAAACCCCATAAATTTTCCCATCTCATCGGAATCAAATTTTCATATCATATAAGCTTTTTGGGTTTTCTTTCTGTTATTACACATCATAGGTTTTTAATAAAATGACTAACACATTAAAATGTGTGATTCATTATTTTTTTAGTTTTGAATGCATATAGTAAATGTTTTTCTGTTATAAAAATGTTTATAATATCAAGAATTATGTTTATTAAGATATATTTAGCATTTATTTTAATTTCATCATTTTAAATTGAAAATATTTGATTTTTAATTGGGTTTTCTTGCAAATTTTATGGCATAAACTATTCGTGAATATTTTTTGTTGTACATCGGCTTTTTGATTACTAGAAAACCTTAATTAACCAAACGTGATATTTTTTTTTTATTTTAATGGGGTAAACTACGTTGATGTGATTTTACGATAATTATTTATGTGAATTTGTTCAATACATACTGCCAAAATTTATAATTTACATGCAATTTAAAAGAAAATGCTAAAGAGATAGTTAATGTGTAGCAAAGAATATATGTTTATAAGAATTATAAGGTAAGTTATATAAGATGGTCGCAATTAAATTGTCAATATGCCAATCTTATTAAATTGTAAATTCAAATATAATATTGATAACTGAAAATTTAGAGTAAAATTATGCATTAAATTTAAATATACAGCGAAATAAGTATTGTATTATAATTTATTTCATATATTACAACCTTTTTTGATAAGTCGTTACTGTATCGTTAGTACATGTATTAAGAATGATACGTAGATGAAACAGCTAGGGTTTAATTCTTATATGAATATACGAATCTTTTTAGTATTAAATAAAGCACAATGATAAGAATTATACAGTATTTCGAAGTAAAATTTATAAATTAAGACATAAAAAAAGGAAAAGGGTATAAATAACAAGAAACAGACAGCAAATATATCTAATTAAGCAGTTAAATATATTTTTATGGCTATTTTGATCTTAGTTTAGAAATTTAAATTTGCTGTTATAAATTTATTCGAAAAAGTTAAAGGATACAAATAATATCATATAAATTAAATTCTTATAATTAAAAGTATTGTAGTAAATTTATAATTTTCACTAAACAGATTTCATTGCAAATTTTAATATACTTAATTTAAAAGAAGCATCCTAAAAAATACCAAAAATGTGACAGTTTATATAATTTATTTAATATCGTATGAATTGCATAAAAAAAATTTGCGTATTTATTATGAAATCCTGGCGGTCTTATTGTTTAAAAGGGTGTATCGAAAAAACCGAGACGCGGTATTCGAAATATTAGAAATTTAATGATAGAGTTTTTATGACCATTATATCTTACAAGATCAAACAATTTAGTTAATATAACATGCTATAATATTTACTTTCAAATAAATTTGTTTATATAAATCGCTGGTTTAAATATTTTAAGATAATAAACACAAAAAAAATGATTTTATACGTATTGCTTTATGAGTAAATAATTATTTTAATATCTTTGGATTTTTATCATTATATATAATTTGCAGGCAGTAAAAAGTTTTTAAAAATTTACAGTGATTTATAAAGTTTTTCATCATAATGCTATGTAGATATTTATAATTGAATACATCGAAATTATAATCTTAATAAATTCGATACTATTTAAAAATTCAAATAAAATTTGTAAATCCACATATTAAGCCATAAAAGCCACAATACTCTTTAAAATGTGTATTTATAATTTTTTACGTTTTTCTCATTGATTCGCTTCATTTCTGTTAAATATATTTCTTTTTTATATATTAATAGAACTTTCATCACTGAATATATATTTTAGCGGCATATGGCTTTATTAATAACAATGAAATTTGAAACCAATCTGACAGATTAAATATGTATTTCATTTAATCTTGGATTTGAAAGGGTTATGCTAATTTTTGTATATATATGTGCAGTTTATTTATGAAAAAAAATTATTTGATGTTAATGCTCTACAGAATCAATTTTTAGATGATAAATATTTTATTTTCCGATCATCTTGTAGTCAAAGTTTTCTTAAACTTTCTGAAAATTTATATATTTTATGATATTCGTTGCATTATTGATTTTTTGAATAAAAATATCGATATATTGGACTTGTTTTTTTATGTTTCTTCTCTTCTTTTAAAATATTTCGCATTGAAAATTCTTTATTTATTATACTATTAATTTCTTGAATTTTTCTATGGAATCAAAAAAACTGCATTCTTAATTGTTTACTATAAATTCATCGTCATTTTTACTTCCAAAAAACATATCTTTTGTTTATGTGATTCGGTCGAGCTGTCTGTGTATATGAAATTTGGTAGTTCGGGTTTCCTATAATAGCATGCTTTTCAGAACTATATCAAATATTTATTTGCTCTCAGTAAAATTCCGATAATGCCATTTTATGGTATGCAATGATAGAATTATAGCTACTCATTTTTTTTCATATACAAATAGGCTATATATTAGATCTTTAATTTCAAAAGAAAGATGTAGTATATTTTTGCAAATTCTATTTAGTAAAAAGAGATTATATTTAGATAACTATTTATAAAAATGGAAGCTAGATCCGAAATATTTGACATGTATGCATATTTCTTAAATATATATAAAATCTGTCTAAAAATGGACATGGAAATTAATCACCATCACATCATTTTTGAACGGTGATCTGACGTAACTGTATTGTAATAAATTGCGCACAATAAGTAAATGATTAAATTTTTAATTATATAATATTATTATTTTTAACATTATTGCTTTATCTGATATTCTGGACATTTTTTATTTTAAATAGTACAAAAAGTACAAATTATATCGTATATATGAAACATTTGATCAATGATTTTTTGCGCATAAGAACAATTTTATATGCTTTATATGCAGAAATTTTTTTTCCATTGCAGATTTTTAGAATAAAATCCTTCTTTATAGAATTTAAATTGATCAGATTTTTTTTATATTTATTCAATTTAAGAATAGATGAAATCAAACTGTGATTTCATTGCTCTAGAATAGATTATTTATACAAATAAAATTATTTTTATATCTTTAAACAAATTATAGTTTTGTCTTGGTGCGTTTCTATACCTAAAACTTACTTATTTATAGTAGAGAATGATTTAAATCCAAGTTTGCACTTTTGCCAATAAAATGAATCCGAAATTTCATTTATTACTTCGAAAAAAGTCAAAAAAAGGCTTATAGTGACTTACATAAAATTTTATTCATTTATAAATAGCTATAATAAAATTATGATTATTTAAAAAAAACAAAGTCGTTATTTCTATTTTACAAGCGCCTATATAAGTAGAAGCAACTTATTTTTGCATTTTAATATAATTTTGTTTTGCTATTTTGTGGGTTATCTTGTATAATTTCTTTAATGTCGTGTCTATCTCGAAAAAATAAGAGAATATGGCTATAAATCTTATTTTAGACTAACTGGCGTATCTATACAAAACAAATACTTAATTTACGTCAATCTTATGATTTAAATATTAACAAAATATAATACATGAGCCTGCAAGAAAAGATGAATAGTTTTCTTTGAAGACAGATTTACAATTTCACACATTTAAAGCAAATTTTATGATGTAATCTCTAATAAAGAAAAAAATTTCCTAGTCTTTCTTATTAATATATATTTTGTGGTCTTGAAAGCTTCAAACAGACATTAAATGGGTATTTTTCGTAGACTTATAAAAAAACATACAGAAAAATATAAGTTTTCAATATGTATATTTTGATTGTAAATATTTGTGTTCGCGAGCAATATCTACTAAAAAAAGTTGTGAAATGCAGTTCAAACGAACTTTTTGTTGTATATTTTTAATTTAAGAAAAATTTAATATATAACGTATATATAAACTAAACATGACAGAAATATGTAAACCGCACGAGTAGTTTTACTAAATTCTTGTATTACCAAGGAATCATATCGTGACGTTTTAACAGAAGAACTTCTTTTTTATACATCACAACTGAAATATATCAAAGAAAAAAAATAGACATGCAAATACAGTTTGAACGTCATATTGCCTGAAAAAACATTGCCTTTTATGTGTAAAAAAAAAATTTCATTTTATCAATTCGAATATACCGAAGACATAATCATTCTTTTTTGCAAGAATTATTTAGTTATTGGCGCTTCAACTAGTAGCATAAAAAATAAAATTAAATAAATATGATTGTGAATAGCTAGATGATAAATGAAATCCTGTATATCGTTCCTTTTTGCTTTATTATCGGACACAAAAATTTTTTAGTATTGATTAACACATAAAAAACAAATGATCTAAATAAGTATTGAAATATGGTGAACTGTGAATGCACAATCGAACGATACTGCTAATTTTTATAGATGTTCCAAATATCTTTATACAGATACTTTCATATAATATAGGATTTCTATATCAATTTAGAAAAAGCATAAATTAATTAATTTGCTGTTAGTTTGACGAAATCCGGACCTAAAAATATTATAAAATATTGTATGCGGAATACATCCAGATAAAATACGAAATTTATAAAATATAGAGTAAGATATATACTTCACTTCAAAACTGCAGATTTAATGTTTGGTTGGAATTCAAATTTCTAAAATGTACCGATAAAAAAACTATTCATTTATTATTTTTATTCTGTAATTTTAAAAATATTTAAATGGTAGAAAAGCACTATAGATTTCTACGTAATCTATAAGCAGACAGATTTATTCCATAAAGAAATCCTTTTTAGGCAATTCTATATTTAAGATTGTAGTGATGCTAATTTTATTATTTTTGTTGCGTATTTAGCAAAAAAAACAGTAGAAACCAAATTTATACAAAGTTACAATGCGAATATATTAATAATATTCTAACAGCACCTTTACAATAATTATCATATATTATTTGGCAGAAAATATTTTTTCTTTCATGTTCTTTATTGTAATATATACTCTTATTTTGCAAGATCAAAATATTTTTAACATCATTTCTTCAGTTGCAAACAATGTATCAATACGATTGTAGAAATGTCTATACTCGAAATATCTATAGTTCCTGTTTTTTAGAACAGAAAAAAAGCAGTAAATGTATGAAATTAAACGGTATAATATTTAAAAAATAAATTCTTGCCAGATAATAAATATTTTCTACGTGAATGCATTTTTTTTAACAAAAAGAAAACGATACTAGTGTTTTTTTTATTTTAATAACTGTTTAATTCACTTTATAGTTTCAAGATAAAATTTGCCTATGCAGATATATTTTAAAATTAATATTTAAAAAAAAATATTTTATTTGTATTTTTTATGTGAATATTAACACATGCTTGTAAATATAATATTAGAACGTTTTCAATATAAAAAAATAGCAAATTTTATCATCATTAATGTCGGATGCTTGTAATCAGGCTATAATTGCAAACGTATCTTTTATCGTATTTTTTTGTTTCCAGTAATCTGTTTTATATCTTTCTTAACGATAATGAATTTTAAAATGATTTTTGTATCTTTAAAAACACTTGAGGATATTCCACATGCTATAAATAGAAACTTGAATTTCTGAAGATATATATCTGCTTATTTTATTTGAAGATGATAAACTAGTCTTGAATATAAGTACGAAGATGAAAACACATTCCAATACTTTTGCTGCAAATTTGAATAATTCTTCTAAAATATGTTCAATGCATAGAAAAAAAGTTTGAAATTTCAAATTTTATTGTAATTTACTTTTATTTATAAATTTTCGGAACACATTTCGACTAAATTTTATATTTATTTTATGATCAAACATCCTAAATAGGATTTATATCATACATAATGTTATTACGGTAGTAAAAAAATTATAGTCTATAAAATAGTGATCATTAATAGCACAAAAATTTAAAAGGTGAAAATATATTCGTGTTAAGACATTGGATATAAGTTGCTCATAAATTCTGAATATTTTTACCCTTCAGTTATAGATCTTATGAATTTGTAAGCTGATTTGTTAATAAAATTTTCTTACAATATATTTTAAAATGTATTACACATGTCTTGAATAAATTTTTTGTGTTTGCAGCATTCAAAAAAACAAACTTTTTATCAGTACATAATCGACTATCAGAATTTTAAAAATGTTATCATTTAGATAAAATAAAACAGCAAACCGATTAGAAAATTACCGCTCTTTGTTTGTTAAGATCATTTTAAAAATTTATAATAAGGAATTAAATGATTAAATATATTAAATTGCTAGCTAATCAAAATAAAGACATCGATAAGTAAGATAATAGTATTTATAAAATATTTTATATAATCTTAGTATTATATAGAACGTTACAATATCAGCTCATTCAGATTCAGACTTATTGAAGCCTCATAATTATTTTTAATGGCTAATTTTAATATTGAATTGTTTTTTTGTCTAGTTTAAAAAATATTCAGCGTTAATTTATGACGCCTAATCAAGCTTGAAAAAAGTCTTTCACCGGCCAATGTTTATAACAGCATTTAACAAGCGTGTGGCAAAAATATGTGTAATTTTATAAATCAACATAAAAAAGACGAAAAAAAAAATTTATAAAATAGGAATGCTAGTTCACTTTGATTAAGTATAAAGCTTATTTTACGTGGATTTTATCAGTGGCGTATTTTAGATATTATTTATTAGATACCAAAAAGGTTATTAGCACGATTTAGTATCAGAATCAAGTTTATTATTATTTCGAGCATATACAATAAAAAAACATTTTTTATATTTTTACACATATACATATGTAGATTTATATAAACAAAAATGCATCAAATGTGGTTTTAGTATCCTAAAAATACGGATTTTTTTGTGTAATATATGTATACTGAATTTTTTTTGAATACATTTTTGTAACAATTTCAACAAAATATAAAGTAAATACAGCTTATAAGCACTGTTAAACACCTACTAACTAGAGTAAAGTAACGAAAGGTCTTTTTTTTGCAATTTTTAATTCTTGTGACCAGAAATGTATCTTTATTAGGCATCGAAATAGTTATTAGGCATAAAAAACTACAATTGAACAATAACATTATAAAACCAAACTCATGCGAAAAAACGATTTTTTTAAATCACATCATAGTATGTATCCAAAATTGCTTTGTGAAATATTAACACATGAATGCATTGAAATTAATAACTTTATAAAAGCTTTTAAAAGATTTGTAATTTTTTTTGCATGCTTAATATGTTTTAATACTCATAAATCATTTTTTTTTGTAAATTAAGTCATGAATCATACAATAATTATTGCGGATCTTTTCGACAGTGATCCTATAATTTTCTATTAAAACGGCTTTTATAATATTAAACTTACCAGATAATAGTATACAACCAGAATCTCCTAATTCTTATATGATACGATAGAAGTAAATTCATAAGAATCTTGATGATTCACAGATACGTCAAACAATAATTCATTTATAAAGCAACCTTTTATATAATTTAATTGTGATTATTTGTACTTAATTACTTAAAACATTTTGAACCTTTGATACTTATGAATTATGATTTTCCATTATGTAAAAAATCTTTTTTTGCTTGTTAATAGTTGTCTTCATATTAGATTGAATTTTTGCGATAAGATAGATGCACAAAAACATAACTGAATTTATGTTATGTTTAGAATATAAGCACTAGAAATTATTATATATGGAATTTGCTGTTTATTCTATAATTTTTAGCTATTTATGGTAACATTATAATTTAATTTTACATTTATAGAAAGGTATAATGACAGCTCATTTATAAAGGTTAGAATATATATTAAAATTATTTTTAAGCGTACTAATACAATATTTCATATTTTTCACATGCAAAGTGAAAAATTGATGTATTTGGATTTCTTTCCGATTTTTATTTTTTTTCGGCTCTCTTTCTTAATTGTCTTCTTATTTATTCTATTTATATTAGAGATTAATATATAATGTCATCATAGTCATTCTTTAAATCACAAATTAAGTTTATTTTTAATTTAGCCCCTTAATTATAAAGATGTTTAGTTTGTTATTTATATTTTTCATCAAACGCAAGAATTGAAGTTGAAAAATATCGGATTATCCTGAAATCGGAAACTAAGCCAAAATTAAGTTGAAATGTAGAGTTGCCTATCTAAAACGCTGGTTCGCTACGATGGTAAAGATATTTTTTCAAAAACGATGATGGCTGATCTAAGAAAAATTGTGTCATAGCACTGATTTTTTAAATTATCATGGACTGAAATTTGCATAGATGATATAAATATTATTTTTAGTGTATAGAAATACACACTTGTAAAATACGATAATAACATCATTAGGTCTCTATTAAAAATCCAATTTACGCGTTTATGTTTTCTGTTAGCACACTGTTCAACATATTACACTAAAAAAAATCAAATTCACATAAAATTTTCTGAGGCTAAGAGATAATTTTTACTATTTATACTCAATAAGAAAACTCTTGATTGCTAAAATGAATTAAATAACCTTTATCATTGTCTAGAAAGGTATAAAAACCTGTCTGTTTCTTACTATCATGTTATATATCATTTGATCTTTATTTGTTTTTATTGTTCTCGATATTATGCCATAACAAATTATATCATATGTCATAACATGGGATGGAGTGGTAGCAAAATATCATAAAAGGCAAATAGTAAAGCTGAAGTCACAAACCAAATCGAGGTATATATTTAAATTATAGGATTATATACAATCTGGACTAATTGCATATTCTAAAGAGGAGATGTATCGAAGAAGATTTAAAGAGGGAATATAGTCAAGAGTATAAATATGTGTGTGCTCAAGAAATTAATCGAGTAAATCTGAAGAAAAAAATATCCATCTAGAATACCAAATTAAATAAATTAATGCAATATAAAAAGCCTAAGTTTGTTTTCTAGTAAAAAAATGTATATAAAAATCTGCATTTAAATTTTTTAACACATACAAAACGTAAAATATTGAAAATCTTTAATCAAAACATTTCACAGAATAATAATTAAAATGTAAAGTTATTTTTTTCAAAATCTGGGATTGTAATTTTATTTATAATATTTTCATGATATTTACATTATTTATTATAATAGTCAAATATCAAACTAGAATTAAATATAAAATTGAATGCAAGACTACTTTTAAAAATCTTGTATAAGTTGCTAAATTAAGTAAAATGAAATATAAACATTTCATTTCGATATTGTAAAATCAATATGTTTATAGATTATAGATTTTGTGCACTAAAAATAATTTTATGGGTATCATTATATTTCATTGGATATTAAATAAAAAATAAATATTATACAAAGGTAAAATGCATATAAAATTATATTTTCCATATAATAAACTTATGTAAGTCTGTTAATATGCAAAAATCTAATTGACATGCAAAATTAAAGCGAAATATCAAATCTTATTATAATTTAAAATTTATAAAAACCTATGTGTATTGTTTATCGCTAATTTTGAACAAAAAAATATGATAAATTAATTATCTTATAAAATTTATGTGGCTGTTTAGTTAAATATAAACAAAGCATGCAGCAAATAATACTTAAAGATATCAAATTAAGTACAAAAAAATAGTATTTTGACCAAACAGATTTTCGTGCAAAAAAAATGTTTATAGATGTATATAAAAACCAAATGTAATTTTTAAGGACAATACATATAATCAAAAGACAAGATATCTAAAATGAGTTATTATTACATTTTATAAATAGATTTATGTAAATTACGTAAATTTATAAGATCATAAACATCGGGTCTAAAAAATGGTTGAGCGATTATATACAAAATATTAATCAGACTAAAATATTTAAAATTTTGTGCCTATAGTATATAAAAATTGCACAAAATTGTTATAATTTTAGATAATTTCGTAATCATCTAACAAATTTTTGGCATGTATATATTATATATAATCTTGAGAATTCGTATTTTAGAATATTTTAAATAATCTGCAACGTTATTTATAATACATTTTCATGCAAAAAAGACATTTGATACTAAATCTTTATAAAAAAATTACAAGTTTCCACAAATATTATCTCTTTATCAGCAAAATAAACGAAAAATACATTTTATGGGTTTTTATAGGTGATTACGTCTATTTAATTAATAAATGATTCTATTTATGGAATTTTCTATATATATTATTTTTGTTATTTTCTTAATTTTCAATTAAAACAAAAATAAACTATGTATTATTTAGTAAATGAATCATATATTTTATCGTGTTGTAATTTTCAGCTATCTGATGAAACCCATATGTGGTCCTTCACATTTCCTCTAAACAGTTTTATCGCCTTGGTTTAGACCTTTTCTACTAGGTTTTTATTTGTAGTTTGGAATAAAAAACAATCTAGCTTATATCGCAGGTTGGCTTTACATCTATCAATCTACACTTTAAATCTGCTTTGCTAAGCGGTTTAGGTGAAAATCAATTTGCGTGCAGTTCAAAGATTCATTTGCAACAAATATTTTATATTTTTATATCCTATTTCTGTCTTTTTCAGTTTTTACTTTCTAGTTTTAGTTGCTCGCCTCACATAATTATTTATTTTTTGTGTATTATACTCAAAATAGGAAATACAGATTCTAGAAACACCCCGCTTATACATCTTTTTCTCCTAAACGTGAGTTTTCACCCTTTAGATCTAAAAAAGGTAATTTTATCATGTTAATTCAACTTATTAAATCCCATAATGTTTTTTCACAAGAATCATGCTGTGTGAATAAATGATTAGAAATTAAATCAGCCGTAAAGTTTAACGTTTTTAATCTAAATGCGTTTTTTAAAATTTTATATGCTGATTTTTAAGAATGTTTCAACGAATAGTTGCAAGAAATGAAATTTTTTTAATATTTACAACTGAAAATATGATTTATAGAGAAAATTTAGGCAAAAAATACAAAATATTTTAATTTTAGAAAATTACTTGTGTCTCTAAGAAAAACTACAATCTTTAATGACATTTTTTTATATTAGGCTTATGCATTTTACGAAATTACGCATAGTTTCATTTTGCTCAACCGATTTTGTTTTATACAATAATTTTACATTATACTTATTGTGTCATAAAATGGATTAAAAAACATTTTAGTTATTTTTTGTATTTTTTTTTAGTGAAAATTTAAATGTTATTAAAGATTATTAAATATGAGCAACAAACCGTTTTTTAAAGGATTCAACTTATTTTAAAAACCATTTTTAATATATAAAACTTATATAAAACAACAATAAACTAATTTATTAATATTTATAAGAAATAGATTTTAAATGTTCATTATACTAACAAAGGCAGTATAGATGCGGTAAAATCATATGAATAAATACTTGAAATGAAGTATTTCATTTTATAAGTAATGTAAAAAATAATACGCGATATTTATATTCATATGAGGCAATTAAAAAGATTAAAATATAATATATATTAACACCCATAAAACAATAAAATTAGTGTTGTATATAAATGGTGACTACTTGAATGTAAACATAACAGATATAAAAAATGTTGCATAAAAAACACAGAAGAGAATATGCAATAATAATATACTAAATAGTGGTCTATAAAAAAAAAATTATATCTTTCTAACCGTTTTCTATTTTATATGGCGTTTAATGTTACCGATAAGTTTGTTGAACTTCAAGTGGCGTTTATGCATAGCAAATGTGCTCTTAAAATAAAACTAGACATTAAATAATGCAATATTGAACTAATTTGAATATCATAATTTATGATGTACTTTATGTTTTTTATTCTTTCTCAAATTTTCAATTTTTCATATAATCAAGCGATATAAAGTTAAAGTTATACATGTGTTAAAAATCAAATACGCCTTTATATCTATATCTACATTATAGATTATAAACACCATATGTTACATTTTTAAAATAGGAATAAAAAAGAGTAAAATTATAAATTTATCATAAAAACAACAAAAAGATGATTAGATGAGCGCACACATTTTTCACGAACTACTATAAATAAATAAAAATTCTGGTTAATATTTGATAAATTAAGCCATTAAAATACTAATTTTGAACATTTATATAAAAATATTTTTTATATATTCGACGCTTTATAAACTTCTTATAACCATATGCTATGTGAGGAGAGAAGTATATTAGAAGGAAAGTGAATATGTAAAAGAATGATATAAAGAGTTATCTAATATTTTAACATGCACCAAACGAGTTAAAAAACAATTAATATCGCATAAAGCAAATCGATTCGAAACAATACAGTAAATACTATAATTTGTCTCGAAAAAATTTGTCCAGAAATACTTAGAAAATTGTATTATATCATGTAAAAATTAATATTATACCATACATAAAACACTAAAAATTGATTTGCAGCAAATTATGTTGATAAAAATTATGAGACCTTTACTATCATGGACATTAAAGAACAATTAAAAGATCTTTAAAAAGGTTTTAAACCTCATAAAATTACAAACTGTACAAAATATTTAAAAAACGCTTTTTAAATTCTGTTACTCAATTCAATACCATATTTTTTACATTTTAAAGAGTATCGTGAATTTCTGGATTTTTATAGGATATAATTCATAGTTATATAATAGACTTTTGTTCCAGATCACAACTTTCTAGATGTCTTCTACATTTCTCGTATTAATACTTTTGGCTTGCTTCTTCACTACCTCTCACTCTGACGATACCATTTCATTCAACTGTCCGTCCTAATATTATGGTTGTATATACTCCCTAATCCGGTTCTTTCTTTGGGTTGAACAATTTTCGTAGTAATTGTATGTTATTAATTCTATTAAAATATATATAAATGTAAAGGGGTAATAGATTATATAAAAAACGATTATGAAATCTAAACGTACTGGTGATCAAGATTTAAAAATATAAAATTAAAAATGTATTTTATTTTCTTTTTAATTCATGTGTGAAGGAAGATTATCTTTGGAAAAATAAACATAAAATAACAGTCCATTAGAAAACACAAAACATGCAGGTAATGTATTATACTTGAAATTTTCTTACATAATCTACACTATATTTAGTAAAGTTGATTTTTAAAGTAGATTATGATCATACTAACTTAATTCGAGCTTTTTATTACTACACAGATAATTTCGTAAAAAAATTTTGGTTATATTTCAAATAATATAAATTAAAGGTATTTTACAAATAAAAATTCTTTTGGTATATTTTTTTTACATTTTAACTGATAATAATTTCAATTTATAATATTATTCCGAATCCTGTTTGTCTTCTATCTAGATCACTATTGTGTTGAAATATTGATTCATTTATGTATAATATTATCTAGTGGATTTATATTTTGAGCCGTTATTTTATTTAGAATCAAAAGTTAGAATCGCAGGTAAACTTTGTTTAATATAAAATTTTGAATAAAAAAATAAATTACGATATTAATGGGAAAGATTTGATCACAGAATTTCATAATAAATCTCCAAGGAATTAAAAATCACATATGAAGTCTAAGCATATATGCAAGATCAAACACTTCGTAAGGCAATTGTACTCATATTATTTACAGAAGAATAAGCGCTGAAGAAGCTAGAATGCGGAATGGTGTCGAAGATGTCTTAAAGCGTTTTGCAATATTATAAATGAGCCGTCAACATCTAAGTACTTAGAATTAATTAAAATAGAAAAATTAGCCCATAAATGCGAATTTAGTGTAACAGAGACTACTAGATATTTTTTATTGTTATTTATATATAAAAATCATGCAATGACTAATTTTTTTTCTAGAAATAGAAGATTTCATATTGCAATTGAATTTTAATATTGTATTATTCGAACTTTGTCTAGCTCCATATGTGCTTGTTTCCTTGGATGTATAAATTTATTTAAGATTTTTATTTAAAATTTTTATGTATGAAAGCAATCATAACCCTAAGGTAATTAAACAATAAATATCTTATTATATCTTATTTTATATTTCTTATATTGCCCTGCGCTTTTAATTTGATTAGCATTAATTAATTATAAATAAATTATCTTAATAGATTGTATATATTATATCAATCAATTTAAATTTTTATTATATTATGTTTTGTATATATTTTATTGTAAAATATAAAATTTACCATTTTCCATCGCAATATGTGGATATTTGCTGGCATAATTCCTTTGAAATTTATTTTCTTAAAAAAATGTTACCTTGTTATTAATGCGTAAAGAAAATGTATGTAGTTCGCACAAGTAAAAAAAATAAATCTTGTCATGGTAAAACAATAGGCGAGTAAATATCGAAACCTTTTCCCTTCAATTTTAAAGACTGCAATAACTTGACTTTATCTCCTCTAACCAGTAGATATAAAAAAAGATAAAGGCTTTTAGATTCAAAATCGTGGCTGCTGGTTCGATAGAATAAAAAAAAATTCGGTTATTGAGAAATAGGTTAAAGTCCAAACCATTTTTTTTCTCTATACGAGCTAGACGTTTGATTGGAATTGTAGATATGATATAATATGATAATAAATTTTTTAAAAATAAATTTTGATCAATATTTCTTGTAATCTAAGTTTTTTTCGCACTTCAATTTTTATAATTAATTTGAAAATAATAGCCAATAATTATTTTTCATAAATTCGTATAATTTCTTACTATAAATTACATCTATTGAAACGTAGTCAGTTCACTATGAATGTATCGCAATTTAATGGAAGATATTTCGACATCCATACTGACCATCCCTGCCAGCTGCTCTTCTTCTCCCAAATGAGATGAGTCGAGTGTCTTGCATCACCCCATAAATCTCTATTTACGTATAAATGCGTAGGATTTATGTTTCGAAGAAATAAATTGTGTTCTATAAGCAGTTTTTAAATATTAAATTGAAATACAAAACAAAATATTATTGGTGAATGAATATATGGTATATACAAGCTGTTTTTTTATGATAACAATATAAATTTTAAGGCGTTCAGATTAATATTTAGCTTATATTTTTTGAATATTTTCTATAAAGAAATATGAACCATTACTTTTTTTTTAATTTATAAAACTGAATAGTATAGCATAAAATGATGTTTTTCAAGTTAATAAATATTATCCTTTTTGTTTATTACTTCAAAAATTGTAAACGAATATTTATCATCATTATTTTTGAAATACTGCCTATGTTATTATACATTAACCTAATAAAGATTATGCATTATACAATATAATTATTTTGATATTACTTAAAACATTATTTATCAAAAGTTTTGTATGAGATGATCATATTATTACGCGACATTGGGCATAAAATTTAGGATTCTTAAACATAGCCTAAAATATTATACTCAAATAAATTTTATCATAGTATTACTTATATCTAATGTATAATAAGTCCGTCTGTGGTAAAAAGCAAATTCACAATATTTTATTTATATGTAGTTCAAAATCTAGAAATTTACACTCTATCTGGAAGCATAATTTATATTATTTATTTGTCATTATCGGCTTTAATGATATATATGATCAAACGTTTGCTTAATAT
Organism: Rhyacophila brunnea; assembly: GCF_057557595.1. Lineage (NCBI taxonomy): Eukaryota > Metazoa > Arthropoda > Insecta > Trichoptera > Rhyacophilidae > Rhyacophila > Rhyacophila brunnea. Next base: position 956,577 of record NW_028233370.1, on the reverse strand, counting down.
AATAAGCTCTATTTTTCAATTTCTAATCTATAAGTATATTTCTTTTTTATATAGGTAAGTATAATAAAAATTTATCAGATAATAAGTTAGTGAATTTCGATTTTTGTGTTTGTTAAGTATATCTAAAATTTGTTTACGCTATATATTTTTTGCAGGTTTCTATACACTTTTATCATTATTTGAAGCAATATTGAAGCTAATTTGTGTTCTGTTTAAACATAATTCAAATAAAATCATATGCGTTGCAATTGTTTTATTTGATGTAAATTATTATATAAAAATACTTACAAAAGAATAAGATTTTTATCTTTTTTATAACTTACATTAAATTTTTAATATTTACAAATTGCTGAAGACTCGTGAAATATTATTTATCATATGAAGCTTACAAATTAATATTGAAATGTGATCTAAGGACATTTAGCACACAGAGTGATTTCTAGAAGAGAAATATATTGGCTTAAAATCGAACACATCGGTATTCATAAAATTAATGAATAACTTATCTATGTAAATACGACAAAAGAAAAGAAAAATCACATGATTTTTATAAACAGTATGTAGTTTAATTTGAAAAAAAAACACATATTTAGGCCTAAATTTTTGACATTATTTTGATTCATTGATCACTAAAACTGCCATAAGCGCTCTATAAATAAAATTTTAAATCAAAAAACAGCTTAATATATCGAATATATGTTACAGTATACAGCTTATAAGACCAAGAAAGGCTGTTAATTGTAAATTCAGATAAAATTATATGTATTTTAACGTATACATACCCCAAGATAATAATTAGTATAATTATAGTTAATTTTTTAACACAATATCATAATATTGTGTATGTTTAATAGAAATCATATAAACATTTATCAAAATAAATACAAGTTTATATTGTGAAATTTAGCTAAAGAAATCCATATAATAATACAAATTGCAAACGCATCAATAATTCAAATTAATTTGATGCATCAAAGCATATTCGAAAAATATTTTTTTACGGCTATGGATTACCTAAATATTAAAATATTCATGTTAAAAATATTGTTTATATCAAGGGTAAACAATAGAATAGTACTTATGAAATTTTCATGGGTGCAAGTTACGCATAATAAATAAAATAAATACGTTTTATATATATAATACAAATTCTATGCTAAAAAATGCATTAAAGTGGGTTTTCAGCATGAATATATAAAATAACAAAAATTGAGAGAACAAAGACAGTCAAATATTAAGTGTGGCATTTTAAATAAATACAAACATAATAAATATAAGAATCAAGCGTCAAAGACAAAAATACAAGCTGAATCTAAGTTCTAACGAATAAAAATAGGATTTAGAAAAAAGTTAATATGATATATCTTGAAAGGACATGTATATTGAAAAGAACTATAAATTTAGTGATTCTGAAGTTTTGATGCGCAAACTATTTAAAAAGAAATATAACGATTACATTCGACGCTTTTGTATGACCAAAGATCAAATAAACCAATAAATAAAATTGCATTCACCTTATTGATATAATTTTTAAATGATAGATTTTTAATTGTGGATAATAAAATATTTAATGTAATTTAAGAAATTTATAGCATTTTTAATTCTAAATTTAGATTAATTACACAATTTATTTATTTTAATTTACGTTTTCAGAGTAAAAAACATGAAATATTCAATTACAGTTCTTGATTAGTTTATAATGCGGATAAAAATCCTTTGAATAAAATTTCACTGGCCACTGAAAAATAGTATATTAAGCATTTTATAATTTAATAAAGTAAAAAATTGCTTTTATTCATTAGCATAAAATCTTAATTTTCATGTAATTTAAATATTAAACATCAACTAAATCAAAAATAAAGTGGATAATTTTTTGAAACTAATGGAAAATCCGTTTTACGAATTACTACTGTTGTTGATAAGTTTGGAATTTATCGCCCTGTATATTTAATTCTTATGGTTTTCGTATAAAATAATTATCTATTACTTTAACGGTATATTTCAGATAATTAATTTATAAAAATTAGATCGTAATACCGAGTTTTATTGACCTCTGTTTAGTCCTAATAAATAAAGAACCAAATGAAAAAACAAATTAAGAAAATATTCTTTAGTATTTCTATACAATTAAATATATATAGTAACAAAAAAAATCCAGCACCAAAATATTAATATACTCGAATATTCATTGAGAAAAGCTTTTAATCAAAAAAATTTATAATGCTATATAAATATTTTGTGTATTTTATTTTCAGTCTTATATATATTAATAGATTTTGTTATAATTTTATAACACAAAATAAATTACTGCACGTTTTTTGTCAGCATACTTTATTTATGCTGATAAGCGATACTATGGTATAAATTAATAAGTATGATTTTAACGTAAAATAATTTTAATTCATTTTAACATCTATGTTTGCCTCTAGTTATATATTTTCTAAATAATATCCTTAAAATCTTTAATTTATCTCTTTTTAAAATAAACAAGGAATGTTTTTTGATTCTAGATTATAGATGGTGTTCTCATTTATGTGGTCTTAGAGAAACATAATTCGAGGTTTCAAATGTTGATTAATTCTGTTCATGTGTGAGTGATACCTAAAAGCTATTGATTTATATATTTGATATTTTATATTGCACAGCTCAATCTAAAAAGAAGCATAAGGTACTATAGGTTCAAAAAATATATATCTATGTTTTTTGTACATATGCAACACTGAAAATCAATAAAAAGGTTTAAGTCTTTTAAAGTCTTTATTTGTATAGTAATACATAGTCTAAATTCTTTCGTATTTATATTTTTATATGAAATGAACATCTTAGTTCATTTACCACTTTAAATTTGATTTATTTATATATATTTTTATATTTTAACAAATATTAAATATTTTTTTGAAAATTAATCGATGATGTGGTAAGTTAAATATTTTTTTTTGTTAACAGATCATGATCTTGATAATTTGAAATTACAAAAAAAATCGAAAATATAAAAAAGTCATAATATTGTAGCATTACATACGTTTAGATGCCCATTAAATTATATTTGTGAACAAAAATATGATATAAGATTAAATATAAACATACACTCATAAATTACAAAAATAAATAGAGTCTCTATTTCACACATTAAAAATCGCATAAAAATCTTACTTTCATAGCAATAACATGCTGCGAATTACGTCAAATTATACGGCAACAGCTAGATTGACTAAATTACGTCTTTAAATCCAGTTCAATTGTTGTTATATAATTAACTTAAATCTCTGCAATAAGTTTATATTTATATAATTCACTTAAATGCTTAAAATAAGTATTTATACTTTTTTCCATAACACCCTATTTAATTACCTAAATATTTGAACCATATAATAATTTCACAATAAAAATGCTATTACTTAAAGAAAAATGTACAAAAGATAATGATATTCTTATTTTGTTGCAGTTTTATACGTGAGATATATATTTTTTTCTACATGATCTTACGAAGAAATCAATTACCACCTGTTATGGTGGTCTAAACATCGCATATAACAACTTTTGTAATTATATTAGAATTTATACTGGCAATAGCATCTTAGAAACATTTATGAGATAAATATTACTTATTGGTTCGTATGCGTAATAATTTGTAGAAGCATTAATTGGAATGTTTTTTTATAATTTATATATACAGTGTGGTTTAAAACTTGTATAATTAATGTTTTAGACATATTTTATATATACAAACTTATTTAATGTGTTTCGATCATAAATTTCCGAACGTTTTTTAACCTCAAAAATACAATAGCTATAATGTTTCATTGCACTATATAATATACCATTTTGAATTTATTCAAGTTTATAATTTAAATTCAAAAAAGCTGATGGTGTGTGAATATATAATTTTTCTATAAAAATCAAAATTGTACTTATGTATGAGCCTCTTATTAAATCTAAATAGTGAATATAAAAATACATACTATTTTAAAAAAGAATAAATAAAAATATGATTCTTCAATATAAAACATTGACATAAATTAGTTTTTACTTCTGGTTTAATTTTATGTCTGACAAATTTTCTAATTAGGATAAGTTTTAAAAGTTCATCTGTGTATTTTTCGTATACATCTACCATAATGTAAAAAAATAGATCCTATTTTTCTTTTATTGCTAAAAATAAACTTTCAAATATAAGTATATTTAAATGTAATAAACCGGGTTTTTTATGTGAATTTTTAGCTTTTATCAATTTATATCATTTATATGTATTAAAAAATATTATTTATGATCAAAAAAATTAACTTTAAATTTATAAATCTATCTTAATTTTACCCGCTGATCTTTTACTATTTTTTGAAATAGAACTAAGGGATTAACACAAATACGCAATCTGAAACAACTATATCGAGTCCGAATATGTTTTTAAAATTAGTTATACCATTTCTAATGCACATTATGCATGGAAATGACAGAAATTTCTTTTATACAAAAATTATACGAAATTAAAACATAAATTTTATGATAAATAAAATCTTAGATGTAAAGTTTGATAAATAAAATGAATGTGTTAGCAAAAATCCGTTCTATATCATGTACTAATTCTTATAATGAAAATTATATTTGAAAAAAACGTAAACGTTTTTGATCTTTTTTGTGGCTTCAATTGGACTTTTAGTGCCTGAAAAGTCTAATCATGTATATAAAAACCATGTTCAAGTAAAAAAAGTCATTTTTCTCAAAAATTAATAAATTGCATGTAGTAAAACTATAAAAAAGACACAGTTTATAAAAATTGGTTTTACAAATATATAAAATCACGAAATACATTTATACCATCGTCGGAAAGAAAATAAAGGGAAATAAACTGCAGCGTATAATAGGAAAATTGTATGAGTATAAAAATCTTTATTATAAAAGTAACCTATAATGTATATTAATTACGATGATATTATGTAAATGGATTTCTTTTTATGCACATTTTAATCAATATGTGTAAATTTATCGATGATTTCACAATCATAAAGATAGAAATAACAGATTAAACCAAGATTTTTGAAACTTGAATGGTAAAAAAGTAGCAAAATGTCTAATTTTTGTCTTTTTTTAGAAACAATTTAGATTCAGTATAATTGGATCTAGCAGCAAATGTGAAAATTTGTTTGTTAAAGATGACAAAGTTGTAAAATCTGAATTTAGAAAATAAAATATATGATTATTTTCTGGCACCTTTTATAGGAACATGCACAAAATGTATTTTAAACTTAGGTATGGTGTCAAATTCAGGCATATAAAATAATTTTTTCGGTTTAAAAATAAATAAATATAACTTAGTTAACTTAAAAAGTATAAAACAATCTTATAAGCAATTTTAAAGATGCTATATGTTATTTTTTTATTATATAGCTGGTACACTAGTGAATAAAAATGATTTATATATCAAATAAAAAACGATATTTGAGATTGGAATAGTACATAAATCACATATATGCAGTAAATATACAAGTTTTAAATTACAGAAGAAATTTTTGTAAAAAGCATATGATTTTTTATTATGTGCACAATGTATACTTGTATGTCTATGACATGCAAATTGTGTTAGAAATATTTTATAAATTATATAATATATAGCATTCTATCTTACTTACATCAGATTCCATATAGCCTTTTATAGCATTTGTATGTTTTTAGTACACATGGTGTTGCTTCATCTAATTGTAATAAAAATAACGCCTTTTTATATTGTTAAAGTAAAAACGGAGCCATGATTTTTTTTATAAACAGGCTGTGGATTGGTAAGATATTGATAGAATATTCTTAAAAACCATAACTTATATTTTATTCTGTGTTTATTGTAGACGGAACACCATATAAACGTATTTTATGAAGCGAAGTAGTCTTTTTGTGCGTCTTTTTTGATTAAATAAAAATTTTATAGATCAAAAAATACTTTCAACCCCAAATTTCTATCATACGATATTTCATATGATTAAAAGTACATTTATGTGACTTGCAATATGCAGACTTTTACAGAAAAGATTAAAAACGGAGTCATCAATAATATTCTTTTTTTATACATTTTAAGCACCCCTATTTACTTTAGGCAATCGAATTACTATAATCTAGATTCATGTGATATCAGCATTGCAAAAATGCACTAGAGATTAGAAATGTAGTAAGTGTTATTCATCGTACAAAAAATTTTCAAGATCACTTGTTATGCAATATTCATCGCTATTGTGCAGTGCAACAGCATAGTTATTTAACTGTTATTCGCTTAAAAAGGCACTAAAAACTGTATTTTTATTGCTGAAAACAAAAAAAAACTGTATTTTAGTATCGTTATACCAATCAGATTTGCATAGAAATTTTTTTTCAATTTACTTTTAGAAATGGTAAGATTGATTCACAAAAAAAAATTATATTTATTTTTTGCCACTATATTGATTTAATAAAAAGTTTGTAAAATTTAGATGATTTAGATTTATGCATAAATATATCTATCGTTGGTATTATAGAATTCTTGAGAATTTGATCTCTAAGCAAATTTATGTGCTATATTGTATAATTCAAATAATTGTCATCATATTTAGGAATTCATGTAAAAGTTATATTTATATTCTTCGATTATTGCATCTTTTATACTTTTTGCCATAAAAAATATTAATTTTCATTTAATAAAAACCTTAACAAAATTATAATCGTTTTCTGATGTTAAATAATAAAAAATGACTATAATATTTAAAATTTTCCAAGTTAAATATAAATTTAACCATCCAACGATTCAGAAACGTCTTCTTAATACTCTTAGCAAAACTAAATTTAGCCATTTTTATAAGGAAATGACGAAAATAACCAATGCAAAGAATTTGTATGCCATTTTATATTTTTCGAGATTTATAAAAGACTTAACCTAATTGTAAGTGAATATCATGTTAAACAAATAACTGCACATTTTCGAATATATTAATTTGTAATTTGTTTTTCTGTGCATCTATTCAAAACATTTTTTTCGCCTAAAAAATCTTAGTTTTTTAAATAAATCATATTAAAACAAGAAAAAGACAGGAATCGATTCTTATAACGATATTCATTTATATATTTTCTGCACACTTTATTGTGCATATTGACTTGTTTGTGATTCTGAAAATATAAAAGAGTGTAGTTTTGATTAACCGAATAATATGGATTATATATATTTTTTGATGATCTGTTTAAAATTCTTTTACCATAGACAATCAAGCCTAATCAATCCGCTAGAAACTAATGATTACATGTATCAGTTGTATGTAAACTTAAAAATCATTGTTTTTTTACTATCTTTAAAAATAAATTATATTATATTATCTTTAAACTGCTCCAATGTATATATTTAATAAAATATATATAACTATTATAAAAAAAACTTACATGCGATTTTTTTTCGTTATTCTGCGCACTGTTTTATGTAAACAGAATACATTTTAGCCTTGTAATTCAGTGGCACATTATAATCATAAAAATATGCTCATTATAAATTTTTTATAAGAAAATGTTACGTATTAAGGAAGAATTATGTAATATATAAAATATCCTCACGACTAAAAATATGCAATATATAGGCACTAATCTTAGATATTTATAACTTCCTGACCATTAAAAGGTATTTTATTTATTTCACAACATATATTTTTTTAAAACTCCAATAAATCTTACTGTTCTAATGAAATATGATATACAAATCTTTTTAAGAATTATACGATTTTTTTGGCGGTTACATAGGTCACCGTATTTTTTTATATAAATTCATGATACTATGTAACAGATTATATAAAAATCTATAAAATCTTAATGATATAAAATGCTCGCTATAATTTTTGAACATCTGCTCATAATTCAAGTGGTATTTTATAAGATTATATTTATACTTATTCTAATATAATTGATTTAGAATATCAAAAATAATTAATGGATTCATTATGATAAAATGTACCCTTAATTATTTTCTATTTCTAATTGGTTTTTAGCATAATTTTTAATGTTAAGCGACACAGTAATCGGAATTAAAATATAAAATGCAATTTCTAGTATTATTTGTATCAATTTATAGTTTTTGCAACACAAAGAGTGCTAATATTGCATATGGTATTATGAATGCAGTGATTTGCTGGTATGAAAACATATCTAAAATTCAATTACAGAAAAATAGTACGTTTTATTATGTTTAAGTCTGATCTGTTTTCTTAAGTGTAGGCATGTCATTTTTCAATTTTATATTTTAAATCCAATTATAGTAAATGTAGCGACTATTATGGGCAAAACTCTTGATTTTTTCAGTTTTACACACTTTAATCAATAAAATCATAACATAGGCATAAATTCGCATACAAAATTTAGTACATTATAAGAGATATTTCTTTGCATCAATATTTGCAAAATCATAATAATATATATTGTCTGAAACATGTTAAATTTTACAAGATAACTAAAAAAAAGAAACTGATATTAGATAAAAAAAAGTTGAAAAAAGGTTTTGAGTAGATCACGTATATATAATATACAGAATATCTCAGTATTTTAAATTGAACAGTGCACAGGTATTACTGATAATAATTTGTAGAGTAGTGATCTAAATAAACAAAAGCGAAAAAGAATATCTAAGGCTCATCTTTTTTACAAACCTTAACACATATTTTATTATGTTAAAATCAAATTAGTATTTATATTAAAATAAAAATGCGTAAAATTATATCAATCGATATAAACAGCATTTATTTTTTACATATTAATTTTACAAAACATTTGTGTTCTTTTATAACTAAACTATATGATTTAAAAATATTCTATATTTTAAATGCCCTAATCCTATGTAAATAGAAACCTTCAAACCCATAGTACAAACTTAAAGTATAAAATTTGTTATTTAAACACGCGTATAGTGATTTATGCAGAATCATAAAAAAAAGTTGCGCAAAAACTAATATTATGATTTTTTATAGATTTCTTATTCCATATTGCATGTTAACTAACACAAATTTAAAAGGTTACTAGGTTTTGCATACTAGTTATATGTTTATTGCGATTTTAAAACATTCTTATGCTTATTAAAATTTAGTTTGGGATTTTTATATATTTTAATCCATTTGAAAATTTTTAATCGTTATCAATATGAACTACGAAAATTCACATTTCATGAAAATAGAAATTGCGATAAAAAAAGCATAAAAACTGTAATATGTACAAAAAACATAACCATAAATTATCAAAAATAATATAATGAGAATGTGGATATTTAGTTTAATATTAAGAAAATGAATTTCATTTCAAAAAAAAATTCTTAGAAGCCGTCATTTAGTGTTTCATTCTTTTGGTTCTAATAAAAATGTATTTTTTTTATATTTTAATCTGTTTATTGTGGTGACAAGATTAAAAAAAACTTGTTAAAGAGTGAATCGCTTAGCTTTGCCTTAATTAAAAATAGATGATGAATAATTGGTAGTGATAAGCGAAACTTAAAGAAATTATTTGATCTATTAGAACGTTCTATTATGTGATTTAGTGTTTTTTTATTACTGCTTGGAATAAAATCTTAAATTTTTTATTGTACTATATTGGATTTTGAGCAGTAGAAATAATAAAATTTTTATGCATTGGTAATAGACACAAAATTACAACCTATGTGGGAGATTAAGACTTTTATAGCCGTAATACTTTCGAAATTCATGAAATAATTAATATATCAGAAAATTTCAATCGGGCTTGTTATTTTTAGATAATATAAGTGGAAATCTAAGATTATAATTCATTTAAAAAAATATTGCGTTCCAGCTATACAATTGTTTTAAAAAAATTTAAAAATGAAAAAACCAATAAAAATTAATATGTTTATTTAAGATCTATACAAAACGCCTATGATAAAAAGTGTCGAGTTTTGCCTTTTTAAATTTTATTTTTGTTCAACATATCTCATTTTGGAATCATTATAAATATGGATATTAGAAAGTATAAATTTAAAAAAAATCGTCATTCAATTTTAAAAAAAATTTTTTATTTTTAATCAATTTTAACTGTGGTCAAATACGCAAAATATTTCTTATCAAATCATAAATAAAAAATGAACTAAATTACAATAGAATTTGAAAAAGTCTAATTTTAGCATGATTATATATTCTAATTTGCTAATTATTAGGACAAAAGAAACCATTAAGATTTTATCCTGTTTAATAAAAATTTATAAATCTCTAACATCCTAAACATCATTGATGCTCTATTAATAGATTCTTGTGCACCCCATCTAAAAACAAATGAAAAATATCACATACAAAATACCAAACAGAGCACAATATTTAAAAGAAAAAACATAAACTATGATCAAATAAATAAAATACGATACACAATGTCAATATAACTACATCAATCAGCAGCTGTAATAGTCATGTTCATAAAAAAACTCGATATGCATCAAATTAATAATTACGAAGAAGTCACTATATACAATAATCATTGCCTTTTATTGGTAAAGTGTGATAATCTGATGATATTTTTGTGTTGATGAAAAACAGATGAGTATATGAAAATAACTGGTTTACGATCAATAAAGCCCTAGAGTTATTGATAGTTATCATAAGAATTTCGATATTATCGAGCGAATTGAATTTTTAAGGAAATCTAAAATTACTATTGATTTTTTTAGGGGTAAGTATACTTTACTGATTCGCATGTTGTTTTTGCAAAACTTTTGATTGCTCTATAGAAGAAATTTGATTGAAACTGCTTCCCCATTCTATCTTTTAAAATCTTCCTAGATTCACTTCTTTACTAAAAAAAATCAACAGTATAAGTGCATTCCTTGATCCCTTTATTTGTGCGTGATATTCCGCTTCAGTTTTGATTTCCAATTACATATCATACAACGTATGATATTTTGTGCCACCACATCTCGATTATTGGCAAATGAATACATAAAAGCTAAATAATAATATTAATGAAAATTTTGATTTTGGAAGTACTTTATAAAATTAAATAAACCGTGATATAACAAAGATGATTATAAATATGTTTTAAAAATTATATTAATTATAAAATCCCTTCTTCGTTATATATAGTAGAAACAAATATAGCTATCATTAAATTGAATTAATCCATTTTGAAATATGTTAGTAAACATTTCATATTCTCTTTACTAAAAGTTTTTGAATATGTTTAATTTAATATATTCATATTTACCTTAATTAAAATAATATGCAAAAAAAAATCATGTATATCTTAGCTCCTGTCCCAAATCGATTTGTTTGATGCACAAAAATTTTATGCTTTTGCTTAAATTTATTATATTTCTACTCGTGGTTTTATAATAATACAACACCCAAGCGGATGATATTTTTTAGTGTGATCATGATTAGAATTCAATATTAATTTAACCCTTTAATCTGTCTATTTGTAGTGTAGAATAATTAAATATTTATTCTGCATCGAGGCTGTGTCTTTTTTTACATAAAAAACATAAAAATATCGTATTTACAAAAATAGTATATATATAAACAATATAATAATATTCTAGTATTCCTTTACATAATATTATTTAAAATTATACATTGCATTATAAGAACAAATTTCATAATTTTTATAAAAATTTATGCTGCTAAAAAATTTCAACCTCCTGAAAAGCATATTTCTGTGATTAAATATAACAGATACACGATAATTATTATATGTGTCATCTAAAAATTGCAATCCTTCTTTAACTATCAGCAGCTTTAAATGTTAATATGTATACTAAAGCTATCTGAAATACATAAGATGAATTTCATTGGGTAAAATATTAGCATTTATAATTGATATATATCTCTTGGAAAAAAATATAAAAAACTCGAATCCGTAGATCCGAAAAAATCAAGGTTTCTTTTTTTATAAAAAACTAATGGCTGTATAGACGTAAAAATTATATTTTTTGATGATAGAAATCTTATGCTAATTTTTTAATCACACCAATCAAAAATAAAAATTTTGGATTATCTTATGGTGTGCCACAAAATAGAATAAAAAACCTTTATCTGTTTGCTATACATCTACGCTATTTAATGTTTTGTATATAGTTTTAATAAAATCTTATATTAAATATAAATATTTACATATTCTGGAATAAACATTATATTTCTAATTATATTGAGTTTTAGTCATATTTGTAAATTACTTTTGTGCATCTTGGTATTATCGTATCTAAATGTTAAAGAAACAAATGGGATTTTCAATCTGCAATTATATTTCTATCCAATTTACATATAAAAAAATATCATCAGATTTCACAATAAATATTTATAGAGGACTATTTAAATGTGTTTTGCAGTTTAAAACGCTATATATTATATTTGTAATAACACGATGATTCAAGTTTAGCATATTACATTGAGCATATACAATGATTAATAATTAATTAAACAGTTCAACATACATATTTGAACGCTTCAATGAAAATACAATCAAAATGCGCTTTAAAACTAAGCTTTATGCTTTACTTACTGATATTTGTATATTCATTTGCGAAGAGAAAATAATTTTACATACAATAAAGTGTTTTGTTGATCGTATTTTTACTAATTCATTCTTCAAATTTTATAGATAAAAGTAACGGTATGTTTTTTAAACCTATATCTAAATTACGGACTGGATAAATATTTTTTATGTGTTGTCTCTGGAGTATTTATCCTTTAAATATTTTTGTTTATATTTGTGCGAACTAAATTTATTGTTTCTTAAATGAATATAAATTTTTATTCGACATTTTATTTTTATAACTTGGAAATATAAATACTTTAAATCTTTCCAAAGTTAAAAGAACATGCAATTTGATTTATATAAAATGCATTCTTAAATTAGCTATGCATAGTCTTTAGAATGAGTATTTGCTTGCTTGAGAAGTATCTTCATTGCATGTGATTCATATTCTTTTGAATTTCAAATATATATTTTGCCCATTATACAACAATACACTCTAGATTCGGTAAAAATTTATGATTTAATTTATCTACTTTTTAAATTTATACATAAACCGAAATACTTAAATCATGTTATATTATAATCATTAGTTATGAAAAAAAATTATACATACATTGGAAGGCAATATTTTTGATCATCATAAACATAAACTCTTTTTCACGTAAAATATTCTTAAAATATACATATATTGTATATAATATAGCAATAAAATGCATGATCAAAAACATATTCGAGGGTTGATGATCGTTATTGGTTAGTATATTAGATATTAATAACCTTGATATCATAATATTAAAAAAAACCAGCCTCAAACTAATATAATTAACTAGACGAACCTATATAGCTCAAATAGAAAAGGCAATTACACTTATCTGAATAGATTCGAAACAATTTTAAAAATTTATATAATATGTAATACAAAGAACTTCAAGCGTATTCTTTACTTTTGAGTGCAATAAACTAAGCATAAAATGCTAATTGGAAAAACTTCTTATACTAGGAAGATTGTCGATATAAACAATAAATTATTTTTTCTGCATACATGATGCAACTTCAACAAAAAAAGGTGCAATAATCATAAATATATGAGCTAAGTATTTCTTTTTTTGTACTGGTGGTTGAGAATGGCATCCATATTTTTTTTATGATTTGTCTATGGCCATATATAAAACAACATGGTTGAATATGTACAATAGAAATGTCTTATAGTGCAAATAATATAAATAAATAGAGTATTAATATAAACCATTCCATATTTTTATTTTTGTCTTTTTAGATTATATATACCATGTCGTAATTTACTATTTTTGTGGAAGATAAAATGTGGTTCAGAATAAAGAAAAATGGGTTCAAAAAATATCGATTATTAAATGTATACTACTGATGAGGAGTTCGGAAACATTTTTGAAAGAAAAAATTATAAATTACAATATATTTTAGTTCACATTCCTAACTTTCAACATTATCATTATAATAATTATTTGGATTTTTTTAAGAAAAAGATAATCTTAAATATAATTTTTAATATTCCAGACAAAATCTATATCTTTGTTCGTGATTTATCGACTTCTAGTATTTATTATACATAACTGCACTCAAGCAAACTAAAATTATAATGGTAACATCAATATAATAATCGATTATTTTTCCTTTTATTTTCGGATAAAGTTTATCAATATAAATTTTATCTATTTATATGTGGTCAATTCTTTGAAATATTGTACAATTATTTCTCACATATTTTTCCACCTTCGCCTGATCTTTCTTCATCAACAACTGCTCTTCTTCTCACTAATGAAATGTGTTCAATTATCTTGTGAAGTGTGAAGTCTTGTGTGTATTCTTCTACTAATACCTGGATTTTCAACTCCATAACATATTTTTATGTTAAATTGTAACATTATATCCCAGGTCATTACATATGATAATATTATTCTTGTTTTGAATTGAAGTAAACTAATTTATGATTTTTTTATAAAAATTAGTTAATATCGCAAATATATTACTTTAGTGATTATGACTTCAAAAAGTTGAAAAAAATAGTAAAAATAAATATTGATTTTTACCTATGTTATAAAGATGAAACTAAGAAATTATGATCTAATAAAGATGTAAAACCATTTTTATTTGATACTATACCCAAAAGATGTTTAATTTAGCTGATATGAAGTTCTTATTTTCTTAGCATATTTCAATAATTAGTGAGATGTGATCGCAAGTATAGCAGTTGCGTATGAACATTAGCAAAATAAAGACAAACACACGATATATACTACTGCAAAGATATTATTTAAAGAAGCTTATTTTTTTAGTGCTGCTAAAGGATGTATATAAAAAACTCTGTCATAGAGCAGCTTGATGTTTGCCTTGAACAAATGAATTCGCATAAAATTACATAAACATCTAAATAAATAAATAAATAAATAGAACTTTATTTTAACAGCTAAACATATATAAGTAGTCTATATAAAGAACGAAAATACACATAAATCAATGGTGGTGTTACTTGCATAGCATGTTAAATTAGACGGTTGGTGTTTTAATAAATTAGGAATTAAATTAGTAAAAAAATGTCGGGCTTTAAATCTAATCCCATTATAGGAAATCAAACTGTGAAATAATTGTAAATTCCATGTAGAAAATTTTCAATGTGAGTAATAGGAAATAGAAACCTAAAAAAAAATGTTTACGTGTATGGATAAGTAGTTTTAAGTAATAATATGTCTTTTCTTATTTTATAAATATCAAATCAACGAATAAAATTCAAATCGAATATTTTTTGCAGATTGCATGTATATAATTCAGTATGCGTTTTTAAGTATGTTTCCCCACGAAGTGATAATAAAAAACCGGGGAACAACAATTAAAGATACAATATAGTAGAATAGGTTTTTCATATGATATAAATTTAAAATTCATATCTTCGCTATTTCTATAGATTTATATAAAAATTCTCATATTTGGTATAAAAAAATATTACTTAATCCTGATAAGACTGCAAGAGATTATATATTTCTTATTATAGTTAAAGCCACTTTTTTGTCGTGCCTTTATTCTGTGTCGTAGTATGGGCATGGAAACATTGAGAATTTATATATTTGTTAGATATCAATACCTCCTCTTATCAATGTCAATAAACTAATTTTCTTCTCTCACATTACATGTTTATAGAACCTAAGACGAAAGAAATTATTATGTAGTCATGATGACTTATAAATGTTTCCGGCGATATTCTATATCTAAAATGTAAAGTTTACCTTTTAACTGCTAAAATAGTTTCTACTTAACAAATATTAATTTTTAGATAGTAAAAAATCTAAAAATATCATAATTTCTTGGCGTGTCTTAGTAAACTTTAGAAATTTAAGCCATATTCACATTACTGTCACCATATAGAATTGGGTGAAAACTAAAGATACAATTTTGATATATATTATCTTTTTCTTAAAATAGCTATATGTTTTCAAAGGAGGGGAATAAAATAGAAATCTTATAGGTGAAAAAGAAATGATAGGACAAAATAAAATGTCAAGTCTCGATTTGCAGTAATTCATTGACGTATATACGAAAAAAAAATTCTCAAATCTTAAACTGTTTTTAAAATACATTTAGATGAGATTTTAGAGACAATTGAATGCATCTAATATATTAATTTCAAACTTAGACCAAAATGGTTAAATGAATTATTTAAAAAAACGCAGATATATTTGATAATAAAAATACAAAAATCTTAGCCAAAGGTTTATTTTAGAAGTTTACATGGTTTTTTTATTGGTTAGAGTTTTTCTTTTTATATGTTTAAATCTACTAAAATGTAGACAGTATGTGTGGAAAATTGAAAATTCCATATTGCATCTTTTGACACTCGACCTTGGTAAATCTTTCAAAGGCTTGCATATTTAATATAGATAAATATATCGATTAATTTATTTGTGTAAATATATAAAAAACAGAAAATAAACAAAATTAATCAATCACAAACCTGCATAAATAGATCATTTATATCAATTAAATACTATATCAGCATGTTTATAATACAAGAATTATATTTGCTATTTATTTTTCTTAAAAAGATAAGATAAAAAAACTTTCTTATGGCTATCATGATAAAATTTTATAATAATTTTTAAATAAACTGAATAAAAACGGTTTTTTTTAAATACCTTTATATTTCAAGTGATCTGGAATAACAAAGCACCAGATACAATCTAAATATTTATTTGTTTATTCAATACATAAAAGCATATAAGCTATATTTTTTTATCGCTCCAATGTTATTTTTGGCATCATCTAAAGGGAATGTAAAATTTAATTTTTCTGGTACGGAAACTACGTATTGTCTGATTATCATAGAATTGGAACAGAATAATTAAATTTTAAATTATTTATATCTTTTTTTATAACTATCGTGTTTTATTGGCTGTCTTTTTTGCAATATTACGTTTAAGATAAAATTTTAAATTGTTTGATTTTTATATTAAGTGGTTTTTTTCTTAATTTTCTCTGTCTAACTACTTGTTTGATTTCAAAAGAGATAATATAATCAGATTTGACCGATTCATTTTTTGTATATTAAAGTTTTAATCTAAAATCGCTCAACAACTTGCATTAAATTTAGCGCACTTGTTACCTTTTCTCTATATTTAGGCTTAAAAAAAATTTATAAAAACCTTATGATTTATAACATATGAACATATAAAAATGATTTTATATCTATTATGCGTAATATATATCCATAACGATTTATTATTATTAACTTAATACTATACATCCTAATGACACAGTTTTTAATATTTTTATTGTGTTCTTATAATTTTAAAGATTTTTGCTGGTGAAAAAAACTTGTCCGAACCTTTTATTTACATTTATAATTACCCATTAAACTGGAAAGTATAATTTCTTCTTATTATATTCTAAAATAATAGTTTTAAATGTACTTATTATTTGTGTTTGTAATTAGCGCATATGTTATAACATGTGACTGTGTGGTGACACGATATCATAGAAGGTACCTGAAGGAACTAGATGTCACGAACCAGGTTGAGGCATATATTCAAACTTTGGAATTGAGAAAAACCCTTGAATTAATAGGTCTCGAAAGTGGAAAGAAGTATTGAAGAAGACTTTGGAGAGGAAAAGATAGCCGAAAGTATAAATACGCTGTGCGTACAGAGAATCAAGCAAGCTGTGCCTGAGAACAAAAACTAAAATTTAGACTATAAATATGCCCCATAAATAAAAAATAATTATAAATAAATTAGAACCCATAACAAATAGCAATTCAAGAAGTACAATGATTATAGATACTTAAAGTGATATTTTAATGCATATGGTTGACTATGTTGCCGCAAACTTTTAAAAATATATAAAAATTCTAATTGTTTTTAAATTTTTTCTTATTGGGGATCCAAGCAGTGATAATTAAATAACTTAAATGCTCAATATTTGATTTACATGAATCTATAGAAAAAAGGACGATTGAGTGTAGGTCTAAGTTCGGTTAGAATATATTAAAATTAGCTTTATCAATTATTCTGTATCTTTTAGTTTTATTTATAAAGTTTTAATTAAGGAATGTCATCAGACGGAAGTATTGCTCGAAATTTTCTATCGATTATTTTTATTGGATCATACAAAATTAACTTGAATCCTTATTTTATTTATCTCGCAAAAGATAATATAAATGCTATTTCTAAACAAAATCTATTTTTATATGCAATAGAAAGTCAAGTATTTCAAATAGATTTCAATGCTATAAAAATATGATTTTAATTTTTGTTTTGTTATCTCAAATTAGGTTATAGTTATTTTTCTTATTTATATATAGCCTAGTATATGTTCGTATTTTTTAAATATTCGATATTACAAACTCATTTTCGCTTTATGTTTGTACTTTAAGCCGTTAGAATTTTTACAGACTAAATTATGTAATTATTTTAAAAGCTAGTATTATATTGATACATATCTCGCACTTTAATTTTAGCAACATTTTTTATTATACGTCTCCACTTATAAATATTATGAATTTTCATTGACAAAAATTTTATATATTTTTACTTTGGCAAAATAAAATCTTTTAAGCTAAATTTTTTCTAATCTTCGAAGTTTGTCGGTACTCTATATAGACTCTTTCTTTCATATGTCAAATTCGCATTTTATGTTTTTAAAATATATTTATCCCCAAAAAATATCTATATGAAACAGGAATACTAATTGAAGCGAGAACATACCCTAAAATCAATAGGGCTGTCTAAAACACTTGAATTAATAAGTCCTAAAGAATATCGTGTATGCTAGAATGCTGTGAAAATGATGTGAATGTGTGACGTATATATATTCTATTTTGTAGGCATTTGCTTGGGTAATTATGAGTAAAAGGTGATGATAAGATAATCTAAATAGAAAATGAATTTATGTAAGCTCATGGTGTTACGATTTAATAATATTTACGAATAGATTTTTTGAATGTTTCGCATATAACAATACTTTAAAAAATGAATTTAAATTATCAGAAATTTATCAAAGAATAAGCAAATAAATTCAACTAGAATGACTTGCATATTGTTTACTGTTATTTTATGGGAATTTAAAGATAAATTTACAAGTTAATATATGCAGAAAGTGTGAGAAATCATATATTCTATTGTCTTTTGTAAATCCAAGATCTTTATCCAAAAAAATATATAATCTTAGAGAAAAAAACTAAATTTATCTACTTATTTTTCATAGCATTAGCTTATTTTAAAACCCATAATATCGTGATTTATAGATTATTTTTGACGAATTTTGTATTTTAGTTTTTTTATAATTGCATATTTATTTTTTAATTGTTAACTGAGTTGAAATAAAATCTGTTCGGATTCATTTGATCAATGTTTGAACGTGACAAAAATATTGAAATAATTTTCAGTTAAACTATGTTGTTTTTTAACATTGAAATGCTGTTACTGATACTTGTGCATTAATATACCTTTCTTGAATCGATTTAGTTAAAATACTAAACAATTGGAACACATTTAATTATTGCAAAATAATCTCTCTTCTTGTATTAAATAAATTAATGATTTGTCTGTATAAATAGTTTAAAGTGATCGAAAAATTTAAATATTAGATGAAAATTTCAAAAGAAGGAAAAAATAAATATTATTTGTCGGAAACTTTTAACATAAGGTTTGAGAAAAATACTTCCACGTGAATTAGAGAATACAAAATAAAATCTTAATGATTATTTTAAATAGAAAAGACTTATTGTATGATTTTTTTGTTTATAATTTATTATATGGTCATTTAAAATCATAGTTACGACCATTCTAAAATATCATTACCAAATTATTGCAGAAAGGATAAGTAATTCTTTTACAAGCCGTGCTGTTGGTTAACATTATTAGAAATAACATTTAGCATAATTCGTACTAGCACTTTAGTATTAAATTATTCATTCGGAAGGATAGTTTGAATCAATTTATAGTAGGTAATATATATTTTATTTGACTGTGAAAATAAAAATGAATGTTTATTTGTTTCAATCGTAATACATCATCGAACCATCAGCAAGTATTAAAATCTTTATTTTTATCTTTATGTTATCTATAATTATGATTTTTAGGATAATCTTTTATGTTAAGACTTTTTATAACAAATATTATACCATATAAAATGACTTGGGATGGGAATGGTTACAAAATTAAATAAAAATATGTATAAAGTAGCTAAAAATAATACTGAAGTAGAAGGATATATACAAGCCCTAACAATTCGCAATATATTTGAACACATATCATTTGACTCATTAAGTGCAGTTGACGAAAATAAATTCGGGGAATGTGTAAAAATTGCATAAAGCAGCTGTGTAATATTCCTAATGGACTGTATACAACTCAGTAGTTAAAATCAAAATAGAAAGAAACTTAACCCATAAATATAGAATAAGATTTATACATAATAAAATCTGATGATTACATCGAATAAATTAGTGCTGAGATAATATTTTTTCTTCTATTACCAGTAAAATTGAATTCTCAATTTATAAATTTGAACGTTTGAAAAATTTCCCGATATTTAATTACATTTATTTAAAAAATGATATTATTGAATAAACCCCAGGTAGAAACGTCCTATTGAAAGAAAAGGTGTGTCATGCTAACTGATAATAGGAATATAATATCCCTTGATATATGGTGAAATTGATGGCAAAAATTAGATCCTCTAAAACCATATCGTCTTTTAATCCTCGAATCAATTTGTGTAGACGTAAATTAATTATAAAATCTGTTTTTTTGAAATAGTTAAAAAAGGTTTTATATACTATATTCAAACAGTGGCAATGATGTTGTTGTGTGAATATTTGGCTTAGAATTTATATTTCAAATGTTTCAAAATTCAAATAATTTCCACTCAAGGGCGTTGAAAAATCATCAAACAAGTAATAAATGCTGCCTATCAGCAATACATGGAGCAAACAGTGTTAGTTCGAATCGCAGTAAAAGCAATTTACTTAAAAAAACACTTGGACATTTCGTCGATAAAAGGGAATCAATCCCAGAACGAGGATCATTGAATTCTGTTTTATTGTATTAATATGTTTCATGTAGCGTTCTCATGATTATAATAATAAATACCATTTGTATTCTGCGCATATAGGATTTGGACAAAAGCTTCAAGATGCAGATTTTTTGATTTTCAAAATATGATGGTATATAATTGTTGTGATCAGAAAAAACTAAAATTTCTCAAGATGATCCGAGATTTTATGCAAAATGAATTGAAATTTTGAAAAATATCATAATATACGATTTGATACATATATAGTCACAGTAAACATATCCTGAACAGAAAATTGTCATATATTGCTAAATAAAAAAGGCTTTATGCGTCGAAATTATTTGTAATCTAATGTCCTATGAATTATAAATTTTTAATATATACGAAAAAGTTTAAAAAAACTCTTTGTCATAGACTTACAGTATTCCAAGAAAGTAGAACATATCATGGGTTATATATAGCGCAAAAAATATTTTATCGTTGTATTATTTATAGACAGAAAAATCTTCTATTCTGAACTTTAAAAGGTATAAATTATAAATGTATAATGTAATAACAATGATTACACACGCAAATCAATAACATGGAATTAATAATGATATAATAAAATATAGAAAAATAAAATCGGGATGCATTTACAATGTCAAAAGTTTATATGTATTACATCCTGATAGATCTCGATATTTAAAAATCTAAGTAATATGCAAAAAAAACACGCTTAAGCAACCGAAGTATGAATAAGAATAATCTGATTGATGCAATTATAAAAGTCTTTAAGGTAAAGATTGACAGCAAAATTGCTCCTAATTCAGAATATAAAATACCTGGAAACCGCATCAAATCACAAATTTTGTATAAATTTTATAGATAAAACACTGCAATGACCATAAATACTCAATACATTTTTTCTAAAAATGGTAAAGATTACAATAAAAAAATTTAATGTCCACATTATATGACGATTATATAAGAATAGGGGCAGTATAATGATTCATATTACATTTAAAGATTCTTCTATAATACCAGATTTTCAACTTTACCGCATCTCAATGTATAAAAAAATAAATTATTCTAGCTAAGTAATTCGATGAATAATTTTTTATAGAAATATTAGTAGATTACTTTCCAAATTTAAGATTTTTCTGCAATAAAAAAATATTTCTAATGCATTGTCACACAATAAATGATAATTGATCATGATAGACAAAAATATTTGAATATCATTCTTTTATTGTCCAAATCTTTCTACTAAGATATAAATAATTCGATTTCTTATATCATGTACTAAAAAATTATTATATGAAATACTTTAAGACATCGATGCATAATTTTTTGAATATTTCATTTTATAAAATGAAAAATTATAGATATTAGTATTACTCGTTAGAAAACTATATTTTTTATACTATAAAAATCCAATATTCATCCTATAAAAAATATAAATTTTGCATCATATTTAAAATGTCTGTAATAAATTTAGATATAAAATGTTATAGTATGCCTAAAATATTTATTCAAGGCTTATTTTTATGCTTCCATCTAAAATTTCGAATTTCTATGTTTGTTGATAATTTATACATATACTTTTACCATGTTTCCAATCCACATAAGTTATTTACACAGAATATCAATAACAACCATCCCATTTATAAAAACATCTAGTCGATCTAAAAATATCTGGTTTATAAAATATTTATTTGTATATATTTTTTAAATGCTATAAAATACGTTTTCACAATGATTTATATAATAAAAATTCTCTTTTGCTTTTTAATCACATCTTTTTCAAGTAAAAAGCTATAATTTTTTAATAACTTTCCGCTTCCAACTATAATAAAAGAAAAAAGCAGTGTTGCAAAACAAATAGTCATATTGTAAATGTGATTGTGTATTCATAATTAATCGGAAATTATGAATATAGAAGCTCGCGTAAAAAACAGATTTAAATTAATATAAAGCTAATATTATGAAATTCATTTAGAACTAGATAAAACAGCATGAAATCAAGATAATAATATCTTATAAAATTACAAATTCTTAAAATCGCATATGCTAGAATTTCATTTATCTTTTATTTAAACTATCATTGTAGTTCATACTTCTCTAATATTATGAATACTTGAATTATCTATATACTATGATACGTTAATTTGAATAAAATAATTAATATTATGATTCTATCAATGACAAATACCAATCATATTTATTTTCATATTTTCTGTTGTAGGTTAGAATTGTTTATAAAAATTAATGTAACTTATAATAAAATTTAAAAATACCGGACAAAGTAGAAACATACATGCAAGCTCCAATACTCCGCAAGACACTTAATTCATCTCATTTGTGATAAGAAGAGCAGTTGATGAAGATAAGTTAGGGTAAGGTGCAAAAGATGCATCATGGAGTTATGCAATATTCTCAATAGGTTTATCACGTCTAAATAGATATTATTGATAAAAAATAATTAATCCATATATGTTTAAAAGTATTTATATAGACATAGAATTTATGGTAAAACAACTAAAAAAATGACCCAAAACACATAAAAATTGGATTTATAAACTGTAAATTGTTGTAAATTGACATACTTGGTTTTTTAAATGCATCGTTAAAAAATTAACTGTTTTTAAAATAAAATAAATTTAATAAAGCGAAATAATTACAGATCGTCGTATTTCAAAATTAAATTTAATCTGTGACAAAGATCTATTAATAATGCCACAAAAATTTTTTCAAAATTAAGTACCTTATAAACTGTGTAATATATTATATTCAAAAGAATTACATGTAATAGACATTTATTTCAAATATTTTCTTTTATACTATAAACATTTTCTAATATGTACAAGTATCTTATGTGACTGGAATAAAAAATATTTTAAAACAATCTAATTTTTAATAAATTTAATGAATATTTTTTTGAATGATAATTGTTCAAATATTATAATTTAAAAATACAAGTAAGAATATTTAAATATCCATATTTTTTCTAAAATATTCTTTTTGCATATGATAAATTTAACAACAAATCTTAGTATTTTTATTTATATTTTTTCCATATTGATCTAGTATAATTATATTCACGATATATTATCGATTATTATTTAAGAAATTATAATTGGTATTCGTTATAAACCAGTCACATGTGATTAGATTTAAACTAAAAGCATATTACAAAAAAAACCATCTTATGAATTAAAACTTCTTTTATCACTATCTTATTATCATTCTATATGCACAGCATAGAAGCATAAGCTCTTAATTTTTTTATTGTCTTCTAGTAACGAAAATATATTCAAGATCATGCGTATTTTATAACGAATGCGCGCAATATTCAGAATCAATTGTATCAGTTTAATTTTTTATAACTTGATAGGCATATTAAAAATCTATCAGATAATAAAATTTAGTGTAACTTGCTTTCAATCATGGTTAAATAATATTTATAATTTATATGCTATTTAATTTACAAGTATAAAAATATTTCAAAATTAAACTTATTAAAAATATCACAAAATGTTATTATTTCCTGCCAAGTATTTTATAAAAAAATATATAAAATAGAATAAGTTTTTACAATTTTTTCTTGATAATTTATCTGATAATAAAAATATTTATGTAAGGATTCGTGAATTATGAATTTTTAATGTGAAGTTTGCAATGAATATTTTATCTTACATAAATACATTATGTGACATAGAGTAATTGTAAGCCAAAAAAATATATTGGCACAAAATAAAACATATAGAAAATCTTAAAATAGATGTATAAAATATATATATGCCTATAGGTTTAAATAAAAGGGAAGTCCAAGATTTATATAACCATAAATGTGCTGTCATTCTAGCCACTATGATTATGGCGTAAATTATTTTATATTATTTAAATTCCTAGATCATTGAGAATTCCTTGAAAATTCTCTAAATAAGATGTGAAAACAAGCTTTTTAACTGATCAGTGGCATAATGTATCGAATATGTGTTCCCATGTATAACTGATGGGACCAAAAGGTGTGCAAAAAGTAAAACATATCTATAATGATGAGTACTTCAATGCATAAAAATCCCAAGATAATAATCGATTAGATAAAAAGTCAATATATTTTAGGAATTCATCATTCTTAAGTGTAATTTTAATTAAGATAAAGATATTGAAAAGAGTATATACTAATCAGTCTAAATATAAGTTTCTGTTTATAAACTATAGCATAAAGATATTTTTATAAAAATAAGACTTGCAATGAAATCAGCAAGTCAAATGTATTAGATTTAGCGATAGTAAAACTTTAATAGTTCTTATACGGTTATGAATTAGAAAAAATTAAAAATTTGTGGCAAAAAAAACTATTGTTTGTTAAGGGTCAACAATAAGCTTCGATTATCCTAAATTTTCATGGGTGCTAGTTACGCATAATAAATAATAAATTTACGTTTTAAATATAATAAACAAATTTAATGCTGAAAAGCTTATGATTTTAGCATGAATTATATGATAAAAAGAAGTAGAAATAACATTAGCTAACATCAAGATTAAATGGTGATATTTATTAGTATCAAAAATTAAACGATACAAATTAGGAGCATCAAAAATATGAAGCTGAAGCCGGACCTACAAACAATATCATCTTTAATAACGTTATGTAATGTATATCGAAAGAACTGGTAAATTAACAAATACCATATAACAGATGATATTGAAATTTGTGGTAAGCAAGCCTTTTTAAAGCAATATAAACTTTTCACTATACGCTTTTCTATGGCTAAATATTTATAAGCCCATAAATCAATTTAATACATGTTATTTATTATATTTTTATAATAAAATGTATTGATAGTAGACAAATTTTAAAATCATGTTTACTTAAACATGGAAGGTTGATATTTTAAAACATTTGCACAATTATTCTAAATTAATTCCAAATTTTATATACGTTTTACAGAGCAAAATTAGATGGAAATATTATATAAATTAATGGCTATTGGCATATTTACAATCTAATATAAAGATAACCAATATAATATCTTTCAGAACTAAAGAAAAACATTATATTGCGTATTTTAGAAAGTATAGAATTGTGTTTATATATTAGTGTATTATCCCGAATCTAAGAATAGATAAACTCTTTCAAATTAAATTATATAAATTTAATGTGAAAAATCTGCGAAAGTAACGTGGATTCATTGACAAATAACAACTGTTCGTGCAATAATTAAAATATTTTAGCTTCTACATTTAATATACATGGTTTTTGTAAAAAAAAATTATTTATTACTTTAAAAGCCTATATTTGAAAATCGATTTATAAATACTGTATGTAAGCAACAAATTTTAAACCCCTGCTAAACCTAGATGAAAAAAATTTCTTATTAAAATTACAAATTTTGCAAATGTTTTCTAGTTTTTATTACGCTCAACTATATTAGTAGATATTGCAAAAAGCATGTCGATGACTATATGTTTATGGGGATATTTCACATTTAAAAAACTCATAATCGAAAACATATAATAACCAGGTATATTCATTTTTTGATGTGAAAAACAAATATTCATGATTTTGTTACATTATCATTTATAAATCTATATAAAAAAACACTTTTTTATAAAAATAACATCATTTTTATTATTTAATATAGTGGTTTGTATATATTTCTTACTTATGTTTTTAGCAAAATAAATTTAAAATAAAAAAATGGATTTTTAGGCAATCATAAAAATACTTATTTATTACGAAACAAAATCTAAAATTACATTCAATGAAAAGAAATCAATAAAAATTTCTTTAAGATGTCTATATGTAATATTTTTTTATAATTTATATTGATTTTGCTTTGTTGCAAATACTAAAAAAGAAGATTTAGATGGCATGATTTAAAATTAATCTCAAAATCTAATATGAGATTGATTATTGCTATTTATATAGCACATATGCAGTAGAAAATATTTTTACTATTATATGTGTCAATTTGCACAGAAATCAAATTTTATATAAAATAATTTTATAAATTGCATTAGCTGGTATTAAAAAAAAACTACCTATACAAAAAATGATTTTTTTTAAGTTTCTGCTTCAAATATATTTTAGGTATCAATATTATTTTATAAAATGTGTTTTACGATTGGCGATTGAATAATATTAGCAGTGAAACAATACAGGTTAGCAATAAAATATTTTACGAGTATAATGATAATTTTTAAATCTTATTACTGCATGCATAAATTTCTATAATATACATATTGTGTTGAAATAACATAAGGTTATGTTTCACATATTTCATTGCGTTCTCCATAAACATATCGCTAGATACAATTACCTTATTTTGTATCTCAAAAATAAGGAGTGGATGAACAGAGATTCATAATATTATCAATATATAACTTTAGAATCGAATTCTTCAAAAACAATGATTGTATGATATATGATCGGATACTGTATACAGAATATTTGTGTTCATTTTTCAAAATTAAATATGCTTCAATCCGTCCCAATTCTTTAATTTTCTACATCATATTTATTAAATATTCTGATAAATAAAGTTTTTTTTATATAAATTGATTTCATTGATCTAGAATATCTTACATAAATATATTTTTCTACCATTTCATTCTAAATACAGATAAGAGATAGAGAATATGTAAATCTACGCAAAAACAAAATATAGATATAATTATACACTTTTTTTTACGGAATTATTATTTCCCTGGTCTACTTTAAGCAATTGAACCCAAAAATCTAGATACGTATGAAAGTAGTAATATGAAACCGTTTTTAAAGTAAAGCCAAAAAAAATCCATTAAGTTCTAGACATCTTAAAGAAATATTTGTATTTATTTTCATACAAATATGTTCTAATATGGTGATATGCTACAATACAATTACCTAATTTATATTTGCTGAAATATGTAAAAAATACATTATGACTATGTAAAAACAATAAGTTGTAGTTTTAATCAGTAAAAAATATAATTTGCAGTGAAAAAGCAGATATTTTTATAGACCGATAGAAAATTGATAAACAAAAAAAAATTAGCTCAATTTTCCTACCATCAATATTGTATAAAAAATATTGATAAGAATGGTTTTATTCATTTAAATCAATTCAATGATATATTTTCTTCCTTATTTCATTCTTTTATATTTTATATTTTATTTTGATGAGTACTTATGTTCGGTAATAAGATAAAAGTCACTTAATTATGATTTTTAATTGCGATAAGAAAATAGAACATTCATAATGTTGTGTTCTTTGTTTTGAAATTATTAAACATAAGATAAATTCAATTTTAGCATTATAAAAAACCAAACTACAATTATTACCGTTTGTCTCTTATAAATATTTCTATGTGTCTATTATATTGTAAATAAAAATACTTAAGAACTACGTTTTACCAATAATGAATTAGAAATACTATTTGCGACATTTCACGAACACACAAATTATCTATTCGTAGAATTTAGTGAAGTGTAAATACCTTTGTAAGAAATAAATTTGGATTCAGTATTTAATAATGGTTTGATACCGTTCTCTGAATTTACGGATTTTACCAAAAAAAAAGCAATAAAACACATACAAAATCCATCCAGTTTATATAAGGTTTTTAATAAGTATATCACAAATTTTTATAACTAGCAAAAGTTGTCGTGTTTTTTTGGTAATTTTAGACATTTTAACAATCATAAGTAAACATCATAAAATGAATACAGAGATATTTCTTACGAATTTTTTTACCCACGTATTTCGATCTATATCGGCTTTTCTGAGAACTTAAATTCACAAAGTATTTGTTGTATAAAAAAAAGTTTACGAACTAATATGATTAATGTGCTATTTCAATCTATAGTTAGATGTGATTTTATGTTTTTATCTTTGTTCAATAAGAACTTTATAATACTCTATAGAATATATAAAGCTCACTCTTCTGCACATAACTGCATCTTTATTATATTCATCGATACACAATCTCTAAAAAAAATTAGTATTTTAGTGTCTTCTCTGATCTTATAGTTTGTGTGGCTGCTTCCTTTATAGTTAGCCTTCCAAACTCCTTCATATACGACTTATGATATTCTGTATCCATGGTATCACAAGGTGAAACGTTTGTTAATATTCTGATCTACATTTGTAAACTAGGGAGACTAAGTTGTCTAACTTTTCAATTTTTCGTAGCTTCACTTTTTTTATTCATATGTTTATCAATAATCCTTTTCCCTATTTCCATTAACGTGAAAAGGTTTTTTCTAACGATCAACAAAAATGTCACTTAAATTTTGTGATTTTTTGTATCCATATTTTTTTTCTATCGACCTTTTGATGGTGCCGGTGAATTTGGTACACCTCTTAAACTTGAAATATTTATTTTATCTTCGATTTTTACTGGTTTTTTTAAAAGCATACAGTTTATAAAAATAGAAACTTCCTTTTTCGTTCGTGTAGAGTCTAGGCCAAGCATTCCTTCTCATTATCATGCTATTTGATTACTCTTTTTATATTTTATCCCATTGTGTTGACATTGTGACTAATCTCTTTTGAATAGTTCATATTTTGAATATAACATAATTTTGCAGCTTTTTTGAACTAATCTACACGATGAACATCTAGTTTTTAGATCTGGCTATTGTTATCATTGAGTTTTTGTAGATACTGAAAGATTTTTCATAACGTTTTTTATCTTATATTTTATGCATTAAACATTTTATTTGCTACAACTTAATATATTTTATGGATAGATTGTTGTTGTGTTGTTTCAATGATAAATGTGTCTATAAGAAAACGTTGTTTTTTCTTGCTTCCATAATGTACATGAGTTCTATGATTGGGGGTATTCTTACATTGTTGACAAGTGTCTTATAAAGCTAAAAGAGCGTATTCTGTATGAAAAATTTATCGGACTATTGTATTATTTATATTACTTTTTTTTAAAGCAGCATCTATATCTTTTGTTGGCTGTAAGCTAATAGATTCATTCTCTTTTAAAAAAAATTTGATCATCTCTTGTAGCATTATCTTTTTTTCAATTTTATAAACGCCTAAATAGATTTTTTATTATATTGCGAGCTAGATTTATTTTTTATAAAGTTTTCGAACCAACGTCTGTTTATACTAGAATCAGAATTCTTGTTATAATTTCTCTAAAATATAGCAAATGTTATATCTTTTTCCTCTGATATACTATTTTCATGTACTCAGAGGTATGAATATCTGACTAGCCAAATATTAAATCCAAAATTTGAACACAACTAATATTATTTGTTTCAGATTCATTTTATTTTTTTCTAGTCCTATGCAATCACTAAAATGTACTCTTTTTTCTTCATTTTTTTGTTTTACTAGTATTTGGTCGCAAGCTTCAGAACAATAATAATAAGAAATAATTTGTTATGAATAATTCATCTATTAGTTTTTTTTCGAGTGATTTAAACGTCGATTACATAAAACAATGGATCCATACACACGGCAAATAGAAGTTGCAATATACTAGCTCTGAGCATTATATAAGTCTTCTACTTTTCAGAATTATTTTTTTCCTTGATGTATAATAAAATACCCATATACTCGTCTACACACTTATAAAGCTGTATAAACACTCTTTATGATCGAGTTTTACCATCAGTGTAAATAAATAGAAATGAATAACTAGAAGCTGTTTTACGCTATATTCCGTTTTTTATTACCTTGTTCAGTAGCTTTGTCTACAGATCTTTTACAAGTCATGGAGTACAAGTTGATTTTCAGACAAATGGTTACGCCTTTACACTTAAAACTACTAGAATATCCTCATAATTTATTTTTCTAATTTATATTATATTTTCATGTATGTTATGGGCTCAAATTTTATAACCAATTGTATCAGGTTAATAAAATGTTATTTATTTTTATAATCATTCTTTTCCTTATTTTCTTGCAAATCGTCTCAAAAATATTATCGTAGATTTAATAGTACAAATATGTCATTTCTTTATATAAATTTATAGATCCCCTCAGGCGATGCATTTTTAATATTAGGTCGAAAGTTAATAAAATGTTATAAATTATTTTGAAAGTCAACTTAAAAACACATATTTTCTTTATTCAAATAGAATCAAATAGATACTTATTAAACATCTTTTTTATATTATTTTAATCATACTTATTCGGGCAAAATCCTCCAATTTATTTCTTATCAGCGTTTATTGTTTTTTTTTCTTTATATAGAGATTTGGGATAAATTATCTTTCTTGATATTCATATTGATTTATGCATGCTGTTATTATCATCTTAACATTTATCGGTCTTTTTTATATTTTTTATACGTATTTTGCATGCAGTTTTTCTATTATTAACTTATAGTAATTAAATTTTCGGTCCAAGATTTTGTAATAAAGTCGCTTAATCTAACGCTTTTTATAATTTTTTTTTTGTGCGGTTGATTCTTGTGCATTAAAATCTCAATAACATTCATTTAATGGCAGTGTTTGTATTTTATATTCTTGCATGTATAGAAAATCCTTTTATAGTGAAAATTCTCTTTTTTGGTGAGGTTATCGGAGGTAAGTTGAATGCTCTGTAATATCTTAGACTTTAAGTATATATATAAGATGTTTGCCACTAGTAATTCTCTATACAACAATATACATATATTCTATCACTTACTCTTTTACTTGTGAGATATTACTTTCTTTGTTCTTGTAAACATACACATCTAATGATATCTAACTTATGAGTACATTTTATATTTTATTGATTTATATTTTAAAAAAATTTTCTATGTCAAAATTTTGTTGTGGTTTTAAATAAAATCGCTTTTTATTTTTTTTGAAGTTTCGCAATCAAATTTCCGTTCGGGTCTTACGGTTATTATTGTCTTTATATTTTCATTTTCTAGCTTCGGTACTTGTTTATAAGATAAGAGCGTTGTAAATTTTTTACTATAGTAATTCACATTTTCTGCGACAAAGGCGTGGCATATGCTCAAACGTGATCGGATTGATTTATAAGAATCCTAAAAAAGAAAATATTTTGCAAAGAATATATGCAGAACATAAACTAAAAGAGCAAGTTCTTATAGGGAAATTTATTTTATAAAGTAATTTCTTCATTTATTGAACTCTTCGTTCCTTATAAATATAATTTGTATGATTTTGCTAATTTAGTTCTTTTTCCTGGTTTTTCTATTATAAATTTATTAAAACTGTTATAACTATGATTACAGGTATTTATATATGGGTTAATTTTCTTTTTATCGATTTTATCTATTTAGACGTGGTCAGCGTGTTGGGAATATTGCACAACTCCTTGATCCATCTATTGACACCTTCCCCTGCTCTATCTTCATCAACTGCTGTTTCTTTCTCAAATGAGATGAGTTCAAGTATCTTTCGGAGTGTGAGAGCTTGCATATATGCTTCTTCTTCATCCGGAATTTTTAACTCCTACAATAAATATACTAATATACATTCATAAATTAAAATAATTTATCTCGTATTTTCATATATAAATTTTATATACGAAGAAGAAGCGCTTTAAAAATAAAATTAAAAATTATATGCGAGAAAAATATGATCATGAATAGTAAACTCGTATCAGTTCAGATACAATTTTTTTTTAATATTTAAAACAGACAGTTTTACATTTGAAAAGATCTATAGCAAGTCATTGAGATTTACATATACTATTGATATAAGAATAATTTGTTTTAAACGGAAAATAAATGAGTTGATGGGATAAAGATACTTAGTGAAGTAAGTCTATTCTAAAATGCAAGAAGTTGTATCACAAGTATGTTACACATTCTATAGATCCTTTTCTATGAATTATATAATCAATTTTCAGCTATTAAGTAAAGGCTTGTGGAAATACTAGCTAATAAAAGTTTAAAAGAGAAGAATGCAACTTTATATTATAAAAAATCATACAAAGATATTTTTAGTAGGTAGATTGCATGTTTTTTTTACAATGTATTTTTATATTTTATAAGGCTTATTGGAGACATCTCAATGCTTATTTATTGCTGAAAAAGACAATCAAATCATGTTTTCTGAATATGCACAAAATTAGAAGCATTTTAATTCAAAGTTACAATCAGTCTATTTGGATACTACGAAAAAAAATTGTAAATATCCACAAAGGTCTGATATAATGATGCATTTATGCATAAGTTACTTGATAAATATTGCAGATCCATATTTCTTTCTTTTTTATAATACTATTGCAAATTTTTATAATTAATAAAAAGATTTAATATCCTTTTTCCAGGATTTTGCTACAGTTAAAGAGCTTAGCTCATAGAAAACATATTAATATTTGATGATTTTAAGAGTTAAATTTTATAAAATAAATATCATCCTTAGATTAAAAAATATAAGAATATTCTTCAATTTTTTTTCTTTTAAAAAATAGGTATACTGTTCTTATAGAATATATACCGAAAGTAAATGCTTGCGATATTCCGTATCATCAATGATGACATACATTATACAGGAATAAAAAAATTCTGCGATAAATTTTTTTTTTAGTTTTTTGTAATATAGTTATGTTGGAATATCTACATTTTTTATATATTTAATTCGAGTAACCAGGTAAGTTTGTTCTAATCGATTATTAGATTATTGTGGCCGTTTAAATATTATCTGTCATTTCTCTTTGTTTAAATGTGAAAACGGTTGATATTAGATGTTTTTATATAGCTTTGATTACATATGCACATGATTTGGCTGAAAATGACCATTTTATTTGTTGAATATATAATACTCAAATGAAATTGCGTTCGTATCGCCAAGAAAGTGTAGTAGAGCCTAAATTCTTAGAAATATCTTAAAAATAAAGATTATCATTAAAATTATAATAAACTATGTTTATGTGGCCAACTAAATATCATCTAGATTTTTTTGGGGCATAAATATTTGAGTAATGTTTTTTTAGATACAATTAAATATATAAAATTGCTAAAGAATGTGTGTTATATATTTAAGGGATTGTTCTGATGAATAATAAACTAATTCTAATAAAAAGATATACTTTAATTAGGGCTTGGAATACATTGATAGGGTACATTAGTTAATATTAGTCTGATTTAAATAACTAAAGTGACCAATATTTGTCTTTTATCATACTTTTAGCTTGGTACCTCTTAATTTTTCCATATAAGGCTACAGAATGTGTGTTTTTTTTTGATTTGGGAATAATACAATAATATATCACATCCGAACTTTTTTGGTAGTCAAATTTTTTTTATATATTTTTTGTTCTTTTATCCTCTGAATAGATTTAAGATCTTTGAATTTAAACTATCTCCTTTAATTTTTTTATCATAATAAAAGACAGTTCGATTTTTTGTTTGTGCAATTTTCATAACATTTTATATAATCATTTTCAAAGTCCAATTTCATTTTATTTAAATTTAATTCTAGACCACCCTTTTCAATTGGATTTTTCTTGTGTAATTGAATATGTTTATAATCTTACTACGATCAGAAAATTACATGTATTTCATCAAATATTTTGTCCATTGTGTTTTAAATATATTACTTAAAATGATTATCTACTTCATTAGTTTGCAATGTTAATTAGGGGCTGTTTGCTTCTTAGAAATCTTTATCGCAAACATTTGTATTTTTTATAGTCCAATCCTTTAAGAATGAACGACAAGAGTGTAAAAAGATTTCATAACGAAAAAAACAATATAAAATTCATTCGAGATTAATAAATAGGGAAGTAATTCGTGAAATAATATCCTGCTGCTGTAAGATGGATTGCCAGAGATTTAAGACCTATCACCAGGTGAATTGATAAAATGGATGAGAAGCTTTGATGGATAAAATGTGGTGTTGCATCATGCTGATAATTGCAAGGTAATTTTAAGTTTTTTTTTATACGACCAAGGCGATGCAAAAAAATTGTCAGAACATGTTCATAATTTGCTCGAATCTTAAATAAATTTAAAATTTAAGCTTCAATTTTTTTAAGAAAATATATACTGATGCATACATTTGACTATATGCTTCTTTCAATCGTACTTTTTATCATTAATCGGACTATAATTATCCAATAAATTTTCAATTATCTAATTTTAAAGCAAAAGTCACAATTAAAAATAAATGAATATATGTTGTTGGAAAATTTGATATATAATATATAATTTATAAAATACACAAAAAATTTTTATTGAATAAAAATACGGTTATTTCAAGCTGGTTTTAACGAATACCTTTTTTTATAATATCAAAGTTTAATTTATACAGAAAATATTAAGGTTGCAACTGTGGTCATTTTCACAAAATTATGGATTCTATTTTATAAAAGGTTTTTTTAAATTATATTTCTAAATATAACAAAATAATTAATTCTGTCTATTTGAATAGCTATAATTTAGATAATTATATCCCATGATTTATTAGATTAAACCACCCCTAATATTTATAAAAAAATATTATTTATTTATGTGTCGCGGCACAAAAGAAATTCAATCGAATACAATTTTATTGATTTAAACATTATTTAAAATCTTCTGTATAAATAAATTGCATTTTTACAATCACATTAATAAGAATTCATTGGCATATCATAACAATGTTGGAAAATATTTTCAAAAGAGATAAGTATGTGGTAAATAAATTATTTTCAGTACTAGGAATGAATTTTAGAAACTATAAAAAACCAGCTAGAATCTATAACAAATTATAATTCCTTTAGGCAATCTAAAAATAAATCCATAGGAAAAAAATAAAATTATTAAATACTGAAATAAATATAAATTTATTGTTCTTATAATATAAATAATTCTAGATATACACCTTCAAATATAACATAATTATATATGGAAATAGACTGGGGTTTTGTAACCAATAATTTTGTGTTTCTTTGTCGCTGTTATATTATAGTCTAGTACTATTTATCATAATTATAGTTTTTCTTTGAAATTTTTTTTTATGTTAAAAATAAATGAAGGCGACAATTAGAATATAGTCACTAGATTTATTATTTAACAGATCAAATTTTATTATTATTATTTTTTAGTAAAGAATATAGACTTAGGCTTTGATAATAGGTTTTCTGACTAATAGATAAATATTAAATATAACTATATGCAATATTATTAAGAAAAAAGAATTAAATATTAAAACCAAAGCAAAATATTTTATTTTATTTATTTATTTGCATATATATATCTCACTGTGACTCGCTTTTCATAAAAATAAAATAAATTTTGTTGATAAAATTAAAGATGATCAACAAAAAATTATTGACAGACGAGAAAGGGATTATATTAATATTTTTGTATCTTCGTATATTATTTTACCGTGAAAAACATCTAGCCATTTTCTATGGATCATCTTCGATTTTTGTTTCTTTTTAACTTATGCTAATCGTTTCTCTTAATATATTCGCTTCCCTATGTAAAAAACATATAATTTCATAAAAATTGAAAAATAAACTCTATTTACAAAAACTGCTTTTTTATATTTAAAAAAATTAAATTTATAATTTCAACTGACAATATTTTTCTCATTTAAATTGGTTTAGAAGATAAAATATATCTGTATATATTTTTAAAAAAATATCAGATATGATCAATAATTAAAAATTATTATAATGTATATTTCTAGCTTTACAAAACAGAATTCACACATGCAAAAATATACCATAAATAGTGCTTAAAAAAATAGTCAACTTTTTGAAATATGCCATCTTTATACAATACGGAAACCCATTTTTATCTATACTGATATTATTTTTAGTTTTCAATTATTTAAATTTGATTAAAACGATCTTTGTGTCGCAGTATAGACCAATATGGTAACATTAGATATAAATAAAATCTTCTCTTAATAATTTAATTTTAAATATTAAAAAAATGCGCGACATTAAAAAATTAAACATTCAAATTTTATGACGGTTTTTTATATATAACAACAAAAATATTATTTTAAATTTACTATTGGAAATCCACAAGAATAAAAAATAATTTTAGATTGTATTATAGCTATAAATAACAATCAGGACTGTCTAATTTGTGATTTTGTATATTTTTTCATTCATAAACAAAATTAACTATTGAATTTTTTTATTTTCGAAATAATAAACACATTTTTATGTAGATGATGTGATATTTGCCAGAAAATCATGCAATGATCGAATTCCATATATCTCGAATAAATAAACTTTCTAATATCTTTGCTTCTGGAGTAATTTTTAGATAGCTAATTTTTCATTAGTGTTATATGAATAACTTTTCACGTCGATCTACTATTTAAAAGTACCATTCTTATACAATAATAGGAACAAATAAAAGAAAAATACACATTGAAAAATGAATTCTGGTGTATTTCTGGGAATAAAAAAACACCAATCTGCGCATTAAAAACATACATGAAGTAGATTTATAAAGTTTATGGTGTTATTCGTGGTACAACATACATTTTTGTTACAGTCTTTTAAAAGTTTGTGGATCTGCATCGATTTTTGATATTTAGCTGTGATGAGTAATATAGTTTCTTATCCTTGTGAGTATCTTCCGTTTTAAGATCTTAAATTTTTTCTGTATTTCTACTAATTTATAATTATCTTGAATAGAAGAATTTGATTAAAATCTAATGTCTCTGATCTTAGTCATGTTCAAATTCTATATATTAGTTGCGTGTTGCTTCCAATTCCATAGCAACAATCTTCTTGGTTTTGTGTGTGTCATAAAGATCCAAGAGATGGGTATTTGTGTTTACTATGGTCTGGAAATTAGAGGTGGCGTCATGTTCAATATTATATGATTCATCAGCCAATTAAATGTGTTTCATTTCATCTTGATTCATGGTCTTTCAAATAAGTCTTTAGCTTCATCATTGTAGTCTAAATATCCAAATACCGATATTTCTTTATTCTGAAAATAATAATATTTCTTAGATTTTCCAAGTTTTTTATGTTCACATTTTTCTTTGTTGCTTCTGTCTATAATATTTACATTTTATGTACTACGGCATTTAATCAGAATTTTTATACATCTTCATATCCTGTTCGTTTTTATTTTATTTGTTTGAGGAATAACATTCTCTGTCTTTACATTGGCTTGCAATTCTAATTCTTGATTCATAATTTCTTGGGGTTTCACAATAAACATACAATTTATTAAAACAAGATCATTAATTTCTTTATATAATGATATGGAATAAATTTAATTATATAGTATACTTATACTGCTAATAATCGTCTTCAAAGCTTTGGTAGAAACGAATCAATATATACTCATTATATACATTGAGCTTCTATCATACCGTAAAAAAAATATGTTCTCCGTTATTTTAATAATTCACAATTAATAGTTGTTGGTAAGTTTCTATTTTAATGAGATTTCATCACATTTTATTTTTTAAGACTGATTTGTTGTATAACATTTTTTATTCCAATGCCTAAAATATAATTTTATTACATAATTCAGGTTATTCGCTTTAGGTTTTAACAAAAAATTTTTTTTTAGCGCAATAATAAAGAGTTTTACTCATATTAATAGAATCATTTATTTAATACTCTAGTTATATGCGACATATTTACCATGAATGGTGCACCTAAACCGCACAAGATACAAAAATCTCTATATCAAGGATAATATTTTTGATTATACGCTGAAAAAATATTTGTCATTGTTACTTGATAGAATAAAATTCTGTTTTTTATAGCGGAATATATATTTCTTGAAATTTAGCACATTTTCAGGTGTTAGAAACAAATATATATCATTTAAATTATATTTTTGGATTTTATCTTAAAGCATCTGAGCAGGTTAAAATATTATTTATCATCTATTTTCTTCATTGGAAAAAAGCACTTAAATTACAATGTAAAAACTTATATATAAATATTCATTTTGAATGTTAAAAAACAGTCCGCAGATATGATCAGATAAAAATGACATCAGGCTACATATTTATAGTTCTTATTATGATATGAAATATTATATACCGAATGCAACAAATATGAAGTAAAAACTGCGCTGAAAACTGTTTTTTATTTTTGCTCAGTATAAAAACATTTTTTACGCATAACCTGTATCTTAATAAAACCTTATTACGCTATTTTTAAATTGTAGAAAAATATAATTGTATAAATAAGTAAATAATATTTACTAAAGCTAGGAATAGATTTTTTTCGGCATTAACATTTAGAAAATATAGCGATTGTGGTTCTTTATAATATCTTCAATAGAAAATAAAATTAACTACGCTATATCATCAATGACTCCAGATTGTTGTTTTTGATTTAAGAAATTCATTATTACATAATTTTATCGTTCGCATGATATGCTCTTTCACTAAAGACATTTGCTGTGTAAAATTTCATCATGTAATATGTTTTTTGTTTCTTAATACAAGGTTTTTACAAAATTTTAGCAAAAAAGTAAATTAAAAAAAAGAAGTTTATGTAAACATAGGAATAAATATGAAACTAGTCCATATCTTTTGAATTTATCATAGATATTTATTCTTTTATATAAAATATCTCTTGCTAGACGTGATTTTATTTTAACAAGATTTTTTACATTACATTATGCCCAAAGTTAAGAATAAGCATTTTAATCGTATATTAAAATTACATATATTGATAAAAATTATAAACTTATTCGTTGAAAATTTGTTGTGAATATAAAGATAATAAGAAAATATGTTTTTTATCGTGTTATATTTGCCTAAAAAATATAAAATGCAACAATAAATTAAGAAATATCTAAATTTTTTTGCAATATTTAGTCTTTATATGTGTATAATGTTCACATTAAGCAGAATCTAAATACAAGTTAATGTAAAATACGCATTTTCAAATATACGCATAAAAATCCAATATGATATACGTATTGCTTAGTTAAGCTTTTTATGTTTTATTCTACTTAATACATCAAAAATCATTTTTTTTTGATGGCTGGCATTCATTTTTTATACGGAATATACTTTTATTCATGCAAAACAATATAGCATTCTGACAATCATACTTTAGTTCCATTTATTTTTTCTTACAAAAATATTATGTAGATTAAAAAATAAAAGCTTTTTTTATATATTACTACGATATTTTATCTTTTTGTCAAGTGATCAATTGAAATAAATGTATAAAATCCCATCGGGATCTTATTCAATTATTCTAAAACAGTTGAAAAGCTATTTTATATACATTTAATTGTTTTTTTATATGCTCATTATATATCTGGACCTTATTTGAATTCATAATACATGTAACTAGAAATAATTTATATGGCTTTTTATTATTGCCGTATCGCATAAAAAATTTGTATCTTTTTTTACAAAATCTTTCTATTAAATACTGTTTTTTTTTCAAAATAACATTTTTTGCATTAAAAGGAATTATAATTGTTTAAAAAAACGTAAACATTTTAGAACTATCTAAATATATAAGAAACATTTAATAAAATCAATATATTTTAGTTTTTTATAAATATTATTGTCTTTATAAAATCTTATCACAAAAATGAAAAAGAAGCGCAAGATCGCATATACTGTTTTTGAATACGTATATAAAATTAAGATTATATTTTTCGGTAGGTATAATTTTACTATTTAGTTTAGATGATTTGAGAAAATATAACAAAAACATTAAATCGAAATCGTGTACCTACAATATATGCATAGTTCTTAACCAATTAAAAATATTTCATATACCATCTGCAAAATAAATTATATTATTTTATAAAATTTATACTCGGCAGGAATCGTATATTATATTAATCTCGTTATAGCCATTTTAAATATCTAATTTGCTATTTTACAACAAACGAAAAAAAAACATTTTGTGTTACATTTGACTATTTTATACTGCATTTATATGATAAATGTTGATCATCGGTGTAGGTGTCCTGTCAAAAAATGAATAATCACTTATAAAAAATTAAAATCAGGCATATTATATTTTCTATACACTCTATCCGATACTAATATATCAAATCAGTTATTTGATATGAATATAAAACAAAACAGATATAACAATAATTTAATATTTTATATATGTTAAAACGTAGAAAATGACATAATCTCCAGAAGTCTTAAATTGTGCTTGCATATTTTTAAATAGTTGTTGATATTTAATATTTTTCAGAAGATATTTCATATTTTCTTCGCCTTATACAACCCAAGGAGTAAATTATGTTAAGAAACAAATTAAATGAACATTTTTGTACATACGCAATCGCTTTAAGTGCCCATATTTTTGCTCATTGTAATATTTACTATCATTTTAGGCTAATCATTATAGACAGAATGAAAAATAGATTTATAATACACAAGATTATACATTTATGCACGATTTCATGTAAATAAAACCAAAAAATACATTCAGGCAGCAATAATTATAATAATGACGTTATAAAATTTATAAATAAAGATGTTATTTTTTTAATAAATCATTTTATCTAAATATGCAAACAGTTAATATTTAAGAATAAAACTTATAAAGACAAAAAATTAAAACGAATCAATGATAAATAATAATTATTCTTAGAATAAAACATAAGACTATAAATAAGTAAAATTCATTCATGAAGAGCAGAATTATTCTAAATTCAATTAAATAATTGAAATTTACACGTATTTGTCAATTGACATTACAGACTTCAATAATAATTTGAGGGCTTAATTGTTTCAAGCACATAATAATTTAAGATTTTTGTTAGTGAATATAGGTGTATCAAAAACCATCACAAATTCAAAATTACAGTCCTCCATACATCAAATCTGGAAATTACTTATTTAGGATCATAAAAAAAGACTTAAAGTAATTAACAACATTGGGTTCGTTTTTATGCAGTTTCAACTCGTGATATCGATTTGATAATATGAGGCAAAGTCAATATATTACAAAGGTGATATTCTGGTATTAAAAGGCATTTAAAACAATACAAAGACTTATTTAAACTGTACACATTATAACCAAACCTTCGTGTGTGATATTTTAATTCAAATGCGTCATAATAATGTAAAATTCACATTTATAAATATTATCTGAATATAAAATTACAGAAGAAGCTAAAATTCTTTCAGTGTCAAAATTTAATATGTTTTTGTAATGAATTATGGGTTATATTTATTTTTATTAGACAATAACAATATTCTCCTTATATGAATCTTTTCGATTTATTATTTTTCGTTCAAACAAATAAATTGAATAAAATCTATTTAGAAGTGTTTTTTATGTCATCACAACAATAAAAAAGAAAACAGCACAATATTTTATAAACAAAATTTTAATAGCTTATCCGATAAAATATTGGGCTTGAACCATATTTAATAATTTTTATATTACAGTAATAATTTAAAGTATAAACAAAAAATTTATATATTTGCTTAATAATCAATAATAAACAGGAAATTATATGATTATTTTACATTTTCTAAACATTATCACATACAAAAATGCTATATAAACCGAGTAACCTTATTTATAAACTTTAAGAATTTAATTATTTTATATTGACAAATTTTTTGGCTATTTGATTTTACGATGTCCTTTAATATCATATATTTGCATATAAAGATTTCGTAACAGAAACACCCCTTTTCTAAAATCAGCCAGATATTGAGATGGTTCAAATACCCAAACCTGAAAAATTATATATATATACAGGTATTAATGTGGATTTTAGGAGTCAAATCAATCGTCAGTATAGTTCATGAATATACATAGCTGTTGATAATTTTTAAGGCTGTGTAAACATATGTCAAAGGAAATTAAAAGTCAACTTTTATAAAGAATATAGCACCTATACACACATATAAAAGATGAATTTTTTTTGTGCATTCTATTACTTGAACTATTTC
Source organism: Rhyacophila brunnea (assembly GCF_057557595.1). NCBI lineage: Eukaryota > Metazoa > Arthropoda > Insecta > Trichoptera > Rhyacophilidae > Rhyacophila > Rhyacophila brunnea. Next base: position 913,799 of record NW_028233370.1, on the reverse strand, counting down.
TTTTAACGCATAAAAGCAGATAAATAATAAAATGCCTGTATGAAAAATAATTTCCATCGCATTGTATCATCAGAAAACAGATAAAACATCGTATGATTCCAAATAACACGATAAAACATTTTTAATTATTTTTTTACATAGAAAACGATTTTAAATATATAAAAATATCATAAAAGGCTACATAAATGATCTAAAAAAAGAAAAATTAAATCTCTGTGCTTAACGATTAATATTTGGTTTATAATTTAAAAAAGAAATGTGTCAATCATAAAAGAAGTTTGTCTAAAAAGATAAATAAAATAAAATCTTTATTTTATATCCAGCCCATTAGTTTAGTAATTCTATTTTAGTGATGAATGTTTTATCAAAATAAAAATACGTATTTTTTTCGTACCCATAAATTAGGTTCATATATTGAAGTCATAATATCTTCTTTTAATAGAATTGACATGTAATTTTTTTGCCCACGCATTATCAAAAAAATTAATATTTTGCATATTTACTAGATATATTAGCACGAAATGCATAGTAAAGAATTATTTGACAAGTTATCTGTTTAAAATTTGAATCTGTTTAATGAATTTTTTGGAACCATCTATATGGAATATTAAAGCTTAAACTTTATAGTTATGGGCGCAAAAAATATTTTATTTTATTCTTTTTTTCTGGATAATTATATAAATTCAAGATAAATATTATTAAATTTTTACTATGTTAAACCTCTAATAGATGTTATTTTATTTTTTTATGATTATAATAACAATTCAGTTATAAAATCTTTTTTTGTATTTACTTTCAACCATGAACCAATAATTTATTTTTTTATAAAGAAAGCAGCTAGCAACAATTAATTCCTTATGTAGTCATTCTTTATTTTCTATATTTGGATTTACATATGAAATGTAATAGCCATAGATTTTATTATTTGGATACTTTTATTCAAATTTTTATATAAAAAAAGTCAGCTAACTTTATTTAGACGATAAAATATTTGCAGTAGAAATCCTGGTAATTTCAGCTGTTTTTTATATAATATTATCAATAAAAATTTGCTTGGTATGTAACAATAAATTATTTTTTACTGCATGATAAGTACTCTCTTATGGATTATAAAATATTATTTTCAAAAAAATATCCCAGAAGAAATTTATAAAATTTTGCTTATTTTTTGATTTTTTACTACTAAATAAACTAGACTAATATTTCTTCTGTTTACTAGTCATATTATCTGCTTATTTGTTACTTTAAATTAGTAATTACACAATAAATTTAAAAACATTTTTTATGTTTTAATGCTATAATATGGCGGGCTGACCGCAATTTTTTGCTGGGAATTATGTGAAATTTCTCATTTAATAAAAATGTGGAATGCAGTGCATATTTAATATGTTTTACTTATTTTACATCTTTTACAACGAGATTTTGTATTTTTCTGCTTCGTGTATACGCTTACTTTCTTTGTGATATGCCATTTATTACTTTGCTTTTATTTTAGATAGATTGGTAATAAAAAAAACATAAATGGACAAAATTTTTTCGTAATTAATGACTTATACTAGAAGTCCAATACCCATCCAATATTATCTAAATTTTAAAAGCGTATGAATTAACAAAAAAAATAAAGTTCCTTAGGCATGTTTTTCAATATACAATAGTCTAATATGTCAATACTAGAAATATTCACAGAAAACGTTCTAGTAGAAGAGTTTGCGAAATAAAACTTACAGTTATGTATTTACCTTTAATTTTAAAATCCAAGATTCAATGATAGATACTAGTATTTATATATGTAGTACACTGGGCAGGTATAGACGGATTTAACACACTCTAACACAAAGATATAATAGATATATTGTTTGGATATTTTTTTTGCAAAGTCTAGGAATTTTTCGATATAAGATTATTTTATCGAAAATAATTTATAAATCTGCCACATTTTTTTAAAAAACTAGGTTTTGACATAAAAAATGCAAAGGATCACTAAAAATATACAAACTATTCGAAAATGTACAAATATTATACAATAGTAAGCTATCAATTATTTGATAGATATTTGAAAAATATATTATTCTTGAGGTTAATATAGCTAAAAGAAATTAAATAAATATTTTAATATCTTAATTTTACGCACGAAAATTCATTTTGAGCTTGAATTTGTATACAAATTTACTCTAATATTTTTATTATATATAATAAAAAGTATTCTCACTGTTTTTTTAACATATCTTATAAACTATTTTCTGATCGGCTATTTTAATTAGCTAGTTATATTAAAAAAAAGAATTTAAAATAGTAAAAATATTGTCATAATATAAAAATTCAATTATCATGCATCAAAAATCTCTAAATTTAAGTGTATGTTACGAGCCATATCGTTATAAAATATAATATATTATATTGAAAGTATGGATTTTCAATTTATGCAGAATGTTCTAGCCTTTTTTAATCTTATTTATTTGAACGCTCTGTTGATCAAGGATAACGAAACTGTGATATTAGGTCATGAGACCGAGCTATATTTCATGTTATGTGTAATGATTTTTTTTTGGAAATCGTAGTAACAACTCTTATTATAGACGTAAAGAGCTTTTTATCGCTTATTAATAATGTGATGGATCTACTTGACAAAAAAACACGAGTAATGTCGAAATTTATAAACCAAATAACTTTTTCTCACTGAATATATAGACTTAACGATAAAAAAAATGCTTCCAAGAATTTATATAAAACAAACCCGAATAAATATAAATAGAAGCTAAAGTGCTAACATTAATTCCATTGATTTTCGACAGAAAATACCTTTTAGTCCAGTATGAAAATCCATCCTTATAAATATATAGAAAAAGCAGTAAAAAGACGCATGTTATAAAAGTAAGAAAATAAATACACTAAAAAAATCATATACCTAACAATAATAACATGAGATTGCCATACATAATGAATAAGAAGGTTTACTCACTAAATATTATAAGTCCTATATAAGAAAATTGGATATTTTGCTTAAGCAAAGAATTTACAAAAATTTAATAAAATAAATAAACTAGAAAACCAATCCTTTATATAGGAAAATCATTTTATAAAAACGGAAAGATCATGCGGTATTATAGAATTTATCAATAATTCTCAAGTGAATTCTAAGGATTTTTATCAACTTATATATTATAAAAAAAATTAAATAAATTTTCATATGTAAGGCATATATTTATATGGAAGTTTGCTAAAATTTACATTGAATGTTTACGAAGCCAAATATATATTTTAGAGGGTTTCATAATTCGTATCTCATATTACAAAATACATATAAAATCGTAGACATTTCCATCCACAAAATTGTAAATTTCATAGAAGATCAAGTTGTAAACATTTTTTTATGAGTTCTGAAATGTTCACTTTGCGCGCAATCCGACTAAGGCAAAAAATTTATTTAAATTAAATAGTTCACATATATATTAAACTACTAACTAAAAAAGAAAAACATATAAGCATTTAAATTTTAAATTTTTATTTTATAATTATAGTACGTTTCTTGAGCTTTATATGTATATAAACAATATTAACAAAAAGAAGAAGCATTTAATGATGTTATTTTTATGTGTTTATCATAATCATCTGCAATATCTTAGCACAGATGCTTAATATGAATATATTCCCAATTAAATTTTTTTTTTGGGATATAAAACATTTTCAGAAAAAAATTAATGGTGTACCCAACAATACATAACAAAGTTTCTCTTTTATGTCGTTTAAAAAAATGGCAGTGCTGTAAATTATTATCTGAATTTCCTTTTGAAAAAAATATTTGTATATAATTATTAAAATTAAAAGTATCGGGATTTTTATTTTTAAATGACGTATATAACATTAAAAATATATTTTATTAATGATTACGCGCATATAAGTGAATGAAAAAAATATTAAATATATATTTAAAACTTGGCTCTTTTTTTCAACTTATAATGATTGATTCACAGGCTAAAAAAAATATATAATTTGTAATTTAAAATCTATGTTTATTCTGTAATTAAGCATGTTCAATATGGTAAAATATTTTTAACGAAAAAAGCCAGGGCATAAAAAAAAGAAGTATCTTCCATTGTGTAAATCAGAGATTTAAATATAAATAAATAGCATTAGAACTACTGGTAATTAAACAAGTTTCATTGTAAGTTACTCTTTGTCTTCTATATTTTTGAAAAACGTTCATTCAACTTGTTATATCTAGTTTTTTTTAAATCTCATAGATTTATTTTTGTAGCTCATTAGTGCAAAATCCATATAAAGATTTATATCACATAAAAATGACAGTCGGGTTTTCACCTTTTTTATTGAATTGTATAAGTATAATTTTGTGTTTGTTTAAACTTATAGTTTCATAAAATATTTGTTAGATTTGTAAATATATTTTCAAATCTTACAATATGTATGAATATATTAATAGTAAAAAATTTATTATAAAGTTTGATGAAAGTGTGAACATCTTCTAGCACATTTAAATAATCTCAAAATGCCGTGAAGCGATAAATTTGAAACATGCGTATTATCGGGGTTATAAAACTACTGCAAAAACAAAAATATACACTTAACTATAATAAAATAGCAGAAATGGTTATTTTTGGTTGATTTATTGCGCCATTTTAGTGGCTTTTCTGACACAGAAACTAAATTTTTTTTTTAAATGAAATTAAATTTTTGTTGAACCACAGGATGTTTATAAGTGCTTTAAAGCTTTCTGCTATATAATTAAAAATAAAAAATTTAAAATATTGATTTTGCATAGTATTTCAAGAACTTAAGAGTCATAAATACATGAAAAATGTACTTTTAAAGTTTATTTTAACAGCTTGCGCATTTTGATAATTTTTGAGAACAAAAAGTTTGTCTTTTTATATGATAAATCCTGTAGATTAAACAAAGACAACTTTAGAGTTAGAGAAAAAAATTTATTTTTTTAAATTATCGAGCAGTTAGATGCACAACTAGTGTGTTATTAATGATACTCATAACTGATTCTGTCGCTTTTTCAAGTGATATGGTGCAATTTTTGACTTATTAAAGCGGCTAAAAAGCCTTTTTGTTAGTTAGATTACTCTACTATGTGGTTTCTAGTTTAGCACATTATGACAATAAAATTAGTATGACACATAGTCTTATCTAGTTAAACAGAAAAAAAACCTTTCTTAGTTGCTATAATGGCCATATGCATAAATATGTTAACAAAAAAACTTTGATTTCTTTGTGCTTGATTTAGAACTTTTGGTTTGATGTAGCTTAACCTAGTCAAAAAATCAGTCTTATTGTTCCCCGTGGGCCTATGAATTTTAATAAAAAATATTTTTATGTTTTACCATCCATAGTAATTTTTGAATTTTAGATTGTTAAAATTTGCATCTGAATTCTTTAATAGATTGTTGCCAGAAAATCTATTCAAGTAGTCTGTTATTCAGTGTTATTTGTGATAATTATAGTTGTAATGAAAGAAAAAATACGAATAAGATAATTCAGCATAAACGTAAATCAATGTATAATTTATTGTGGAATATTAAGGTTTTCTTATATAAAGAAAGAAAACAACATATACAACAAATAATTTACTTTAATTACAAATCTTTGAACAATTTAAAGATGGCTCTCTATTCGAAATTTTATCTTCCGTTAAATTGTTTTAAAAAATACAATAAGTATAAAAATACGTTTAAAAATATAAGATATTTACAATTTTATTCGATGTTACTTTCTAACTTTCAATTATCATTTCTTCAAAATTAAGTTATAAAATGCTCATATTCATGTGTTGGAAAATTTATTTGATATTATCATTGTAATAAAATGTACTTGAGTCAAAAAAATTATATTATCGGTAAAAATATTGACAATCTTCAAGTTTATCCATGTGATATGTAGATTTTGATTTATAATCTCCTTTTTGGTATAATATTTCGTAATAAAGAATCGTGGTTATTTCTTCTAATTTTTCTTTTGAAATGATCCAGTAATCCCCGTTTAAGTTGTATTTATTTGTTTTTATACATTAATATGGATAAATTTTCTTTTTCATGCAATATATTTGCAAGTTCTGTTTCTTTCTTCGTCATTTCTACCGAAACGTGCATGGAAACATCGAGTTTTATAATATGATCCAGACTATTTCTTAAACACTGTATGCATATAAAGATTTTTTTTAATGATTTTATTGATAATATATTAGATATTGCCTGAAAACAGATAAAAACGTTTCCTTTAAATATACGTATAAAATATTAACAGGCGTAACCGATCAGTTTTTTGATTCTATGTTCTTCATAAAATTTAGGCGCTATAATTTAATTATCTGAGTGGATATATATTATTTATGCCAACATATCGTGGTTCAATTTTTAAAGATACAGTAACATATTTACTTTTTGGTTATACACAATAATTTACGTATTATGTTCGTTCTTCTTTAATTTTTTGTTCGTTTTTTACATTTTTGTGTTTTTTATAAAATCTTGAACTTACCAGATTCGTTTCTTTGATTGAAATAGTTCATTTTTTGTCTTTATTTATTGCTGATACATGTAAAGGATTCGAGTAAGTGTTCATCTCATCAATATTATTTCCTTCTATTGCAATAGATAAAAGTTCTTTATTGTTTTTTTTTGGTACAGTTTATTTTTAATATTATATTTTATCGATAAATTGAGTTTATCGCCAAAAATTAAAATAAGCTTATATATTTGATGTGAGTCTGTGTCGTTGTCATAATTATACGCGAATAAGAGTTTTCTTGGATTTTTAAGTTTTCAGATGAAGTTTGTCTATAAATTTATGGCCAATCTCTTTGATCTTTGTATGGTAACTCTATAAAAGAGAGCTTACATCACCGATACTGTATTTATATACATTCATAAAATGTGTTTTACTTGCGATTGCTTTAGCGTGTCTTAATAGATATAAGAAATTATCTGAAAGGGTTTTTTCATGTAATAAAAATAATAAGTCCTTTAAAATAATGCTATAATTAAAATAAATTTCATTATCACCCCATTTTGGGCCAAGAAATTTAGTTCGATGCCAGATCTTGTTATTTTTGTATCTAAATGACAATCATACGGAACTAAAAAGCAAGTATGGATATTTATCATAGGTCTTACCATATCTAAATATACTTTGTTTGCGTAATATTCTTTATTGGACCCAGTATTGTTTATTTTATCAAGATATGTATGATTTTTGTGAAGTTATAATTGTAGGATTTACAGTAATAATCGCGTAGTTTTTCAGATTATTATTTTGATGCCTTGTTACATTATTAATATCATCTATTTTGTTTATAAATGAAATTCTTTTAATAAATAAATTTTTATATTCATTTATATCAGGTCTATATATACCATCAACCTAGTTATTACTATAGAACAGGTGAATATTTTCATTATAATTTAACTCATAATACCAGATTCAATGACAAATATATTCATATAAAAATTTTATTTCATCTTCTTTATATTGAAATAGAATCATTAGAAATGATATATTCAAAGCCTGTAGATTGCTGTTTTACGGGAATATGGTTCCTTTCATCTTCTCGATTTGCTGTTATATACAAAACTTTACAACATTTTCGTTTCTTTTAAATATCGTTCGCTTACACAAGGTTTTGATAATCGAATTCATAATTTAAATATTTATAGCAAAAAATATTTTCAACTGGATAAATTTGCATTAAGAGAAGCATTATAAGCGTTTTTGTATGTATTTTAATGTTTTACCTTTTGAAAATTTTTTATTGTGCCAATCTTTAAAATATTTATAGTCTGCTAAGCTCTTTAATTTTCTGTTTTCATCATCTATTCATCGGATGAATGGTGAATAATTATCTATAATGCTCAATATAATTTATTTATGATTGCAAGCCCGGGGTATACAATCTATTGACATCCGAAAAACTGAAATAGATATCGTTTCATATATAAATGTCTTAAAGCTACTGATTAGATTATTCATCTTTAAAATCCAAATCAAAGAATTTATGCCTTTGATAGTCCTAAACAAATGGATAAAATATAGTGATTATTTTATGCTTTTACATTGAAGCATCAAGATCTCGATTGATACAATTATTTTACTTATTTTCTATATGGATTTAATTTTAATCCATATATTCTGAAGTTTTTAGCAAAGTTATCCAAATAAAATTTATTGCTGCATTTATTTTGTGTCTCTGAGAAATCTTATCATCGCATTTAGAAGATTTTAAATTTGTATGTGAAAAACGATATTTATTCTTATCATCAAGAGAAATGCAACTTTTGCACATCTGAATGACAGAAAAACATTCTTCTATCGTATCCATCACATTTATATTTTGACAATAAACTTCAAGTTTCATTTTTTTTAATAATTAGTTCTCCAAAACAAAATCATCAATTCTTTCAAATTAATACACGTTTGTGTATATTTATTACCACACTTAAAGCCTTTAATCCATCCTTTAAAAAATAATTAAATAATAGCCCAGTGGCAGAGCAATTATATTTCATGAGGCAAAAATGTAATTCAGAATCGATTATTTCAATTTCTTTCACAATAAAATCTTTTTCAAAGTCAAGATTCTAAAAAATGTTTGAAAAAATTACAAGAGATTAATAAATGCATTACTTTGAATTAACATACTGTAAAAAGTGATAGATTAAAAGGTTACTGCATTTTTAAAACCACCGTTTAATGATAGAAAATTTTTTCATTGTTAATCGCAAGTTATACCAGCTCCATTTATCATAAGATGCTCAAGTAAGTGTGCACTCACTTTTATAATGTCCTGAAATGGTCAGACTGCAATAGATAATGAGCAGGCGCTATAAGAGCATTGATCATAATATGCAATTAAAGCCCAATCCAGTTTTGAAGTTGTAAATTTTCATAAGTAAATTTATCGTCTTCATTTCAACATTTTGCTTGCTTCGGCGAGTAAAAATGCAGGGATTGTTTTTTGTAAATATATTGATCTTGATAGCATTCTTGTCAACCACTTATTATTTTATAAATTATGGGGTCTTTAGAATTAAAATTGCATACGTAATCGATAAGTTGCAGCTCGTTATTTTACGCAATAACTTATCATGATCGTCAAATATTTCTGCCAACGTTGGATATAACTAAATAGATTTCTAAATAAAATACAATATTGGTATTTTCAGTGGGAATATATCACGAGCTTTAATTAACTAAGAATATAAGTAATTATTTTGATATCACAAAAAATAAAATATCATTCTATATAGAACCAAGTTTTGACACATATATAGAAATTTCTGTGTATTCTTAATTAATTTATATGCTTAGCTTAGATACACAATATTTCTTTGATGAATAGAAACTAATGGATTTATTTGAATATATCTATATTTTATAGTCGTGTATAGACCATTTACTGATTTATGGCAACAAGTCAGATCGCATTGATTTATATAATCAACTTTATATTTGTAAAATTCACATCGTCTCGATTTCATTTGCCGTATGTAAACATTATTTTTAATTATGTAATAAAAGAAATGAATAAAGCTAAGTAATTTTAATAGATGATCATGCATTTTGCAAACCTTTTATAAAAAAATAACAGTAAAATAATTTTAATCTTTTTTACTATAAAATTTCGAGATTTGCTTACATTTATATTTTGAAATTTATTTTAGATCCGTGCAGTTATGGTCTAAAAAAATTTCTTACAAACGATTCATATTTTACAATATTCTAGTCTATATTATTTTGATGGAAAATGAAATATTTGAAGCTGACTAGTCGACGATCATATATAATTTTAAGCGTCTTGAGTGTAAAATGCAAAACTACAGTTTTTTGGTGACGAAACCTGGAAAGAGACAAACTGCATCAAAATTTTTCTTGAATATTATGTAAGGTTTTTTTATAAAATATAACATATCTCACAAGCATTCTAAATATTATATATATAACATAATATTAAGTTTACGAGTGAGGATTTTACATCTATAAACAATCTTATACCTTTAAATGCTAAGTAATTAGAAAATACAGCAAAAAAAGATATAGATGGATAGTAACACACACAATTCTTAAAAAAGAATATACTTTAGTAAATAAAATTTATTATCAGTAAAAATTAATTTAAGCTTGTTTTAATTACAAATTTACACCTTAAATTCTGTTTGAATTTGTAAATTTCTAATTACTACCAATAAATTTTCTACTTTAATATATATAAAGTTTAAAAAATACCATGGCAATACAAAATATATATAATCGTCGTTATTTATATTTATATTAAAATATATTTAGAAAAGATCTATTATATGATAGATTTACATCGATTACTTTGTTTTACGATATATATACAGCTTTATTATGTTGATTTTTTTTAACTAATGTAATCAGGTTTATTTCGTTTATTAAATATAAAAACCTGTAATGTGAAATATTAAGAATATTAAACTCGATTCATATATGTGTATACAGTATAATTATTTATACACAGACATCTAATGAGTTTTTAAAAAAAATTATTTCTAGCGATAAATAGAAAACTCGATGTATTTCAAAGCTACCTTCTTAAAATATTTATTAGTATAATCACACATTTTCTTGATTTAAATATGTAAATAAATTTTGCTTTTGCTAGAAATTCTAAAATTATTTATTTTCTATCTATATTACCATGATAACTTTTATATATCACAAATAATATTCTTTAATAAGACATTTTTACAGTTTTATTTCCTGATGCAATATATGTAAACAAGGAATTTCTAGCAAAAAAGTGTATAAGTTTTTTTATTACCTTTCGACCATATATTATTTTAAAAGTCCACATATATTTGATGAAAATATTTAACAACAACATTATTGGTAATCACTTGACCACATTTCACAGTTTGTTATAGATTTGAGTAATTTTAGTAAATAAATTCTATTTTCTTATACGATCATTTGCATATTATAGGCATAATTATATCCCAGAATAAATAAAACATGTGAATCGAAAGTATTAACATATATTTGTAATTAAAAGGGAAATATTTGTACATCATTATTATATAAAACCCATGATGCTAAAATTAAGCCTTAAATTACATCCTTTAACAAAGATTTTAATACAATCATTAAAAAATCTTAAAAAATCTTAAATAATATTTTAAAAAGTAAAAATTAAAATTGGAACGATAAATTTTTAATATCATATATATTTTTTCACAAAGATAATGAAGTACCGATATATGATCGCGGATTTTTATTTCCGGAAATATTTGCGCATAAAAGATTTTTGTTTTTTATTAATGATGTATGTAAAAACTATATAACATCCAAAAATCTTTCTTCTGTTATTTAATCCATACTTCTAAATATAATGTTTTTCAGAAAACTAGCGAGCATAAAATTCGATGTTTTCCATTATTTGAATTTAGCCTATGTTTATTATAGTCTAGAAAACGTAAATTTTACTATAAATAAAAATAAGACATATAATCGGATTGTTTTTTTCAGAATGTAGTTTTTTTTTTAAAAGGCCAATAAATCACTTCAGATATATTTAAAGATTTCTTCTGTTGTAATATACCCATATGAAATACTAGTTTTTTTGTAAATTTCACTAGGTATACGATTCTTGTCTTTCAATTTTTTTTAAGAGACCTAAGAATCGTTACTTGAATAATATTTAATAATTTTAAATTAATGCAATTATTTATATGTTTTTATAATTTATATTGTTTAAAATAAATAGTTTTTCACAAAGATTTATATCAAAAAGTATATCGAAAGGCTATTATATCCGAAGAAGCAAAAATAAAACTTAATATATTATTTTGTAACATAAACTAGGTTATTTATAAAAAAAGTGGTGTAGGTGCTATTTAAATACACTTGCGCATTTTCTTATTTTTTAATATTATATTTTGGTTAAAATATATTGCCAAATTCCTAGCTTCTAAGGCTGAAAATTCCACTTTCTGATTTGATATACAGCTAGTTATATTTTTCAAAAAAATTTCTCAATCTCAATTTTATATCAGATTAAAATTCTATTTATTTATGATTAAATCAAAGACATTTTCTTTGATACTTTATGATGCTTGTTATGCAAATTACAGTTAAATTTTATAAATGTATTAATTTTTTTTGGTTGATCTAAATCTTAGCTATTTGATGTATGTTTTGTAAAAATTATGATATCTCATATACAAGAAATTTGTTTGATAAAGATCAATTTCTTTAATCCTTACATTCTTCCACAATTCACCTTCTTTCAAGCAGTAAAATTCAATGTGATTTCTTTAAGGCCATCTTAATGTTTTCTATTGAAATTAAACGCTAATAATATAACATCGTTCATTAAAAAATCAATGTGATCATTTTAAACTACAAATTTATGTATATTATACCTAATTTAAATTAAAATATTTGGGTAAATATTCATCTAATGTATAATGTTTATTAATTCTGTTACCATTAAATAACCAATTTTTTCAAAATTACATAATAACGGGTAAGCTGTATATATGGTTTTCATTTTTTATTATGGGTTAAGTTTATTTTTATCTATTTAGACGTGGTCATCCCATTGGGAATATTAAAAACTTCTTGATGCATCTTTTGAGACCCTCCCTTGATATATCTTCATCAACTGCAATTCTTCTCTCAAATAAGATGAGTTCAATGTCTTGTGAAGTGCGGGAGCTTGTTTGAATGCTTCTACTTCGTAAGAAATTTTAGCTGTTCAAATAAAATTTATATAGAGATAGTATAGCGTAAAGTAATTTTTATTTATGGGCTATATTTATAGTCGTAATTTTAGTTTTTGTTCTCAGGCACAGCTTGCTTGATACTCTGTACACACAGTGTATTTATACTTTCGGCTATCTTCTCCTCTCCACAGTCTTCTTCAATACCCCTCCTTCTTTCGAGACCTATTAATTCAAGGGTTTTTCTCAATCCCAATGTTTGAATATATGCCTCAACCTGGTTCGTGACATCTAGTTCCTTCAGGTAGTATAGCGAATAAAATATTTATTTATTTGTAGAATTACAAATAAATAAATTGATTCTTCTGTATATCACTATAATTAATTATACAGAAAATAAGCCAAAATTTAGCATTATACAACCAAATTATAGGTGTTTAAAAATGCATTTTATATTTTGAACTTTCACAATTGCAAAATATATCAGTGATCGTTATACATTCCTTACAAAAATGATTTTTGTGAATATGCATTAAATATTATGAAATTATCTTTTCTAATTTGAATAATATGATTTATAATGTTAATAAATAACTATAGAACCTAAAATAATTAAGACTAGAAAACAATCCTCTCATTATATATCTTCAGCAACAAATATATGATTTTTATTTATATTTATATTAGCATAATAATATGAACAATCTAAGTTTTCTAAAAACGTCTCAACATTTATATGTTATTAAATACATTTTTTCTTCCCGCTAAAACTCAGTTAAAACCTTTTTAAAAAATATAAAAATAAGAGACATTAGAAGGCATTATAATAAATAAATATATTATAGATTAATATTTTTACTGGCACAAGTAATGTATAAAAGCACCCACCGTATAAAAAACTACACCTTAATATTAGATTTCGATCTTTTTCATGTAAAAATTATGGCACCCACTAATCTATCTGCAGTATTTACATTAAAATTGAAGCATCATTTGTTATTTTTTAAAAATTAATTTGCTTATATTACTTTATATAAGGTAATCGTTTTAATTGCATAAAAAATAACCTAATATCCATAATAGTCTAGAAATACCTTAACACTATAAATACTTATGATTTTGATATTTGCTAGTTTATGGTGCATATTATACTTTAAAACTATCAGTAAATTTGATGTTTATATTTAAACTACTCCATACTATACTAGTATGATATCACACAAATATTTAGGTACTTAGAAACAAAAGTTTTGACATATTTAAACAATATCATAATATTTTAGAAGTAGCTAGATTTTGTAAAATGCTTAAAAATATTTTCTTTAATCTTTTTAGCATTACTTATAGCAAATTTAGTGGTAAAGAAGCTAAAAAGTCCTTTCATGTTCAAAAATATATACCCGATAACCAAAGATAGCCGATAAAAATTTTACAATGAAAATGACATGTATTTTATATACTTAGTATCACAATTTATAGTGCTTAATTATAAGGACGAAAATATCATTGATTTCATTTTAAATATATAGTAAACACTCCATTTCTTTTAGAACATAAAAAACAATAATATTTTATAATCATTTTATTTATAAGAAAAAATGAAATCAATTTCTTTTTTTTTTCTATTTTGTTTTTACTTTATAGCCTGTATATAAAATTATTCCTATATAACTTTATTTAGAGTGTTTTTTATCGCAGAAAAAAACAAAAAAATATCAAACGTCGTTATAAAAAATTCAAAATTTTACGCTGATTCATAATTTTGTTATCTATCACTTTAGATTTACTTTTATGCTTCTATAAACTAAAGCCAAAAAAAATGAAAAAAATTTTCATATTAAGACAAAGATTTTTGTATTTTCAAATGTATTTAAATAGATCATACGAATTTTTTTAAACACTCGTTTTTTAAATACACAGTGTAATATTTTTATAGAAATGTGTATAATACGACGAAAGGGGCTGAAATGATGATTTAAAGCAGCGGTACGATAGATCGAAATTATTCAACGCGAATAATAGTGTCTTTCACACGCTGATTAGTTCTACAGTGTATCATCTTTCTCAGACAAAAGATGCAAGTATAAAATAAAGAAGTCTTTTTGAATATATATATCATCGCGAGATAAGAGCTAAAATTATTCGAATTCACCTATCATATTTTTGCATTGATTTTTTTGTTTTATTGGTTTTAAGTACAGGTAATCTTCAAATTTATTTACAACAGTATTCTGGTTTTAGACATGTAAAATGCAAAATAAACTACGTTTATACATTTTTTTCAAAATATAATTACACGTATAGTCATCATAATATATATCAATCAGAATATTCTATTATGAAGTTCTAAATCTAGAGCAAAAAAAAGATATTGTTGTACAATACAAAAATTTTTATTATGATATGTACATTTTACTATTAAATCAATAGATTTTATATTTTATATATCTTTTTAAAGGTTTACTGTATCAACTTCTAGTATAAATAAATGGTATGCAATGCAAAAAATAGGTCAAATGGTAATAGAAAACAAAATATTTATAAGGTGAATTTATATTAAACAATTTATAGTGTTTTATGGAGATAAAGAAGCTGTTTTTTTACTCTTATTATGCTCTTAAGCTTTTCGAAAAAAAGCTATATATTATCGTATATCTGAATTTCATGCCAGAATTTATAGAATTTAATGGATTATCGTTCATCTTATCCTAAGAATTAATTATTTTTTTTATTGGTAAATTTATAATGAACATTTTATAAAAAATACAATACCTATATTAATTATAATTATCGCCTCAAAAAGACTTATATATGCTTTTATGCACATCATTCTATTAACTAATGTGATCCCTAGGTTCTTTCTTCGATATAAAAGTCAAGATTAAACTTCAAAATTTATATATAGTAACAATACGCATCTTTTTCTATGTAAGCCCATGAATAAACAAACATTATGCATTAAAGACATTTTTAATAGATTAGCAGACATCTGATATACATAGTGATAGCAGCAGGTGCAAAATGCGAGTTATATTTAACTGAAAACTGTGATTCGGGGCTTTGGATACGAAGTTTCATATTTTTATGCATAGCCGCTAGTCTAAATATACAATAAACAACTGTATTTTCTTACCAAATACGATGCACTGCACAAGCGTAAGACACTTTAATTACGAAGATGCGCTAAAACTGCTATACAAGCAACCTTAGATAAAAAAAACATATGCTATTTAACATCAAAAAAGTTTTATATGATACGATTAAAAATTTATAAAATGAAAGATGATAAAAAATCTAATTTGTACAATGTTCATAGAATTTAGCCAATTTTTAGATAAAAAAAATGTATTTAAATGTAATCATTCAATGTTATTGTAATAGTAAGAGCCCATCCGAACTACATTGGCTTTTCTAAAATAGCTTAATTTAATATAACCGGCAAGATAAGTGCAACGCAAAATGGATTCACAGTACTACTTAGTAATACTAAAAATTACCGATGCAGCAAATTTATCTAATCAATAGCCTGAAACCAAACTATAATATTTCAGAATAAGGATTGCATAAAAACCCACAAAAAATTCCGTATTATACTCTTATATATGTAATATTAACACTCCGAAGTTTAAATTATATAAATATTTCAAGAAAGAGTATCCAAAACCTTCAAAACAATGCGCGTACTAGCATTATAGAATCTAAAATATGTTCAAAACCTTTTCACAAACAGTAGTTAGTAGTTTCTTTTCTGTTTATATAAAAATTTCTTTTTAGACATTTTTTTGATTAAAGTCAATATCAACAATAAACAAATTTTAGCTTTGATGTATAAAGGTGCAGAATCAAATAAAGACATCACAAAAATATACATATAAATAAAAAAAGTAAATCAATATTACATATTTAACCTCTAAAAATCAGAACAATAAATATTAGGTATAAGATCTAATTCCAACAAATTAAATTTACTGTCACAACGTGGCAATCTAGTACAAAAACAGTAAATACCCATGCACAAAAGAACTACATAAATAAAAAAAAGAGGATATACAGGAAACAAATAGCACAAAACTATTTTTAACATTATAAATAGATCATTTATCCAAATATTTTGTAACTAGCCATAAAATAAATTTAGGCATAATTCCCCTTCAAGAAAAATGGTAGGAATTATGATTCGTTGGAAACATGAAATAAATAATGAAATATAAAAAAAAGTATGACTATATAATCCAACACATATGAAAGACCATTCAGATCACAAATCATGCCTATTCGTAAACTAGATTCTAGCTTTTGATTCTACAGCGACTAGAGAGTGTTGTAAAAAAAAGACAATAAAAATTTCATTTTATTTAAAAGTAGACGAAATAACAGATTATCTATAGAAGTAAATGTATATATGATTTAAAATACTCAATCGGATTTTTATATATTGCAATCGCGGAGAATGTCACCATAAAAACCGTTTTTATTCCAAAAAATGGTCTATTTGGGTTTTTAAAGAATTACTTACTTTTAAAACACGCTCAATGCCCTACTAAAGCATTTTAAAAAAATAAAAAAAAAATATTATATATGAGATGGTATACTTAGATGGTTAAATTAAATTTTATGAACCCTCAAGCAACAGACAAAGGACTCTTCAAATATTTTCATTTAACTTATATAACAGCCATTTTTTTAGAAAATTTAGATCTATTATGACTAATATGAAAATATTTATGAATAGAAAAATTTGTCTTAGATGGCTTAGCGAACTGAATCTATTTAAAATCACAGCAATTTTAAACTACATCTAGCCCATATAGTCTATGAAAAGGCAAATTAACTGCGTTATAAGTATTTTAAAAAATGTACTATATTAATCCTCGCGATACCACGATCACTTTTAACACTAAGCAAAGTAAAAATTTTTTTTTAAAAAATACCCGTAATAAAAGGATTAAATAATAATAAAAAAAATCATTTTTGTACATTACACAAATAAATCAAACGAACGTCGATATAAATATATATTGATCATTGACCCCTCTAATTTTGCAATACCTTCAGTTCTATTACACGTAAAAAATCTATTTTTCTAATGATTTACGATCTTTAGGCTAAAAAGAATAAGCAAAAAGATTTAGACGTATTTTCATAACGAGTTTAGAGTTTCTTACAAAGTAATCAGGGATTTGGATACTGATCAACAAAAATAAATATGCTTTCATAGCGACTACAAGGAATTTCAAACATGTAGAAACAAAAAACATATACCAAGCCATATATTTTATTGTTTTACATATAAGTTTTACAGTTTTACCCAAGATAAGAAGCGGAGAAAAAAATTTAGTGGAAGTAAAGCCGACCAATTAGAGCAAATTCGACAAAAACTGCAAATATAAAATTTCATGCAAATTTATTTATATATTAACACTTACAACAGAGGTAAAAAGCTCTTTACTTTGTATTTTTTTAATCTAATTCGACAAATACCATACAAGAAATAGAGAATAGTAGAATAGCTGTAATACTTCCAAAAAACATATCTTAAAATATATGCATAAATAAATTAATCTTTGTATCAACAAATCTAGAGAATACTAGAAATGTAATTTATAGAGAAATTGTCTCTTAGTGTATATAATGCATATTTATTTCTTGGCTGAAGATATTGCCAAAAATATATTTATACAAGCTTATAAACTATAATACAGAAGATCATATTTTATGCCTTAAAAACCACTTTGTTGACGCAATATAGACACCCGATATAAAATTAACAGATAGCGGTCTGAATTCAAAATAAAAATGTCTGAAGATATTTAATTGTCACATCATAAACTATATAAAAACTCCTTCATCAGTCCCACATAACATAATGGGTTGTTTAAAAGAGTTATAATTTCTACTAGCAAAAAAATAACAATCATTTCATAGGCTTTTGCAGAATGAAAACGAACTAAGAGCTGCTCCGCAAGCTATATACTGCATATAAAATTGAATGCTATGAAAGTATTTATGCATTTACAGATACTAAAAATGCAATATTTATAGATCTACGATATTTAAATCGCC
The DNA here is from genome assembly GCF_057557595.1 of Rhyacophila brunnea. Lineage (NCBI taxonomy): Eukaryota > Metazoa > Arthropoda > Insecta > Trichoptera > Rhyacophilidae > Rhyacophila > Rhyacophila brunnea. The sequence goes on along the minus strand of NW_028233370.1, from coordinate 895,038 downwards.
TAAAAATACGAATGAATGACAGAGAAGAGACATTGAATTCTTAAATTAACTGTAAAAAAACAATAAATACAAATTTTATGTGATATTAAAAATCAAAATTGGTATAGGTGTGTTATTTATATACTTGGTTTAATATTCGAATTACATAATAGATATAGAGCGTGCATTTATGGAGTTTTTTGGGAATTAGGTGTCGTGATAATGATCATATATTATTATTACACGCCCTACGAGTATAAAATGACAGATAACAATGACACATATATTATAATAAATTTATCAGATACAGAAAATATAAAAATAGACTTACATATAAATCTGAGAAACATATTACAATAAGCATGTGAATTCACACAGACCTCAAGATATCGAATATAAAAGAATGGCTTAAAAATCAGAAATATATATTATATTTCAACATATGAAATAATTAGCAGAAAACTAAATGTTTGAGTGATCAGAAAATGTATGATACTAAAATTTAAAATATAATCTATTTATAAATGATATAACAAAAATAACGGACAACTTTTTTTTTGAAAAGATTATAAAAAGTTAATTGAAAATTTTGACATAAATTCATTGTTTAAAGATTTTATCTGTTCACTTTATTTTTTTTCATGTTTTTTAGAAATTCATAGTGGTATTTGAGTATAAAAGCGATAAATAGATCAAATTTAATTTTTATTATAAAACAAAATTCACAAAAGTTCGTGGATGTTCATACATCAAATTGCATTTTCCATATTATTTATTTAAAAAATTTTCTTATATAACTGCATAGCATTAAAAATCCCTTAATTTTACTTATTAACTAAAAATTAAGAAGTTGTCGAATTTTAAACCAATATGTTTGCTTTTATTTACATGCACAACTTAAGAATGTTGTTTTATATATTTTTTTGTGATTATTTCTGCAAAATATATAAAAATATATTTTTCATTAATGTTTTTGTCACAAAGTTTTTTTAAAAATATGTTAAGGTGTTATAAATCCCGCACGAAGGGGAAGCACGCATCACGCTCGCAGACTCTACAAGACACTTGATAAGATTGCATTTTAGAAGAGAAGAGTAGTTTATGATGATGAGTTAGGGAAAGGTGTCAAAAGATACAACAAGAAGTTGTACAATATTCCCAATGTTCTGACCAATCTAAATAGATAAAATGAAAAAAATAAAAATTAACTCATAAATAAATAAAATAATTTAAAATTTATTTATTCATTATGTTTTTCTATATAACATAGACTGGCAGATTAGTTTTTTCTTTTAGGGGAAGAAAAAAGTTTAAAAAAAATGATTAAATGATAGACATAGTATGAATGTTTTTAACTGATATCGTATCTTTAAGCATTCTAGATGTAAATTCGTCTCTAAATTCTTAGACAAATTTATTTAATATTGAATATAAGATATGATATAATTATTTTTTTAAATGTCAAAAAAAAACACATATGAAAGAAATTTCTAAAAGAATCTATATTTTTTATTTTATTAAGTTTAAATGTGATGCCTGTAAAATAGGGATTCATCTTTTATCTTCGTTTTAAGAAATTTTAATTTTATTATAACAAAAGCCTGAATACTAATTCATTTTGATGAGCCGTTATATACACAAAAACTCAATATTGAGATTTATAGTTTAGATTTGACCATTCGCTGGAGTGTTTCTTTGGATAAATATTCATATCATAGCAAAAATGGATTTGATTGATTAAATTTGAGTTTTAAAAACAGCAAAGATACATCTGAGAAATCACTACTGTGTGTGTTGATCCAAAAAAAATATTCCACTTGGTTTCAGTACACCATGTTTGGTATATTGCTTGGTGTTGGAGAATATTCTTTGCCCATTTGTATTAGATTCATGTAACTTAGTACAAGTATTCAAAACAAAAAAAATCATTTTAATATATAGTTAATAAAATAAAATCTTACTAAATTGGCATGGCTTTTGTGTTTTTTGTAATTTTTGTCTAATAAAGAGTGATAACCTGGCTGAAATATTCTTTCCAAAAGTAATAAAAGTATTGAATTACATCAAATTCATTTTAAACTATAATGGAAATAAGGTGTCAAAAAATGCTATAAATTGATACATTGGTCCGCTATGTACTCTAATTTACAGTTTCCGATGTGGCTGTAAAGTTATTAAAAATGTGTGTTTCATCTGTACAACAATATACATATATAGGAACGAGCCTTTAACTATATATCGGATCATAATACTTTCACAATTCTACGACGGAAATAACAGCGGTCAGAAAGACTGAAAGATCAAAGAACAGTTTATATTATATGTTCAATGGTCATAGAGAGTATATGTGTCGAATTTAAATTTTTTAATCTATAATATTCATGGGTCCCATTAAAATATTGCTTATTAGCAATTATAATTGCTAATATTATATATTGTAAGCATTACAAAGAAAATTACATATGTTTATAGGAAAAGATCATTAAATAAAGCTCGAAATTTAAATTGTAATATGAAGGTTATACTAATTTTATTCTACGCTTCGAAATGAATTTGGAATAGATTTGATTTAGATCTTGTAACTATATACACGGCTATATTTTTATTGTAAAATATTGTTCGTGGTCTACAAACAATATGATGGTCAAAATGAAAATTATAAGGGGTATTAATACGCATTATAATTGAATTTAACATGTTTTACATATTTATTTTAAGGTTTAACTGTAATAATTCTAAGTAAAATGAAGGAATAGATAAAATTATTGTTAAAATTACATATGCAAGAATTATAATTTCTTAAAATCAAAATTGTTAATTGATATCAGATATTATTTACTAGAACCATCAAAATACAAAATTTGATGTTTTGTATGTGTTACAGGATTAAACTACAAAAAATGAAAATTTTAAAATCCGATAAAAGTAAAATACAGTGGAATACATTTTAATAATTAAAATATAGTAAAAATTTCAGAATTTTATTATTAGCAGCTCTCAATTAATGCTTTTAGCACAATGAAAATACTAAAATGCGAATTTTATTACACCACAATCACAAATAACCAAACATCATTTAAAAATACGTAAATCACTTTTTTTTATGACAGAGATATTGATAACGTCTTGATTCGAGCCTCTATAAATCTATATATATTTAAATAAAATTTTTAAAGTCTATGGTTATAAACATATAATATTCATTTTTTTCTACGATTTCTTATTATATTTTTTGTTTATATATGAAAGCCACAATTGTGATATTTTTTTCATTTTTGATGTTATGTTTCTGCTTTTAATGTAATCATATGGTAAAATAGATAGTATAACAATAATATTACACGCCTATTTATCGCATATTTTGAAACCTTACTTGCTGTTCTTCTTTTGTATGTTTTGAGTTCAATTTTCCAAACTAGTTTGAAGATTGTATGCATGCTTCTACTTCACTGGGATTTTGAGCTCCTAGTAATTTTTTTTATGAAATTTTAGATCAACCATGTCTTAGACATAGCAAATTGTATTTTTTTAGTTTTAAAAGTAAAAATTTAACCAAGTACTTTTGTATTATTTTCATACTTTGTATATTTTCTATTCTCAGATTCAATTAAGTTTTATAGGCTATACTTATTTTAATCAACGCAATAAATTTTTAATTATAGCGTATGATAACCTAAAAAGTCTATTCTGTTAAGTAGATAAATATGTACATATTTTTAGATCTATTTTATTTCTTCATTTTATTTAAGAAAATCTCTTATATTATGTTGTTTCTAAACCTAAACGTTTTCTTAAAGTTCACGCATCTTGCAAGGAAAAATTTTATACATACAACGATTTTTTACATTCGTATGTAATCAGAGACCAATATTCCAGTGTATTTTTATGCCAGATTATCTATTTTATCATTGCTTCGTAGCAAAATGAACACTTTCCTATCAACATAGAATTCATTTCCATCTGTCTAAAACAACATTGGCTACATCTTTTATTTTTTTGATCCATTCTATTTCCATCTAATCAAATCAAAGACGATAACGAAAATGTATTATTAGTTATAAAAAGTTTTTCATATAATTTCTTTCTTTTTTTACACTAAATGTCATTTCTTGTAGCTTTTTTTCAGTTCCTTAGTCGATTATGTCGATATAAAATTAGTTAAAAAGACATTTTTACATTATGAGAGCTGTTTTCATTTAATTTTTCTAATAGATATATTCACCAGACTGTTTTCACTCATTTAAGTCAGTTATATTTAGCTTCTAGAAAATTTTCAGCGTTTACAATTCAATATTACATAGATAAGATCCAATTAATTTTTTTTTAGATATTTAACTAGGCTGGAGAAGATAACAATTTTTTGACAACATTTTTGTTCTTATGATACAGTCGATTGTATACAAACGGTTTTTATTAGGTTTTTCTTTTATAACATTTATAAGCAGTTATGCATGTTAATATGAAAACTTAAATAAATTTTTACATTTGTTTAGTTTAGATCAATTTCTTAATCTTTTATCATTTAATTTTTATAAAATAACAAGTTCTAGTTTTACGTCATTTTGTTACACTTAATTACTTAAAATGATCATATGCGGCCAGTGCCTCAATAAAATTTCCCTCATCTTCGCATATTGTATTGTTAGGGGCTAATTTATTTTTGTAAATATAAAGGTCTATTGTATTTTATGTGTGACGTAAAATACGTCGTATGCTTAAGCAATTACGCAGTATTAATCATAAGTTCGAGTTCATTTATAATCAAAATTTATATTTTTTCGCATGATGTTTTTATTTTTTTTGCTGCGCCTACCCACTAATTGCATCCACTGTGTTTATACTACAACTTATAAATACAAATAACAAAGAACAGAAACAGGCTTTCTCCAAACAGTATGTTAGCATTTATAAATTTTTTTAAGATTTCTTTACTTCAGAAGAAGACAAAGTAGTGTATTTACGTGTTTTATAAAGAATTAAAAATTAATTTTATGTAGAAATTTGTAAGTATTACGTAAAATTATGCCGGTGAAAGTGTATCTTCGCGTGTGGAATGATTACTTTCAATATTCTAAGTTTAATTTAGAATAAGCAGACGTTCTATAGATAATTGAAATTTAAAATAGCATGTATTTTATTTATTAAACCTTTATTTAAATTGCGTATCAGTTTTCGAAAATAGATAGATGTATCTCCATTATTTATGGTTAATTTTTGAAGCAGCTTTTGTAATAATATTTTTTAAGGTAAACGAACGAGGTTGATCTAAATAACATTTTTGTCAATTTTTACATTATAAGAAATTATAAAAATATAACTCTTTCGCTTGATTTTCATATAAACACATATATCTGATCGATATTTTTTTATAATAGGATTCATGATAAAAATTATCTTTTACACTAAAAAGATCTAGAATTATATTTGAATCAGTGTATTTTTATATACGACAACGATCTTATTATGTCATCAATTACGAATTAAGTTAACAAGCATATTTTTTACTTTTTTTTGGGTCAATGGAAATAGACATAGAACATTAGATAAATACTTAATAACATTATTTTACATTCTTATTCCAGCATCTTGGCTCAATAAAATCCTTTTTATATTTGATGGGTTGATTATATTGTTTTATTAGTAGTCAAACATCATCAGAAAAATCTTTGTTTTCTTTATAAAGTATTTTTTTTATTGCTCTATCATAGGATCATCTTTAATGTTGTTTTCTAGATGTTTTAAAATTCTATACACAATAGAAAAGTATAGACAACAAAATCTATGAACGGATGGTAAATTTTTTTGTTTTATCTTGCATTGAGTGTGTTTTTTTAGCACAATCTTTTAATCAGATGGGATAAATTTATACATTCAAGATTAAAATTAAAATGCAGACTAGCTTTTATTTGACTATTATTGCAGAGTAACATAATTTGTTTTTCAATCATTAGAAAGTGCTTTATAAATTCATTATATTATCACATTGATTGCTAAATCATGATGAATTCCTCTTATTCTGCTAGAAAATTAATTTCAAGGGTCTTAAATAAATCAGGAGTTTGATTTGTGACTCGATACAGCAGAGATTTTTTACAAATAAAAAATCAACATTTTGAAAACGTGTAAAATAATATTAAATGGTACATAAAACAAAAAATCGAAAAGCATTATTGTTATTCTTACAAGAGTCAATAAAATTATTGCTATCTTTACGTATATCTACTTATTTATCATCTAAAAATTTATATGATGTTATAAATATAAAAAAAATAATTCCTACAATTTAAATTATTCTTTGATCTTTCTTTTGACAGCTAATAATAAAAAAGTAAAATTATTTGCTTAAAATCAAACTCTTTCGATTTTTTTAAAGCTAACAGTGATAAAATATATACATTCATGGAAAAAAGACCATATAATCGGCTATATTATACATACAATATTTAAATACTCAATAAATATTTTATAATTTTCGGTTGATATTCATCTAGAATATTATTTAGGTCTAAAGGACTATTTTTTTTAAATGTGATCCATGAACGAACGATTAAAAATGAAACGCCGATAAATAATCATGAATAAAAGAGAATCAAAAAAATTGGAAATAGGATCTTTAAGAAGAGCTAAAATCATCCCTCTTATCATTATTATGAAACAAAAATGCAAATAGATTGAAATTTTCTTATGCGATTCAATATGTGGAAATATTGTGACTCAAACAGTTTCGCTTTTTTCCTTCCATTTAAAAAGTTTATCTGTAATCCGTTCCGACCATGTTCAGTTTAATTGTAATTAAGTAAATCTTTATTAGCTAATGATAAAATATTGCGACACATAAATGATTCGGGTACAACAAAGAATGCAGTAAATAGATAATTTTCTGGAAGACTAAATTTTTATAGTATTTAAAACACTATTTTTACCCCTAACGACTAATGTGGATTAAAATTATAAGATATTTTGCAACAAATTTTATAAGTAAAATTTTAATAAGGGAGAAATGTTACAAACATATATTTTACAATCTATAAAAACGAATTATCCGTATTTCTAATAATATAAGTTATATCATCCATTAACCGATAATTTTGGCACAAAAAGAACCGATTTTTAATTAGGTATCAAAATAAGTATATTTCGTTAAATATGTATGTATATTCTGTGCTTTAAAAATGTTAAATATTTGGCACGTCCAATATCATAAGCGATGTGATTTGTAAAAAAAAACGATCCTAAACGATAGAAAACAGCAACCATATCATCGCATTATAGAAAAAAATGGTATAAGTTTTAAGCAAAATAATCCAAATATCGATTATATCTATATAAAATAAACTAATATATACCGAGTGCTTAAATATGTAATATTATACAAAATAACCTTGCTATACAATAGTGTATATATTTTATGTATTTATTAACAGAAAAAGTCAATTTATGACAAATTAATACTCACCATACGATTCAAAAACATCTTTATAAAAGCCCCTTAACTCTGGCACTTGGTGAAAAATTAAAAACATGTTTTTTATTACATATAAAATATCAAAGCACATGATTTATGTTTTATTTGCTTCTAAAGTTATTTATATATTTTTAAATTTTAATTAAGCTACAGAAGTATTATATACAAATCTTTCTGTGATACTTACTATTATATTAAGCTAGATAAAATTCGCTGTAAGTATACAACACCTTAGTAATACATGTATCGGTTTTTTGATATTTTTATGGTTTTAATGTGTATTTTTTATGTACAATCAATTAAACTGTACTGATATATATGATAGCTTTCTTTTGAATTTACGAATAAGGTATGGCTAAAATATCATAAGGCGTCATATTAATTTAATAACGACATTGGATTTCCAGTGTTTAACATTTTTATTATAATTATTATATTTTTATTTATGAAATGCAACATAAACCTATGTTTTTTGTCTATTATATAATTTTTGAATGTAGTATGAATGCATGTAAGTAGATATTATTTAGAACGGCTTTTTTATCAATCGATTTTTTTTTTATTAAAAAGAAACTATATAAGATCATCCGCCTTTTAAAAAGTTTAGATATATACGTTTCCCTTTTTATATATATTTTTATCTTGTTTTTAAATTTTATCATTGGATATGCAATAAATTGATTGATGTACAGAAGTAATAAATATAATTTATAATTTATTTTACAAAAAAAATTGTCTTTTTAATAAAAAAATGTAAATTATTATAAATTCAAATCTGAAAATAAGATATCTTTTTTTATATTTTTTTCTACGATTATCATATTTTGATGCGTTTCATTAATTGATAAATTAATTTCCTTTTTAAATGAGAAACAATTAAATTAATTTTAATGGATGTAATTATCAAATAAACATAAACTGCATCTGTTATATTAAATATTTTTGACCATTTTAAATTACAATTCAAGTTGTAGGAACAGAATTTGAATTAACTTATAACATATTTGCAATTTTATTGAGATATTTTTACCTTTTTGTTTGTTTTTCATTAAATCTACAATTTTGAGATATACATGGGATTCACTTGTACTGCTATAAATAGAGAAAAAAATTTATTTGGTATTTTTTTTCATTTACAAACTTATATTTTTAAATTAATGATCTCTGTGATATATATTAATTTTTTAAATAATTTTTTGTAGTGCAGAAATTTCTAAAAAGCCTTTCATTTATTTGCTAAGTAGATACCCTAATATTTCTCATTTTTTTAATCAAGGCAAAATCTAATTTAATGTTACAAACCTGCTCTACAAGAAACATCTATCCATATATTTCATATTCAATCTACGATATTATGTATAAAATTTCGTTTTCTTATTTTCAGATCATTAAAATCTATATTTATATCGCTCAAGGGTATTTTAGATATTTTTTAGAATAGAGCTTTTCTTAAACACAAGAGATCAACAGATTCCAAAACTGATTTTTAGCTGTATATAAAAATTTTATTATAAAACCAAATTTGACAAGACAAGTATATAATTCTAATTAAATATACATCTTAACATCATTTTTTCTGCAGTGGATGGTAAATAAGGCTTCTGTCCGGTTATAACCGAAAAGTATGATACTGCTTCCAAGTCTTTATGCTCAAAAAGATGACTAAGCTATTCCCAATTTTCTGACAAAATCTTGAGGTTCAAATTTTTTTAAGCAATGCACACATTGACCGAAATGGGCTGCCATCTTTTCTTATCTGACGACGATTCGCTGGAATAAGAAAGTTTGAATAACACATCGATCAATTCTTTTTTATATCTTCTGTTTAATATTGACACTATCCTCTACCAGAACCGATGATATTGAACATACAATTTAGTAAATATATTGATGGTTTTCAATTTACAAGCTTGTATGTAAAATACGATCAATTTATCCAATAGGATCGTAATTTGAATATTATCAGATTAAAACAGAATTTAATATCAAGTATATTGACATTTCATACTAACGAGAAAATATAGTTTAAAAGGAGATAATTTTACGATCATCTCTTTCTAATATCCACAAATTAAATCTTTGTGGTTGAAAAACGAATGGATTTGTATAATTATCTAAATATCCAAATCTTTTTAGAGAAAATCAGCAATTGTGTTCTTTAAGGTATCTAAATTATATAAATAATGGTTTTAATTTGTAATAAATAAATATAAATAACTTACATTTGTATAAATAATTTTCAATAGAAATGAATGGGCTTCAGGCCTAGTTAAACGTTAGCTGTGTTTAAAAATAGGCTTTATTGTAAAAAACTCAAATTTTACTTATATAGTTCTTAAACACTCACAATGTGCAATGATCGGGTTTAATTTATATTTAAGGTGCTATGCATGTTTTTATGGGTATATAAAATCATGTGGTATTAGTGCCATTAATATTTAATGTATCATATAAAAATGAAAGAAAACTTTTATACCTTAAGATTTGGTATATAAATTTAATTTCACATATACTAATGAAAAATATGCTACGATTAGCATCTGGACATATGGATAAACATATTATTGCTCTGTGTTTAACTTTCATCAAGTATGCATATCACTTTTGTTTTCTCATGATTTTGTGTTTAAATATCCACATAGGGCGATGTAAAAACTAAAGTAACAATAAATATTGTTCTTTCTATGTTATTTCAAACTAAATGCAACTACAATATATTGTTTTATTTGAATTATGACGTTTTTATATACTCATGTGATATAATAGAGAAAAAATATTAAAAGATTCAAAAAAACTGGACAGAATTTTAAGCTATCGTTAAAATTATTGCATTTATTATAGGAAATCAGATTTACGCTATAATTTTTTTAGGCATAGAATTATCAGCATTTTGTGTATCATTTCTATATTTCAAATTTTTCAATATTTAATATTTAATTATGAAGATCATCTTAAATTCATGATCATGTTGTTTTTTTATAAGCAGGGAAATGTATATAAATTAAATTTCAATTGCACAATTCATTATATATCTATTGAATTGTACTTTCAATAAGAAAACAGTTTTAAAATATTTTTGAACATTTATATCTTATCATGTGATTTTTTAGACATTTTTCATCTTGTATATATAAATATTTACAATTATTTTGTATTTAATAAGCCATTGCAACATGGAGCTTCAATTTTGTTGATTTTTAGTGATTAAGAACTACAAATAAATTGTGATTGTTATTTTAACGAAAAAAGCTTATTTAAGTTATTTTTTATATAAAACATACAATTATTATAAATTGTATCTTAGATAAAGATGCATTCTACCGCTGTAAAGTATATTATAATTCTTATTCTATGCAAAAAAAGTTTTGCTTAATCTTCAAATAATAAGAGCATAATATATTCAGCGAAATCTAGGTGTTAACAAACTAGTAAATTTTATGTTCGATCGAATAAGTTTGGAATAAATTCTGTGTTTATCAAAATATAGAGAATAGGTAACCTATATGTTTAACTTGTAGTTTTATCGTGTAAATTTTGTATAATAAGTTGAAATGCAATATTCAAATAGTCTAGATAAAAAATATATATTTTAAAAGCATTAAAAAAAATATGCTTTTAAAAGAAGATTTAATGATTTCAAAAAAATAAATAGATGTAAAAATTTATAATTGAAGAACAGGAATGTACAAAGATGCATTTATATTATTTGAATGATATAAATTTCTGTTTAGAGTATCTAATAAAAATTATTCTAATAATTTCCAAAAGAATATTGCTTTGTCGTAATGTGAATGATATTATTTTTTCTTGCATAGAATTTCATCGGTATCCTATGTATACGTAAATAATTTTTTATAATGCCTAAAATGTTATTTTTGTGATTTTAGGACGCATAAATTTTAACTTAAAAATAAACTAGTTGCATAAATATCAAGACATCTTTTATTATATATTTAGTGCTAAACTATAGCAATTAGAAAATATGCGACTTATTTAAAGAATATTGAATTAAAAATTTGGTATCTTAAAAGAATAGTTTTGCTATTATTTGTTCTTAACATTTATATGAAAATTTTTAATCTGTCGAAATATAATATAATAAAATAAAGCGGTTTTGTCTTGCAATAAATATATAATGAGCAAATAAATAAATTCAAGCGCGAAATTTATTCCTCTAAAGCAAGAATATATTATATTAAACCTTGCGCAATTCCATTGTAAGAATAGAAAATATTGATTGACTGATTTTTCCTTTTCTATAATAATAATAGACATGATATATACGCTTTGGATAGATAATCAATGATGCTAATATTTATTTTATGTACAATATAAAAAAAATTACCAATCTTATGATTTATATATAATAAATTCCGGACTAAATTAATTAGCTGATAAATATATGGAAGCAATATTTTACATATAAATACTTTAAACATAGATACAAAATCTAGTGATGTACATCTATCAATTGTTCGTAGATTTGTGAAAATTAACAATTACTTCTTAGATTTTAAAATGATGGTTTATTGTGTAAATTAAATTTTTATTTTACAAAATGTGCTATAAAATTTATGATCTTTCATTTTTTGGATATTTTGTTTTTTGAATGATAATGAGGTTGTTATATCTATTGAGGCGGTTGAATAATACAGGTGTTGCTTTCTGCACGATTAAAACATTTTATATTTTAAATTACTCCTGGGGTCAAAAAACTTCATTTTTTGCGTATATTTTGCTTTTGGTAGCATTTTGTTTCCTTTTTCACTAAAAATAACCAATGACTTTTAGGCATATTTTGTAGTTGGGTAAAAATTTCTATACATTTAAAAATTTTCTACATTCATTGTACATAAAAATTCCAATTTATTCAATGCTAAAAAATTATAATATATAGAAATTATATAAGCTTTTCGTCTATATAAAAATAATAATCTTTTAAATACTATTACTAGATTCTAATAGTATATAAATCCCCATTAAGTTTATTGTCCGCTACAAAAGCGAAAAATATTGAAAATTTTTATGATCATTAACAAAATTACAGCATAAAATTAATGCTATTACCTTCATAATTTTAGTTTTGTATGCCATAATTTCAATCTCAAAGATGCATCAAAAAAAGATATGGGCATTTATGTTTAAATAAAACCTTTAATTATTCTAATTTAATCATCAAATAGCAATTTATCACTAAAATTCTAAGCTTTTGTGTTTTTAAAACGCACGATTTACCGCCAAGTCGTATGCTTTGATCATTGAATATTAAAATTGTGTGTGTATTTTTCATGCAACGTTCAGAATAACGATTTTTGTACAAAATGTTTATAATTTTAAAAAAGATTCATAAAGTTAGACATCCTCGCATAAAACCTTTTTTGTTGCTTCATTACATCTTGTTTTATAATCTTATATAAAATGTTGAATAATTTTTTTTTGATTTTACTAATTAGAAATATTAGATTGCCGAAAAAACAAAAAAATATTACATTCTCTCATTTGAAGATTTTTTTCGATAATAGTAAAATATTCATTTCATAATTTTGACATATTCCTTTTTTTTCTTGCATAAAATAAATTAATATCTACTGCATATTAATGATACTATAAATTAAGCCAGATTATATGAGAACGAAAATTTTGTACATATGTATATAAACATAATAAAATCCAATCATATTATGCATTCATAAATTTAATGAAATAAATCAATATTATAATTGATTTATGAAAGTCTTTTAGATGCTCATAGAAGCCTGTTATATACAAAGGTTTTGTATAAATATGCCAGCAGACTTTTTTGTTAGATTTTTTGCGCAATTATACAATCATTTTTATTAGACCTAAAATCACTTGGTCTTGATTTAATATATCACTAGAATGATTTTTTTAATAGAGTATGAAATTTATATGCTTTTTTTATACTGGAATACAATTGATTACTACTTAGAAGAATTTGGTATATATTATACAAATTAGGCTTATTTTATCATTTATCTGCTATGTTTCCTTCCTTAGTTCATAGATATAAGTGTTTTAATAGCGTTTTTTATGTATTTGTTCACCATGGCATTATAATTTTGTTTGGAAAACTTTCTGAGATTGTTAGCAAAAAAAGCTTGTATAATACAAAATTTAAATAGCAAGAATTTATATATTTTTTTTTATGAATTAAATTTTACACATTAAATGCCTACAATTTTTTATAAATTCAAACTATGAAATAGAAAGTTAAAAAGCGGTATATTAACAAAAGAATATATTTTAAAAGGTTTTAGGCATTGGATTTGCACATTTTAATGTTTTTAGATGTACTAAATATCATTCTAAATATTGCAAATGTAATAATATGATAGGTCTTTTTTCTTAAACCACAATCAGATTCAGTAAGATGTGATAAATTACAGGGCATTAAGACTTTAAAATTTTTATATCTTTTGTTTATTGAAAGTTTTTTTAACAATTAAAAGTCAGATTATTCTTTGTAAGACACAAATACGATAAAAATAATATAAAAGTAAGTGTTATTGTTATTTTAGATAAAAAATTAGTTTAAGTATAGAATTTATGCACATATGCCATATAGATTTTCTATGCAAGAATTAAATATTGTATTATGTAATTTTATTCACCTTTTCTTTTATGTGTACTTTTGTATACCAAACCCTTTACACTAAAAATCAAAACATTTGATTTTTTTATAGAAAGTATAATTTAACGTTAATGGTATAGTCATGAAAATTTATGCTTTTATAGGTACGAAACCTCGGAAAACTAGAATCAGCATATAAGTAAATCGAACAGTGCAAATAGTATAAAAATAAGTATACAAGCAAATTTGAGGTGTCAAAATGTTAATAAGATTCTAAATTGTATCAAAAATATAAATTAGAACTTTTTTATAGTTTATTTCGCATATTATTTATATTTTTTAAAGAGAGCTAACGATCTGTGACTTTTTTTCTAAGAAAAAATTATAAAGTAAGCATTCAAGATACAATTAAGATGATGAATTACTAGCAAAATTCATGTGAAAATTTTTAAAAAATTATACAATTTCTTTAAAACATATTACAGATCAAATCCAAAAAGCTAGGTCAAATAAAAATATAAAAAATTTATAAAAACCCTGTAGATAAATTTTTGATGGTGTGAAAAACAGTAAATAAAGATAAAAATTTTATTTTTGTCTTAATTAAATGCATAAAAGAAAAAATTAATTTTTTAAATTAAAAATGCAATGAAAATATAGTGCTTGATCATATAGTAAAAAGTATGTAAAATTATTGTTGTTTCTTGGATTAACTTATAAAAAATCAAGGAAACAAAATATTTATAAAAAGAAATATATTTACCCATTTATATCTATTACTACGATTTATATTTTTTAAGATTGTATTTTTTTATATATTACCAATAAAAATTCTATTATACATTTTTGCGCTATAAAAACACGTTAATGATATAACCATTAAAAGTGAAGGAGGCGATTTATTTGAAAAATATTTAAGACTTATATTTGCAAATATTAAATTTTTGCTTATGTACATTAAAAAAACAATAGGGAACGATTTTTATTTCTTTATATCATTTCTCGTAGAAATTTTTTTAGATTTATCCAATCAATATGAATACTTTTTATGTTTTATTTATTCTGGTCTAAGTTATTTTTTGAATCATAACAAGGTCCTATTTACATGACGAAATTGATAAAATATATTTTTAAAGTCAATTGAAATTGTTTTGTTAAATTTGTATAGAGAGTATTATCGATGCTTGGTAAACTTATATATAATATAATATAGTCTGCAAATTTACAAAGTACTTAGCTGTCTAAGAAGATAAAATTATTGAAAAAGAAATTAAGCCATAAATTTATAAAGATAATTCGGTATAACGAAATAATAATTAAAGGGCCGATTATATTTATAATAGAATATATATGCAATCAGATATATTTGATCTGTAATCCTTCTATTATGTTCTATTTTTTAACACCTTTTATTTTTAGCTCTTTGATTTGCTTATTCGTTCTTAATTATTTATAATAAACGTAGAATCAACTAAATTTGCTAAACACGTTAAAGGTACCATCTTAACAATCAATTTTGAAATCTAAAAATTTTATAAATTTTGAAAGCATCCATAAAAAAAATTGTTTTCTTTCTCATTTTTTCCATCTTCATGAAATTGATTTACTGGATACCGTTGAACAACTCGAAATAATCTAAGTTCTGCTGCTATTTAATTTGTCTGTGGCTTTAATTATTAATTATTGTTAAGATTATGATTTCTTGATTTTTATAAATTACTAATAAATTTTGAATTTTAGTATCGGCGTATTTAACTGAAGGTGTTCCTGTATCCTTTGTACCCCTTTTTTATGTCATATTTTGAATATGTATCTAAAAAAATAACTCATTATACTTCCTAAAATTGATTTTTTTTGAAATTTGACAGTATACATTTCTACAATCTTATGTTTTTTAAATTATTCTATATATTTTTCTTTCATATATATAATATTGATATTTTTTTTTATGTTGGATAATATACCAAGAACATATCGAAAATCTTATTTGACGTATATCTGCATTCTATTGAAATCTGAAGATTATTTTTATCTCATTATTATATAGTGTCTAAAAAAGCTAATCCGAAAAGTGGTCAGTGTATTTCTATTTCATTTAAACCTAAACTTGTTAGATATTTTTCGACTTTAAATAAATGGCGAAAGAAAACATTTATTTTTAAAATTCAATATACATCTGGATGTAATTATAATGCGAATTTGTTTTATTTCACATAGTCTAGGCTTAAATAAAATATTTTCTATATATAAAAATAGCCGTAGAAACATCTCTTGTAAGATATAATGTCGAATATATTTTTTTATTCAACCAACTTCTGATTAGGGAAAAGCAAAACTACATATTTATTATACGCGTTATAAATAGATTCTAATTTACAAAAATGAGACCTGTGATTTTTTTGTGCTTTCCAATTAAGATTATAAGGTATTTTATACATTATTTGAGGCATTGATATGTTTAATCTGTTTTTCTATTGAAATAGTCGATATGTTCGTTTCAAAATTAAATTCGTAATATATATAATTTGATACTTTTTTTCTTAATGTTTAGCATCTTATAGCATCGAAAAACATTAAAATCGTTTTGATTTAAAAAAGCTGGCATAAATCATATAAAATTTGATGAAAAATAATCTTTATAGACAATTTATTTCGAACATTTATAGGACTGATTTTTTTAGTGGTTAGACTTTGAATAGTATATATCTAAGTCTGAAACGTTTTTTTATTGCCTTAATATGTATATAGGAAGAATTTAATATTTATTTGTAGGTTAATTTTCTTTTTATCGATTTTATCTATTGAGACGTGGTCAGCGTGTTTGGTACATTACACAACCCTCGATACATATTTTGACACCTTTCCCTATTCTATCTTCATCAAATGCTCTTCTTTTATCAAATATGATGAGTTCAAGTGTCTTGCGGAGTGTGAGAGCTTACATGAATGCTTCTACTCTGTCTGGGATTTTAGACTCCTTGACATGTTTTTTATCAAATTTTTTGCCGACACATCCCAAGTTATAACATATGGTGTATTCTTGTTTTACATTTGTAAATTACTCCAGGTTCATTCGCCAAGATGTAATACTTCCTATTACTTTAAGAAATAAAGTATATTTATATTTAAACAAATCGTTGAGCCTACTTTAATTTTTTTCTTATCTTCTATATTTATAAGACGTAAAATTTAAGAATAAAATTATTAGCGTAGCATTATATCAACTTTATAGTATAAGGCATAAATTAAACCCATAAACATAAACACGTTTAAAATCCATTATAATTAGCTATTCTTACGACAAAAATATGATGTAAGGTAAAAATATTTTTTGGCTTGTTAATGAACTAAACAGAAATATAGTTTAAGAATAGTACGGATTTGTATTCGTGAATTGAAAGCTATCAAAAATTAATATGGAATCTTGTTTGCTATTTTAAAGACAAATTTCTGCTTTCGGATTATAATCAGGTATCTTTTTTTTCATAGAAAATGCATTTAATACTACATTATGACTGCTTTTGAAGTATTTATTGCAAAATAAATAAATTAAAGCATAAAATTCACATAACAGCAATAGTGATGTTTATATTTAATATAGATAAAATGACTATATAAAATAATATATATGATGTTTTAATACGAGAATATATTGCGACTCAGATTATCAATCTATTATACCGTATAAAGCATTTTGGGTATAAAAAGTTTAGAAAGCCAAAGAAGGCCCAGATTATATATTTTTTGATTTAAAGAAAGAAATAATCATCGAAATATAAAGATAAGAATTTATTAAAATATCTGTACTCACTCAAATGAAAATATTGAAATCATGTACATGGTTATCAGCACAAAGCAATACGATTACTTCTCACCATAGTATAAATATTTCCGCATAGAAATTTCAAAATATAATGCTATTGCTATTTGGATTTGATTTCAAGCTTCAAAAACGAATTTGGTTCATATTTTAAACATTTATTATCCAATTTTAAACACATATAAAAAATAAATCTGTGATTTACTCACAGAGTCATATTTTCAATCAAATTTACAATGAATTAGTTTACGCATTATAAACAAAAATGTGTTTTTTATATTTATAAAAATAATGAAAGCTCCAAAGAAATTTATATTTTAGCATGAATAAGATAAATAAAATATTTTAAATTCACTAAACATAGAATTCGTACGATGATAATATGTTTTTAAAATGTTTTAATATCGCATTTAAATAAGAATATATATTGCCATAGAACATAGCTCAAATAAATATTCTAATATTTTAAATAAAATTAAACTGTTTAACAATATATACAAAGATAATAAAGTCTATTAGTTTTGAAGAGGTCTAAACATATTTTATTTTTATTTTTATTTTATAATGTTGCCAAATTCTTGGTTTAAAACTCTAAGAAACCAGGATCAAACTTTAAAAATCGTCTATATTCTATATATAAATACGAGATGATCACAAAGCACTTATACAACTTTTAAAAAAAGTCAATGATCAATTTTTAGAATCTAATGGTACAAAAAGATATTAATATATAAAACAAGCTAATTTTATAGTTTATATTGCATGGTCATAATTATTTTGTGTATTCACGTAATTCTAGTTACCGAATCAGTTGTTCCATCCGAATAAATTTATATAAACTATCTATAAGTATCAATACATATAAATAATATAATAATAAACTTATAAAAGTTCTAAAATTCTTTATTATATAGGATTGAAAAAATACAGTTTTTATGTGTGTTTAGAAAATATTTAAACAACAAAACCATGAATTTGTGCATAATACTGCAATTAAATCGATATTTTTAGAAAAAATGGATTTTTTATTTGAATTAATTAATGCGAATGAGTAAATACCTTTTTCCTAAAATTTGATAATGCATTCTCAAGGGAATTATATAATTATTTTCTGAAATATTGTTCAGAACAAAATTCAGAAGAAATTTCAAATTTTATAATTTCTTTTTATAATCTGTTCTTATTTATCAAGGATAAATTTAGTAGTTTTTTGTAAAGAGATTTTTTTAAACTTAGTTATATTCTATTTTAGACTTTATAAAATTATATGTTTATATATTCCCGAAAATTTAATATATTCTTGCAATAGAATCTGTAAAGTTGAAAAACCATATACGACATATAAAATCTGTATATTATTTACTATAAAAATAGTCAAATATTTTATATGCACATATTATATTAGTCAGCTTTACCTATTTTAAAACTACCTGAATATCAATTTATATCTTTAATTATACGTTTTATGCTTAATTTATATTTTTTAGTATGTATCAGGTTATCAAAAAAGATCTCTTAGTTATAATAAATATATTCACATTTAAAATATAAACATATATTCAATTGCACCCTTTGCATAGTATACTGGAAGCGAGATTCGGTGAAGCGTAATTACCAACCTCATACGTAAATTCAATTTTTATCACATGATTAATAGCACTTAAAACTTCATTGTCTGTTCTTACGCAAATTATAATTATAAAAAAAGGTTTTTTATAGCAGATCCAACTTTTTTTTTATTTTTGAATTAAGCGCTACTCTGATATAAGCAAAGAAAATCCGAAATATTTTCAACAAAACTATGAAGCTTCATTATTACAAAATTATTAAGAACAGATAGATTTATTTTAAATACTTTTTCATACTAAGGCATTGTATTTAGTTTTAAAATCGGATTTTTTCTGGCACGTTAACATATTAATCATCTTCATACGGTCGAATTCAATAGACTTTCTGTAAAAAAAATTAAAAAATGTAATTTATGGTACATGCATAGGAACCTTATATATTTATTGCAAACATTTTTATCTATAAACGTAAAATGATAAATTTCATATTAATTGGATTACATTTTAGCACACCGAACTTTTATGTTTGCTGTTTTTTATATTTATGATAAAATAAAACAATTGAGAAATTGTGAATCATAGACTTGCCATTTATCGAATGTTTTAAAAAGCTATAAAATATGTTTAAACATAAAATTGCGCATAAACTTGTATTTGTATAGAAATTTGCCCTTCATTCTAAACAAGTATACTATATTGATTTAATAAGTTTGATCTTTCTGCTGCGTATATCATATATACAAATGAATTTTATATTCTATCATAGATGCAATACACAAATAAACCACGATAACTATTTTCTATTCCTCCTTTTTTTTGCAATCTTTCGTTAAAACTATTTTTTTATAATATTATCTATGAATATAGAAATCAGATTTTACAATACTTAGAGTGTCATATTTTTGTCTGTAGGACATGCAAACACATGTTAATTTTGATTATATTTTCTTTCATTTTGAAAGGTGTAGGTGGCATTATGGAAATTTCATATATGCTGATTTATGAGCAGCGCTAATCTAAACCATTTTTATATATAAATTCTAACAAATAGAAATGGTATTCATATGTTTATATATTTACTTTTAGATTTTATATATTGATATTCCAGTGTTTTGTACTCATAACATGACAATCATGTTAAAAAAATAATGATCCAATTGATGCGTATTTATTGGTTTCACTAAAAGATTAACATAAAAACTAGATCATTCAAATAATTTCGATATCAATTTTCCAGAAATACTTTTTGAGAATAATTTTTTTTTTGAAAAGCTTAAAAACTTTTATTTTGTCAGATTTATATTTTTTTTGCGGTTTTAGTACGATAATAATACAATAGTCAAAAGAAAAACTATTTGTAGAATATTTTGGTTCGCATTATTGCAAATAGAGTGTATACAATGATATTGTATTAGCAAATAAATTTTAAAAATAGATTAATAACTAAATTTTATGATTCTTTGGGAGATATAGCTTGATTCTTTTTCGCAAATTGATTATAACAATTAATTTCAATTTTTTTTGTGTATTCTAGGGCTCTTTTAGACGCTGCTCCTCTTAGTGTCAATATCCAAGCATAAATTCTAAACACCCATGCGCTAGTATTTGCTAAAAATAATAATTCTATATTGTAATAATAATATTTTGTCAAGCAAAAAAAGAAGATATTTAAAACTAAAAATCTATGTCTTGTTAATTTTATGATGTAAAAAATTCATATTATTACATATTGAAGATATTATTTGTTTGTGATCTTGTAACTACTATTTTATTAAATATTCAGATTCCTAAAAAATATATCCGAGATATAGTATTATATGTATGATATAGGATTAATATTAATTGTTTATAGAAAAAAAAACATATATTTTTTGATATATTACTACACGAATTTTATCTTATATCTTATATAATTTAAATATTGCTAAATTATATTGAAATCAACATATACAAAAAGCTGTAATAAATTTAGATTATTTCTTACGGCTGTGTGTTCTAGAAATAGAAGATATGCCGATAATTCAATGGGTAAATTTCAGGCCAAGAAAATATAAAGTACAAATAATGTTATTAAATGGTTTTGATAAAAAAATCCTACAATCTACTCAATAGATTATGTATTATACCCAATAAAATAAAAACAAAATACGATATTTAATTGTTAAGTAGGTAAATTATTACGTAAAAAAAGGATAAAAAACATTCAATGCGCATAAGTATCACACAGCATTGTGTTTTTTTTGTAAAAAATAAGTTTATGTAAACAAAAAAAGATGAAATAACACAATTTATTTAAATATTACAAATATTGTAATAAATATTTAGTGTTTTCAACAGTATTATGGCAGAAAAAAAGTTATAGTGATAATAGGTACTTTTTTGATTGAATATCGCCATGCGAACATAAATAAATATAGAGTTAGTAATTTATGAATTCTTAAATTATTTTGGTGATAAAATTTTACTAAAATCATATAAGAACCATACTTTTTATGTGTATTAGAGTCAGGATTATCCTTGAAATATATTTCTTGATATTTAATTTTTGTTAATACTATGAGATGAAAGTATTTTATTACGAAATAGATAAACAATGAAAAGGTTTTGCGATTTTAAAAAAACTAACAAATATTAAATCATTTTTAAGAAAAAAAAATTTAGTAAACATAAGCTTAGTCACAAAAAGAATTCACCAACAAGATTTTGAAATGATTTACTCAAAAAACAAAAAAGGTCTATTAATTTATGTCATTTTGTTTTTTATATATTTTATCACGTAATTTTTGTATCTTTAAATTTTCTTACATAATTTTTTAGTTTTAGTGTTATTATAATCTTTGATAATCAATGAAAATATATTTTGATCAATTACATATGACTGTAGATTGTTGTGCTTATAGTAAACGCTTATTTATATATGTACAAAAATAAGATCGAATCTACATAAAATGCGAAATAAAAAATGGATTCACTGATAAAAAAATTATGTTAATCGAAAGAAATCCGTTTTCATATAATATGCTATATAAAATGTAATTTAACAAAGAATTCAGAATAAATTGTTTGCTTATAATAAATTTTTATGCATTTTTATCTTATCTTATGTTATTTTCTATATTTATTTTTAAGATTTATATATTGTAGTGATTGTATAAAAATAGCCCTAAAGTTAATAGTAATTATATGTGAAATATAGCTTTGTGTATATTTATTACGCTTAAAATCAACATATTAAATTAATCAGAAGAACTTAAGAGTTAAAAAACTTAATTTTTTAGACAAATTTCAATTAAGATATAAAGCATATAGGTTAAATCGTAAATATAATACTTTTTTTATATTCTGAATTCTAAGAAACCTTTAAACTAATTTTATTGATATAGAAAAAATTGTATATATTTTAATCTGCATCTGAATCATTTATAATTAAAATTCATAGTTTTTCAATAAAATCTTATTAAAAATAATTAAGAAGGTAATAAGCTTGATTGGGTGTATTTCTTAAAAAAAATATCAATTGTATGAAAATAAACTTCGGTAACACATAAAAATTTGTTTTATTCGTGTATAAATATAAGGGTTTTATCATTCAAAAACATATAAATTTTATCTATCTCTTATTGTAATATCATAATTATCCAATACCAAAAAAAAGGTCTTTATATTATAATATTCTTTTATAATGAATGAATTAATATATTTTCTGTTGCCAATATGTATACTCCACTTGACTTATATGATTTATACGAAATTTATTTATTTTCACGGGATTTTAAAAGAAACTTTTAAGGCTAAAATTGTGTCTTTAATTTTAACATGTTATATACAAAACACATAATATCAGATAAAAAGCTATTAATATATATGATAGACATAATTTTGCACATAAATACTATATCCGAATAAATAAAACGAAACTTTCAAAGATAGAGATTAAAAAGCTATAGCTAATAACATACGAAATTATAAAATAAATTATTAATATATTAAAATTAATAGAAATTGATTTTTATTTTTTGAAAAAAATGGAATAATATTACAAAAATAATAATCCAGCAACTAACGATTGAAGTAATTCGTGCATAAATTAAAACTCTATTTTATATAAACCTATATTTAGCGTATATTATTATTAATCCAGATGCAATTCCGATCGATATTTTAAGCTTAAAACAAATTACATGAAATTTAGCTGGATTTATTTGAAATGATTTTTCATCTTTTTATTTATTTATACGGGCATCCTACATTTATCATATATTGCCTATATAACATATACCACATAGATTATGCATTTAAGATTAAATCCGACGTTTTGATATTGAATTATCTGGTTTCAACATTTAATTCTATATAAAAGATAATCTTGTTTTTGTATGCATCTTTAGAGCTCGTGTTAGATTTAAAATTGTAATTATATAGTTAGAACAGTATAAATTATAAGTTCATAGCTTTGATACTCATAAATATTGCGTGCAGATTCCGATCATCAGAAAAACATATATGCATACAAAATTTCGCTTTTTATAATAATTATATACATCTATATAAATAAATGATCGAAGAACAATGCATAGAAAGCTAGTAAAAACACATACAAAAATATTTTAAATATGAAAAACAAAGGAACAGCTAAGCATTGAATAATTAGAATATCATAGATATATAGTAAAGATGTTACAGAATATAAAAGCATCTCGCAAACTTCAATTTTCCGTATATAAATTCTATAATCTACAAAATTTGAACTATTTTTAAATTAGTTAACCAAGTCAAAAGATGTTAGTGACAGAATATTTTTACGCTTATATTATGTATAAAAAATATTATATGAAATATTGTTTTATTTTATCTTTATGCTTATAAAAAGTCGAAAAGGCGTTATTATATTATTCAATAATTTGATGAATTTTATTGCGCCATGTGCCAAAAAAAATATTATGATCTATGTAAATACCATATGTATTAAAATATGTAAATACGCAATAAATAAATCATCTACCGTTTACAACTAAATGTAAATAGCAATTGTGCATAAAGTAGAATCTATCAATTTTGGTTATGAAAAGTGCGAATTTTTATGTATTTATCTTTGTATCTTCGGATATCTATGAATTTTGATCATATGAATTTTTTCGTTTCTAAAAATAAAGATGCCTATTTTTTTATGTGTTAAATTATTTGCTTGTCAAGCTAATTTGTTTGACTATAAATATAGAATCTCAGTACAGAATTTTTAATTAAAAGTTTTATAAATCCATACAATAAATCTAATGTCTAATATTGACATAAAAAAGTTGTGTTAAAAACAAACAATAAGCAAAAAAATCGTGTTCGGTGCGTATAAAAATTTAAAATAATTTCTTTGTCATTTATTGCAGTTTATCGTGCATTACAATTAATTTTTGTAAAAGAACGACCTTTAAAATTCGTTTATCTTACAATTTTGTTTATTGTGTATTTATTTCATTGTAAATCACATATGATAGTAAAATTTTTGGTAAATGCAATGATATATTCTCTTTCTTTTGTTCAAATACGCTGTTAAATAAAATATTGCCAGATATAATTATCTGACATATAAACCTATATCGTGACATTTTTCAATATAAATTTATCAAGAAAAAATTATATTTTATATAGAACTTCTACTATAGATGATTACTGTTCCATAAACTATGATTATAGCAGTATTTTTTGTGGAATATTTTCTGGATAAAAGTGGCATTAGAACTTATTTACTTATTTTAATTCATAAATGTATGTATTTTAAAGTTAATTAAAATTAATCTATAGCAAATATTGATTATTGTTTCTAAAATAATATTTTTTCCTGTGAAAACAAACTAATGGAGATTAATAATATAACTCAATCCTCATTTGTAAAAAGGGGTCACAGAATATATTTTAAGAAACTAAATTCATGCACAAAAAAGAAACAGTTTAAGTATTGTTTTTTTTAAATATTTTAACAAGGGAAAACTGCTTTTAACCACAGAAAATAGACAAACTTAATAATATTGTAAAACGTAGATTTTTCCATGAAATGTAACAAAATGTTTGTATATTAATAAAATATTATATAAAATGTATAGATAGAAAGCTTTCTAGCTTTTCTGTTACATAAACACTATAAAAATACAAACTAAAGAGCAATATTTATACATACTTATTTAGAAAAACATACAAAACGAGCAGATATCCATATATAATATTGAAAATGTTATTTATTGGTTCACACGAACTTTCATTTAGTAAATTTACAGATTGAAGAATAAAATTATAAGGATAAAATATTTTACTTGTAATTACTCAGAATATACTTTTTTTAACTGAATTCACAAAAGAATTACCCTAAGTGTTCATTTGAGATCAAATATGCAATTTTAGTATGCTTCGCGAATAAGAAACTGGCATCTTACAATTATATTAAAGCTGTTTAAGTGTTTTTTATTAGTATTAAATAATGTATTTTATCCTAAATGTTATATTTTTTTATTTTTTCAAATGTATTTCTTAGAAGCGTAGTAAACACATATATGTCACATAAGCTCAAACAAAAGTTATAAGTTATCGTCACACCTCCTGAATCGATTCCAGCTCTAAAAGTTGTATATTCTGTTAAAGATTCTGCCTCTTTCGTAAATAGAAAGAACTTTTACAGTTTTTGGTACATCAATTTAGTCATAATGATCGTAATATTAGGCATTCTCAGTGATTTTATTAAATAAATAGGTATAAAACCAATTTATATTTATTTATAGATCAACAAAATTTTTGTTTTTCCTTTTTAAGATCTGTTCTGATCTATGTTATTTTATTATATCTAAATAAACAGATTTATACCTTTATATGATGCATTTTGTAGCATTTTCATTAATGTATGTTTCTAGATTACATATTTCATTGTATATTATATGAAATTATTGTATAAAAAACCAACGAAAATCACGATAAAAATGCTTTTCACTAGCTCTATCCATTTTAAAGCTTCAGTTAAAAAAGTCAAAATTTCATTTTATAGAGATTAATATAGTATAAAATACATTATATTCTAAAATTAAAAATTCATTGAATTGATTAATAAACAATTTATGTTTTACATAAATATTGCAAAAATTGTTCGATGCTAAGAATATTCGAGTTGATGGAAATAAAACTATAGTACCTTATTGATTTATGGAAATAAAAAAATATGTGCAAAATCAAAACATAAAACATAAAATTCAAAGCATATAAAATATCTAATAAATTTACATTTTCAATAAATGTGATTTTTTATTCCCAATTTACGAACTAAGAATGCGTTTTATAAGAGTTTTTGTGCTCATATATTTAAAAATGCGCTGTAATGTCAATAGATTAACCATATATAAATAAATATTGATACTTTTATTACAGTTAAAAAAATTTTTATGCAAAAATGGCTATATAGCATATTAAAGAATATTTTAAATGTGATTTTATGGCGTATTTTGCTTCTTTACTTAGGAATCACCTGAAATTATATAAGAAATTGCCAAAAGCCGATTGAAACAAAGCTTACGCTTATCGAAAATGTTTAATATTAGAATAATATTGTCATATCTTATTTTGGTGATTTATGATGTTGATATTTTATCTAAAGAGCAAGTAGACCATGAATAAGTAATTGGGGTAAATAGTTTTTATTTGTTCTGCGTGGTTATCTTAAAAAATATAGTACGGATGATTTATAAAAAGTAATTTTTTTCTTCTTACAATTTTGATTATATACTCGTATAAATAGCATTTAATTTTACTATTTGGGTATTAATAGAAATCTAACATATAACCTTCAACATGTATTTCAAAATAATTATGAGGTGTATGCAGATATCATATTTTTTATATTTTTAGCTTATATAGATTTTTAGAACCATTAATCTCACATTTTTCTATAATTTCAGAATGCATATGTGAATAAGTATGTCTATATAAATAAAATGAATGATTTGATGTACCAAAAAATCAAAAATGACAATTAAATGTTAAATGTGTGTTTAAAAAGATGTTAAATTTTTGTTTACAACTATACGCTTCAATTCTTATAATCATCAACAGATATCGCTTGTTATAGTGTAATTTTAGTATATCTCCATATACTTCGTGGAACAATGCATTATTATAATGTTTGTAATGTGGGTTTTAAATGTGATTAACCTATAATTTTGTTCTTTAAATCTTTTATAGATTTAATTTTGTCAAAGGGATATTAAAAATTTTAAAAATTCGTTCTAAGGTATTGAACAAGGTATGATTTTGACAATCTTTGATAATATAAAAATGATTTTACCATTTTCTATATATAAGAGTTTCAAATATTAAACTTGTATTTTACTGCATTTTATGACGACTATATGTATAAGTCTTATTATGAAAATGCATTTTTTGGATTTGTATATAAAACCTATTTTTCTAAAGCATCATTCAAGAAAGTTTTATAGTGAATTTACTATTTAACTTATTTAAAAATTCAGATACAATATCGTATATCAATCAGTATTAAAAATTTATTTCTTCATGCATTCATTATAGATAGAATCATATCCTTTCATCTTAGTAAATATATATAAAATGCTCTAAACTCGAGTAGAATTGTTTAATAAAGTGGCAGGAATCTTTTGAACAATATGGAAATGCAAAATTTTATTTTGATTTTATTTCGTGAACTAAAATTGTCATTAAAAATAAAATCATTCCTTTAAGACTTTAATAATTTATTTTTAGCTGTTATATAATTTTTTGAGCAATTTTGCATCTTATGCATTTTTAAATTCATAATTAAAGAGTATTTGGTGTAATTTTCGATTTACAGAAAACTTAAAATACTGAACATCGACATCGAACTATAAGCCTCTATAGAATTGATATATATGTGAATTTATATTGAACTCATTTCGTTTGATATTTTGGATTTTTCAACAAGACATTTATAAGTTCAAAGTCCTGAATTTCAGCATTTCACTAAGATAATGATTGGATCAATAAATACCTTAAGTTTATTTTTAATTGTCTTATATTAAAAATAGCTGAATCTTAGAAGCAAACAGAATGGGTAATGAAAAAATTAACTTTTTTTGAATCTGGAAAGTGAAGCAGAGTTGTAATTTATTAGAAATTTACCAGTGTCATCGGAAATCTATGCTATCTGTTCAATGTAAGAATACAAAACAACATGGACTAAATATATAAAAATAGTATAAAACATCATTTAAAAAATTCAATATGTTATCAAACTATGCAGTTTTAATGATTAAATCTATATTGGATTAATTCATATGCAATTCTACTAGTATTTCCCAAAAGGCAAGACTTGCTTGATTATTCAGTGTATACTGCATATTTATACTTTCGGCTATTTTTTTCTCTTCGAAGACTGTATCAACACATCTCATTTTAAAGACACCTATATATTCTTTAGTCTATCTATACTATAATGTTTATACATAGGACACTATCAGGAACAATTAACAAGTTATTTTCGGGAAAATATAGATCGAAATATGTATTTCGTTATCATCA
Source organism: Rhyacophila brunnea (assembly GCF_057557595.1). Lineage (NCBI taxonomy): Eukaryota > Metazoa > Arthropoda > Insecta > Trichoptera > Rhyacophilidae > Rhyacophila > Rhyacophila brunnea. The sequence goes on along the minus strand of NW_028233370.1, from coordinate 866,071 downwards.
GTTTAACCCGATGCACTGTCGGTCATCTTATTCGTTTGAAATCAATTTTAGTAGTAAATTGGTAAAAATTTATTATAATTGTATCAAAAATTACCAATATAAAAACAGCCATCTAATTATCAATATAACAATATATTTTGTAAAGTTATGTCTATATTTACTAATATATTTAATTTAATATTATACTCAACCAATTTTGTTGCTGTTCTGGTGTGTATTCTACTATAAAGATCATTTGAGACTCTAAAGGACACTATCGAAATGGTTTTTTCTATACTACTGTGAATAATTTCAGTTTTAATTTAAATAAATAAATAAAAAAAATTAAGTTTTGGCTAAAATTACATCATAATACTATGTTATCAGTTAATAATAGTATAAAAACAAATAAAATAATCTTTGGGGACAAACACTAATGACTTTAAAACGGTGATTATAGCATAAATCATAAGCAGAATTCTACGTACAGCAATTTCGTTGTGAAAACACTTATATTTAAATGTCGGGCTATTAATAAGTAAAAATATAATGTAAATAAAGCGGGAATCAAACTAAAATAGTTTTTATCTGATCTATGTACAAAATAAAAGACTCTTAATATTCAATGTTGAGATTTAAAAACTCAATCTATATCGATACAAAGATTTATTAATATTATTCGCAAAAGATTATATAATATATAATTTCTAATGTATATTTAGAAAGATAAAAAAAATCCACATCGTATAGCATTAAACCCATTAGATGTTTTACCTTTGTAGTTAAATTTTTTTTTTACTATAAAAAATATCCAACTATAAACAAATTATCTGGCAAAATAATAATATTGAAGGAATTTTTATCGAATTCTAAATGCTGTTACAATAAGTTAATTATTCAAATTTAGAAATTATATTGTATGACTAAAATACCGACGGGGTAAAAGGGCGAATGTTGATAATGTCACGCAGAAAATATAAGATTTGAAATAATAAATCACAATGCAATTAGCATAAATAAATTTAAAAAAATTCAAATGCACTGTGTACAGCTAAACACTTTTTATGTAATTTGTTGCAAAAATAAGCTAATCATCTGACAAAAAATTTTCCTACACATACATTATTCTTATTATATTTATATGTAAAAACATATTACGTATGAGTCAAATAAATGTAAATTACGTCTATATATTTTGTACACTATTTGTGAAAAAAAAATATCCAGATTGTATGATTTTCATGTACGAAAATGTCAAAAAAAGTTAAAATTCTAGAATTAATGTTTTTTTCATACAAATTCATAAATATGGTTGATTATTTGTGTCTGGGAATCGCAGATAGTTACATTTAAAATATTAAATATAAAAAAAATCTATTCTTATTTCCATAAAGTAGTTCAGGTAAAATATCAATACCAGATAAAGCCTTAAAAATGAAAATCGTTGTAGTTATTACATTCAGATTCGCCCGGTTTTTTTCTAAAATATATATTAATTCATTTATGACAAAAAGCTTTTTGTGGCACTATATAACACTATTCTGGTTTTATCAATACTATAAAAGAATTTACTGATTACGGGTTCATAGTTCTATTTTTATGAACATAATTATCACTATGAACTCTAAAACATCTTTTGGTATAACTACACATATTTTTATTATTTAATAAAAAATTCCATGTATATAATAAACATCTTTCTTAAAAATATTTGAAATTTTAAAATGGTAGGATAAATACTTGAAAAGGTACTTATATATGAATTCAATTCCCAATAAATAATTTCATCGTCGAATAATTGAATTTTCTCTTGTTTATTTTTATTCAATTCTGTTAATAAAAAAATATTGTTTCTTAAATTCATTTTTTTGGATCTAAAAAGTCGTTTACACCCTAAAGGTCAATTTTAAATATTGTTTCTTATAATTTCATGCGATTTAGATTAGAATTTAGCTCTAAAATTATTAGTTTAGTTTCTATGGTTTGTTCTAATCATTCATAGCTTATAATACCCATAATTTTAAACTTTAATTTTAATCTGAGATAATCTGTCCCTAAACTCATAAAAATACAATTTTATGTAAATTTAAATGTTCAATTTCGATCAAATACAGCAAGCGATAAGTGCTTTTATTATTGTGAATCGTAGTTATTATTTTTAATAGCTGAATTTTATTATATTATAAATTTTGTATTTATGCGCGATATATGTATTGTCTTAATTAAAACTTAAAAATAGTCGGATATTGTATACCTCTCATGAAACCACCCTCAATTTTGGAAAGAAGTGCAAAAGCTGTTGTTAATTCAAAGTGGGGAGGCAGATGATGTAAGCATCATCTTTAAGTTCATAAACTCTGTCATATGTATTACATATATCATTCTCTGTATATCTGTAACATATGTGTCTGAGTAATTGCATTGTAACCATAACAAAGGGTACAATGCAAATGAATAAAATTAAGCCTGTGCTGCTAGGATTGCTTGTACTTTACATAGAAAGAAATATGAAATTTAATCTACTTGACATGACCAAAATAAATTCTTATTTTACCATATTTAGTATATGTCTAAAATGTGCTCCTGAAATAATTTTGTTAGGAAAAAGTACTTTTATGTCTCTTTAATTGACAGAAAAAAAATACTAAAGATAAAATAAAAATACTAAAAAACAATAAATACAGCAGGAATACCTGAGATCTATATATTTTTTCGTGTGTTGATTTCGTTTATTTTTTTATATATATAAAAGATCAGATTATGGTTCTAAATGTTATTATATCAATATTGAAGTGCTTTTTTATTAGGATAAAAACAAGTTGAATTATTTATATCGCACCCCATGATCAATTATTTATAATATCAGAAGATTTTTAAGAAAAACATTAGATCTCTGTCTCATTACGAAAAAATGATATTATTTACAGCCTATCAACGTCAAAGAAGTCCTTTTAATGAGATAAAGTATTTATAATTAGCTATAAAAGCATTTCGCTCACCATGAATTGTTTCAAAGCTTAATCATTTTATCCCTTTCTTTACTTGTATAGAGATAGCAATTCAAGTGATAAATATTTTAAAAACCTGTGAAAGTTTTTTTAACATATAAATTGCACATCAGTCTTCGGTAGGTAAATATTTTAAAACAATATTAGACGACATTTTATACATTCCTTCACCCGTTAGCAGCATATAAAAATTTACTTTTAGAAAAAGTTAATCTAATATAAATATCAGTTTCTTATTTCGATGTTAAATTGCTCTTGTTTTTGTATTAAGATGATAATAAAAAAAATAAGAAATTTTGTATTGTATTTATAGAAGCTGTTATTTAATAAATATAAATTGATTTTAATTCAAGCTCTATATATTCTTAATCAGAACATTAAATGAAGAAATATTAAAAAAATAAATTTCTTGTACTTATATTATCTTAAACTTGAAATGCACTGAAAAAATGTTCCATATGGTGATGTATATTATATAAAGATTATTTTACAGTCTAGCCTTCGTTGATATTCTTAAACTTATTTCTCTTTATAAAATTATTGCATCTAAATATTAAATAATATACCATTAAAAAATGTAAAAAAATTAGTTCTAGAAATATCGTGTGTTCAGTTCTTATGTAATCCTATTATTATTTACCTATACCCCATTTTAAATCTTTGGTGATGACGACGAACGTGTAAACACAAACAAGGAATATAGATAACTAAGGCAGTCCAAAATATGCGGTCTACGATAAGAAAAGTAGAAAAAATGAAATTTCGTGTCGAGATTACGATTCTGAAAAATTTATAAAACCCATCTAAGTCTATCTATTACATGACTTGAAAAAGAGAAATCAGAACCAAATTAATATAAGAGAACCATCAAAGACCAGTTTATTTTACGTATACTGGTAAATGCTTGCATATATAAGTGTAAAGAAAAACATTTGTATTTATCTTTATCGGGGTCGTATTGAGGGCAATTTATTAAAACCAAGCAATATAGGAGATATAAAAAAAGATATGTTGAGTCGAATTCGATTTTCTAGATTAAGTAACTTGAGGCTCTAGAATAAAATAATATATAGTAAATAAATGCAAGTTACTAAAGTATTCTATCATATGCTAAAGAATATCTTTTAAACGTTTCTTAATTTATTTTGAATCTATGGTATTATACAGGGTGCGATTATAGACTTCTTACTTATATTTACTCATGTCTGCATTTTTATACACATTTTCCCGTAAAAAACATATTTTTATTCTAATAAATCACCATTATGAATTCTTTCTATATTTCGGATACATATTTTTTTATGTTCTTTTATAAAGTATAAAATATAATAACTCACATGTATATATTATTTATGGGTTTGATTTTCTTTTATTCATTTTATCTATTTATACGTTTTCAGCCCATCGGGAATATTTCACAACTCCTTGATGCATCTTTTGACACCTTCATCTGATCTATCTTTGCCAATTGCTCTTCTTCCCTCAAATGAGATGAGTTCAAGTGTCATAAATTAATACTATAAACATAAAAAAATATAAAAACCCATCATATTGAAATATCTATTGATAAAAAACGCAATTTGAAAACATAAAATTTTTCTCGTGTTTAAAACCGCAAATTAAATATATATTGAAAAAGGTTTAGGGATGTCTTGTCATTTGGTATATTGCATAAAATGCCAAATCAATCTTGGTGTCATTTTAAAGAAATTTTCGTGCCATCGGGTTAAAACCAGAATTGCTATATTTACATAATAAAGATACAAAATTCTATATCTATAGCTGTTCTTTGAAGTATCTATGAGAATAAGTATAACCTGAAGGATTAAATTGAGTAAACTGCAACAGTGATACTTTAATTTTAAAATTGATAAGATGAAACCGTAAAATAAAAAATATATCGTGTTCTAATACAAGAAATATCTAAATATTCTATTTATATTAAATGTTGACACAAGATTTCATTTATATTGCCACTCAAGATTATCAAATTAATATAAAATAGAAAGAGCGATAAGCATAAAAAGTTTAGAATGTGAAAGAAGATCCAGATTATATATTTTATGATTTAAAGAAAGAAATTTTGGCCAAAATATAAAGACTAAAACTATTCAAAAATTTATACTAAACTCAGAAGAACACATTGGGATCATTTGCATAGTTATTAGCACAAACCAATATGGTTACTTCCCACCATAGTACAAATATTTCCGCATACAGATATCAAAATAACAAACTATAATTATATGAATGTAGTTGCAAGCAATAAAAACGAATTTAGTTCATATTTTAATTTTTTTTATCGAACCTATATCATATTTAAATGATCATTTAAAAAATTAACTCTGTGAATCGATTCAACGAGTTCCCTTTTAATTGAAATATTCACATGTTTTTCGCATACTAAATAAAAAAAGTTTTGTTTTAAATACATAATATTAATTATAACGAAAACTTAAAAGAAAAAAATACTTATGCATTAATTAAGGTAAATAAGAAATATTTAAGGATCACTTGTAATAGAAGATATATCGATTCTTAAATATTATGAAAATTTTAAAAATAACGAATATAATAGGTAATAGATAATTATGGAGCAAAGCATAAAAAAAAGATCAAATATGTAGAAAAAAACATATAAGTTGATAATAATATAATAGAACAATTAAATCGCTTAGTTTACAAGAGGTCTGCAAATACACCTTCATCGTAACTTGCGACTGAATTATTGCCATAAAACACCTAGGATCAAGATCAAACCATAATAATTGTTTAAACTCATAGATAAATACGATAAAATACTAAAGTATCTATATGATTGTTTAAAAAGTTTAAGAACAGATAATATTAATGTTATGGCATAAACAAAAGGTTATATAAGAATAAAGCTAATTTTCTAGTTAATAAAGTCATGCATTTTTTCTTTGTGTTCACATGTTCTTGTTATCGCATCTGTTATAATCTTTCGATATTTAATCTTTCAAGATATAAAAAGTATCAATTAATATAATAAATGTAAATTATATCGTTAATAGTTATAAAATACTTAATTATATATAATGCAAAAAAACAAAGACGGTTCGTACGAGTGTTTAAACTCTATATAAACTACAAAACCTTGAGTTTGTAAATATAACTACAATAAACCAAATTTTTTGTATACCAAACAATGTTTTTATTCAAAATAATTAGAGCAAATGTATGATTACATTTAATAAAATTTTATAATCAATTCTTCTGGAATTATGGATAAAAATGTAACGGTGTAGAGAACGAATTCAGCAAGAAAATTTCACGCTTTATAATTTCTGCTTATGAGGATCTTCTATATTTTTTGGGATAATTTTGATGGTTTCTTGGTAAAGGTATTTTTTCACTGCCTGGTTTTAGTTTCTTATGTTTATTTTCAAAAGTTTATTTATATATTCCTAAAAAAAATGCATGAATATTTTCTTTTTTTATACATTAATCTGTATAGTTGTCAAAACTTCGTATATAGTGCAAAAAATTTCTATAAATTTACTAATAACTTAGCCAAATATTTTTCATACACATAATATATAAGACAACCTTCCTTGGTTTGACAATCTCCTGAAGATCTATTGATATCTAGTACAATATGTATCATATTCTGAATTTATATTTTATGATATAAATCATATTATCAAAAAGATTCCTTGGTTCTATATAAGATTCTTAGTTAACAATTTAAATCTGTAATATATTTATGCCTTTGTAGTAACTAACTGGATAATAATTCTAAAATATTTTTCTTCACAACTATTTAGGTGTAAAAGGTTTACTTCGCAATGAAAAACAACTCTAAAATGGCATTTTATATTTTTAAGCATAATAAATATTCATAATTACTTTTTTTGTTAAGTATATAATTCTATATATGATAAGCAAAATATTTAAATATTAAAAGCAAATTTGAATAATTAAAACAAACTTATAAATATCTTATATATAAAAATCTATATAAAATGACAGAACGAAAATTTGATATTTTTCTATGCTAAGACATGATGTTAAATTTATAAAATCATACGTATTGTGACATACTGACAGTTTAATTATCCTTAAACTTTCAAATTTAATAGAAATACTCTGAAAATGAAGGTAAAATGTAATTTGAGGCAAATTTCATTTTGTATTGCGAATTTTTAGTTTTATTATTAGTTCATAAACGTAAAATATATAATTTTAAATTATTTATTTTACTCTGAAGTAAACTGAAAATTAATATTTTATTTCCATATTACTTGATTTTCAATAATTTTTATAAATCCAAATTTTTTAGAGATCGTGAATCATAAAAATTACCATTTAAGGCCAGTAAAATAAGCTATAAAAAATGAGTTTCAACGAAAAATCAAATAAACTTATATTTGAATAAATACTTTCGTATGTATTCCAAACAAGTATTTTATAATGAATTTAATAGGCTTAGTATTTTTACTGCGTATATCATATATAAGAATGCATTCTTAATTCTTTTATAGGCTTTACACACAAATCTACCAAAAATATCTATTTTCCATAATGTTAATTTTTGCATATGATCAAAAAATTACAATTTTTTTTATATGAATATCTATAGATCATAAATGCGGCTTTTTAATCCTTAGTATTCTAATTTTGCCATCAGAACATATAAACATATCGAATTTAGATTTTTTTTATATATAGCGACACTTTATATTTATTTTATGATTCTCATATATAGATCTGTTAATAAAAGCCATTTTTCTATATTTATTCTAACACGGTTAAATTTATGCGACTGCATATCAATGCTGAATAGTTGCGATAATATGATGTTTGTAGTACTTTTTGATCATAATATGACATAATATTATAAAACTAATATGTTTAAGATGCATGATTATTGTGTTTTATACTTTAAATAAAAAACTAGAATATACAGGGTTTAAAATTACAATTTTTACGTAAAAATTATAAAGTCAAATCTATATATTTATCTAGTTTATCAATAGTTTACTTAGCCATAATTCCGATCTTTGGGGTTTTAATTCAAAAAAAAAATATAAAACAGAACAAATATTTGTATGTATTTTTTAAATTTAAGGGCTCTCAATATTATATTACATCTTTTCCATGTGAAAAATAGATTTATATAAATGTCTTTTGATAAAAGCTATATTCCTTGTGCTGCAATATTTTGAGCTAATTATTCAAATTTAATTTTTTGGTTTTTTAAAGTCCCTCTTACATACCTGAATCTATGTGTGTCGTTTTCAAAACTTAAAGTTTTCTTTTCATGAGCTAAATTTTAATAAATTATTTTTTATTTGTGGATCAATTATCTTTTATCATTTACATATATTTAGACGTAGTCAGTTTATTGTGAACTTTGCACAACTTCTTGATGTATCCTTTGACACCTTCCCCTGATCTATCTTCATCACTTGTTCTTCTCTCTCGAATGAGATGTGTCCAAGTGCCTGCAATAAAATGTAATGCTTATGGCAATACAATTACAAATTTCCTAAAGTTTTAAGGTAGTTTCAGGTTTTAATTTTATATTATCTCAATGTAATTTTCTTTTTCTAATTTATAAAATAACATTTTTTCCAATAAAACTGAATCTAATAAGATTTCAATATTTTCCTATATATTAATATGTTTTATGCTATTTATATGCGGGTTTTATTTTATTATGGCGGATTAATTTCGGTAAATACATTTATCATCTTATACTCTTTCTATAAATAACAAATGACAAGAATACGTCATATATGGTTTTTTTTTCATATTTACTAATTTGAATTTTTACAAAAAATTAGTATTAGGAATTTAAATGGTTTGGTAGGCATGAAAATAAATCTTACTTACACTTCAATTGGACATATTTATGCATAAATAATTTACAAATTTTAAAGAAAAACAAAAAAAAATATATAAAGTATAATGAATTAATATATGATGCATAATACGTATATCATATATCAGAAATTCAGAAATTTTGCATTTTTGGTGGAAAATATAAAGCTCAACTCAATTATATTCACAATGCGCTATTAATATAAATAATATGATTTTTTTTAAGTCAAAAGATATAATTTGCGCTATCGTAAACATGTTAGCAGGTAGTTTTTTCGAAAAAAATCATAATTATGCTTGTATAGATCTTTTATGTTAACTAGATAATGTTTTATAATATTAGACAGTGTGTGATTAAGATCCAGCTTGATTATACTAGCAGAAAATACAATATAAATAGAAATATTTACTTATATGATCATATAATAAATCCTATATTTTTGTTATATGAAAATCTTCAAGTATTACAAAATCAAATGTTCATGCAGGTAAATTTTAAATAAAATAGATTTAGTCGTCACATAAGAATTCATATAGTAGACTCTATAAAATCATTTTTATAATAGATATACAAATTTAGTTAAAGACGATTTCCTATTATTTATAAATATATAAACATGCATTTTTATACTTTTATATGATTATTTATATTAATGATGCCCATCTTTATGTCAATTTATAGTCTAATCCACCATTAAGATTTTATATATTTTTTGCGCTTCTATGGGTTGGAATATAACTTTAACGAAGCTATCTAAGATCAATAAATATAATTATTTTTTATATCTATGATAATTTATGCAATATGCATCCAAAAAGACAATTCTATTATCATAAAATTCATATTCTAATATTTGATTTTACATAATAAAAGTCTTATAATATAAGTTATCTATCATAAGCCACATATTTTTTGGACAGCAACGTTTTTTTTGTTCTATCAGATTGACTAAACTTATAATTCTGATATTTTCTAGTCATCATATAAATGGTCAATAATAGGACATAAATTATATAATATTTGAATTTTATGCAATATTTCGGCTGTATATTTATATTTTTACGACATGAAAATACACATTCGATCTTAAAACTACACGATTTCTCTAAACATATCTTTTATTACCCGAACATATCTTTAATATTACTTTATAGACTTTAACAGCTATACTTCCTATATTTATTCATGTACTTCATGTTGCCTATTATCTTATTAACATATTATAGATAATGGTAAAAAATTATAGTTTTCAAGGGTCAAATTTATATCATTATTTTTTTATATTTAACCCATATCTTATTGCCGTCTATGAATATAAAACAAATTTAAAAAAGTGCACGCAATTTTGTAACTTTTTTTAACCGTAATTGTTCTGTAAATCGATAATGCATAAGAAATGGTTTCATAAAAAGGCCAGATTGAAGAGTATAAAAAATAATAGAAATATTTTAGATAAAATCTTGATGTCATTTCTAAAATAAATGGATTCAAATTATGTCGATTAATCTTTTTTTTATTTGATTTAAGGCGTTAAAATCTCGTTGATCATATGATAAATAATATTTATTGGGTATCTTAGCGTATAACGCTCAAAAGATATATTTTTTTTATCTTTCGATATCATAATCGTACAGTAATTCCATCAATTAATTTTTATAAACAAAATTTTGCAATGCGTTTATGGGCCTCATGAACATCGACGAAAGATCAATATAAATTTATTAATGTTTTAAATATTCAACTCTTTCTGTTAAAATAGTTCATCGTAAATTAATATGCAAGTTTACCAATCATCTAAGTATATTTATTCAAGATTGCAATGCATGAAATACCTTTCCAGATATGACTGTTAAGATGCTGTACCATATCAATTGGACATAATTGCAATAAAACTATTATATTCCCATTAATTTATGCTTTTTAAATAAAGATAAATCTTTTTATTGATGTAAAATTCCCAATCGACTCATTTATGTATAATGTCGTATCTTGAATAGCCTATTAAACTTACTAAGAAATATTTTATAATCCATATTGGTATTTGCATTAAATAAAGAAAACGATTTAGCATATAAATATTATATCCTTGAATTTATTTATTTGTTTTATATTATATTGTATGTCAATAAAAGCTTTTTATAGTAGAATAAACATTATCATCTGCAAAATATATATATATTTTATGCACTTATATGTAAAAAGTAGCATTATCCATCGCATAGATTTATTTTTCATAAATCTGGATATACTAATAGATTATTTACTGTAATATTATACGTTTATATTTCAATTTGTCATTTCTAATGGTTCACTTGGTATTTAGTTATCTTTTTTTGAAAATCTATTTCATATGTTATAATGCAATATGAATTCAAATCACGTCAAGACAAAATTTTAAGATAATAATTGATTTTATCATAGTTTAAACACTGTGAACTTATCATTTCTATTCAGTCTTAAGGCTATATACGAAAAAAATAGTCGTCAGGATGATACGCCACATAAACATATTGGATCCACAGAAAATCAGACCGGTCGATTTAATTAATTTAAATCAAATTAAATTTATGCAAGCTTAGAATAAAAAAACATATGTATAGGGTATTTAAATTTATATGATATGTAAAGTAATATAAATTATATTTTCATATTTAATAAGGTCGAGCGAACATAAATACAGCATAACTTGTATTATAATTGAATTATAGCATCTTTTATTTTTAACCGTTTTGTTTTTCAATCATCTTGTAGATTAAAAGGCTTTAATTAAGCTTGCTTTTGTGTGGCTGAATACGCTGTTATGGTGCGAAAAATCTAGTATATAAATATAATTTTTCCGTGATTTTAGCATGTTGACGTCGGTTGATGATTCTTTTTCTTAGTCTTCTCATTCGTATGTACATTAAGTATCCTTTTGTGATACTTTTCAAATTGAGTCCTTATTTGTAGTTTTAGTTTGTGATAATAAGAACTGAAGCTAATCCTAAGATATCTTTTTCACTTGATTCTACAATAATTGTGAATTAAGTATTATTGTTTAACTCCTTTTCTCGATGCTGGGAAATTTTAAGCTAATCATTGTCAATCACTTAAAAAATGCACCCAGTTGTTATATTGTTCTTATATGTAAGGCAACGTTTGCTTATTGGTTTACTTACGCTAACTTATTATCTGCAGTGGATTTTAAATTGATGTAATATAAGCATTGAAATTTTTTTAAGAAGGCTTGTAAAATAGAAATATTTATATAAGCAATTTCGGGTACTGATATCTAATTTATAAAACCATTTTTTATTTTTGCTGACATATTAGAAAAATATTTCCTTGTTGGTATAGGTACAACTATATTATAGACATTATAGCTATTCCACGAACCGTTCAGAACCAATAGTCAGGTTGTTTCATATGTAAACCATACAACTTATATCCGTGCAATAAACTTCAATTTTTATGCAATAATTATGCTGGAATTCTTTCAGCTTTTAAGAATATTAACTAAACAATTTAGTTGGTTTTTTATATATCTAAGATTTCCAGCATATTTGTTTTGCTGTAATAGTCCCAAAAAAATAGATATTTTTGGTTAATAAATATGTTCAATATTTTATATTGGAACTATTGGCAATTGTGCTTTAATATAAAAATATATACTATTAAAAATACGTAGCTTTATTCTTCTTCTTGTAACATAAATTCTGGTGTTTTTATGTGTAATCCTCCGAATTTTTTATGAAGATTTATAAGTATATTGATGAGAACAAAACTTATTTCAGGTCCCACCATTAAACTTATAATAAAAACGCGTTGATATGAACAGCGCAATATATTAAGCCTAAATTCTATGTATTCCATGTGCAATTTTTAGTTAAAATATAAACTTGATGCTAGATCTATCATGTAAACTACATATATATAAATTATTGAGTAAATTTCGAAATTCACGCCGTATTTTAAACAAAATTATACAACATACTTCTTACGATTATAATAATTAACACCTTCAATATTATTTTTACTTTTGAAGATTTTCTATGAGAACGCACATTTGAAGGTAGGATTCTTATGAGGCATTTAAAAAAAATTTAACTTTTTTTGATAATTATATATAATACATAGAAGATATTCAAATAGACACTATCAAAACAGTCTAACACTGATATTGTAAATTCAGTTAGCAAAAATGAAAATGTAGTGGATTATTAATTATATGCATAGATATAAAGTGTAACATTTGTGAAATATCGCTGCATTTAATTTGAAAAAACAAAATTTTTTTATTGTTTAAAATTTTATACCAGTAGATTTTTAGTTTGTTTAATAATTTTTTAGCTTAGATAAAAAAAAGTAAATAATGAGAATTTTATATAATAAAATAAAAATTCATGTGAATTTACACGACATCGCAATAAAAAAATATATTTATATGTCGAATAACAGCAGAAATTATCAATTGTCTAATATAACTTTTTTGTAGTAGAACTTGTCATGTATGTAAGTCATGCCCGTAAGTATTGAAAAAGTGTTTAACAAATATTACGCAAAAAAAAACTTCTAATTTAAAGTAAGATATTATATTTTAGGTGCTCAAAATATATTTGCGGGCAAATCTTTGTAAGCATTTGTATTTAATACCCAAATGATGGTTTGTTCAGGTTGTATATCGAAGTGAAATTAGATATATTATTAAGTTTCAAATATAAAATAGGCCTTTCTACTTTGTATAAAATCTTACCTATGAAGCATATAAAAAACTTGAAACAAAACATTTCTACAATATTTTCATACTTTTATAAAAAGATTGGACGCATTTGAAAATTTTTCTCAAACTCTAATTGTCAAATTATGCTTTTTATTTTGCATTTTCAATCAAAAAATCCAGAATATTAGGGCTGATTATATAAATTTTTATTAACATTGGAATGCCATGCATTTGTGACATATTGAAAATATTAGTAAAAGAGAATATACATAATACTACACTTGCTCAAAACATATATTTTGTTGAAAATTCTCTTAAGATCAAAATAATTATTTTTTTATGCACTAATAAAGTTAAAAGTTGCGAAAAAAAATTCTGCTTGTAAATTTTATAATCTCTATGATATAAATAATTTTTTGAGAGCTTCGCTAAGACTTTATCATGGGAAATCGCATGTTAAAGGAATTTCTATTATCTTAAATATTTAATTTGATTTTATGTATTATTTAACGTTTCTTGAAATTATATTTTTCACGGTAAAAACCTGAACTTTCCCCGAAATGATTCATTTGACGATAATTCAAGCTCCATAATTATCTGCGATACATACAATATATCACTTTTTGTATAATATAATCATACCCAAAAATAATAAATTTCACATTGCGAATCCCAATTAAAAATAGATCTGCAATTTTCTCGTGTTATTATAAGTAATATTTACCAATTTAGAAAATTTTTCTTAAGCAATTTAGTATCTTAAAATTTCATATATTGCCATGCAATAACATGTTGAGCTAATTTATTATACTATACACGCAATGAAAATAAAAAATCGAATACAAAAAATGCAAAAACAATAAAAATAAATAGGATAAAACACATATTTAGTCGTTTTTATTTATAAGATCAATATTGTATTACAACTATATTATGTAAAATGATTTTTTTGCATACTAAACCCCAAATTAATATTTTTCATGTCAGAATCAGTTTTTCAAGTTTATTACTATTTTTTTTGCGTAAGAAAAAGGTTTCATATGTTGCTCAAATCGAAAGCCAAGGCAAGAGCAATAAAAAAAAGAGAACAAAGTATTATTATTTTCTGGGGTTTTTTGAACTTATTATATACATGATATATTTTTTATCATATAAAACTGTACCTTAATTTTCTAGATAAATTCTTGTATAAATCTTTTCGAATGCTTTTTTTTAATTTTCAAATTCGAAATTACACTCCAGATATATCATATAAAACAATTTATGCATTTTTAAACACAGAAAAATAAATTGCAAAATTAAAATTTTGAACACGCTTGCGATTTGATTACAAGTTTTATTTCTTTTAATTTTATTTTTTTGGTTTTACCTTAGGCCTTTGGTATTTTATCAAAATATACTAATTTATGGGAATAATTTTGTATGTATGTTTTTTTTAGGTATTATATTAGAATGCAGTAATTATTGCATAGATTTTATCATACAATTATATTAGATAATTCAAACTCTTCGTATAAAGCAATGCAATCTTTTAAAATTGTGTATAATGTAAAAAATATTAAGTAATATAATATTTTGACTGATTGTATTTATGGATTCTTTTATGTTAGTGAGATTCAAATTTAATTTTTTGTAATAAAAAGCCTAGAACCTAACTTATTAATACAATATTTAACTTAAAAGACATAATAATATCTGAATGTGAACTTCTTCTACTTTTTTTAAAAAAAAAATTTGCATTCTAATTAATACTTTAATAATTATTTACATTTAATTTTTATATATAATATGCTTTGTTAGGTTCTTTTAATCTAAATCAACATAAAATAATTTTTTATAATGATAAAAAGAATATTTTTCGACGAATATTATATAAAAATGGATTTTTGTGTGATTAACATTATTGAAAGCCTTTTAAAATCAAAAATTTCCAAGATTTCAATAAGATACATGTAATATGTTCTTATATACTAAGAAAAATATCGATTATTTTATATAGAAAACTAAAATAAAATATATATAATTTAGATTTATGTTATAATTCTTTTATTACCATTTCATGTTAGTATCTTTGGCGTATAAGTTATATTTACAAATTAGAAATCCATGAATTTGGTTGTTAATAATATTTTTGCCTATATATTAGCAGAAATATATTTTAAGAAATTTAGTATATAAAAAATAAAGGTTCTGTACAGTTCATCAAGTTCAAAATATGATTTAAAATATAAGTCTTGATTTATAACCGATATAATATAAATGTATTTTGTAATAAATTGTGCCTTATAATAAAGTGTATTATAATATCAAAGGGTCGTTAATAATAAGAAATGTTTTTATAAACATTGAAAATAGAAAAATGATTGCATCTATTAATAACTTAAGGCTAAGTTATGTGTCCACAAGCTTATAAATTTTATTAATTCACTTGCTATGACTGTCCTTTCAATTGCAATACACGATATCGAGAAAAACAACTTAAATTTACATGAAATATGCACGCACACAACTACTAAGCACATGAGTACATTTTAAGTATAAAACTTAAATACAAAGTATATATAGATATCATTAGACCATAAAATTGCACTTAAATTATGTAAATATTTTGTCCGTTGACATTGAATTTTTATCATGTTGGGATTATTTGACATTTTTTAAGACCCTAAAAATAGATAATGCATATTTAATGAATTTTAATTTTTTATTTGTTTCATTTGATAAAATAATAGCATCAAACTTCTTTTTTGGTACTCATTACGAAATTTATAATAATGAAAAATTAACCATGCATAAATATGACATATCTGAATTATATTTTCTTACACATGCAAAGGTATAAATGATCAAATGTAAGGGCATTCTATAAATAAAAAACATCTCTTAAATGCTGCTAATGTGCAAGGAACTAAAAAAAATCAGAGTATGTGACCTATATTATCAGAAAGATTTTCAAGTAAGCTTTGCATATTATTGAGCAGCATGAATTTTGTTAAATTCCTAGACATAGAAGCAGTGTTATGAGCTGTAAAATTAATTATTGAAAATTCCCTATACATGTGAACTATCTAAAATTGTATAATGAACCGTTATTGCTTATAGAATTTGGATTTTTAATGTGAGAAAATCCAGATTTTGAACTTAATATTGGATACATTATGTTATACATGTGCATTAAATACAAAGAAACGTTTAAAACATGCCAATAAAATATGAATTGACAGAAAGAATAGACATTTGACATGTAAAATATGCACAGCTCACGTGTGTTTATAAACCACGATATGCTCTATGTATTTCTACTAAAACATAATGTGATATTGGAATAGAAAAAAGAATAAATAAAACAGCGTTTAAATATATAAAAAGAAAATTATTCGCTGAACACAGATCATTAAAAGTATATATAGCTATAATTTTGTAAAGTCTTGCATGAAAAACATTTCTATCATATTTATATTTCGAAAATTCCTGTAGACATACATTAGTAAACACATCAAAAAAAATTTACAACTTTATTCTAAAACTCTTCTGTATTAATTACATACAAACCAAAATAATTTTTTCGATAACTCGTCATTCCAATTGATTTCTATATTTTTATATAAACTTATTCGAAAAATCAGTCACATACTCATACAAAGACACAAAATGTATTTTAAAACAAAACTGTAAAAATCAACATATAATTGTAAACAATATTTAAAAACAAATTGTCGCATGTTTATATTACTCGCATCTCATATAAGTATACTTTCACTTTCATCGTAATAATGTAGCCAGAAAATTTTAATTCGATATTATAACAATACGATTCTATGTTTAATCAATAGAATTAAAGCAGAAATATGGTATTAACTATCATGCTTTATTTTGGTATCAAATATAAAATTTATATACGATCAGTTGAGTATACTGTGATTTTTTAACATAATAAGTTTATTTTTATTTTTTAAACATTGATTGATAACTTTAATCTTTCTTTTGCTATTTTTATGTAATTTGAACACATGGACAGCAAGAATTATTCTCTTTTATATGAAATGGTAAAAATTAAGTTAAATGATTTATAAACCGATAAAATACAAATATTTACTTAATGTATAACAAACAATTTAAACAAAAACAGGATTAGTATATTAAAAGAGTAATTCGTTATAAAAGCATTAATTGAAGCCTCGGGATTTACATCTTCAAACCAATTGTTTCTGACTATTTTCGGCAAATTGATCTATGATTTTAAATCTTTTCACATACATGGTATTTTACACCAGAAATATACATAATACCATAAAAATTGTTTTCGATCACGTGCTTTTGAGCACGATAAATGAGTCAAATTTATTCGGCATCATAAAAAATATATGTTACGGGTTAAATGCTATTTTCTGTGAGGCAGTTTACAGATATATGCTCTAATTCTTGCAGATGGTCTGGATTGAATAGCTGTTTGATGATTTAAAAATGCCCATACAGAAGAATATTTAAAACTTTAATCTTTGATCATAAATATGGTCAATTATACAATATTAATCCATCAAAAATAAAAAAATATATCATCTTTTATATATTATGGTATATCAAATAATAATCGGAAGAAATATTCTATTTAAATACTATAAGGTATTGCTTTAATTAAAATTAGAGTCACAAGCAATGATGATGATAATAAAGTAATAAAATATTAAAATTGACAAAAAATGATGAAATTATGCACCTTTATTTATAGTTTATGAAATAGGATCTTAATGTAAAATATGATTTTTAGATCTGTAGATATAAATAAATGTTAAATCTATTGATAATTTATTAACGATATTTATGCTAAATAGTAGATACAAGTTTACTAACTCTAAATTATAATCGAAGCAAAGCTTGGGGAAGGTGATTTAAAACGTAAAAAATAATTTTATTAATGTTTCTAGAATCAAATATATATTTAAATCCTAATAAATAATATTTTAAAAATTAAGAAACGTATCATTAATTTATATTTATTATATGTAAAAAATTTCTATATCTGAAGGATTAGACGTCACGAACCAGGTTGAGACATATATACAAACCTTGGGATAGAGAAAAACCGTTGTATGAATAGGTCTCCAAAAGGTGAAATATTGAAGAATACTTTAAAAAGTATAGATAACTGAAAGTATAAAAACGCTGTGCATGCAGGGAATCAAGAAATATTATGTCAAAACTAAACATAAATCATAACCATGAATTATGCTTATAAAAAAATGTCCTTTCAAAGAAATATGAATTTTTTTTCATTATATTTATGATAAAAACAGAAATGCATGAGTAAATTGAGAATATCTATATAAACGCATAATATAAAAATAGTGGTATGTCGCTTATGAAATAATTTTTTATTGAGCCGAGAAAATCCAATAAAAATTATCAAATATATTTGATACTTTAGACAAATAAATTATTATATATAAAAAAAAATATTGTCTATGAAAAAATCGACAATAACATTTACCCCTAAATCTACCTGCGTGCTATTTTCTCATAAAAAAAATATAGCAATTTTTCTTTATTTATTGTACCAACTTTTGAATCAGAAGTGCAATCAAAGGCATAAAATGAAAGAATAGAATTATATTTATCTATTACTAGGAAATAGCATTCTGAAAAAGTATATTGAAAATTTTTTTGATAAGCAACCTAGAAAAATATCTTAACACATTCTGTCTACAAAAAAACAGTTAATTTACAACTTAGATGTTTATTCCAACTATAATACAAAATAAAAAAGGATCATATAAATACTTAGCAAAAAAAATTACACATACCCACTTACAGATTTAAATATATTTGAACATATAAATGCACTTTTTATGTAAGTAAGATTGATACATAAATAGTTGATTGTTCTTTATAGATATCCTAAAGCTTTATGTTCTTTTCTATATCCTCCGAATCAGATTTATATCAAGACATTATTTAATATAAGCCAAATAAAGTGCCAATAAATTCCAGATCTGATAAAAAAAAAGTTATTTATAGATAAAATTTTATACTTCATACGAAAAAAAATATGTAATCATGATTTTTTAGAATCGCAAATTTAAACTAAAAAAATTGGATTATTTTAAATACTTTAGAATCATTAAATACCTTTGTGAATTAAAAATGTACTATAAATGTAATCTTAAAAAAATATACATTGCAATATATAATCATATTTCATCATATCAGTTTATTTCCTTCTTAGACTAAAACCAAATCTTACTTTTTTTTATATATTCATATTTTTTTAACATCGATCGGATCTAATTAATGTCTAGCGGAGCTCGATTTACAATGTATATTATTTTATGATATTATGCTATACATCCGATAAATAACGTGAAATAATATAAATTAATATTTATAGAGTTAGTTCCGATACATCTTTAAATTTTTTATTTTTAGGCTTGAATTTTCAGAAAATGTGCAGATAATATATTCACCCCCTTTAAATAAAAATTTGCTTTGCCATAAAAAAACAGATTTTGAGCTGTTAGCTTACAATTAATCAATTGACGCTTATTATAATATATCTAGAACATAACTGCCATTATTCATGATAAATAATAAATTATTGTAATCAAATGTAGCAAAATCATATTATTTTATGATATAAAAAATATTTATAACAAACTGTTTTGATATTATTCCTAGTATAGGGGCTATTTACGGTATTTTTTTATATCCTTTATATGTTCATAACAAAATTTACCCAATAAAGAGCACGATTACATTTTTGTGGACTTATGATGTGTAAACTATGTAAAACTAAAGTTATGTGCATCAAAACAAAACATGAAAAATATAATATATTTTTGTTATCAAATATATTAAAACTTTAAATATCATTTTAAAAAAAACTTTAAACCTACAGTTAATAATAAACACAAAAAACGATTTTATATGTTTCGTTTTTATATGGGTGTATTCTTATTATTTTTATACGGTTGATTCATATTCCTCAAAATTAGAGTACAGAAAGGGTAACGAATACAAATTTTAAATTTTTTAATATTAGTGATGTTACCTCTGCATAATTACAATAAAATACTATAAATTATATAAATTATATAAATTTATTTTATTGCTACGTTTTATGAAAGTATGTTTTTTATGTGATTCATTAGCTCTATATGTTTAATAATATGAGAATATAGATAAATTAGCCAACAATCAGTTAATTAAAAAATATTATAAATTGATTATTGTAATTAATTTCCTATTAAAACGGATATTGGTATTTTTAGATGTTTGTATGTAATTATATCCATAAAATAATATTTCAAATTTTTTGTTAAAAATATAGCATAGGCTATAATTCTAATTATGGAGAAATGAAAGGTGTTCATCAATGATTTGACGATCTGTATTTCTCCAAATCATATATTTTGTATTTTTATACATAAAAATGCCGATATTACTTTTAAAAAATCATCGAAATGCAACCAATAATTTTTTAGAGTCGTTTTTTATCCAAAGATTATATTTGAAATATAATAAAACGACTGAGACTGTGGACTATCAATCTTTTCTTATTTGAAAATTCATATTTTGGAAGATTATTTATTGATAAAAAACAGTAAATAATAAATAAATTTCCATTAAAATAAAATATGATAGTAATATTTAATTCAAATTTTATTATGTGTCTAAAATACCATAAATTCTTATAACTGAATAGTAAGATTATTTGAGAGAACTTATTCAACCATTTTAAACCACACAAACCTATAAAATCACTAATAATTAGACGTTTTGAATCAATTTTCTATAAATTCGATAACTCTTAAAAGATAAATATTATTATATTCTAGGGTAAATATTGCTTTGAATTATAGTTCAAAATAATTTATAACAAAATTAAAGATACTTGAACTCATCCCATTCGAGAGAACACAAGCGCTTATGCTGATAGATCAGGGGTATGATTCAAGTGTTGGTTCAAGGAATTGTGTAATGTTCCCAAAAGACTGACTACGTCTAAATAGATTAAATTGATAAAAAGAAACTTAACTCATAAATATAAAATATTATATTTGGAATTGTTAACATATTGTTCAGAACTGAACATATAAATTGTTGATATATAGTAACATAGTCATATTATTAAAGATACATTATAATATATATATCGTAAAGTAAATAAAAAAATCATAACTTGTGATCAATGATAAGTATATTCCCCTTATTTTTATATCATAAAGGCGATGCTTTTATAATATCTGGAAATATAAAATTATCTATTTTCCATATTAAATTATGAATCTATTGATGTTTATTGATTTTTGCACAGTGGCCAGCGCGATTACAGAAGAATTCAGTTTTAAAAAATAGATATATAAAGAAAAAAGTAATAAATACGATTTTAAAGTAACATTTTTATTGCAGACAATGCATATATAACGATATAAAATAAATTTAAACTTTAAAATTTTACTTTAAAAATAAAAGGAATGAAATAGTGGTGCTTAATGATTTAAAAAATGTTTTTGATAATAAGATTTATAAAAAATGTTAAATTTGTTTGAAAAAGTTTCATATTTTTTAGTTAGTTACCAATTCTTATATATGAAATCTCAACTTTATAAATTATTATCACGTATTATCGTACAAATAAAAATATAGCATCTAAATAATTTATATTTTTATATTCATAATTAACTGGAATTTTATATATTTTATTGACCTAGTATACTACTTTTAAACCATCAAAATACCGAATATTCTGATTTTATATCGATTTGGATGGAGTGAAAATTCACAAAAAGATAATAAGAAAATATAATTAAAAGGCTTTAATGTTTTTCGAACTTTAAAACTTCTATTCTCGTCAAAATTTTTATGATATTTATTTTTCTGGTATATACTGACATAAAAAAATTTATATACATAGTGTTTGCAATATATGTTCATTTATTAAACTGGTATTTTTTAAAGAAAGAGCATCTTTATTATTTTGATTCAAAATGCAATTTTCAGTTTATGATGATATATTTTTTCGGCTAAATAAGGAAACCAGAAAAACTCATTTGTATTATATTTTTACGATTTCAATATTATAAAAATATAGAATAGATAAGCCTATATATATCCATGGTATCTCTTGACATAATATTATAAATAGGAAACCTTCAAAATGACACTTATTTCTAAAATCTAAGCATGATAATTAGAAATCTGGTATACCTTTTATTTGTAATATACTTGAATCCTTTTTTTTGATCTTAAATGTAATATAATATTTCTTAGGTAAACTTAAAGTTTACATAACTCAATATTTCATAATAATGCGGGTTATTGAAAAATTAAAAAATCGAAAAGCCATTTAATAACCTAAATCTAATATATTTATAAAATAAAATCAGCCGGGAATCCTCATATGTCATAAATAAATGTAAAAAATATTCTTTAATAACAACAGTTAGTGCTGGCGGTTTTAGAGAATATAATTTTGTGAATTATTGAATGCTGACAATTTTTTTTATGTACCCTTTGTCTCTGAATTAGTTCTGCAATTAAAAAAGCTATTTTTAAAATGCAGATATGTATGTCTTCTTAGAAATTTAATCAAATGATTCAATAGTTCAATTTATTTTTGTGTATAATTAGCATATTTATGAAATTTTATTATGTTTTTTTCTAATTGGGAATTCGTTTGCATAAAAAAAATAAATAATCACAAATATTCTAGCTAAATTTTTTATAAATAAATAATTTTTTCTTGAACAATTTTCATGTACTTACGTATTCGAATATTCTATTACAAAAAAAATCACTGCGCTTGGCGGCCACTAATTAGAATCTTTTGTTCACTCAACAGCCATTATTGATCATTATTAAAATTACCATTAATTTTAAGATTTTGATTTGAGTTTAAATCTGTGAAACATTCCAACAAAATTTATTTTAAATAAAACTTTTAACTCTTTTTGGTGCCGACGATTATAACAAAAATAAGAATGTGTTTTTTAAGTATGGATAAATTTCTAAATAAGAACATTTCCTAAAATAAATTATTGCATTAAGAAACATTGTTTTGGAAGATTTAGAATTTTAGGAAATTTTAATTTAATTTGCATTATACCAATTTAAATGATTAGGGTCTATTATTAAATAAAAGTATAGAAAATTTAAAAAAAGTAACACTTATCTAAAAATATCATAAAGCAAGCATTCTAAGATGTATGTTAGACTTATTTATCGGTGTCTTTCGGTTCTTTTTTGATTAAAAAACATTTAAAATATTTCATGCCAGATTTAAATAAATTTAAATCAATAATCGGATTTGATACGAAAAATAAATTTATGAAAATATAAATATAGTACATATCTGGATATTTTTTGGCGCAAAAAAATTAGAAAATACAGTTGATTTGGATGTTTCAAGGAGAATTAAAATAATAAAGGTTATTTATTTTTATTTTTACATTATCATATGTATCGATATAATATTGCAAATTATACAATAAAATAGAAAGAACAGCGCAAAAAATGTTATCACAATAGTTTGTGAACTTTTTTATGTCTAAGCAACGACATTTTTAAACAGTACTCGTACAAAGCTATACTAATTGGTAGATTTTAAAGTTCTTGGATGAGCAAATATGTGTGAAAAACGTGTATTTTAGTATATATTAATATGATTTTAGCATCACAAAGTTTTTCATAAAATTGCATCCATACACAATTACATAAGCAGTATTAATATGATATCTAAAATGATTTTAATAAACCAATTGACTTTATTACAGAAGTAGATACATGTGGTTTAATATTTTTGCTTCATATAAAGATTAGCAAGATATGTGTTTTACATGTAGAATATAAATGTGATAGACAAAAAACCATTAAATTTAGATTTTTAATGATATTTATAATCGTGCATCAGGGAAAATACGCAAAATGAGAATTATTAAAATTTAGAAAAAATTATGCGCAACAAAAGCATTGTAAAATGTGTAAAAGTATTTTTTATTCCCATATCAAATTGCACAGTTGTTATATAAACTCGAAAAATTTTCGTATTTATAATCATATTTAAATTCTAAAATTACATAGAAAAAATTAAGACCATACGTTTATTTTCCTTATAAATCATTATTATTTGTTTTTTTCTATAATATACGTTTTTATTTAAAATTGAGAGCAAGAAAAAATAAATTTATACGATTTAGAAACATAAAGTTTGATATATGTATTCTTTAAAGATAAGAAAATAAAATAAAGATAGAAGGTTTTAATCATAAATAAGGGATGAGTATAGATTGTATGTAAAGTTTATAGTGCCAGGACTATACACATAAATCTTATTTGAATCAGTTTTTTCCTAAAATCCATGAAATTTTTTATTTTTTCGATAAGCAACAATTTACTTTTTGTTGCAAATCTTAGATCAAATTCTAGAATAAACTACAGAACATAGGCTAATTTTTTTGTGGATATCTAGCTTCAATAAACGGCACCATGTTTATTTTACAAAAATACCATACGAAAAAACTATCCTGGTATCTAAAAAAAAATACAATATCTTATAGAAAATATACAAACTTTGTCATTATTTTTAGTATACTGCAGTCATTTTAACTTAGTTCTGGGTTGAAATACATTTTATCCCCAAATAAATGAATTTATCGATGATTTAGCGTCCTTATTCGATATGCTTTATTTTCTTATAAAAAACCTATTTTAAGTGTTTTGATCTAAAAACTTAAAATTTGAATAAGTAACTTGACTGAATAATTTTATCTGAAATAAAATTTTTGTGTGATCTTTGCACTTTTTTTGTTAGTATTATAATCTAAAGCATGAAAATCCCATCTTTAATGATTTAAAAGTTTCAAGCTATTTGCGTCATAAGATTGCGTACATACGATATGACAAGTTTGTTTAATTGAAACAATAGTCTATTCGAGAATCAATTCTTTTTAATATTCTATAAATAAACCGTACAATATTTTCATATACTTCATTCACACAATTTTTTCTATCTTAATAAGTTCATAATATGACTAAATTTCAAAATTAATATAAATATGTAACATTTATTGATCTCGTTGTTTCATCGCAATATTAAAAAATTTGCTATATATATCTTTATATCTTATGTTAAAATTTGTGCAAGAAATAATAATAATAATTCCTTTATCATCGTAATATTCTAGATATATATGTTTTGACATATAAAACTATATTTATTGATAAAAACCTTTTTAAAATAATTTAAATTTGAAAAGAAAATAACTATACTGCGTTGAAATTCAATTTTTTGATAATAGATAGATTTTTTCAAAATTTAAACATGCGTCATTACTTTGATCTGAAGTTCCTAATATAAATTAGTTGATATTTTTTTATTGTAGGAAAAAAAAATTGTGTTGATGTCCATAGCGCTTTTACGTTTTAATATATGTTTTTTATACGATCAAATAATTTTTCATCCACATCTATATATTTCGTTTTTTACAGAGCTTCTATCATTATCCGTTATTTTTTCACCAAAAAACCATAAATGAAATTATTACAAAATAAAAATCAAAAAATAATGTGCCAACATTTTGAATATGGTATAGATGGTATTTTTACCTTTTTTGGTTGAATTTGTTAATTCAAGTATACCGCTGACACAAAGAAAGAATCAATCCATTGCACTATCGATTATTATAATTTAAATACATAAACAAAATATTATATCTTAAATTTTATGGGAGCAAATATCGTTTAAAAAATGCATTTATTTCATAAACTAAAGGGAAAATGAAATTACATTTATGATGAACTATTTTTACTGAACAAGAAGTTTAATTTGAATTCTTTGCATCTCAAAATTTTATATAGCTTTTTTAAACTGTACTTCATACGATTCACGGTCGATCTACGGGTGTGTAATATATTCTATTCTCTTTTATACACATAAATGTTTAATTATATGCTTAATCAATAGCTATTTATCACAGATTCAAAAAAATCACATACTGGATATTTATTTTTGCTTCGATACGTATGACAACCAGCTGCCATGTAAGAAATAATTATAATTTGTTATAAAATATATATTAATGATTATTTAAAAGTAAAGTAATATTTAATCCATATAATACATATAACTCAAGAATATAAATCGATTCTTCTATATGATGAAATGGTTAAAACAATAATAGGTAAAAAAAATGAGTCTTATGTTTAATCGTTAAATTACTATCTAATAGCTTATAAACCAACTGAATAAATAAAACAACACTGTAAACTAGAATTTATTGATGTTTTAATTTTATTTTTACCTGTAAACAGAAAAACTGTATTCAGATGTTTAAATTACACACACCTAGCTAGATATAACTATATAACGTCTGTCATGCTTCGAAATATCTACTAACGCAAAGTTTAGTTATATATTAATGTTTCGTATTTATCTATATATCTTTGCTTTTTAATACAATTAAAATGATTATAAATCTATAGCATCTTTGAACTTTAAATGTGGCAAAATAGAATCCGGCCATAACGCAGAACAACATCATAATAAATTGATACTGTGACGTATGGTATATTTCCATATTTTTTGGAAAATTTATTGGGCTGAAATATAGCACAAAGGGTAACTTTTATTTGATGCATTGAATTCAAATATAATATATTTCTTGATCAATTCGAAACTAAAAAAAGACAAATAACTTTATGCAATATTTGAGCTAGTAATGAAAATATAACAGATAGTAATTTTATGAGTAAAAAACATTGTTCGAACAATTAAGAATTTTACATCAAAAATAACCTTTAGCATCTACAAACTGTTAATATCTATGTCTATATTTCTTTGAGATTATATACTTGTCTAAAATTTATCTATAAATATAAAGATCTTCATATATTTCAATAGAAACCTCTAATTAGCCTATATTATAGATTGTTATTTTGCTTTATTTATCATAGTGTATCACGTAAATTAATAAATTAAAATAGAAGACTTTTTAATATAAAAATTTATGGTTTTAAATTTATTTAGAGTAAATTTTGTTTTTTTTAATTCCTAAGAGCTGTAAAATTGATATTTTGTATCCATTTAATTAATTGGGTTTTCTATTTTGAAATGATGCTAATTTTTTAAAAGTTATATACAGCACAAAATCTTTTTCTTAAGTCTTGAGAAGAGTATCTATAACGTTCGTTTTTTTCAATAGTCTGGATTTCGCCTCTTTAATTTTCCAAAATAAGTATCAATTAAAATTAATGATATATCATTTAATTTCGATGCAGATTTTTACAATATACACATGTTTTTCAATTACGCTACACAAGTATTATATAATTCAATAATAAATAATTTTTAAATTATAAAATAAATGTGCTCTGATTAGATGGAAAAATCGGTAAAGAATAAAAAATCAATTTAACAACATATAGTGTACGTTGTGTAATTTTAATCAAAACCACACATATTAGCAATTATATTTATGTCAATATTGTAAAAGAATAGAGATCGATAAAATATCTATTTAAAACATATGACAAATAATTACATTCTAAGCCGTTTAAACTTTTTATGATTCATTATAATGTATTTGCGAAATCTTTTTTAAATAATGAAGCATAATTTATATTTCTAATTTATCACCAGCATTATATTTTACAAAACTAATTATGTGATTGAATTTTCTTTGTCAGAAAGATATAAGTTCTAAGAATTTCAATTTATAACTATCATCTTGTTTTTAAAGATGTTATATAATATAATGGACTTTTTATGCTATCTAAGCATAAAATTGTAGATTTCGAATGTAATTACACATTATTATTTTAAAGAAAGAAATATAACTTATTTTGCTTAACAAAAATACACAAAAATTATAATGGCCTTAAACAACATTGAAGAGATACTAGTGATTGTAAATAGAGTTAAATTTTAATATAAATATAACGCAAGTAAAGTATTTGTATAAATAAATATTTTCATAAGTCTATCCTTTAAATATTTTTATACTTGATTTTTATTTAAGGGCTATATTTATAGTCGTAATTTTAGTTTTTGTTCTCAGGCACAGCTTGCTTGATTCTCTGTACACACAGCGTATTTATACTTTCGGCTATCTTCTCCTCTTCAAAGTCTTCTTCAATACCCCTCCTTCTTTCGAGACCTATTAATTCAAGGGTTTTTCTCAATCCCAATGTTTGAATATATGCCTCAACCTGGTTGGTGACATCTAGTTCCTTCAGGTACCTTCTATGATATCGTGTCACCACGCCGTCCCATGTTATAACATATGGAATAATTTTTGTCTTGCATTTGTATATTAATGAAAGTTCAGATGCTAGCAGGTCATATTTTCTTAATTTTTCGTTTTCAACTATGTTTATGTTGTCAATACTTGTCACGCCAATTTCTATCAGAGTGATGCAGTTCTTCTTTTTGTCATATACAAAAATATCAGGTCTGTCATTCGATAGCTTGATATCTGTTTTAATTCTTGTATCTACTTTGATCTCTGCGAATTCGTTTTCTATTATTTCCTGTACAGAGTGTCTGCGGATTTTCTTGGTTTTTTTGAAATTGTATTTTCTTGCCAACATAAAGTGAAGACATCTTACAATCTCGTTGTGTCTTCTTGTATAGTCATGACCAAGCATTTTTTTACATCTGCTTGCTAAGTGGTCGACAGTTTTTATTGAGTCATTACAGTGCGGGCACCTTGATCTTTCTCCAAAGAATACGTTCCTATCCTGAATAAAGCAAAATCTCGCCTCTTCTACCGGTCTGATATTTCCATATTGTAGCCACTTCGAGGATCCTAATATTTCAAGCGTTGTATTTTTATGAACGTCGAAGAGTTTTTGATGTAGTGTTTTTTGTTTTATTTTACACAATAAACTCTCTTTTTGTTTTAATTCAAGCGTAGAAAGATCTATGTCAACAAGGCCATATTTTGTTCTGAGGAATTCATTTATTACGGATAAGTGGGTTGCATTTTCATTTTCAAATTTCAATATCGCGGCTTTTCTGGGTGATTGTCCTTTTTCTTGGTTTAGAGTTTTATATAGTTGGTAAAGTATTCTTTCGGATTTAAACTCAATATTTTCCAATCCACGTCCTAGTTCATTTCTTTTAAGATATAATCTTTCTTTATTGGATGGTTGTAAGTGTATCCCATTTTCTATTAGTATTCGCCGAATTTCATCATCTAGCTTTCTAAAATCTTCCGGTTCTAGCTTTAATAAACCCACATAGTAGTTTATCAGTGAAATCGCATATTCATTTATCGCCTTTATTATGTTTTTACCATTTAGTTTTGTTTTGCATATGCTTTGAACTCTTCCTAGCATTTCTTTTCTAATTTTTTCCATCGTTTCGGGTTTAGTTCTTGATTTCGAATCTTCCAGTATGCCGAGATATTTATATCCCTCTTTTCCTTCTATTACTGTGGCAATATCTTTGCAATTTATATTGTTAGTGGCTGATTTGGTAATGTTAATTTCCATTCCGATACATCCGAAGAATTTTGTTGCTTCATTGGACATTAGCTTTAAGTTACTTTCTTCTTTCGACAAAATCTTTAAATCATCAATGAAAAGGAAGTGATTGGTTGTAAATGCCTTCTTATCGAGGTTAATGGATATTGATGGAAACTTTTCATTTAATCGGCGGCTTAGCGGATCCATACAAAGAACAAACAGTAATGGAGATAGACTATCTCCCTGTATAATCCCCTTTTCAATTTTTTTCTTTAAGATTTCTTCATTGTTTAATCTTAGAGATAACATCCAGTTTTTTGTTAACACAGATATAAAGTCAATCATCCATTCTTGTATGTTAAGATTTTTTAAGCAGGACAGAAGATACTCGTGGACGATTGAGTCGAATGCTTTTTTTATGTCGAACCATGTTACGTGTAATTCATTATTATATTCACTGTTTATTGCAACGTTTATCATGGCTTGTTCTTTAGCTCCCTGTACTCTTCTGACTGTACCAAGTTGGTTTTCAGATAGTAGATTTCGGGATTCGACGTCTTTCTGTAGTATCATTGTGACAGCTTTAGTTGTCAATTTATATAAGTTTGACATGCATGTTATAGGTCTAAATTCCGATCCATTTAAAACTTCTTGTTTGGGTATGAGGTATGTGATCCCAGAGTAGAACCAGCTTTTTACCTCTTTGTTCTCAAGGCATATTGATTTTACTGTTTCAATTAATATTGGGTGTAATTTTGTGATTTTTTTGATGAAGAAGTTGTATATACCATCGCATCCAGCAGCTTTCCAGTTAGGCAGGTAGTTGATTCTCCCCAAAACTCTGTTTCAGAGATAAAAACCATTTGTGGTGTGTTTTCCAGCGCGTTTTTGCGCAGGTAAGTATCGAAGTTTAATATTTCCGTGCTTTTTGTCCACATATTTGACCAGAAATTCACAATATTTTTCTTATCTGACTTAATTTCCGATTTTACCGTATCTGTCAATGCTCTATAAAATTGTCTTCTGTTGACTTCGAACTGGGTGTTTGTTTTTGTAAATTCTTTTCTTTTTCCATATTGCTCTATCTGTTTATTTATTATCCTTATTTTATCGTTATTGTTAGTAATTACTTCAAGGACATCATTTTTTTTGTCGAGTATCCTGTTATGTTGTCTCATGATTTTTCTTAGAAATTTTGTCTCACTTTCTGGGAGTTTTACTGTGTTTCTTACGTAGGATTTGAGGATTGTGTTAATTTGATCATATCTTTTCATTTTCTCCTCCTTTATTTGTACGTAGTTTAATCCTTCCTGGACAGATTTTGATGTTAGCTCTTCGTAACTCTTTTGGACAGCTTGCAAGATCTTTGCTATATCGCACATGTTTTGAGGGCGGTGGTTAGTGATATGCGCATGAACCGCTAAATTTAGACCTTCAATTATATCGCTTTTAACTTTAGTATATGGTATTTTTCTTGTTCTAGGGATTTTTGTGATGTCCATACTTTCTAAGTCCGTCAGTACTCTGAGAAATGTTTTTTTGCATCTGTCGTGGTTAATGCAATGGTTAAGCGTTTTATAGTCTTCCTCTTGATCGCTTTGTTTTCTTCTTTTCGTTTCTATTTCTTTGAACTTCCGGACTTGTCTTCTTTTCCCATCATTATCTTTTAGAACGTTTGATGATTTAGCTTTAATTTCAGTCATGCTCATATCACTGTTGAAAATATCATTGTGACTCTTTAGGAACTCTTGCCAGCCAGATCTCGGCATTCTTCCGAATCGTTTTAGGATCGAGGTATAAGCCTCTTGAATCCAGTTCTCTTTCTCGGCGGGTGTATTCTTGCAGATGGCTATGAGAGTAAGAAGAGCCGTGGTATGAATACGTGTGGTCGTGTGAGTTTCAGGCAAGTTGTCGGTTGAGATTATCGTTACAGGATCGGTTTTTGAATGTTCATCTTTGTAGTTCTCCTCTCCTGTTTTTTCTTTATCCCCCATTATATATATATATATATATATATTTAAAAAATGAAAGGGGTGGTATGGTTGTGTGGTTTACAAGTCTGACCCCTAGGTCAGGGGTTGCGGGTTCCATTTCCACCCACCCCACTAATTTCGAATCGAATTTACTCTAAAGATAAATACCCAAGGAGGCGGCCAGTTATCCAAAAAGCACTGACAAGCCATGAGAAAAAGGAGGTTGCTGTGTAACCCGTTATGTGCCTTCAATATTGAAAAAGATCCTACATTGTTCAACAAGGATATAGGTAAGTGTAGAGTGTGGTTGTAGCTTGTAGTGACGAACAGTAGATAGAATCACATTCCCATCACATTATGAATGCCACCTATGAGAAAGGGGCCCAATCCACGGTGATTACGGGTGACAAGAAGTGCTGGAGGAGTTCCATGGAGAGACGCAGCAGTTAAGCAATAGTTCCTATGTATATAAAGCGAACTTCCTAAAAAGCAATAGAAGTAAAATATAAATAAATAAAGTAAATTCGATTAGAATCAAAATTTTTAAAGCATAAAAAATAAAATAGATATAAGATTAACTTTTGAACTAACGAAAAAGATAGAAATATTAATATTAATTAATGGTTATCTTTCTTTTTATAGAGTTTATGCCGTTAGACGTGGTCAGTGGGTTTGGAAAATTTCAACTCCTTGATGCCAGTTTTGACACCGTCCCCTGATTCATCTTCATCACTGCCTTCCTTCTCTCAAATGAGACGAGTTGTGTGCCTTGCGGTGTGTGAGAGTTGTATGTGTGCCAATACTTAGTCCGGTATTTTAACTCTTTAACATAATTTGTACGATATTTTATGACCACCGATCCCAAGCCATCACAATAGTATGAAAATGAATGTAATTATATCTAAAAAAAAATTTTTATTTATTTTGTATTTGATCAAGCTAGGATTTATGAAAAGAAAAAAATTTCGGTTTTTATGGGAATAAAATAATAGAAAAACTAAATGCATTATAATGAGCGTATAAATAAATTCTAGATATAATATAATTTCAATTTGTATACCCAAGATTTTTGATATAATTTAAAACCAACACAAAGGCATAAAATACATAGTTTAAACCTAAAAGGTTTTGTGGTAATAATTACGGGTTTAAAGGATTTTATTATTGTTTGCACAAAATATATACAATATAAATTAGCTTCAATTTAAAGTATATATAACAATCAATTAATATTAATAAAAATATATTATTGATTATAATACCTATCATTTGAATTTAAAATTATAGACAAATAATAATATTTCCAGAAGATTGAAATCTTTTTCTATTGCTTGTTTTTTATGCCATAGATTGAACTAACATATGCAGATAAAAATGATAATTAAAAGGTGATCTAATAAAATTCTATAATATTTAAAATAACAAATATATCATCCAATATATAAATATCAGATTTTTTGAAGAAAAAATAGATGAACTATACTTTCTGGCGATTCTATAAAAAAATTTTAATTATTTTAATTTTGTGTTACATCTTTTAAGAATAATAATAAAAAAAATTTATTAAATTGATTATTTTTGAACGATTTGTTTTTAAAAAAAAAAGGGGGTTGAACAATCTAGAAGAGAATATTTATTCTAATTAATTTTTTATATTATTTAAAATCTCTAATAATATCAGTTAGAAAAATGAAGATCAGCTTTTTAATTGTTAGTTTGCTTAAATTTAAACCCTCCAGATCTTTCTTATTCCATCAAATTATCTTATAAAAAAAACAAAAAAAAAAAAAAACAACAGTACTTTTAATTGCAATCATACCTAGCAGGCTCTAGGCTCCCTAGAGATCGGTGGAAAGCGGAAAAAACCACCACCTGCACGATCTTTCTCATTAAAGTACTCGGGTGTTACACTCCCATCATACCTTGCGGCTTCGATTACTGAGGGTTCACCTAGCAGATACTAGGTGAGAGTGGGCCCCCGACGTTCTGCAACAAGTGCATTTCGGCGGGGTATTGTTAGAGAGAGATACTTGATTGTATCAA
Source organism: Rhyacophila brunnea (assembly GCF_057557595.1). Taxonomy (NCBI): domain Eukaryota; kingdom Metazoa; phylum Arthropoda; class Insecta; order Trichoptera; family Rhyacophilidae; genus Rhyacophila; species Rhyacophila brunnea. Next base: position 832,060 of record NW_028233370.1, on the reverse strand, counting down.
GTACCTCCTCAGGAAGCTTCATGTGGGAAGCTACCGACTCCCCCTCAAGGAGTATTTCAATTACATTTCTTTTAAACCCTTCTGAACAGCCTTGCTCAAAAGGGTATTTCATTATTTGATGCTTTTTCCTTGCATCTTCAAAACATTGGCACTGACACAAAAAATGCCAAATGTCTTCTTTCACTAGCTTGTTGCAGCAGACACATCTATTATATAGTTCTGGTGGCAGTGCTTGTGTAATTACTAATTCGTTCGTAAACTTGAACGTTCCTGTCCTTAGCTTAAACAGTGCATTTACAGCTATTGGATCTAGTGCAAATATTATTTCGCTTGTTCGTAGTTTTTTACCGCTTGTAATGTTGTACAAGTCGGCATTTCTACCGGCTATGGATGTGTCTTGTCGGGATATCTCCCTCATCCTTTCTATCTTAACTTGGTCTAGAATTAAGTCACTGGTCATATTTGTGTCAATATGCCTGGATCTTAGCCATCGTTTTGTTTCTTTTGTCCAGGTTGATTTTCTAGACTTGAAGTTATTGGCTGAGTCAATCAGTTCTGCCATTTTTCCTCTTGATGTTTTCCATTTCAGGAAACCTCTTGCTCTTGCCACTGCACTTTTCACATACAGTGGTAAGATATCCATTTCTTCATAGACTCGCAGTCTGCTAAAGTTTGATTTTTTTACGATACACTTGAGGGCATTGTCAAGTACTCGTTTCATTGGTCGAGTTCTTTCTAGACTCATCCCAAATATTTCTGTACCAAATGTTAGTCTTGGTATAAGCACATTTTTAATAAGCATGCTTTTATACGCTAACGGTACTCTGATGTTGGATAGAGTGCTCCGGATAGTTTCCAGAGTCCCTTTTCCTTTATTAACTCGGAAGCTTGCCATCTCTTGCAAGTCGAGTTTATTGTTGATTTCAATTCCTAGATAGACATATTTGTCTACTGTAGGAATGATTTCATTCGCATATTTAATTGGTTCCATCATTGGCCAATTTTCATCGGAGTTTATTTCCATTGTTCCACATTTACTTGGATTTAATTCCATGTGGTTTTCACTGCACCAGAGTTTTATCTGTTGCAATTTTTTTGTTAGTTCGTCTCTTGTCGAGGCAACTATTACTGTGTCATCGGCGAACATAAGCCCGCTTAGACCACCTTGTATACCTTCTACAGGTATTTTTTCTTGTTCCTCTAATATACTGTTGTAGTATATATTGAAGATTAGAGGAGATGTGGGGCACCCTTGCCTCACACCTCTCTCGTACTTGTGGCCAGAACTGGTTTTATTTCCAATCTTAACCTTAATTTCCGTGTTTTGATACATCCTTTCTATGAATGCTACAAACTTTGGACCGAGTCCGGCTTTCTTAAGTCGGTTAAAAAGTCGTTGGTGTGGAACCATATCATATGCTTTCTTGAGATCTAGAAAGCACAAATAGGTTTTATCACCCCTAATCCTTCGTCTTGTGCATGTTTCTATTAGACATGCTGCCTGGCTTACACATTCTTCATGTGTAATAAAACCAGTTTGTTCTTGTCTGACTAGGCTATAGTCTTGACAGACTATTTGTAGCCTAGCAGCTAGAGCTTTTGTTATTATTTTAAGGAAAGTATTTATCAATGCAATGCCTCTATAATTGTTGGGTTCAAATTTGTCCCCTTTCTTGTGTATAGGAATGACTATACAGTCATTCCATATTTTTGGGAATTCTTCGGAGTTAAAAATCCCATTTAGCAATATTACTATTGCTTTTGCTAAGTTGCTGGTTGGCATCTCCTCGTTGGATACCAGCTTATATACCTCTCCAGGTATTCCATCGGGTCCAGCAGACTTGTTATTTCTCATGTGCAATAACACTTGCCGGATTTCAACCCATTCGATATTTCTATCGGTGATGTTTGTAAACTTTCCAAGTTTACTTGTATCTTTCACTTGATTTGAATCACCTATGGTTTTACACAGGTTTCCAAAGTGATTTCCCCATATTTCTACGGATTTTTCATGGTCATTTTCTACAACCTTCGAGACTGGATCATATACAGCTCCGTCTATTTTGCCCCTGTTTTGAAGTTTCGAGTGAGTTTTCACCCACTCCCAGGCCTTCTTTGGGTCTTTATTTTTTAGATATAGCATACCTTTTTTGATATATCTAAGGTATGCTTTTCTTTTTGACATGTTTATAACTTGTCTTAGTTTTTTCCTTGCAGCTTCTAGTTCTTCTAGAGTAGCCATGGATTTTGAGACACGTCTATCTATGCGTCTTTTTCTGTATATTGCATCTTTAACTACCCTTGGTAGCAGCAATTCTTTTCCTATGAAAGTTTTTGTTTCAATAACTTTTTCATCAATGAGTTTTTGTTTAAGCTCTTTGTGAAAAGTATCAATACTTTCTCCTATTGTGTTTCCACTCAGTGTGAATGGGAACTCAATAATGTTTAATCTTGTTATTTCATCTAAGATTTTTTTCCTATCGGTAGCTGTTACCATTATAGGGATGTTTCTCTCGACAATTTCGTCGATCGTTATGATGATTGGAAAGTGGTCGGAGAGTCTCCATTTCCTTAGCACCGTTTGACTTTTGATAATATTTGCAGTGTTTGTCACTGCAAAGTCAATCGGTTTTCTCGTGATTTTCCTCGATTTGGAAATTCTTGTGCCATTTTTTGGACTATAAGGAGCTTCGATTTTGTGCCCTTTTTTCCTTAATTTATGTATTATATGTTCTGGTGTTGCATTCCAATCACCAGCTAATACTATTTTTTTGTTCTTATATTTGGATAAGATTGTTTTGACTTCTAGGTCTGTCGACTTTCGAAGTTCTGTATTGTGGGATCTATATACGCATACTATCACCACTTCTATTGATGGCCCTCTTATTAAGGCTGCTATCATTCCCTGTGATTGGAAAATGATAGATGGCCGTATTGAGATGCCTTCTCTACATCCGAGGAGTAGTCCATGTCCATTGTTATTAATATGGACTTCATGTATGATATAACGAGGTATGTACAGTTTTTTATCCTGTATACCTCGTTTTGTCTCTTGCAGACATATAATGTCTGGTTTTTCTTCACCTAGTAATAGGTTAAGTTCTTCGTTTTTAGACTTTATACCATTAATGTTTAACGTCATAATTTTTATTTTTTCCAGTGGTTCAAATTTATGCCCTTCTAGATTTATGTTTCTATTCAGGCTCTGTTTTTTGAGCCTGATATCACATTTTTTTAATAGGTTTTTTTCAACCGTGTTTTTATTATATTCAGCATCTTTTTTGATGCTGATTCGAATATAATTTGACACTGGTTTATTTATCCTTTTTATTTTGAAATCTTTATTTTTGATTTCTTTTAATAATACCGGGTATATATTTCCTGGTTTATTAATTGTATTTGAATTGCAGATGAAGTGATTGGCTTCTCCTTTATTCTCTTTTAAATTGACAGTCTTGGCTTTATCAATATTATTGGTCTCTTTTATTACATCTATGTCGATGTTTTGAGAGTTATTAAATCTACTATTTTTTTTATAGATAGTATTTATTTTTTCAGTATGGTTATTACTGTTCATAGTTTTAACACATTCTACATTATTGATGGTGTTTTGTACATTTTTTTTACAGAGAATATTTTTTGAATTAATATTATTTAAATCTGTAATTACATGTTTTTTATTATTAATATAATTAATATTTTTTATATTTTTAATTTCTTTAATATAATTAATATTGATTATATTTTTAATATTATCTTTTTTAATATTATTTTTAATACTATTTAAATTTTTAGAGAGGTGTTCTGCTTTATTTAGGCTTACTCTTTCTTTTCAAATTATCTTATAATATCTAAAAAAAACAAATATTTATTTCGTCGATATTCTTTTTTTTTGTGCATTTGCATTTTGAATGTGCCTTGATGATAATAAACTCGGATACAATTTATATAACCTAAAAATAAATTGAACAAAGGCTCTACTACAAATCATATGAAGTTTGCGAATATATATCTTTAGAAGTAACTGTTTAATATATTAATATCAACTTTATTTACGATCTTACTTCCGTTATAATATATTTTATTGCTTTCTACCTGAATATTTATACATAGACCTAAGCTTATTCAAAGTAAAACTTTTTTAAAATATGATGATTTATTTTTGTACCTAAGAGCTAAATTATTTGTACGAAAGTTTTATAATAAAAAAATTACTTTGACTCGATAATAACATCAAGACATCACTTTGATTTAATTTCATTTTGGATTTTCTTATGCTTTTAACATCAAATGAGACCAGTAGCATAAAATAAACACCAAGATTAATATAAAAGCTAAGATCAATTATTTACTGAGTTTATTATATATTGACATAAAATAGTGGCCGAAGCGTCCATTAAAAATAATTAATTGCGGTTTTAGATGTGATCATATATGCAACTACCATGTAAAATAGATCTTTCACGATCATCTTTTTAATGTAATTCAATATCTAGGTTTTAAGCTTTAAAATCAATTATGCATCATTTACTTTAAAGCAGCAAATAAATATAATAATTTTCCCAATATTAAGATAGACCTGGTTTCAAGTTTTGATTTGTTCAATAAACTATACATGAATAAAACAGGAATATTGTTTTTTATTCAATTGATTAAAAGAAATCCGATGCATAAAATAATAATATAAAGATGGCATTGTAAATAATCAAAAACATATTTTTGCAAATATGAATATTTCAAAATCTACACGAATTGAAAAAACACAAAATAGTGGGTTCGAAAATATTAAAACCGATAGAAATTTGAAAACATCAACATATTCCGAATAAAATATCATTATTTGATTCCAGATATTTAATCTTGAATTTTGCTTTCTCTCATGAATTAGACGCTATATAATTAAATCTATCCTTTATATTTATAGCATAAATATTGGATTTCAAATTATCAACATGCAACATCGTAAAAATGATTAAATTAGAATATTAACATGATTTCAGGTGCGGAAAAATTATAGACAATAGTAGATGGATCTGATTTAACACCATAAATTAGTATCCTCTATATAACTTACTTGTTTATGAAAATTTGTGGTTTAAGTTATGAGTGGAAGCTTGTTAATAAGGTGATATGTTTTTTTTATTACGAATATAACATCTAAACATGAAAATACACACCACATACGATTATAACATATATTGTGATAAATTAAACAAATTTCCAACATAATCGTATAATAATAATTTTAGAAAGAAAAAACGATAAATAAGTTTATAAGAAATGTATACTGGTTTCTAGAAACATGCGTTAAAAAAGATGTGCTCGCAAAGCAATATTTTAAGAAGCAAAATCGTTTTTATATCTACATTTTACCTGATAGATAAATTTCAGAAGCTAAATTTCGTATATATATGGTTTATTGGCATTCTGATTTAGTCTCTGTTGATTTCAGACTCAGATATCACTAGGAGCTTTTTCAAAATATTTACAAAACTACAATTTGATTTTGGTATTCTATTAAATTAGTATCTATCGTCCAAGAATGTACCTTTATACATATCAAAATTTATATAAAATGGGATATTTTTTTGTGTTGGTGATATTTATCTTTTCGAAAATGTTGAAAATGTGAAAAAAAATCATAGAAAATATTGCATGATTTTTAATATGATCTAATGTTATACGATTGACGTTTTATTGTGTATTTAAACGACATATCTTGTAAAAAATATTGTGAAAACGGCAATATATAGAGATGCAGTTTATTGCTCTGTTTTTATATAAAAATACACACAAATTAATTATGAAAGGCAAAATTTCTTCTCATCTTTGCATAAAAACATATTTAAGCTATACATGTAAAATTTGAACAGATTATTCTTATTTTTTTTCATCAATGCTCAGATCCACAAATGCATTACAAATAAATCGCTCATTTAATTTTTTTTTGATGCTGTATTATTATATGTGTTTAAAATTTGTTATAAATAACCATATACGCGAATAGCTTAACCTCGGTCAAATAAATGATGAAGATTGAATATTTATCAAAACTATTATATACTTAGTTGCTTATATGAGCAATAAAACACATAAATACATTAGTATGGCGCATGATTACGGACTTTTATATTTAAGAGCCGCAACACCCCAGAAATTCATTTAAGATAATAAGCGATTAGATTATTAGAATCTAGTGATCTTATATTACACAAAGATCTCTTAAACCCCAAAATATCTGCGCATAAGACAGAAAAAATGCAGAAATTAATTTTAGAAGCGACAATTAAGTGTAAATATGACGTTAACGATCGTCATATGATATTAGAGTTATATATTGATATTGTATGCTTGTGTCAAATATTTTGAGAGCAAAGAAAAATATAACTACATAAGAAAACGAACAATAAATCATTAATATACATTTCAAATATATTTTTAGATGAAAAAATTGATAAATGACACAAAAACCCATTCGTATTCTACGTTGAATAATAATAAAACACCAAGAGACACGATGGATGGATGTAATTATTATCTTTATTTATATTAAGGCTTGATATAGTGATTTATAATATAAAAAAATATTTCCTTGCCAAATACGTGTAAATGTTCAGATTAAAAACACAAACATAATTGGATAAATTTAAATCTGTAAAATGAATTTATGTATACCGAAACCCTTTTATTTACGGCATTTAAAAGGTTTTTTTCAGGATAGTATATGTATTTATATGAGGATAACAAACCTCACAAATTAATAAATATCAAACTAAAAAAAATAAGATTCTATAAATTAAAGATTTAAGCCCAAAAAAGGAGTAAAATACATATGTTTCAAAACATTTTTAATTGGAGAAATTATTTAGATATGATTGTCGAACGATTTATTATTTCAGATATAATTGATGCGATATCAATCTTCCAAAAATATAATGACATTTTGTAAAAGATAATTAAAAGGCTTTTTGAGAATAAATATAACATGTTTTTATAAATTAACGTCAAAAATAAGATTAATAATAAATTTCTTTCTTTTCTATCGTATTTTTCTTTAAAAAATAGATTGATTTTTTGAAAGAATTAGAAAGATATTTGCACATTATGAAAGTGCAAATTATACGGGTAATATGCCATATTATCCAGATTTATAGATAATAATCAGGTTTGAGTGACTTCGAATACGAAATTTTATGCCTTAATGCACCCAGATATATTGTTTAATACCAAGATGCCTACCAATAACTTAGTTTCATTTCACTGAAAATAATCTGCATGTTATTTTTAGATTTACTGCTTAAATCCTGCATTGATTCACAAATTTTCTTATATACATCATGAATAATTGTTATTGTGTTTTGTATTTATTATAAATAATATGCGATTCATATGAACTTATATGTGTATAACCAACAGTTTGCAAAAAATTTAATTCTTTTCATTGGAGAAAGATCATATAAATTGAGAATTATACTTGCTTTTTTGTCAGAAGAATAGCATATTTATATGATAACCGAAAATTTTGTTATTTTGCATACATGTTTTTGCTATTTTATAGAAAGACATTTTTAACTTTAATAAGACAATATTTTCAATTATCTTTTTATATTTTTTTCTGTTCCGTATATAACACCAAAATCAATCATAATTTACATTAATTATGCATATTAAATACTTCTACAGAGAATAAACACAATGCAGCATACAGTTGCTAAACTTTTTTTTTTCAACCTTGAGACCGCAATAATTTGTCAAATCGATTTAATATTTTGATTTTTTTTATATTTTATTTTACAAACATAAACCCTATAAATATCTAATTTAATCTTGCAATATTTTTATGCATTTAAATTTGAGCTTAGCAAAAAAACATGAAATTTTCAAATTATAATATACTTTTTGTATCAATTTTTCCATTTTTTATGTTCTGGTAATATTAGACATATATCAATGTATAATTTTATCTGTGAATAAACTAGGTGTGCACAACCTGGGGCAATATCGTAAAAAAGGCTTTTAGAGGCAACTGTTGTGGCCTCTAAGCTTATTCAGTTTATATTGGTCCATATAAATTTATTTCATGAAAAATTTTATAAAAATCTAACACCCCCTATATACTATGAATTAACTAAAATGATAATTATAAAATTGATTTGATACTTGTTTATATATCGTAGCAGTTAAAAATAAGATGGAACATTTGATTTTGGTAGTATTCACTCTACGTTAAAGAAGCAAAATACAGATATATTTTATGCTTCCTATAAAGAACATAAATACTTTACTTTGGTAGGAGAAGTAATCAAACAGAAGCTGAATAAATTAATGGTAAACAAACGTAAGCAAAACAAAGCTATATATTAACTTTGCTTGCTATGATAAAAATTCTACGGGTGCGATTATTTGAAAAGCTTGTCTAGAAGAAAGAATGGGTTAAATAGTGAGCATGACTAAGCGAATCAGGATGAACAACAATAAAAGTAAAATACATTAATTCTGATATAGTTCAAAAGCTGCTATACCACATTATTATGAGGTACCATTACCATAAGACAGCTAAATTTTTAGTATATCTTAAAAAAGCATTTGTATATATTTTGTATAATCTTGATTTCAATTTGTCACCATTGTCTATGTACAAGCAGAAAAGGTATTCTGTCAGATTCTCTATTTTTTAGCATAATTACTGTCAAATCGCTATGGTGAAATTTTTTTGTCCAATAGATTTTTTTTTGGAGAACACAAACGTTTTATTTTTAAAAGACAAAGACAAGTGTTATTAATCATGTGTTAGTATATTATATTTATAGTCTAAGTTACTTATGGAGCGCCTGCAATGAAAGGAAAGCAAAAAGGATTCATTGCATTGGTAAAAAAAGAGAGTCTTGATAAATAATATGTTTGAATCTAATTGCATGCACATAAAAATCATTTTTGTGATATGCAAGCTGCTATAATTTAATCTGTTAAAGAAACCGTTAAAATCGTAAATTTTATCAGAAAACGTGCAGCAAAAAACGTAAAGTATTTAGAATTTGCTACTTTTAGAAAAAAAGAACCTGCAGTTTTTATCTTCCATATCATTCGAAAATTCGTTTATAATCAATAGGCTGTATCTTATCGGTAAGTCTTTGAGCTTAAAGAAAACATTACATCGTTTGTAAGTAAAGTTGATCAGCCTTGTCGATTGAAAGATGAATAATTCCGTCACGATCTTGCTTTTTTGTGATATTACACATAAACAGAATGTGCTTGATTTGTAGCTATTTGTAAATAAAAAAAAATTTTTAATATACGGAAAAAAGAAGTCTTTCGAAAAAAATTATAATTTTCATGAGAAACTAATTTCTGTGGAAAAATTTAAGAAATAAATTTTAAATGATTAAAGAAATTACGAAAATAGAGGATATGGGAAGATATTCTATAGATTAGTGTCCCTGAAACTAAATGTGATAAAAGATATAGGACATTTCAGAACATGTGATAAGCATGCATCTTGCGTGATCCCCATCTTTAGAATAAAATGCAGGTACCTGTTAGGACTTCATTTGAGGTACCTACATCACCAGAAGATAATATAAATAAATCACTCAACAGCGATAAGATAGATCCATTATATAACTAAAAAAATACAATGGTGTATCTCTATTTCGAAAAAACTTTGGCGTTTATTCTAATGTTTTTAAAGTACGTAATGTGGGTCTTACTATTATCACTATACTTAAATTAAAAAACGACTAAGAAAACAATTGAGAATAATTTACACGAAGATATATTAAGATAAAAAATGTGTGAATTTGAGATAGATATATAAAAAGCAATATCAACTAACACACTAAATAAAACGTTCTTAGAAAAATTTTTGCACTTTTTATATGATCAGGTAATTTAAATTTTTTTGTGTATAAATTATCTTATAATGTGGCTTCGCGACTTCTTCAAAACAAGAAAATGTGCTTAGGGTGAAAAAGTTTACCCTCCCCAGATCTAGTGACTATTAACGTTCATTTAATAATTTCTATTGTTATGTGCAATTTTTATATCACTTAGAATCCTATAATCAATTCTTTTTTATTAGATACAAAATCATATATAATGATATATTCCTTAGTATTATAAAATGCTTTATTTCTCTAAATAATTCTTAAATCATTCATTCGCATTTTTTAGCAAAGAAATATCCAAATAAATTCAGAAAATCAAATATATTCCTAATGAAATTTTTCATATATGAATTTATTCAATATAAACATCTGGTTACGGAGTAAATATTTTTTTGCTTGCATGCATAGATCATAATGCAACATCATTTTTTGCTTTTTTAAAATGCTATGTTTGTAAATTCTAAATATAATGTTAAATTTTCTTTACATACAATTCTTTTCTTATGACGTATTATTCGCCTACATCAATCGAATTATTTAAATGTAATGTATAAAAGGCCATTTTTATCTTATTTAAAATATTATTTTACGTTCCCATCCCCCATATGTCTTCATCATATGATGTAAAGAATGTGGTTTTATATAATCCTATTGCTTGAAAATGTTATATTTCCACAAGCATATTTTAATAGTTTCAAGAGAACCTAAGTGATTTATTATCGCTCCATTAACGTTATTACGAAATATATAATTCTTGTGCTATCGAAAATTTGAAAATAAAATTGTTTAACAAATAGTCTCAATGTTTATTCTTTGTAATTTATAGCGTTTTAATCACTATAATTTTGATTTGAAAATTATTGTAAGCTTTTTCATTTGTTATCCTTAGAAATATGAAGTTAGTATAATAATATTTGCGTATATTTCCTTAAAAAAAAATTCAACTTAGGTGCCTAAACTTGTATTATATGAGCATATATTTAATTGTCTTTTTATTTTGATAAAATATTTACCAGAGACTATACGTATAATGCACTAGACCGACAAAATATTTTAGTTTGTGATTTTATACCATTTTTACTGTATCTGGTAGCCGGCAATTCATATTTGATATGGCTCATATAAATTAAATTTGAAGAAAGACAATGCTATTCGCCAACAAAAAAACAAAAATTGCTCTTTTTATACGTTTTTTACGAATTTACTGACTTTTGTGTTATGCATTCCGTTTCAACTCAATCTAATCATGGCTTCATAGCTGCAAATTTTACACTTTTTCCATAGAACAAATAAGAAAAGAATAAAAATGCCTAAAATGTCTTTGATAAATTTCTGGAGAATAGATATCACTCCAATGGTTTTTTAATAGTTAGCGCTCATGAATTAGGCTAATTTATAATTATTTTAAAACAGGATAAGTTATGCTAGAATATAACCGGTAAAGTTCGACATCATTTTTATGTCATTGCATATTGCTTAATGGTAATCATAGGTGAGTGATAATTCTTTTCTATAAAAATTATCCATATATATCGTTTGAAAGATGTCTTAAAGCTTATAAATTGTTTAGCATTTTTAAAGACTTTGTTTTATGATGCAGCTATTTGTAAACATATTAATTGATTAGCAATTTCGCTTATATTTATCTTTTTGGCTAGTTTTTTGTTTTATTAGAAAATTCAAACAAAAAAACAGACTTTGTATTTCCTTCTGCTAAAGCTCTGGTTGAGTTTCATCCGTGAGTTGTAGAATATTCAGATGTTGAAATGAAACATTAAATCGATAAAAATAACTATCAGTTTAATCTATATGTTACGTTGGTATCAAGTATTCTCCCCTCTACATTTTTAGATGGTATGCTCTTTTTTTATCTTTGATTATATAGTCAGCGTTATTATTTTTCTCTAAATTCTTTCTCCATATATTTTCCAGAAACCAGACCATATGATGTTATTTAATTTTGGTATATATTTTCTTCATGCTTTTCTCTCTTTAAATTCCAATATTTTTAGTTTTTAATTTGTACTGGCTTTTGCTACATGGCAGAAATAATTTTTCTAAAGAACTTGTGGTAATCTAAAAATAATAGACAAGCATAACAAAATGTAATTGAATACATAAATTATATATAATTTATTACATAATTTGTGATATACTAGCTCATAGGATAATATTGTTTGGTAAGATAACGACATATTTTCATGGTTAAATATTGTTTCTGAATCGTTTTTTATAAGTTTCACATGATCACTAAATACATTTGGAATTTTTATATCCATACTCGAGCTCATTTTACTTCTATTTCACATCCAAATATATAAAACCGTTCTCTATGTGCCAATCATTCTCTTTAAAAATTCAATCATAATGATTTAAATGGAAATGCTTTTGCAAATCTAAATAGCATTATTGCCTCCGAAGAAATATTATCAGTACTTTACAAAATACTTTTGAATATTTTTAGAATTTAGTTGTACATCACATGAATCTATTGATCAATCCTATGTGTTTCTATTTTCTGTTACATCGAGTGTGATACATGACTCGTTTGATAGTATATGGAAACGTGGTATTGCGTTTTGATTTCACACATATGATGTTAGATATATGAAATTCAACTATTTTTTTATCTATACACTCTCCTCTTGTGCCATATTTATTCCTCTTTATTTGAAGTACACTTGTAAAATATATATGGTCAGTTTTAATTTAATTTGAAATAGCATGGTTCTAATTCTCGTAATTTTGTAGCAAATCAAGCATAAATATCGTATTTAAAAATTATATAGGTTAAAAGCATATAAAATAAACGAAACAAAATTATAAACGTACAAATCGAAAAGATATATATTAAGACAAAGCAACTTAAAAATGTATGATAACCTATCATTCTTTCAATTATATTATAAGTTAACGTATATTAAAACCATAAAGGTTCTTTCAAACATACTTTTGATATATGAAAATATTGATAATAATTGGTGCGTAACATTTAAACTTTTTTATATCTTAAAACAGCTATCATTTAATAGTTCACACCAATTTTGAACAAATAATACACATTTTAAATAAACAAAAAAATATTTATTGTAGTAATAATATGAAGCTTCGTATTAATTTAAAATACATTATAGTACAGAAGAATATAAGTAGAGGATATTATTTAAAGATAAAAGGCTATAAAATATATATTTTTACGCTTATAATATGATAAAAAATCACAATAACCCTTTTATTCAGTTATTCATATAATGAAATGCCATGATAATTCATTCGAGAGACTTCTTTATCTTATAGATCCATGTGTCATGTAAATTACAATTAAATTATATCTAAATGCTATATATTAATATTAAATCTATCATATCTATTAAAATTCATACTTTTTAAGGCGCTTTAATAAATATCCACTGCTAGAAGAAGAGAATCGGTCAAGAAAGGTTGGAGGGGAAGGGCCAATGAGGCATTTTAGCGTTGTGCAATATTCTTGTAGGCTTTCTATGTCTCAGCAGGTGGAATTTATATATAGAAGTTACATACCCCATTTATGCAAACTATAAATCTACGGAAATTTTGTCATTTGTTAAAAATTTCAATCATATAAAAACAATTGTTTTGTTATAGAAAGTAACAATATATCTAATGTTTTAGGTTTTTGCTTTTCGTTTCAACTTGTATTCTAATTTTTTTTTTATTTTAAAAGAATTAATCTATAAGATAACAAGCAAATATTCTTCATATTTTAAACTCTCATGCTATATTAAATCATTCATGCACCAATACGAACAATAAAAACTAAAAAAAAATCATAAATTTCATGAAGAATTTTCAAAATTTTATGTGAAATGTTATATATTTCGATATACTATGTTTATGAAGCTTGGCGTGAATATTTATTTTGCTTTTAAATTTTAATGCATTTTTTCGTTGCATAATTGTTTTGATTTTTTATGTGCGATATGTAATCCTTTTCTCTATTTTATAATAAAAAAATAAAAAGTTATTTTTAAAAAATTCTCGAGCGATTTCTTTTGATCCTATTAGTTTAATTTTCTTTTGAGCTAATGCACATTATAAGTACAAACTATAAAAAAGATATTCTTATATTGACATTAATTTTGATTAAAGAACTACAATAGGATTGTTTTAATTTGTTTGTTAATTTATTTACATATTGGGTAAAATATTGAGATTTAATAATTTTTACCACTAGAGTATATAATTAAATGTAAAAAATACAGTATATTAATTTTTATTAGTTTGGAAAAAATAATTTTACGAAATTATATAGTTATCTAAAAATCTTAAATTTTTGTTTTTTTTTATTTATCTCTTAGCAGTAAGATAACAATATTAATAATTAGTTCATTGGCAAACATTTTAAAATTTAAAAAATAGGTTCTTTGATAATTATTTAGAATATAAAAAAATCTGTTAGACAAAAATCCTACGCGATTTAAATATTGACTTATATGTTTAAAAGTCCAAATTAAACGTTTTTTACTTAAATGTATAAATTTTTATTGCTTGTAAAAGCCTTTTTTGTTGAATAAGGCAAGCGAAATATATCTCTGTGTTTATAGTCTCTAAGAGATTCTATTATCTACATTTAGAAATATTATCGTATAAAATATATCAAACTTCATTAATACATATGATGACTTTCAATTTGAAATTTTCTTTTACCAAGAAGTCTTTATGTTCAATTGATACATAATAAAGCAATATTATTATAGAAAAATGCTAATTAGTTACTTTTTGAAATTAATTTCATCTAGATATTTATTTCCCAATTTTCGGATAAATTTATTTTATTATTTTATTTCGAAGTTTTTCTGTGATTCATACATTTTTATTTGAGCGAGAATTTATATTTTGCCACAGGCCATCTTCAATAATTTCGTAGCATCATATCGCTTATATTAATGTATTTGGCGACTGTTAATGCTTTTATATTTGATCAAACCGGTGAATTACTATTAAAAAAATATATATATTTAAATATAAATGACATCTTCTATTATTTTATAATTTTTTATTATATCTAATATCGTGATTCATTTTTTGGAAAAAAATACGTGAATAATACTAACTCGAGATTGATATGGAAAGGCAATATTATTCAATCATCTATCATTACTATTTTTGTGTCTTGCAGGTTAATATTGATTCATATGTTTATTTCAGACTTTAAATTAAGCAATTGATAATACTAGGTTGAATATTTTAAACCAACCGACAATCTAATAAGATTTCAAATTTTTCTTGTAACTCTATATCTTATATCTATAGTTTTCGTTTATATATGTTTTCATAACTTTTAAAAACCACAAATAAGAGATTATATGGATCATAATGTTCTGTTAATTTTTTTTTGTAGTACTTTCTTTTTTTATGTGCAAAAGTTCACGAGTAAGCATGTTTTTTGGTTCAACATTTCTATCAAATAAAATATCTATCAATTAAGAATCAAACAACAATATTATATTATACAATGGTATTTTGTAATAAAATATCTTATATATTTAATTCTTAAAATCAAGGAATCTTTTACACTGAATCCTGATGCTTTAAGATGAAATTTATGTCAGAACATCAAATATAGATATTAGTAACTCTATCGATCTAAGTAAATCAACGTAAATTATCTCATGATTACCTTATAACATTTGCAAAAAAAGCTTTTGAATTTTTATGTAGGAATATCATTTCTAGAGAACTCATAACGTGATGTCAGCATCAAATCTTTCTTTATCGAATGAATTAGAATCAAGCAATATATTTTTCTCTTATAAATATAGATAAAACCATCGCATGTCAGTTTCAAATAGAATGGATCAAATAGAATTCTTTCTCACACATAGATACAATATCTTGTGTATTTGATCTTGAAAAAAGGATCACGGTTTTAAATATCTGTTTAAATTAAATATTTTAAAAATATAAAAAGATATTTTCTATTTCACATATTTCACTATAAAAATATCTAAAGAGACATTTTGTTAGTTTGTTAGTAGAATCTAATCAGAAATATTGTTTTTCAAGTTTTTTGAAAACATAATTGATTGCAATAAAATATTTGATGAAACATGCAATACACGAAACGATAATTCTACTAAATCTCTTTTTTATGAACAATCCTTTATTTTAAATGCATATGAATCAGTTTTTTAGTTTTAGCTATGCAATTTTATATTTTTGGTGTTATTGATTTACGGAGATACCTATAAAATCTATTTTAGTGTTGTATTTATCAAAATTATGTAAATTTGCCTATTTTTCTCGTGAACTTGGTATGTTCTGCTTTTTCATTACATTCTATACATCATAAATCATTCATAACATATTCATTGGTTGACCTGGATTGATCTTAAGTACAATTTTCACGGCATTTTAAAGGAAATAATACTAGTAGGAGCATTTTTATACGGTTAGTTAATTTTTTTTAAAAAAATTCGATTTAGATAGATGACATGCATGTTTTCTATAATTATATAATATGAAATGACAAAATTCGCCAGAAACTTGGTTTTTACTTATATATTGTATAAACACGGGATCCTATATTTTTTTCTATACTGTGCATAACTTATGCAAAATGAAGGTTTAATTCTAATTTTAATCATGTTAGATACACCTATCTTCTTATAAAAACCTTTTTTCTTCTCTAAAAACGTTTCTTGGTTTTTTTAAATTGATATATTGGTTAAATATGATATCAAATAGAACAAGAAACTGATATAATCTAAATTTTATGTGTAAAGGAAATCAAAAAAATATAAAACATCACCTTTTAATTAAAGTACACAAATATACTTTGTAAAGTGTTCATTTTGAACTTTAATATTGTTTTTTACATGTAAAATATCTATTGCACATATAAAATGGGTGAAATTTTGACTCAATAAAGTATGTGATTTTTCTTAACACCAAACAAAAAACAGAACTTCGAGTGATTAAATAACATCAAAGAGTCTATTATTAGTTATATTGCATTCCAAGTTTGAACAATAACAACTATGGATCTAAAGAATATAAAATATAGCAGTGTAAAAAAAAATATATATTTAAGAGATATGTCACAATCTTTACGTATATAATTTATAAACTAGAGATTTTACAAATTATTCAGTCTTCACCAAAAAATAATAATGAATTATATGAAGACGCGCAAAGACGTTGATTTTATTTTAAATGTGTATAAAAAATAGGCGATTTTTTTGAGAAGTCGTAATAATATCTTTTTTAACCTATGGCGTATTTTCTTATACTAAACAGCTTAACCAACTTATAAAATCGTATTTTGGGGTTTTTAGAAATTAAAATGCAAATATATGTTGTTTTAGATGTTTAAATATTAGTAAAATAATCAAAGCATGTCGTAACATCCTTGCAATATTAGAAATTGTAGAATGTACGTGTTAAATATACAAACAATAAACGTTATGAATTTTTTATAAATGCTTTTTATATTAAAAAATAATAGGATTATATCAATTCAATATGCAACAAATAAAATATTCTAACAGCAATAAAAAGGTGACTGAAGCCAAAAGAATTTATAGTAATTTTGTGTATATATATAATTATATTTTAAAATATATTTTACCCATATTTGTAGATCTGTGATTCCCTATAGGGTTTTATAAGCACATTTAAGGAGTAAAATCTCAAATAAATACAAACAAGGAGTCGAAATATCATTAATTGAATTTATTAAGAAAAATTGTTGATTTATTATACTATAAAAACCATATTAAACCATACCCACGGATCATTTGAAATAACCTATATACCCATTCCCTAGATTTATACAAGAATATATGTAAATTTGATAATATCATATTGTATTTCTATAATTTTAGGATACAAGGTTACGATCTCTATACATTAACTTTGTACATTTTCATATATATAATTTTTACTATAAAGAGGTTGCAGCATAAACAATATATAAATTCAAAATTGATAGTATATTTAATATAAAAAGACTGTAAAAAGATATATATTAAGCTATATATAATAATACATGTAAAATACAGTTCAAAATTTTTTTATATAAAAATATGGATCACTTTATCTTACTAAATATTTATTTTCATGTATAATTATTTTTTTATGGATCCATGCAATTAATGTCTTCTATTTTAGAGAAAATAAGATAGTAAAATTGTGAAGTTTGATACAATAAATGCAAATAAAAATATTTAAATCGATTATAAATTTTATGTGTGTTTACATACTTTCTATATAATTATTATGTTTAGTTGGAAATATTGTGAACCTTTCAATCATATTTACTATTTATATTCAGGATAAGCGGCATTGCTAATTTATAATAACAAAATTATAAGAAATTATAAAATTAGTAATTTTATATGATATAAATTTGCAGGGTCAATACTTTTTTCTGTTAAGAAATTCTTAGAATCATAATACTACATTTAATCACAAACACTGATATATCTCTATAAAAATATCGATATAAAATATAAAAAATATATATTTTGCACCTGATCTTTAACATAAGTATATTCGAAGTTCAAAATCGTGCAAAGCGTAAGCTAGCTTATTTTTTAGGCAGAATTTGCATAAAAAATTTAAAAGAACATAAAAAATTATCTCAATTTAAACAACTAAAAGGAAAAAATATTTTATATAAATCATAAAAAAGTCTTTTATGGATAAAAAAGTTGTGAGATTGATATACTTATCAATCTTCCGTTTTGGAATAATTTTTGATTTAATTATTTTTTAAATTATTTTAGGTTAAAATTAAACGATGGATAACAAAAGATTTCAAGCAAAGAAATATTGAGCTTCTGGAATTATAATATAACACAAAAAAAATGTTTATAATGGTTACTTTTACGAAATATACAGTTTTAGGTAATTACATGATTATATGACAAAAAAACATTTTTAAATATTTATATATTATCTATATAATAAAATAAAGGTTTTATCAAGCTGTTTTTGCTAAGAAACCCTTATTATTGATTTTTTTTAATGCTTTATTCTTCTTTTTATATGTATATTTATTTCATTTATGAACATAAGTCTGTAATTTGCATTTTAAATAACAGACTTACATAAATCAACTCATAACGAAAATATACTATTCCGGAAACTATTAATTTCCCTATAAAGCCTCTGTAATCGTAGAATTTCACTTATACTAGTATATTTATTTCGTAAGTCCTTTCAAATCAAAGTAGTATACCCTAGTATAATTAAAATTAGATATATAGATAGAATTTTGTCTTTATCGGGCGTGTAAACTTATTATAGCTGAAGAAAATACACTTGATACAAAAAGTAAAACAGGTTCAACTGCAATGGACATAATATAAACCCATTTAGTAAGTTCTAAAATCCTTTTGCATACATTGATGCAATAGGTCATTTATTATTTGTAATCTATATCCCGAAAATATATTTCTTATACATTTTGTAATACATATATGCCGAAAATAATCGAAATCTTTATATCTAGTGACCTAAAAAAAATTAATTTTAGAGGTATAATAAAAAGCGGATTTATAATACATAAAGCATTTTTTAAGCTTTTTATTTTAAATACGAGTAATTTATCGTATTCTAGATTTACCTGTTTTTGCAATATAAACACAAGATAGGGTATTATATTACAGAAAGTCAACACAAACAAACTATTTATAAAATCATAACATTTTCATATGATTCGAAAAAATATTTAGAATATGTGCATAATTTTCTTTATGAAAATAATAAGAATTTCTATCTTCTCTATTTAGTAAAATAAATACAAATTTTTTATTTAATAAAATTATATTTAAATATAAATTTGCAGTGAAACGATAAAAAAAATTAATTTTACATCTATTAATATATAAGAAATCAACAAAAAATCGTTACCTTAGGAATGGAGGTTTTCGGATGTAAATACTTTATTCTTGTTTTCAAACCTTGAAGTTTGATAATGTAGATAGAATTTGTAATTTTATTAGGATAAAAATCTTACATTTATTTCATCATATCCTAAAATTACTTGCACTGTATTAAAAACAATTTTTGTATAAAATTCATACAGAAATGCATTATATGGTATCCGAAAATATATAAAAATCATGTAATTTTAAATTCAAAGATAGGCTATATAGTAAATTTTACAAAATGAGCACTATTATAATATAATAAATCTTCGTATGGTGTAATAAGATATAAAGATCGAAATTTCCAGCATAATATGCAAAACTTTCACAATTTATTTTTTTAATGCTATCATTTAGTCGCATATCAATATATGCTATACCCAAAGATTTGTTTTATTATAAATGAATATCATTTCATGTTGATAATATGTTTCGAACGATTTATTTATTCATAGATCATAATCGTGAGCATATATTAATAGAATTTTGTAGTTATATCTTGCGATACAAAATTCGGACTATAAACACTGTGATTGGCAGTTAAATCTTGATGCGATTCTGTAAAAGCAAAACTTTATATTAGGCAACGGGATTTTCTTTATTTTTTTGTTACAAAGGATTATTATTGTGAATAAGTCCTTCTGTGCAGCGATTCTGCTCACTTATTATCTAACATTATTATTGTTTTAAGCTTTGAATTTACTGTAAAAGAGCAGAAAATTGACAAGAAAAATACAAATATATATTTAAATACCCACATTTCAGTCATTATTACTTTTTTTTATATTTTATGCATCATTGTAAAATCAATTGTTTTATGGTATCAAAGGCTTTTAAAATGCGAAGTTACTTGATTTTATATCTATGAATAATTTAAAACTAGAACTGTGTACAAGACCAATATTAAATAGAAATAACGTATTTTTACAAAAATTAATATCACCAATATGTAATATTCAAGGGAATCTACATATAATAGACGCGTAAAACAAAGATTCGCTTTTAATTTGGATTGTAAAAAAGAATTATAGCTAGACATAAAATGTATCCTTGAAAACGTAAGATAGCAATCCAACAAATTCTTAATTGTCAGAAAAAAATCATTCGTGGCTGCAATAATTTTAGGTTTGCTGAATTAATTTTGAAAATACAAATTAAATTATTATAAATGAAAATTCATAAAAAGATTAATTCTTAACTAAAACAATCTAGGACAATTATAAATATCTATTTTACATTTAAAACATGTTTTATCTCCGTGTATAATATATGCATGATAGTCAAAAACCAAAAATTAATTTGGTCAAGTTTAATAAGATATTAATTTATCTAGTTCAAATGTTATTTTTTTTTATCATTATTTTAGTAAAACTTTTTATTTAACCTAATATCAATCAATCAAATGTTGTTGCGTGTAACCTTCAATCTTAACGTAAAAACTATATTTATAACTATTGAACTCATAAAACATCATTTTTATCCTATCTGTATTAAAATTTTTATTATAAAACAAATATGATATATGTTTCCGATTGTATACTACCAGTATATCTTATTATTGTAAAGTTTTTATCATTAAACATATAAAAAAATTTATCAGATAATTATATTCACTGTATTTTGGTTTTTATCATGGTCAAATATACTTAGGATCATATTATGCAATTATTTCTTTTGCGAGTTTATCAGGCTTTAATATTTAATTTAAGAAATGTTTGAAACGAATATGTATTTTTTTTATTTAAAATATTATTTAATTAAATTCAACAAATCGATAAAACGTATTTATTATTTAAAAATCAAAACATTGAATAAGATTTTGATCATTTTAATCTATAAAATTAAATTTTATATTGCAAAAGATTGCTTGAAGACTCATTTGATCATATTAATTATTAAAAAGTTTACAAATAGGTGAAATATTTTAAAGACATAATGTGGCTATTTAGATGAAAATATCTGGTCAAAATTAAACGTATTGGCTATCTTGTATTTAATATATAAAATATCTATAGCAATAGAGCATGGGAAAGAGAAAATTCAAGATTTAATTAACAGAACATGTGCTGGAATTTGCAAATACTATATTTAACCCTAAACTACTGAATAGGATTGTGTTTACTTCGACACTACACATACCATAAAAATTTATAATATAAGATTAGAAACCAATCACCAGCTTTTGATATTTATTATAT
This sequence comes from Rhyacophila brunnea, assembly GCF_057557595.1. Classification (NCBI taxonomy): domain Eukaryota; kingdom Metazoa; phylum Arthropoda; class Insecta; order Trichoptera; family Rhyacophilidae; genus Rhyacophila; species Rhyacophila brunnea. The sequence goes on along the minus strand of NW_028233370.1, from coordinate 810,064 downwards.
GTTACTATGCACAATCAATGGGGCCAAGAAGGAATGTAAATAGTAGACTATAACTATAATAATGGGTATTTAAAAGTATGCTAAATCAAGAAAATATTCAATTGAAAACGAATCGATAAATTTATACACTTTATCATGCTTACGTGTAAGTTTTGAAGATATGAAAAATATATCAACATTTATCAACTAAATAAAGCTTTTTATTGAAAACTATTGATTTAAGATATCCATATAAACACAAAAAACATTATGATCGGCAATTACAATTAATTGTTTAGTCGCAAACATTTATTTTCTAGTAATTCACACTACGCCTATGAATTAGAAAATATGAAAATAATTTGAGTATTATAGTAAAAGATATTGTTTACGTAGTAGGGGTAGACAATAAATTTGCTCCGTCCAAATTTACGTGTGCAGGTTGCGCATAATAAATAACCTCATGAGTTATAATTTTTATATATGAATTTAATGCTTTGAACTGTATGAAAGTTTGATTATAGCATGAATTAATAAGATAAATTTATTAAACGAACATAGACAATCAAGAACATTATATGGTGATATGTTGAATGTTTGTTTTACAATCAATATAAATTAAAAGCATCAATGTAAAAATCCAAGCTATAGCTAATGCCGAACTAAAACAATAGGATTAAGAAAAAAATGAAAATAAATATTTTGATTGAACATAATGATTAATTAAGACAAAATATGATGTGTCTGATAGAAGTTATGATCCTTACTGTATGAATTAAATCTTAAAATTGCATTAGACGCTTTTATATAACTACTGGGTAAATAAAGCAATAAATACAATCCACCAAATGTATATAAATTTTATCATTTTGCCTAATAGAACATTATTACTGCTTAAAAATGAAATTCTGAAATTTTATAAAATTTCTATCGTAAATTTATATTTAATAGCTAAATTTAATAAAATTAAATTTAAATTTGCATTGCAAAAAAAAGATGGTAAATTAGATCAGCTTAGAGCTCTAGATTAATTTGCAAGTCCATAAAAAGAAATTTTCATGATATTTCACAGTCAACAGATGAATGGTATATTTTGCTTTAGCATTAAATACATTTGCATAATTATTTCATTGTTAGTTATATAATCCAGAATTTTTTTATAGTAATAATATTATTCATCAACTGAAACAAATTTAAAGTGCAAAATTTTTAGCATCAAAAAACATTCGTTTTAATGACATATTATCATATAGCTTGATTCTTATTTCTATCCTATATATGTACTTATTTTCGACAATAAAAATAAATTATTTAATAAAACAACTTATTTACAGTTTTTTATATTTATTTAACGCAAAATAAACTGTGGCTCGGTTTCAATTGAGATACTCTATTTATTAAGATAAGCAATTCTATTGTTTATAAATACAGTAATATGATTTTATTGTAGTAAAATACGAAATCATTTTAAGCTGTATTTTTGCTTTTGATAAAATCCTATTTCTTAATAATCATCAGAAAATCATAAGTTTTCATTTTTTTAAATCAACCAGTAGTACCTACATTTTTAGATTATAAATATTTTTCAAATTTGTTAAGTCTTCAATGACGTAATTCTAGGTTTTAAATTTGTATATTTTCAGTTAATATGCAAGTAATACCCGTAAGTTTTTTATTATATTTGTATTTATTATTCATTGCTCAATCTAAAAAGAAGCAATAGATACTTCCGATTCATATTGAATTTCATCATTTTTTTTAGTAAATATAACGCTGTAATATCAATAATAAATTATTTTCTCTTCGAACAGATCTTTTTTACGCATAATTATATACAGTCGAAATTGTATAGTCGAAGAATTTGATATGAAATATAAATTAAATACAATAACAGTGTATATTGGATAATGTGATAATTTACATTTTAAAAACATTATAAAAAATTGAAAAGATTTATATGCTATGGTTTATCTTCAATAATTCTATTTTAAAAGCAATGTAGCATCGGGAAATCATTAAATCATAGGCACAAAAAATAAATCAAATTATAAAGCAGCTTTAATTTTCAAGCTTTCTGATACTCTTAGAACTGATCGAAGTGTATTTAAAAAAAAAGATTATCAGGGTGGATAAAAAAATATCTTCATAAAATTTTCATAAAAAAAGTCTATATAATCTCAAAAACGCAAAAAGCGTTTACTCATTTCATTAAATGGTTTTCTATACCAAAATATAATAACATTCCCGCAAAACTTTTTCTTCTACATCGTTATAATTCCTTTTTTTACTGAAAATTTAGATGAAATAGGCTTGATTTGCTTAGACTATATAGGTTTTACACGGTTCATAATTTCAGGTTAATATAGTATATTAACTCAAATTTATTTAAGGCCTTTTACTTGCAACGCTTAAAAAATTTCAAATAAAATCTTACATTTTTATAGACTCCGATATTATTTTATTAGTATAAGTACCAGCTTTCATATATATAATACTATTTTCTGTTTTTACGAGTGTTTCTGTGTGAATTGAATTTAATTTTGTTTTCTGATATTGCGAAATGATATGTTAAATATGTATTTTCGGCCTAAACATTATATAAAAATGATCTTCTGTTAATATTTTGCGTAATAAATATCTTAGAAACACATATGGAGATAAGCATCAAATCAGCCCATATAAGATAAATTTATTGAATGTGTATTTATTCTGGTTTTTATAGAATGAAATTCTTATATAAATGTTATGCTTCTCTTGCACTTCTTTTGTGTCACAAGTATGTTTTAAATAGAAGCGTATTTATGCATTTTGATTGGAACATCGCTAATATAATTTCACGCGCAAAAATAAAACAGCTAAAATGTTTCGATACATTTTTTATTATAATTATTATCACATGTTCGACTTCACCATAAAAAGATGAAATTCTTTTTTCACTTTTGTAGGAAAATTATCATGTTTTAATTTAAATTGTAAGCTTACATATAAATTAAATTCAACTAGCAAATAAAATACAAAAAAAAAATTACCGGAGAAAAGAAAAATATATTTTTGTTGCATTATACTCCACGAAAATGAATTATTCCATGATTCTCATTGCTTGTCCTGTCTTATAAAATTCTAACTGGAACGATTAATTACAGCTCTATCTTTATATTTTTCTATATAGATACAATTTGATGTCAAAATACTAGTTCATTCTTTTTTATTGCATTAAATAGTTTAATAAAATTTATTGTGAATTATTTGCAAATTGTTTGGGTTTTTAAAATTGTATTCTTTGTACCAATGGAATTTTTTTTATTCCAATAGTAAATCAAATTCATCTATTTTTTGAAAAATTTTACTATCAAGTTGAACTGATTATATTTAGTTGGTTAACCTTTGATTTTTTTTTAATTTATATTAAGAAAACAGAAAATCGCAATCAGAAACATTCGGTTCGATTCCGAATATTTTTTTAAAACAATTATACTAGACTATAGTGCTATTGCACACATAAATATCACCAATACATTTTTAAAAAGAAAATGTGAAATTTATATCGTTGAAGGTAATTTTATAGTTAGCTGAAATTTCGAGTGATAAATTGATAGAAAGAACAAAAAATATTGTCTAGGTTTAATTTTAGAACATATGTGTGTAATAAATACTGTCTTCTATATCCAAAGCATTGAATAATTACCATTTCATAACAGTATAAGGGGAAAATTTTCGATCTTTTTTTGTTGCTTCTATGATAACTAATGAGTATCTAAAAAATAGAATAAAATACATGAAAAATAAATTACAATTTAAAAATAAAGATCATATAATTGATTTGCAGATGTAAGTCAAGCCATTGCCGTAAAAACGATAATTGTATATAAAATTAGGGCTTACCAATCATATTAAAATACGAATCTCATTTAGACCATCGTCTAAACAGACAAACTCCGTCCACAAGCTGCTAGAAAAAGTTTTAAAATATGATGTAAAGCATAAAAAAACGACACTTTAACCACAATCTACAAATTGAAAATATTAATACATGATTTTTGATGTAAACATATAATTTTAGATTCAAAAAAAACAATTATCGAGAAATCATGTGGTAATTATTCTATCTACATATTCAAATACCATTAAAAAATTCAGAAAATACCATTGTACGGATAAATGAAAGCAGTTGCTCGTTGTTTTTTGTATTTTTTGTTCCAAATAATATTATAACGAGTGACGATAGAACCTAGCTGCAATTAAAAATAGAAAATATAAAGATTAATGGATTCAACCCTTTAGGTTTTTTTTTCATAATTTATATCTTTAAGATATAGCATTAGAAAGATTTCTTGCTATTTATATAGCCATATGCACACAGAGCATATAAGTGTTCCTATGGTGTCAAACGTATGCATAGAAAATAAAAATGTCGCTTTTAATATATATAGAATTGCATAACATAATTTTTTAAAGAATTTTCTAGAATTGCAGCTCGTTTTTATATTTTAATATGGATAACACTTTTATATTCCAATTTGTATATTTAAAATACAAAAACAATTTTTGAGATTAATAAATTTTTAAAAAATAAAATATTAGAAGTGAAACTTACAATTTTTTGCTATAACAAGAATATTTATAAGTAAAAAAATATATTTTTTGTTATCTTAAATTCAATTCATGCTTATATGTAAATTGTGTTTAGAAAGGATTAAAATTTATTTAAAATTTTATATCGCACTCAGATGATGTTTACACATAAAAAGAATAAATTTTTTTTATTTAATTTGCGATATAGATTGTATTTCAGCACTGGTGCACTATCTATATTATAAATTTCTAAATTCCCCTTTTCGGCATAATATTAATATATAATAAATAAACTTTTATATCTATGTTATAAAATATTTGTGAAACATAAATAAAGATATTATCTGTGACTTGTATTTTTTTAAATATTCTCTATATATAAAATGATCTTTGTGGTCCTTCAAAATTAAAATTTCCTACCTTGCGAACCTAGTATGATTTAAAGTACATATATAAAAGGTAGATTGAAAAAATAATACTATATTTGTATACTTTGAGTTATCATAGCCTGAAATCTAGATTCGTGTGATTATAGTATCATGAGACTGCACTTAAGATAGTTTTAAAATTCATTGTGTATTAGAAATCCAAAATATAATTCCCATGTATATTTTTATTCACGAAATAAACAAGCTACTATTAGAAACATATTTACACAGCCTATATACGCTGAATTATGCATTATAAACTTTATTTCCAATTACTCAAGCAAAAAAAAAGCGTAGCAGTATTTAAGATGTACATTTATGCAAATCAAAAATAAAAATCTGGCTAAATTATCTAGCAATGGTAATATTATATCCTAAAAAAAATAAGATTTTTATTGTTACACAAAATCTCATAAATACATATTATTGTAAAATAAAAGATGTAGAGATAATTATTTATCATCATAAAATTCTTTTTTTTATATTTTAAATGCAAACTTATATATAGAAATATTATAAAATCCACTTTTTTTCTATTACTTGCGTAATTAGTTAGGAAATTTATATTCTTAATCATGGTGTGTTCGTACTTTGGTGTAATTTACACCTGCTGGATAGATTAAATATAGAATTATAAAAACAAAATTTATTATAAATTTATATTCTTCAATATATTTTTTAATGAATATGATAGATGAAATATTAATGAGTTCAATTTAAAACCAAACTATTTAATTTAAGTAAAAAAATCTATTTGGATTATGGCTTGGCAAAATTCTAGATTCTCTAACTAGAAAACACATAAGAAACAAAAAAATAGTAACAAAATTAGTTTAGTACTTTATTTTATTTTAGGTGTAATATATTCCGCCATTTTTGTCGATATAATATAAGGCAAAGGTAATTTTGAATATTACATAGCATAAATTTTGTTTTTGGTTTTTTTTAGAATCTAAAAAATTATTTTTTCGACATAACCTATCTAATTTTGGTAGAAATTTTATAATTCAAGCAACTAAAAAACTTTGAACAAGTTAAGTTCAATAATATTGGCTTTTTTGAGAAACTAAATTTGAAACAGACTAATTTCAGAGGCTTCACATGTACATAAAGACTATATTAGTATTTTAATGAATTAATACCTTGGGTTTTTATAATTTTACAGCTCGATTTATTATTTTTAATATTGATATAATGATTCATGTGATTTTTAACATAATAATTTAGCCATTGAGTCTTTTTTATTTTATTTGACAGATTATATTTATATTTGATTAATTTTCCATCTTGGGTACATTTCTGTTTGGTATATAAACACAAAGAACAGGCTAGTTTTTTTTAATAAAATTCTCTTATTGTTACTATGATTGCATATAATGGTCTTGTAATTTAGTAAAACATCTGAATCAAAAAAATATATATCTATTTTTATTTTTATTATGAAAATGCGCCCAACATGTAAAAAATATATAATTATGACTTTACCATCAAAAACTTGAGTTAGATGATATATACACTGCATTTTTTATAGACTGATAAAGGGGTTTTAATTTGGTTTATCAATATTTTTTTTTTGTGATAGATCCAATATTTATATTAACATATCGCTACTGTTTTAGTAGATTTTTTGTATGTTTGCATTTTTTTTAATTCAAATTCTCATTTCTCTAAACCTGTTCTATTTGAATTTCTAATGTATCCTATTTTTCATTCATGCTAATTATATTAATTTAGTTTAGCATCTATTTAGAGATAAATTTATCTACAAAATCATATATATTCTAAAAAAATGTAATTCTTAATTAAAAAATACATATATTACATCCGATAAAAGGTTTTTCTTTGCATATCCCATTGTAAATTCATAAATGGCGATAGTATAAATTTTTGCCTTCAAAAATTCGAAAAAAATGAAAATAGAATATGAAATTTATGTTATTATATGACTCTATTTGTAACATTATGCTTAGAAAATCGGTAATACTCTATGGTAAATTCCTGAAGAAGCGATTTGCTACAATTAAATCCTTGAATTATAAAAATTACAGAATAGGTTAAATGATAAAAATTAAATCATGTAAATCTGATCTATTTTCGTGATTGTAGACATGCCATTTTTTTGCTTTATAATGTTGCCAATAATGATCAATGATTTTTATTTTAAAAAGCAAATTTTAAATAGCGTGAGGCAAATATAATATAAAAAACATGTATAATTGATAAATTAAGTGTTTTTTTAAAATATATTAGCAGAAATATTCGATTAAGAAAATAATATATTAAGTTAAATGTATTTAAAAGAAAAACTGCATATGATCAAATATAAAAACAAAAAATTTAATTGCTGAAATGTGTAAAATCTTGATAAATTGTTTTTTGTAAACGAATTTAGACATTTGCTACAATATCTAGAAAATAGCCTCATTCCATATCATATAAAATAAGTATTCTCAAATAAATAATCTTTCATAATTATCAAATTGATTAGAGCCCAAGCAATTACATATTTATATTTATAAAAGAGTGGTATAAAATACAGAATACATTAATGCTATCTAAAGCTCAATTCATTTTTTATCATAACCCCCATAAAAATATGCCAACATAGAATACACAGAGAAAGTTATATAATTTGAATAAACTAGTGTAAAATATAATTAATTGACTCAAACTACATTCTTATTTATACTATCTTTCACATAATGATCTTTAAATGCTTTAAACTTTAATATATATTCTATAGGTCAAATAATTTTCAAATACGCCAATTTTGATTTTGAATAATACTCCAGAAAATATCATACCAGAAATGAAGAAAAGTGGCTTTTAGTTATATGTATATTTGGTTAGAGTTTCTTTGTTTTTTCAAAATTTTATTTTTTGGATAAAAGTTCATTAAATAAAGTGTTATACAGTTTCTTGATTTTTATTTATCAACATATCTATAGAAAAATTTAGGCACTATCTATAATTACAGCAATATTTTTTTACAGTAGTATTTTGATTTTTAAACATTTTTTATGGTTTTTTTCTGTTATATTTTGCTCATTTGAATTTCTGAACTATTTGACGATTTTATACATTATCATCTGACTTACGTTAATTCCTTACCTTTAAAACACAAATTATAATATAAAGCTATAATTATCGATAATATGGGCAAAATAGATGTTTCATTTTGGCATCAATATAAAAAATAGAGGAATTGGATACTGTGTATTGCATCAAGAAAACGTTTCTTTTAGTGTATCGCTTTAAGTTATCCGATAAACATAGCCTTTTTAAAAAAATGTTTATGTGATATCTCATAGTAACCCGAACATATATCCTTGTTAAAGGATAGAATGGCTATACTTTACTTTAAATTGATACTTAAAGAATTGATTGCAAATAGGTAAAATAGCAGGAAACGATTTAATCAGCCGTTCAAGTTTTACCTGGTATATTTATCGGTACAGCAATAAATAATAGATTATATAATATAATATAATTGTTTTAAGTAGTATAAATACAAACAATGCAAATATATTATTGATATTGACAAAAAAATACGGATATATGTTGTACTCACAATTAATAAAACGTTAAATTTCAGAATTTACGTGATCAGAATATTATTCTAAATCCAGATAGAAGCGAATTTTTTTCAATTGATCTATAAATTAGGGCAGGAATATAGATATAGTTTCTTATAAAAAAACCTTATGCTTATCAGAATTGTAGTTGTTTATATGCCATGAAAAATATGTTGTGGATATTAAGAAGCACAAATAATATGTTTATAGGAGATAATAATCAACGATACCCGACTGAAATATTTTGACATGTCGCCGTACAAATTTTAATTTTGAATCGGAGAAAAATCTCGAAATATTTCAAATGTTGATAATATAAAACAAATTGTTATTTAAAAGTTTATTTGATTTTTAGCTTTTTAATGGTGCTCGTATAAAACTTTAGAATACATATTGGAATAGAATTGGCTGATACTTAATTCTATTGCATCATCTTCACCTTCTTTTTCAATTCATCTTCTTATCTCAATATTTATTATTTCAAATGTCTTTCTAGATCTTATTGTTTGTGAGTAATACAATGATTAGAAGTATTTCGAAATCTTATATTTTGAAATTCCAGGTTAATTCCCTTTATTTCGTATTTACTCGTACATATATTCTTTCCTGGAATTTCATTTATGACTTTTAGAAATTTTTGATTACCCAACTCTCCTCCACATGTAGCTTTTCACATTTCCCATTACCATTTAATTCTCCGTATATTAGTTCTGTTTCATGCGGTATTTTATTTTGGAAGGGGACGGTATTTTATCTACTTTTCGTCACAGTTTGATTATGATACCACCACCACTCTCCAATTACCCATATCCTTGCTGAAGTAGTAGTTTTCATATGATGCAATTGATAGCTTTGGGCGTCTTACACAAAATCTTTAATTTATTATCGGTTATCGGGTTTTTCAGAGTATACTTTCTGTTTTGACAGACCGCATTTTCGCTGCTATTGCTCGTTATGAGTAAATTTATATGAATTCACATTTCTTTGCGGTTAGATCACAAGTTTATCCTATAAGTGTTAATAAACCAACTGTATCACTGTATTGCATGTTTGAATATATATCTATTCAAACATTACTATACCATGAATTCTTTCTGTTTGAAAATCAAAAAACTGCATATTTTAATGGATAATTTGTGTAGAAAAAGGATAAAAAAGTCAAGTTTTGGGATGTTTCAATGCAAAAAGATTCCTATAATTCGACTATGGTGGTTTGTAATAGCAAAAAGCATTTTTGGGGTAAATAACATAAAAAATATATTTAAAAGGATAGAAATCAAATTCAATAAAAATAAATTTTATTTTAAAGCAGATTTTCAGTATATACACTATTATTTTCCAATTTTTCAACTATTGTAATTTTTTATAATTTAAAAATATATAATCGAATTGTTGTTATATAGTAATCAATTTGTTTTAAAATAAGATGAGTTAATAGGCATCTAAAAAAATATTGAATTTTTTTTGATATTATTAGATCTTTTGATATCGCTATATGGAAATGAATGCACATTCCTTATGTTACAAGTAATATAAAATTTTAAGTTTAAGTTTACATACTATTTTATTTGTCTAAAAATATACGATTATAAGCAAGTCCTACATCACCAGGATTGTTTCAAAACGTAAGTTAACACATATAAGAATATGTGAATAGGAATTTGATAATAAATTTATATTATTTATATTTAATTTTTTTTACTATTATTGATTGTTTTTTATGGCACATTCATGTGAAAGAATGCATTTATGTAGCTAAGAATATATCGTATTTCAAAGTTGATTTGTATTTTAAAATAAAAAATAAACCAAGAATAATTTAGGTAAGTTTTCGACTTTATTTTTATTAATAAGGGATTTTAGATGCTTATATAATTTTGTTTTGAGAAATATTCGTTCGTGTACTTTATGCCGTATAGTTGCTAAATATAAGAAAAAAACACTCTGATAGTCCTGATTGGATTAACAAAGTCGTGCCATAAGATTTAGCTGTAATTCTGACATCAAAATAACCTATATGATTACCTCCACTTTATGGATGTATAATATAATTCAGATTCAAGTAATACTAATTTACTAATGAATATTGAATTTGAGCTAGCATAGCAGTCTCTACTTTTTAACAAAGGATGATAGCATACTTAGTCTAAAAGTGGTTGACAAGCATGTTTTACAGAAAATTAAGATATGTGTATAGAATTATGTTATAATTAATGGATCATAGTAGTATTTTTTCTACTAAAATTGACTTTTACAGAAGTTTACAATTATACTTGGTTTGGTGGATTGATTTAAAATATTTATTCCACTGAAATCTTTCTATATAAACTAAAATCTAATTTTACAGTAAATTAAATAATTTTTTGTGTGTATAAATATTTATAACTTAATTATAGATCGATAAAAAGCGATTTTATGAATTTAGCTAATAAATATATAAAAGGCTAAATGGTCAACTTTATGCACAAAGATCACAATAAAAATAAAAAATATTCTCGTTAAAATGTAATTATATAAGTGTAAAAAAAGCCATGAAATTTTTTTTTGTTATATAATTTACAGTTTAAATCATAGATTTACAATTTTCGATTTTGTAGTTCATTCTTTAACCTATCTTTTTATTTGTAAATAAAAGTTTTCAAACCTAAAATCCATGATAGGCCTCTTTCACCTTAGCACTAGATTATGAAAGGCTTCTCTAATTGTAAGTTTTTAATTTTAAACCCTCCAGGTGCCTTAAGACGGAAAAGCGCTAAAAATTTGAAATAAATCTTTTTTTTTAATAATTATCATATAATTTTTTCATGATTAAAATTTTCTCTAGATATTTATAAGCTTGAGTTTTAATGCTTGGAAAAAATAAATTATCTTTATTATGGCCGGATGATTTATATAAATTAATTCAAATACATTTAAAAACAGTAGAACAATATTAATAATGACAAAACAATAAATATTAGGATATTTATCATTATTTGATATGTATTAATTTATAAATATGAAATATTCACTTTTCTGTTAAATCTAATATTACATATGGCATGCAGTGCATATTTTTATTCATAGATTAATTTTATTTTATGATATTTTACTTTGCTTAGCAGCAATATTAATTTTTATATAATTAAAGAATGGCTTAATACTTCCAATACACATCATATTTACGATCTCCCCAATGTATCTTCTTGCAAGACTTATTAATTCAAGTCTTTTATTTGATTTTATTCTAATTGTGTACCTTTCACTCCTTCCTAGATTCTTAATATACCACCTATGGTAAATTACGATAAAAAAAATCTTATTTATGGTGTTTTGTTTATTATATGGCTTCGCGCATAGATATTTCTAATTGTTTCTATTGAGGATCATAATAAATGACAATATTTTATGATTTTCCATGAAGCGATTTTGTTTAATGTTGTTTATATCCATCAAAGATAAATATTTGTAAAATATATTGTAAAAATATTATATATTGATATTCTGATGTCAACGTAGGCTATAGAAATAGCCTTTTTTCTAGCTATAGATGTATTTTTAAATATACGAGAAAACTTTTTAAGATACACCAATATAAATTTAATATACACTATAAGGTGAAAGTTAAACACAGGTAAAAATGTATATGATCACGTGGAACCAGTAGAAACAAAATGAATTATAAATAGTGGAATAAAATACAAAACTTGATAAAAATTTTATATAAATCAAGATGCATGTAAATGTTATGGGGATTTAAATGTATAGTAAGTACAGTATAGGCATATTTTAAGGCTTATAAGTGTTTTTAATATTTTTAGCCCCTGATAAATATAACCTAGCATAAAATCGATAAATATATTTTGGAAATTAATGATTGTATATATCTCAGCCATCAATTAGTATACTACATAGTTTTAGATTCACATATATGTCATGGCTTGGTGTCTTATGTAATATTATCTCTTTTCTGGATTATAAATATGAAGAAAATCACATGTAAATAGATGGCTTCATGCAAGGCAAATACTGTTATTCTCTTTTTTGGTGTTATCACTTTCTCTCATAAACAGCTAAACCTTCATAATAGAACTTCAGACTGCAGATATATTTTTTATGTGATTTTAAAGCATTCTGATTCTAAAAGTTATGGTACTTGTAAATCGATTTATTTTTAGTAGAGCATTGTTTCGGATTTTTTTGGTTTTAAATTGCATATTTTTTAAATGCAACAGATTTTTGATCTTCTATTATTTTAATATGTAAATTGCGATAGATTGTGTGGTCCAATTCATGTAATTTCTAGCAGGCGAATACTTGACTTTTGATGGTTCGAAGAATATATTTATATCCAATAAATAAAAACTTAGCATAAAGATTTTTTTACCACTTATTTTAATTGTATTATATGATTTCAACCATATTCCTTGTGATTTCTTTAGATTGATTTTTCATATCATACATCTTATAGGCAAAAAGATAGTTTCTTCTGGGTTTTTTAATCTTTTTTTTGTAAAAACCATATTTAATTTTACATGATAAGTTTTAATACATCAGTTTCATCTCTAAATAGTATAAATAAAAGAATAATGCCTTCAATGTTTACATTGTTTTTTGCGAAGATTAATATTTAATATCGCATATGTTTTCTATCATTATATTTAATTTTACGTCGATTCGTTGTGTATTATATAATCAGAAGAATAATTTTTTCAAGATGTTTTACAGCGAATTTTCATAGAATATTATATAATTTTGTGTTGGTTTCTTGTTATTACATTAAATACAGCGGTTTTCTAAATATAATAAATTATATCTCAACTCTTATTAATAATACTTCGGATAATAATCAAAATAAAGATGGGTTAAACGTGCTTAACAGTTATGCATGTATTTCATATGTGTTTTAAAATGCTAAACCCGTAAAATCTGGTCGTTTAATCTTTAAATATTTGTTATTTTCTTTACGATATTTGAAAATTTACTTTTTATTTTTAGAGCCCTTACCAAAATGTCAAATAATTTGGATGAACAACGCCGAGTATTTGGAAAATACAGTTACTGAGCAATTGATCTTAAAGAGATTCAAATTTTGACAAAATTAACGTTTACAGATCTTCTATCATCATTGTTAAGACAAAATTTTAAGCGTGTTCTTTCACCAATGGAAGTCATATTAATCAAGAAATACTTATTGATAAACAAGCATGTGTGGGCCAGAAGAAGAACCGTATAATTAATAAGATACATGCATGTTATATGATCATTTTACCTTCTTTGGTCGTCAATAGTATTATTGTTTTTAATGGAAATGTATTTGTTCCTCTTGTGATTAAGCCAGAAAAAATTAACTAAAGGTTTAGTGATTTTATGGCTACTGTAATTACGGGTCGGCAAGGAAAGCCTGTTGTTGGGGCTACTACAATTCTAAGTTTACTCTGTTAAAATAAACTCTATATAAGTATAATATTATAATTTAAAATTTAATCAAATTGTGCACCCAATTTTATCGAATTATTCATATGTTAATAAAAAACGTTTTCAACTGAAACGCTCGATGTGAAAAAATAATTTTTTTATTTTATTTTTAAAAACGTAAATATTCTTTAATTAAACAAGAAATTTACCCTCTTTTTTTATTGATCGAATATTTGATTTTTCTAAACATTTATATCAATTAGAGTTATCGGAAGTTCATGATGGTTGAATAAAAAATATCAGATTTTAATAGAATTTAAACTTGGGTTTTTAAGACAATATTTACGTGTTTGTACACTCCATAGTTGAATACTCCCCTTAATTTATTATATCGCATCAGCAAGAAAATTTTCTGATATTTTTTTTTGGCTTCAACATTGTATAAAGAAGCTTTTAGTGTGGATCATTCTTCAGTTAAAAAAATAAGTAATATACAAAAATATAACTTTATAATAAGTGACAGTATTTCAAAGTTTTCAATCTAGAAAAAAAACGTGTAACTTAATATATAATAATATATTCGTGCATGGGTCATAATCTTAAAATATAAGGTAAGATTTATCTTCTTCACGTGTATAAAAGTACTTTTATATGAGAAATCTTAATGGTTTAGAAAATCGAAAATATATCATTGCCCGCATTTGTAGAACGATAATAACCAATCAAACTTTTTCTATGCAGTTTGTATATATATTTTTATTGAAAACAAAAAATTACATGTACGATTGTTTTTATATATATCTCATGCGTTAAATAAGAATAAAACTAAATTAAAGGATTTTATTCGACAAAACAGTTGCAAATTCAGTATTTTTTGTTCTATATCTAGATAAAATTTTTAGTTTTCAAATATAATTATAATATCTTAATATATATAATGAACACCTCAATTTTTTGACATTAAAATGCATCGCAGAAACACAAAATTTAAAAAAAAGGCAAAGTTATGCATAAATCTTATGAACTAATTTTTAATGTAACAAAATAAAAAAATATTTGGTGTATCTTTTTATTCCTCTTTTTATTCATTTTAACCGGTTATATTAAAAAAATGTATTACATTACCAAAAAAAGATTAATGACGTAACGATATAAATTTAATGTATCTTATGTCTTGAATCGCTTATTATATATTTTTCGTGTATTTTGTATTTGGGAACAAAATTTTTAAAAATGTAAAAATTTTGGTCATTCTATGCATTAAAAAATATTATCGAAAAAAGAAGTCACCAAAAGTTTTTATTAGTGTATATGTCTTTTTATGCTTTTTTTGCATTTTTTGAAATTAGATTCAAGGCTCATTCATCTTAAAAATAAATTTTTCTAATGCTTTAGAAAGTTTCGACTTATTAATCTAAAGTTATAAAAAATCATTTGCATCTTTTCAGAATATGCTAAGATTCAAGTTATGATTTATTTATAGTTATGTTGCAACTAAATGAATAAAATGTACCTATAAGAACTCGAACTCACAAAATAAACTGAAGCATATATAATAATTACCATTGGGATATGATCCTAAGTTAATAGGCTCACATAAGTACAAAATTATTATAGAAGATGTAAGAAAGATGAATGAAAATAGTATAGAAATGATGTGTCCGCGGGACATATATCAAGTTAAGCTTGAGAAAAATCTTATAATCGTGCTTCAAAATTTAGCCATAATTAAACTTACAGAGCAGATATTCTCCCAATTAAAACATATTCATATTTATTCTATAATTATAAAAATGATATATTATTATATAATATAAAAATTTATCAATTTAATTCTAGCTTAATTGAGGTATGTCTGATGTTTATGAAAGTACATATCTTCTTTTATTTATGTGCTCGTTTCTTCTTTTTTGACACGTTCATATGCATTTAGTACACCCTTTTAACTATTTTACAGCTCTTTAATACATCTTTTAATACCTTACCCTGATATTATCGTTATCTGCGCCTTTTCTTCAACGAAATTATATCAGTTCAAGTTTCATCTGAATTGTGAGAGCTCGCATGCGTTCTTCTACTTCATCAGGGATTTTAAGTCCGTTACATATTGTATACGAAATTTTTTAAACACACTATGAACGAGTCATTACCTGTGATTATGATATTTTTTGAATAGACCACAGAACATTTTGGATTTTTCGAGATTTAATGCTTGTTTTATATATAAGTTTAAGTTCATTATAAGCTGTAAGGCTTATTATACCAGTTTTAAATAGCATAATAATAGTTGTTTCATATTGTGCAAAAAAAAGAGCCTTTTAATTTTGTTTATATTGTATTTTCTATAAAAATTATAGAAAAATACAATTTTTTTTTAGTTAATATAGCCAATAAAAGTAAAGTATACATACATTAATATATTTAAATTTATGGTTAAAATTATATGCATGATTTTTTTCTAAAAATATATAAACTGGTTAAATTTTTTTAAACAAATACAATATTAGTATTATCCTAAATAAATAATATATTGTTATGGGTTATTTGATGGTGACATGAATTAAAAGATCCTTCTACTGGGATAAATAATATATATTATATCTTACTCTAGAAAATAATTATGCTAGAACTATGAAAAGAATATTTATTTTTGAGTCATCGAAATAAATCACATATTGTAAAAAAAATAAAATTAATAATCAGGAATAATAAAGTATGAATTTTACTCATAAACTATATTCATTTTTTTAACCAATATTTTTAATAGGATGTTAAAAGAATTTAATCGGTGTAATTGCAGATCTCATAATTTTACCATATTTAAAAATCTGTAATAATAAAAAGTAGTTTGTAACATATCAAATAAAATAAGCTGAAGCAACTTAACTATTAACTTTATTCATTGGTGTTATACACAGAAATTGTTCATTAGCTTATTTGAATGGTCTATTTTAGATTTTGTTCGATTATCATGCACTATTGTACTATCACGAAAAAAAGGAAAATAGACATTCTGTAATGTTAATGATATGATTAACACCATCTCAAAACCTTTTTGAGAATTATGTTGCACTTTATACACTTCATAGGATTCAATTTTATTTAAAATCTTAATATAATTTAAAATTTCTTCTTTTATACGATAAAAAATTGGAACAGTTCTTTATTATCCCTTTCATTTTCTGATCAGATTGTTAGTTTTGGTGCAATAAATAAATATCTTATACATTTTAACAAAAATAGACATTGGAATCTATCATTTTGAATGATTGATATGTGTTGCATAAATATAAGGATATCAGAAACCATCACGCTATAATTATCATGTATCTACTTTTTAAGTTTGAAAAATATATATCGTCTTCAATATATATCGATTTAAGCCACATAGAAATCATATTGAATTAATATTTTGCCAAAATATTTATCTTACGATATTTACTTTTTATAATTGAATATAGGGATTCGACCAATGTTCATAATAATATACTAAATAACATCGGAATAAAAAACATTAGATACTATATTGCAATAATTTATAGATCTCAAACCAAAATAGAATTTCTTTGTGTTAAAATAAGAAACAATATTTTAATGTTTATAAAAAAGAATTTGCGCTTCACAAGTGTCATGGCTTTATTCATCACCATTTTCACCAAATACCATACAATGCGATCCCATGGATTATAATAAGTGTAATCTGTATGGCGAGGCCATGTTATGAACAAATAAATTTTAGCTTAGAACTTGCTATATACAAAGCTATAAATTTTATTGGAATTTCATTCAATCGTGAATAAGTATTTAAAGAAAATAAATAGCAAATTTTACATATCATTTCATCATACAATATATAGGTTTTCATATCTATGAATGATCATAAAATCATTTCTTCAGCCCAATTTTGAATATATGTTAAATAATGACAAATTAACTTTAATTCCATTTACAAATTTTATTTGCTTACACTTGTTTCTAATTTCTTCAATAAAATTAATAATAATTAAAAATAGGATAGGATCAAAAGATAATAATGAGATATTATAGAAATTTCTATAAATGAAGAATCTTCAAATATGAAGATTATATCTATAAAATTTGACAAAAATGTAAAGAATCCTAAATATATAATTATACATGTGTTATGATGATTCTGGGGATTATGATCATGGTAAAATCGTAAATATGCTTCTTTATTAAGTTTGAAGATTATATAAGCATACATTTATTTTTTGTAAAAAGTTATACATTAGTGTGAAATAACAAAAATTTTAAAGAAAAGAACAGTAAATAGATGTTAAAATAATCATTGCAAAAATTTTATTGAATCCACTTATATTTTGTTCTTTTTATACATTTCCAATGTAGTCATATATTGCAAAATTACTTGTTGTTATATTTTTCTGGATCATCCTATGATTTTCTACAAAATGTAATTAATTATCATTTGTAATATTTAATTTCTGGTTTTCTTTAAAACCTAAGTACATAAAAAACACTTGTTAAACAGTTCAAAAAATTATTGATATTAAGATAACGATATGTATTAATACAGCTAGCAGTAAAATAAACATTAAAATATGTTATCTAGAGCTTTTATCTTTAATTTAAACGCTTGTATATATTTTAAATACAAGATGTTTTTTATGTTCTAAGATACTAACGTATTTAATTAAAATATATGGATGTATTTTTGATTTAAATTTAAAATTTTCTATATATGTTATATCTCTAAAATTTCATCAAATTTTTTTTGTGGTATTATGTATTTATTTGCACTAATCTTATCTTTTATATAAATGGACTTGACTAGAAATATGTGACGATTTTTTAAATGTCCACCCATGAATATTATGAATAATTTGCTCATAAAAACCAGTGACATTTCCTACCGCAAAATTTTTTTTTGCTTATATTGATAGGAAGATGTGTGTATACCAGTGTAAAAATTTTACGCAACTTTATTTGCTTTCTATAGATATTTTTTTTATTCAACTACATAATTTTTTATATTAATAAGCATATTTCTTTTCGGTGATATAAACTATATCAATCTAAATATTCATATGTAAGAATATCAGTTTTGTAGTTGCAGCAATAAAGCCCGCGTTTTTTTTATTGTATTCTTCATATTTTACACGTTAAATAACTATATATAATCTTTTTCTATAATGTATCTTCTTTGGGTTTTTAGCTCATAGCATCAAAATGAAGTCGTTTTTGTTAGCGTTTGTATACATTTGTATCCATTAATTAGAAGATCATACCTGTTTTTTCCTAATATAAGCATTATTTTGGTACATACTTTAATTTTCTAGATTTTTAATTTAGAAAATCTTAAAAAATAAGCCTTTTTTTGATGTTTCCAACTTTTTTAAATATCTATTTTACAGATTATATAGCTTTTTTATGTTTATAAGCTGTTATTAAAGATTCTTGTTTTTTTATAAAATGATTAGAGCATTTTAATAGGGGATTGATCATTCTTATAGTTTATAATGCAAGTAGCAAATGTATTTTGCCATAAAAATCTTGAATATAACACGAATCTAGTCTATAAAGATATATTTAACATCTATTGTAATTTAAAATTTAATTTCAAATATTTATTGGTTTCTCTTTTGCTTTTTCTCCAAATTTTAAGACATAAACTATGCGTTGATTTTTTATTTTATATCAGCAATACGACAATTAGCCAAAACTAAATATATGGAAAATTTCATTTTTTTGATTTATTTTAGCTGGCTAATAATACGGTGAAATGGTTTTAAGGTAATTATTTAATGTATAGTTCGCGAGTTAACTTCCAATAATAATACCGAATTATGAGATCAATACGCAAAAGATAGAAATACTTTAACGAGGTGATTAATGTTCTATAAAGTATTGTGTTTTTTACAGATTAAAAGAAAGTTTTAAATAGGTGGGGGCAATTTATTTTTGAATTCACTACTTTTATCCAATCTGTTGCTACTCGTTACATCAATGGCATTGCTAGATATAAAGTAAATATGACGTTAAGTATACAACGAAAATAGAATAATATTATAATTTCTTATTTATATTACAACCGACTTCGATATGTCATTTAAGAATTGTTTGTACTTCTATATTGAAGTAATATTAAGATGAAAAGAAAACAATAAATTCTATTGATAGAATGCGAAGTTCTCATGTAATAATATAAATTGAACTATGAAGTGTTTAAATAAAAATAATCTAAAATGAAAAATTAAAGCAAAGAAAAAAAGGAAATGATAAGAAACCGCCTTTAATATTTATATATTAACTAAATAAAATATTTATCTTAGCAATTTATGTCATAGGTTATAATTTTGAATCACCAGCAATAAATTTATTCGCAAAAATTAATGGTTTAAAATTTTATGAATGAATACATTATAATGTAAAATCTTGTAATTTTAAGTTCTGTATTAAAATGCAAAATATACCATCAACTTTATGCATTACAAATGTCAATTATCATAATTTATTTTAAAATTTTTTTCAAAAGACACATTCCATTGAGCATACAAAGAATTGAATAATTACTTTATGCATACAAATTTTTTTAAAATAGAAATTTGTGTATTATTTAAGAAATTCTCGCGGCTTTTGCCTGTATAACAATAATTTGTTAAAACAGAGTTACACGATTAGAAATATCGAAATATCAATTAAAATGTTCTTTTTAGTCATGATCGTATTTAATATATTGTAAATTCAATTCTTTCGGTTTCATACCTTCAAGCTATTGTGTTTTCTTTAAAATAATTATGCTTTATTAAAATTGCTAGTTTATATATTTTGAGAAAATGAAATTAATATAATTTTTCATATGTACATATTCCTTTAATGGCAAATCATCTTTTATAATTTCTAAAAATACCTGAGATTGTATAGCATTTGTATACAGTACAAAAGTTATATTTTTTCGAGATACAAATAAAATACAATGATAATTATATGTTGAGATTTTATATTTAATATATTGCAAACATAATTATTATAAATGTATTGCAATTTAAAAATCCAATAGAATTCGTATAGCAAAAATTTTTACGGTTAAAAGGCATATATACTCTTTTAAATGCGTAATTATTATTTTAAACATTTTATAGGAGGTTAACGATATTTCTTTGTCTTTTAATTAACATATATCCTTTTCATTTAATAATAAAACTTTTATGTAATGAATATTGATTTATGTGTCATGAGATTTTGATAAGGACGATAAATTTATATATTAATTGTAGGTTTTTTGTTTAGATATCATATATTAATTTAATTTGATAGTTTCATTTATTTTTATTTACATACTATTTATTATTAGAAAAATATTTTATGAACCTTAAAAGTTGTTTTCGATACATTTGGCATAAGTTTGTCTTTATATAATATTTTTACGCTGTAAAAAATATGTTAATGTCCATATAATCCAATCATATGGAATAAAACGCGTATTTACAATCATTGTGTGCTTATATATTTTTCAAACATTATTAGATTGCCTCTAAGATAAATGATATATGTAGCATAATTGATTTGGAGCAAAGAAATCGAGATATATTAGATTTTTTTAAGCGTTCCTTTTCTTCTTAGAAATCATTCTGTATTGTTAATGCTCAATTTTAAGATATTTATTACACAATTAATTTCTTAAACATATCTATGTAAATAATAAGATACGTTTTATATATTTTTTTTATAATTCACTGGTATTTTTATTTCTTAAAAAACACATCTTTATATTATGTAATCTGGTTGAGCTTGTAATGTATGTGCAATCAATTTATTCAGGTTACAATGTAGATTTGCTTTTCACAGCTATAATAAGATAGATATATCTTTATGTAAAAATCTGATTAGTTTATAATTTTATTAAACGGATAATTTATAGCCAAGAATTTTTTTTTCATAAACAAACTAAGCCATTATAAAAAATCCTTTATTTCGTAGAATGTATGTAGTAGTATATTTTTCAAAATTCCATTTAGTAAAAAGAGATTTAATTTTGTAAAAGAATATAAAAACAGAAGTTTGAACCATTTTGTTTTGATATATAAGTAAATTTTTTTTTAATAATAAGAAAAATTTGTCTAAAAATGAATATGGTAATTATATTGACCATAATAACATTTGGACAATGCAGACAAAAAATAATTGTTGTATTAATTACGCACAATAAGTAAATGAATGATTTGTTATAATATTAATTATGATTATTACCATTTTGCAATTATTGCCGAATTTGCTATTTTAGATCTTTTTTTAATATAATAAATAGTATAAAAAACACATTAGATTAAAGAAAAGTATAGTCCGTATATATAAACACTTTTTAAAGAAGAAAAGGGAAAATAATTTTCTAAGCGTATGTAAAACACACTTATGGTAATTCATTTAATAAAAGAAAACATTAACAATTTGATAGAATTTTTGTTAGACTTTTTGCACTTATGTTTAATTAAAAACTAGAGTTCGAATTATCATATTTTTGTGTATCTTTTACCGAAATTTTTGTTTTATTTGTGAGTTTCTATGCCCAATCTTTTTTATTATAACTGAGCAAGATTTATATATAGTTTGCATTTTTGCCGATAAAATGTATTACAAATTACATTGCAAGTCTTCAAAATAATTAAAAAGGAACTTATAGGACTTACGAGAAATTATATTCAAGCACACATAGCTAAAATAAAACCATTAATATTTATAAAGTAACAAAGATCTTTTTTTATGATAAAAACGTCTACAGAGATAAAAGAACTTGGACATAAGATTTTAGCTCACATTTAGTTTTGTTATTTTTCATGTTTTCTGGTGACTCCGTAGAAGTCTACACATTCAAGCCTTAAAGTATTTATATGAGTTTCTATTATTTTCATATTGTTTAAAACTAACTTATGTATGAAATCAGACAAACTAGTGAATTATCTTCTATCTACTGCTTTAATAACAATAAAATATAAACATTAAAAATAAAAATAGTTGAATAGATTAACGAAAAACAGATTGATAATGATATAAATTACTCTTTAAGTATGAAGTTTAATAATAAAAATTAGTTTTTTTCATTTCATTCTTATTCAAAAATAATTTTTATGACTTAAGCCGTCTTAGTTACAAGTAAAAAGCATATTTAAATAGATTAATAACAAAAAAAACACGCAGGACAAACCAGCTAATCAACTTAAAATTTCAGAATCACATATTTTCTGTGCTTGAACTATATTTAATAGAGCAGTAGTGCATTTTATTTCACACTCACACATATTTTTATTTTTAATATGAAAAAAAAGTAATATACCGCGTATTAAAATTCTAATTTGACCGTTATATTTAAAACATACATGAAATATTTTATTTAGCCGTGTATAGACCAAAAAAGTGTACATTATGACTTTTCAATCACCAATTTATACATTATAAATAAACACAAGTGAATGATATACTATTTAATAAATGATAAGACATAAAAACAGAATTTCTGCTATTATAGTAGATATTAATAAAGCTTTGTTATATGTAAAAAAATAAAAAGATTATAATAAACAATTAAAATTAGTAAATTCCATTATGCTCAAATTTACTATATCTGTAATTAGAAAAAGCAAAGTAAAGTTTTTTGTTTCGAAAAATACCTTTTTCCTGAATATACAATCTTCGGCATAAAAAATAAAATACACATATGACATTCAAATAGGCCAGATAATATATTTTATATTTTATATGCTTTATGTTTTTTTGTCATATGTTTCATTTTAGGCACACATAAAAGATTTTTTTTATTATTGATACAAAACAATATATGGCAAACTAATAAAATTTATGTGATTTCATGAATAAAAAACATATTAGGTTTCTAATCAAATATGTATAGATTACATAACACATAAAACATTCATATGATAGCTTTTATTAACAATTATGAAAATTATTAAAGCAAAAATTTTACCATTATATTGACAAATTCTAAACTTATAACTTGTTACATGTATTTTTTACAGACAAAAACGGTAAACAAATGTTTTATATACAATATTAGAACAAGTTTTTCAAAGCATATTAAAGACCTAAGAACCAGACGTATGGTTTGAATTATAATTGTATATGATATTTAGAACGCATGAAAAAATAGATCTTTCATAGTATTCAGCACTTTAATATAAAAAGTTAAGATCTATCAAAGAATTGATATTTGCATATATGTAAACATATAGATGTATTAGATAGAATTTTAATATTTATAAATTTTTTTATATACGAATGTAGTGATATTGATACTATTTTTTTGTTGTGTATGAAGCGATAGAACAAATTATCAATTGATTTTCTATGTAAATAACAAAATAAGCATATAAAAAATATTTCTAATGACACTTAGAATATAATACATCATATATTTTGCAAAAACAAAATATTTTTATTTTTATGTTTTTATTGTGATAGTTATACCTTATTTTAACATGTGTGAAATATCATTTATTTATTTCTTTTATAGAAAAAAACAGAAGAAATTATATTGTCACAATTCTTATCCATATAACTGTAGATATTTTCTGTTTTTTTAAATCTCAAACTGTTCAATAAAAAAGAAAAAATTAAAGGCTTTAACTTAATTTTTTTCTAGCTGATCATACTTAAAGAAAGCTTCTTTTATTGTGATTTTATTTATTTAACAATCACAAAAAGGTTTCACAAGCATTTTTTTGCTTTAAATAACAGCTTCATTCTATTTAAAGTATTTGTATATAATATACTTGTAGATATATATTACAATTGATTTTAATATAACAAAACATTATTTTTTATCTATATTTTATATTTAAAAGTTTTACATGCTTTAAGATTTGAAAAATGAAATTTTTTAAGTTATAAAGTAAAGTTCATCGATATTAATGTCTGCTGCTCTATATCATACTATAATATCAAAAGTTATCAATTTTTCGTATTTTATTTTAGTTCTATAATCTGTTTTATATCCTTCGGAAAAATAAAAACGCTTTTATGCTCTAAAAAAGTACTTTTAGAACATTTGCATTTATAGCCAAGTAAATTTTTAAAACGTTTATTTTTACACGATTTTTTAAACTCTTACGGATAATGCACATCGTCAAAATAGATTTATTTGCGTTTTAATATAAATCAGCTTATTTTATTTACCGATGATAAACTAGCATCGTATAAAACTTTGCATATGTAAAAACCTCCTACTACCATAGTTGCAATTTGATAAAAATTATGTGTAAAATATATTATATGTTATCAAAAAAATATTGATATTTCCAATATAAGTTGAATTCTTTTTAAATATATTTTATAAATCTCTGGTGTATTTATAAACTTATTAAAATATTTTTCTATTTTTATGAAGAAACAAACTTATAATATGTTTTAAATAGAAAATATTACTTACTGTAGTTAAACTTTTTTAATCTATAAGATATATAATTTGAAGTACAAAAATAGAAAAAGATGGAAAAGCATTTCGTGTTAAGACTTTTTATATAAGTTGCATTATATTCTATATTTTTTGTACCATATATCTCTAGATATTATGACTTTGTAAGCAGATTTGAAAATTTATTATCTAACAATATATTTAATAATATTTTACCCATGCCTTTTACAATATTTTTGTAATTTGCAGCATTCATAGGGAAAATCTAATTAACAGTAGATAATCAAAACTTATTTATTATAAAAAAAATGCCATTTTAATACCCTTAAAAATTAAAACCGAATATAAAAATGCGAAAATCTCTATGTCAAGACCATTCTATAGCTTTATAATATGGAATTTTAAAGTAAATAGTCGAATATTGCTAGTTAATCAAAACTAAAGACATGAAAAAGTAATATAATAGTATTTACAAGAAATTTTTATTATCTGTGTGTTAAATAGAACGTTAAAAATACATGTTTGGTATAAATCCGATTTTTTGAAGCTTAGGAGTTTTTTGCATAGCTAATCTAGACAATGAATTGTATTTTTGTCTAGTTTTCAAAATATTCAGCGCACATTTACGATGCCTTATCGAGCTTAAAAACATTCATTTCATTCTGTGTGTTTATTACAGTATTTAAAAAAACTTTAGGGCAAAAATATGTTTTTTTTGCAATCATAGTAAAAATGACTAAAAATAAAAAGATGAAATACATGCTGGTTCCTTTTAATTAAGTTTAAAGCTTATTTGGTGGTGTTTTCGGCGGATTTTTTTAGATAATATTTATTAAATCCCAAAACGGTTAACAGCTTAATAATGTAATTAGTCTATTTTCTTTTTAAACTAAAATTGAGGAATCAATTTTATTATAGTACGAGCCTATGAAAAAATAATAAATTTTAAATATTTCTACAAACATAGATAGGACGATTAGTATTGACTAACAAAAAAAAATTGAAATTATAATTATAATTGACTGTTAGTATATATTTTATAAAACAACAATGCATTAAATCGAGTTTTTTACTATAAGAAAATCGATTTAATTTTTGCATATATGCATATTGAAATGATAAAAAAAAATTCGGCAATAAAAAAAGTAGATACAATTTTAAGTACGGATTAACATCTAATAATTAAAGATGAGTAACAAGTTTCATTCTTATTAAAAGTGAATATAATATCATCCTTAGGTATTGAATTTGCCTTTAAGGCACAAACTATAATTAAACAGTTTACAATGAGACAAATTCGTGCGAAATAAAGATGTTCATTTAGTCTATATTGGTTGAATTTTTCGTTGATGATTGTATGATAACAGGTGAAAAACCGTATGAAAACATTTTAAAAGATTTAAAAATTAATTGCATTCTTTAAGTGTTTTATACACATATAAATAAAAATCTATATTATGGTCTAAAATCATGCAATAATTATTGCTCATCGTTTGGACTGTATAACTTATATTTTCTCTATTGAATGGATTTTATAAACAATAAATTGTCTGATATTAAGTATATAATCAGAATTTGTTATTACCTATATTATAGGGAAAAAGTACATTCATAAAAATCTCGAAAGATCATCATATACTTCTCGCAAAAATTCATTTATAAAGCAACCTGTTTACATATTTTCATTATAATTGTTTGTATTTATCGACTATTTTAAAATTTTTAACCTATGATACTATTTTGAACTATAGTTTCTATCTTTTATTATGTTCTACTTGTCTTAACCTTAGATTGAATTTTTGCGATGAGAATAGATGCCCAAAAACTCAATAGAATTTTTTTATGGTTATAAATATTCATGATAAAATTTAAATATAAATGTGATTTTCAATGATATTATATAGTTTTTAGCTATTATAAGTTT
This sequence comes from Rhyacophila brunnea, assembly GCF_057557595.1. Taxonomy (NCBI): domain Eukaryota; kingdom Metazoa; phylum Arthropoda; class Insecta; order Trichoptera; family Rhyacophilidae; genus Rhyacophila; species Rhyacophila brunnea. The sequence goes on along the minus strand of NW_028233370.1, from coordinate 782,785 downwards.
CATTTTTATCTAATTTCACACAAATAGAAGTTATAAAGACAGTGCTATAATAAAGGTTAGAATATAAATCAAAATTTAATTTAAACATACTTTTACAATAATATTTATTTTTACACATGATAATGGTAAAATTCATTTATTATAATTCATTTCCGGTCTGCATTTTTATCGGATCTCTTTTTTATTGTATATTCGTTTATTCTATATATATTTTATATTCTTGAAGAAGGCGGGGTATTGAATAAGAGTTTGGAGAGGAGAAGATAGCCGAAAGTATAAATAAGCTGTGTGTATAGAGAATCAAGCAATATGTGCCTGAGAACAAAAACTAAAACAGCGACTATAAATATAGCCGATAAATAAAAAATAATTTAATTGAAATACGTTTAAATAATAATATCAGTAGGAAAGTATATGTAATTTCGAAAAATGGTTTATGATTAAAAGTTAATTAGATAAGTTATAGATTCTTGTTCGTTTTATAATTATCTACATATGTTTAGAAAAGTTTAGTTTATATCTTAAACGATACTAAAATTTCCATATAGACATGCAATATAATATGTTTTGATAATGTTTAGTGGCTTTTTTGTTTTAATTTGCTTATTTGAGTTTCTAAAATTATTTGATAGTTTTATATCATTATCAATATGATTTGCGTTAATTTTAATTCGTGAAAAGCATAAATTATAAAAAAAAACTATAATTACCGAAGGTTTTTATGATAAAAACCTTATATTTACATAAATATTATAAATAAAGGCATAAGATTCGTCTTCTTACTATCTATAATTGAATTTATAATCAAGATAATTTCTTAGAAGCGCCGTCGCTTTGAGTTTAAAATAAGATATTTATATTTTTAGCAAATGATTTCGAGATATATAGTATTTACCGACTGGAAATACCTTGTTAATAGAAGAAATCGGCTCGCTTTACCTTAAATGAATGCATAAATAATTTGTGGCAATAAGAAAAAAGGTGAGAAACTATTTTGGCTGTTCACGTTTTACTGCGGAAAATATAAGTACAGATAAAAAGCCTTTGATATCTTAATGAAATATAATATTTTAGAGTAGCATAAATATCAAACTATTTTATCAATTTATGAATAGATACATAGATACATAGTTACAACTAATGTGAGAGCTCAAATTTTATACCTATGATTATAATACCCGAGAAATACTTGTGATCAGAACATTATACAAAATCTAGATGAAAGCTAATTTAATATAAAGAAATTTTTATATTTCGAGCAATTTATATGGTTCATAGGTCAACTAAAAGGAAATAATAGAAAAGTATGTTTATTAATACAGCTCAAATTAACATGTTTGTAGGTAACAATAATTATAGACACTCGACATTAATATTGTGATGTGTAGCAATATAAATTTTATTTGTGATACGAAGGAAAATCATGGGACTACTATAAATATGGATGATGTCAGATAAATTATAAATTGGCTGATTTGATCTTTAGCTTTTTAATACTGTACAAGAAAAATTTTAGATTGATCTATTGAACAGACTTGACTTTTATGTCTTTAAAACACACCATTTTTACAAAATTATTCAATGCATATTCTTCTCTTAATATATTTCAGCTAAGTGTCTTCCTAAATGTTATTGTCTGTGTGCATGGTTATAGTACAATTGTCATTTATATCGCATAAATACTTGGCTGTTTTAAAATATTTATTTATTAGAATAAAACATCAGAATAATTATTAGAGTTTAATACTGAAGATTTGCTTTTAAAATCTAGAGGTTTTGATTGCGCATAATAAATTAAAAATTGATATATTATAAATAATAAATAAACAAAATTACCACGAAATTTAAGAAACCATGAGTATCTTAAGTTGTTAAATGAATACGGGAATCGCGTTATATCTGAAATAATAAGATTAAATAAATTAAAGAGTACTTTAACGTACTATCTCTAAGCAATTGAAAAATATGGTCGAAATTCGTGCAATAAGTGCACAATATGCAAAATCCATCACAATTACGATATAACTACATTGAGATACACCCAGTCATCAACCACAGAATATAAAAGTGGAATATAAAAAGAACATAATTAGTATCAATTTAAACCGATTCTTAAATATCAAAATCTATACGTTAGATAATTTTCATCTATTTTGCTAGTTCTGTGTAGGTCTATAACAAATGATTCATATTAAAATAGCTGGTTTAAGATTTATAAAGATTTGAGACATTTCTTTAATCCATCAGTGTTGGGTTAGCTTGATGTTATTAATATATAAGGCTATTCAAAATTTTAAAAGCATTGATGGAAATTTAAATAAAGAATTGGGTTTTAAAATATAAAAATATCAAAAAACTTGTGAAAAATAAGATAATTGAAGTTTATTTTAGTAACTTTACAAATGATAATACGCCGTAATCGTGCTATGTAGTAGAATTGAATTGATTCCTATTTAGAAATTAAATAAATCTATGGAAAAGGGTATAATGAATATTTCATACTATATCTACTAAAATTATTCACTGTTTTATTTGAATATATAGATATAATGAGAAATATTTTAAATAACAATTTTATGAAAGAAGTCTCTTGGATATTGAGCTTCTGCCTATAACTAAATTTTCGATCTTCAAAAAATTAATTTTGATCGTATACCTATATATTTTTTCAGCATCGTATTTATTTTCAAGCAAATCCAAAGCAATTGATATTATTTTCTGTTCACGTAATCTTTATTCTATTTTTGATGCTTTAATCTCTTAATTTTATGTTTTCAAATCATTTATAATTTTACTTTCAATCGAGACCGAATCCTCTTTTTACATAGAAAAACAGAACCAATTCACATTTTTAAAAATTTTATAGTATCTAAATGATATCACAACAGTCTAAGAAAATATACCGATTTTACTATGGATTGCCTTATAAAACAAATCTTAATATTTTAAAATAAATTATAATAAGTACTGAAATTTGTGTTATAGACGAGTAGTTTACAAGGCCGCTCTTTATGTGAGATCGCGTGTCCACTTCCACTCACCCCCTTATTTATCATACAAATTTCACATAATAAATACCTAAAAGAGGCGACCAGTGATAAACTAAAAGCATAACATAAACATTATAAAACCATAAAAAAAGAGGTGCTGTGTAAGCTGTTGAACGACACCTCTAGCATAGGAAAAACTTTATGCCGTTAAGTAAAGATATAGCTAAGTGTGGTGTAGGTTGTATAATTTAGAAATGAAGAGTAGACATAATTTATTCCACCATATATTGACTGCCCTATATAAGAAAAGGCTCAATCCAACGTTATTATGTGTGAAAAGAAGTGCCAGAAAAATCCCACAGAATTATACAGCAGTTAAGCAAGGTTCTAGAAGTATGAAGCGAGCTTTCTAAAAAGTAATTTAATAAAAGAAATAAGATAGGCAAATTTAATTAAAATTTAACACAGATAAAATATAAATAACATAAATATATATGTTTCTCCATTCAGATGCAATATATTGCCGATATATTATATTTTTTAAGGTCTAAAATATGAAATTGAGATAAAAAACTATAAGTAGCTTGAAAATAGTGGCAAGTAAATTTTAGATATTTAAATTTTTAAGTTCAAATGCCTCAAGCAATTTTCTTCTTTTATAAGATTTTAATTTCTTTTTAACAAAATTATCTTCCGTCGATCCGTAAAAACAACATTTTATGGTTCGTTAAATTTCATAGAAATACGTAGACTAAAATTATATTGTCTATATTATAAATTTAACTAAATTTGTGGATCACAAAATCCATACCATAATATACATTTAAATCCTATTATGTATGTAGCAAATAAATTCACATAATTTGTGGATATAGCTACTATGTATTTAAATTTAAAATATTGTAATTGTAATTTAAATTCTTATTTGACAATTAAGTATAAAAACTTATGCATACAAAACTCAAAAATTGACTATTAGATGGCACAATGCTTTTATTTTATGCACAAATTTTTGAATCATACAATTACTATGGTATAAATTTATTAAATAGGATTTTTTTTATGGGTCAATTTTCTTTTTATCAATCATATCTATTTAGATGTGGTCAGCATACTAGGAATATTGCACAACTTTTGATACATCTTTTGATAACTTAACCTGATCTATCTTTATCAACCATTCTTCTTCTCTTAAATGAGATGAGTTCAAGTGTCATGTAGGGTGTGAGAGCTTGCATGTATGCTTCTACTGAGTTCGGGAATTTTTAACTACTTGACATATTTTATATGGAATTTTGTAACCACCCTATCCCAAATCATCACCTATGGTATTATTCTTCTTTAGAATCTGTAAATTAAACCAATTTCATTCGCCAAGATGTTATACCTCCACATTTTTCATTCTCAACCACATTTAAGTCGTCAAGGCTAGTTAAACCTATTTTAATCAACGTAATCATATTTTCATTGTTGCTGATTAAAAATATATTCTTGTTTATTTTTTTTGATTAAAATTTGTTTTATTCGGGTATCAACCTTTATTTCTGAATTTATATGTTCGCAGATCTCTTATACTCAGTAATTTCTGATCTTTTATGTTTTATTGCTGTCTTAAATAATAAGAATTGATGTTTTTATATCATATGTTTTATGTTTTACTGCTGTCTTAAATAGTAAGAATTCATGTTTTTATATCATATATTTTGGTTTCAGATAATTTACATGAGTAAAAATACCTATATTTTCTTTTTTTTAAATAAAAAATTTATAGGTATATTTAATTTAATATGCGCGAAGTAGGGAAATGATACTTATTTTTATACAAATTGTTTTGAGCATATACAGTATATAGATTGACTGATTAAAATTGTATCTTTTAGAGTGTTAAAATCTTATTTAAAATGAGTCGGCTAAAAAAATGTTTTATGTATAGATATAACTATAACATCAAAAATAACAGGCAAATTTGTAATTTCTATCTTTCTAACGAGAACATGGTTGACTTTGTTTTTGCTTAGGCATTCTTTTTATTTGGCTATCACACAAAAAAACGGCATAAAATAACTTATATTTTATTAATACCATGGTCATTGTTGAATATTATGTATGTGTTTTTCTTGCATGTTTTTAGATTAAATATAACTAATATGAAATGCGAAGTAAAAAACCGATCTCTTAATTTAAATTTTATACGTTGGTTATTAACATCTTCTATGCATAAATATGGAAATTTTGAACAAAAAGTGAATGTGTACACACAATAATGTAAAAATTGGAATGTTTTCTGCTGTTTTGCATTTATATTTAAGAATTAGGGTTCAGCTCTTAAGGGAACTTTATTGCATCTAGTCATACTTTTTTTAGGTCAAGAATAAAACATACACATTTATTAGCAGTTTTAAATAAATATTATTTTTTGAATATAATTTTACTATAACATGAGACGGTGTGGTTACACGATATCATAAAAGGTACCTGTTTAAACTAGATGTCATGAACCAGGTAATGAGTATATACAAACCTTGGGATTGAGAAAAAACCTTGAATTAAAAGGTCTCGAAAGAAGATGGGGTATTGAAGAAAACTCCGGAGAGGAATAGATAGGCAAAGTCTATTTACGTGTACGCACGAGAAATCAAGCAAGTTGAGCTCTAGAGCAAAAACTAAAATTATAATCATGAGCTTGGCCCTAGAATGGATCTAATAATGGGTTAAATATAATTTTACTATTTTCGAATATACACTTATCGAAATATGTAGGTGAAGATTAATTATAATCACAATTTCTGGGCCCTTGAATGTTTCATGATAGAAAGATTAATATTTTGGATTGTAAGAACTCAATGCTCGTTTTTAACAATTTAATCGAGAATTTCACATATCTTGGCCTTAAGTTGTATGTTCAAGAATATTTTAGGTGTTATGTTTGCTATAAGTCTTTAGTATTTATTGAATTCAGATTGGATATTTAGATATAAGAATATATACAAGCTTATAGCTTATATGGTTACTTAAATTTTTCTATACATATCATTATGAAATTATAATTGTCAAAATAGAATGTGCTAGTTTCGATCTTTTTCAAATGTTATTAGCAATAACTTTAAAGTTTTGCTTTACTTGGGATCTTATGTTTACAGAGCTGCAAAGCCGAATATTAAAAACCTCATATCTTATAAAGCATTATATATGTGCTAAAATTCACAAACGTATGTAGGAATGTGGAAAATAGACGCTAAAGGATGTAAAGCAGAAACAGAGGAACATGTAAAAACTACTATATATATATTATATTAGAAAATAGATGTTAGAAAATTTAATGATAAAATAAATTAAATAAATATATCAGAATATTTGACAATAAAACCATCTTGTAGTTTTACCTTTCCAAAGGTATAAAGTACAAAGAACGCATGACTAAAATGCATCAATTTTGCCTTTTAGTTTGAATATAAATGTGAATTTTTTTTGTTTATATACCGAACTAAATTTTATTATGTTACGCAACTATGAGATAAAAAGAAAAATTTCTGGAAGAAAACAAATTGTATATCTGATTAGAACTTGGAAATCTTAATCTAAAAAATTAAGTAAAAATTAAAATGATTCTTTTTATAAATGTTTTGTGTGTTTATAGCATATTTTTATAAAATAATTATTGTGTTTTTTTTATTAGAAACAATTATATGTAATTAGATTTGAAAATGTGCCTAAAATGTTACCAATAAGTGATTTTATATTAATCTGGTTCTAGTATCTTTAAATTTAATTTTTTTACTCATTAAAAGATAATTCGAAATATTGTTTAGATCATTAATAATAATAAATAAAATTATTTAAAAACGGTGTCAGAATTATTTTCTTAGAGAGCATAGATTATCAAAACGTCCGAAATGATTTTTGTGATAACAATCTACCATATAAATTGAAATTTCCCAGTAAATTAACTATGTCTCAATAATAATGCTTATAAAATACAAGGCAGCGCTCGAAAATGCAATATCTAGTCAAATATAACAGATTAAAGTAGTTTATGATCAATAATAACACTATTATAAATAGCGCCGAAAATGGTTGGCAAAAATAAAATATGATTATTTTACCATGTAGCTCTTACATCTTAAGGCACAGCAATAAAAATTCACCATGTGTCTTGAAAGAGAATGATCATACACGAAAACAATTACAAAGGTTCATAATGCCAAAAAACAAAAAAAAATCATTTAGTGATAAAAAAAATATGGAAAGTGTATTAGTATTCTATATATTAATTTAAATGAAATTTTTTCTAAATAATTAACAAAATATAAGTATGCTTAAGAGTTAAAAACAAAAATATTGTCTGCTATATGTTTAGTAAAGCGTAAAATTTTGTTTTGGTAAAGTGGCCGTATTATCCACTCAATTAGATTGCACATCGTATGTGATATTGCCAGTAAATTAGCAACGTAAAGAAATGGCTTGATAAGCCAATAAAATTACCAATATTATATAAAAAACATATTTGATGTTTTAATATTCGAGATAAACGAGAAGGATTAATATAAGAATACAGATTTCTTAAACTAATTAGGAGGGCAATATAAATTAAGTTTGAACATAATTTGTGCTGTATTTTCGTGCATTTAAAAAAGATTATACATAATATTTAAAATAAAAACTTAAAATTATCAATATTTAGGTAGATTGTGCATATATTACGAATATTAGTTCAAGTAAATCTGTTGAGTTTTTAGTACACTTCCAGCCCAATATACCGTTACATTTATATTAAAAAAGCGCAACGTTGCAATTTATTCTTTAAAAACAATATTTTAAAATTGCTGGAAAATTCCGGACATTGTAGAAGCATACATGCAAACTCTCACACTCCGCAAGACACTTAGACTCATCTCATACAGAGAAGAAGAGTAGTTGATGGAACTAGATCAGGGGAAGGTGTCAAAGAATGCAACAAGGAGTTGTGCAATATTCCAACACGCTGATCACGTCTAAATAGATAAAATCTATAAAAAGAAAATCAACACAAAAATAAATTATTTTAATTAAAATTGCTGGTATAAAACGTGTCACGAAATATAAAAAAAATTACAATAATATTCGAATATAATTATAGAAAACGCGTTTTTAAACATTGAAACAAATTTCAGAAATCATAATATCTAATGTTGCGGAATTCGGGTATCTTTTGTTTATCAAGGTATATGATATAAATAGATGCAGATTTTACATATATCCAGTCGCATATACATAAAAAAATATTGATAAATTGGGCTTTTCTATTTTATCATCAGAAACTATTACAAGAAAAAAGTAACGTAATTGAATCTAATTTTATGTTCATATCAAGTAACTTTTTTTATTAAAATAAACAACCGTTGAAATAAATGACAAATGCTTAAAATGCCTTCTATTAAAGACCGTATTGTAGTTACATCTTGAAGCATTTATAGATTACAAAGAGCGTATAAACTTTCAATAAATTTTTTGCAAAATGCAAATATAAAATATCTTGATTTGTAGCGACTTTATTTAAATGCCACTCTTTTATATGATTACAACTTTTATCACATTGATTTTTACAAATATAAATACTGATGAGTGTGTGATCTACACTTACAGAAACAAATAAAAACATTTACGTTATTTCTTAGGATATTGTTGCCAAAAACATTATAGAAAATTGCTAAGTATGATTTTATTGTAAATTCTAACTTGATTTGGTTTGGCTTTTTAAGGATCTACCTGGTAAAAATGCACAATATTTCATTTTATTACATGTATAACCATAAAAGGTAAATTAAGCATGTTTTTGTTCTATAATCTAAATACCTGCAAGTACTAGACAAACATACATTAAGAAAAAAAAATTAATTAAATTAGAATCTAATACAATATTTTAGCAAAATATACCAATATAAGGTACAAGATACAGTTGTAAAAACTTTATTAAAACAAATTTCAACGTATAAATACCGTTAAAAATAACAATTTAAATATTAATAAAAAGTGGTACTAAAATATGCATGTACAAACACAACTTAAAAGCCAATCAAAATAATTAACGGCTTTATCAATATGCACTGTCTAATATATTAGTGTAGTAAGACACTGGTCGAGTGATTATAATATATAAATTCAGAATAAAGAAGTATGTTCGGATTTAATGGCTTGCTACTGCATTTTCTAATTAAATATAAATTGCAACAAGGAATTAAAAAACTCAATCTAAATATAAATAAGCCTATCAAAGTTGTGTAATTGAAATATTTCCATGTACGGTTTGTGGAGAAGTTCAAAAATAACCATATACACGAAATAAAAAACACACTTCTTCAAGGTAAAATAAAATACAGACGATAAATGTATCATCTTTACCTGAATATACAAATCAAGACTAGCAAGCAGATAGCGAGTAGATTGTTACGACTTAAAAAAGAAAAAAGTATAAAGGGTTAATAAGCCTGTATAAATCAAAAAATTTATAGAAAAATTTCATATCCATTATCTACGGAGTAAAAATGAAAACACCAAATAAATATATCTTTTATTTTCTAAGATAAAAATATAATAATCATACAAAAATTTAAATCCCAACACTGTAATTGACATAAATATCAGCCATCATCCTGCGAGATGATAGATTAAAACGATAGATTACGACAATTCAAGAAGACAATAATTTAAATAGCGTGTAAATGTAATAAAATAGTCATGTCAAATATTAAAAATTTGATATAGTACTAACATTCAAATTAATAAACTTTCGTATTATAAGTTAAAGGCTGAATAGATAGTAAACTAAGGCAAAAATAACTAAGAAATAATAAATGGTTAAAAACATTTATCATAATGAATTAGTGGCATTATCTTAACAAGCATGACAATAAAACTCAGGCATGATTTTCTAATTGTACATTACGTGCTCTATTGTTTGAACTGTTTTGAGAAAAACTATAATCAAAATGACTACCATATATCGATAAATGGTATGATTAAGTGCAAAATATCCTTAAAAGCATGCAAAATCACAGTTTCGATTAAATTAAATTCCATTCCTAAACAGTAAATTTATAAAACACTTGAAATATATTATTTAAACATTGATGTAAGAGAAGTAAAAAATACAACAAAATAATCTTTGAATTTGAGCATGATGTATTCTATTAAACTGTAGATATAGAATAAAATCTAAAGTATAAACAAATATATATGGGCCTATAAAAAATATATTTTTTTTATAGCAAATTAAATTTTTATGAAAATATATTATTAAAAAAAAATTGTAGCCAATTTTAGAGTAAATCATCAAAAGATGTTAAAAAAAAAGAAAATAAAGAAATTTTATATGTTTCTATTTCTTATATATATACTTCGAATTTATCATGGCATAAGAGACTAATACAATGTTAAAATATCAATAAAATATGCTTTTTTCCGTATCTTATTATGCTACCTTTAAGTTCCAGAAAAATCTACCGAACAGCTACGGCCAATTATTTTGCAATAATAATTATATCTAAACCCTATTAGTAGATAAAACCAATTTTTAATTACTAAGATTACTTTCTCACAATTTTTTCATTGATATCATAAAAAAATAAAGACTTTTTTTAGCTTACGAGATCGGTATATTAATTCTTGATCAAAATTTGCTGTGTTGTTTTATAGGAAAAATACAAAAAAAAATATATCCACTAATTAAACAATTAAAGAAGTTTATCAACAAAAAAAACCTGGAATTTCATTTATAAAGATTTTTAATTTATATTTAATGATTACACATTTTTTTGTAAAATATTAATACTTATATAATTAAGTGGGGTAATATATATAATAAAATGTCTCAAAAGTTGAATATTGGAAGAAAATGGCGCACATCAAGATTTGGCACAATTATAAAAGTTTTTAGGCAGGAAATAGAGAAACATACCATTCAAAGAAGATTTCAAAATTATAAAAAATTCAATTTAGGCTAAGATATGAGATAAGTTTATTTATATTTTTATGCACAAAACGCTTAATTTCATTTTTCACGGCTTTTTTATACTTTCACCTATCTTTTCTTCTCCCAGATCTACATATTACCTCTATTTACAAGATCTATAAATCAAAGGTGTTTTCTCAATCACAACCGTTATTTAGGTGGGTTTATCTGGTTTTTGACTATGAATTTCTACAGTTACGCGTACAGGTATTTATGATTTAAATTTAAAACATCCATACATAATTTTAAAGTTTTTACATACAATATACTATATAATAACAGGAAAATCTATGATTTTATTATTATTTTGCGTTTATTGCTTCTAAAATCTCTTTTGTTGCTTCATACATCATATGAGTCATATAAAAAAAATACAAAATTGTTTTATAGAATTTTTCGAAGTTTTTTTAGGGCTTTTTTTTGTTTTTAAAATTCTTTTTGTTAAGAGAATAATCTAATTTGTTAGTTTCTATTATGCTACCTACTATTTTCTTTATTTTCCTAAATCCAGGTCCAAAATTATAATAAATTGTATTTTTATATTGTTACTTACAATTTTATAGCCCTAAATGTTGTTTTTCTTGTTTATTATTTTATAAATTTCAATCCAACAGTGCTCTATTTTTTTAAATAATTTTACTGTAAATAAAATACGCGAAAAAGACTGTTTGATATATTTTTCATGAATATATAGTTATTCATATGTTTTTATTATGAATATTTCAGCAAGAATATTTTTTTTATACAAATTATAAATATTAATTGCGCATTTAAATAGCTTTAAGTAAGAAATTCTCGTTAGTATTTTTTTGTAGGTGATAATATTAGTAATATAATAGAATTTAATTATTAGAAAATTGAAATTGTAGAATATTGGTTCAATCTAAGTAAGAAAATTTTTAATACAATATTTAATATAAGCAAGAACATTTTGAAATGTTTTCATTTATATTTGTATGTTTAAATTGACCATAGGCATATCAAAATATTATATTATATAATTTCTTATAGCAATATCTTTTGTGTTACATGAAAATGGCAAAAAAAGGCTATAGCTTGAATATCAAAAGAACCATTTACTTATTAAAACATGCTATAAAAATTCAAACCATTTATATATGAAATAAAAATGACAGTGTTATATGTGAAAATATTTCATTAAGGTATTTATATATACTTTTTATACTTTATAAAGTGAAAAAAATTCAAACATCTTATATGACTTATAATATTAAGTGTTATAAAAAACTAAATTTGTGCCCCAAAAGTGTCAATAATCCTTAATTTATACACGTCGAAAACAATTGCTATGAAATCAATAACAACTATGAATATATAATTAACTGTTAATTTTATAATTTAACTAGGTTATATGATAGAAAAATTTTAATTATTTTTACAGAGAAAATAAAATTCAAATTTTTTACTTGAAGTGACATATCTCGCCATTTTTAAGACCCTAAAATCAAAATTATTCAATCTTCGATTTTTTGTGCATTGAAATCCGGAAAACTTTATAAAATTTTAGGTAATCATATGAACAAGATTCAAATATGAATATATAATTTTTACTTCAAATATATAAATTCGAAAAAATTATTTCGGTTTAATAATATTCGCGAGTTCTATATTTTTCTTAGTTGACAATTACTGATGAATAAATAGTGCTGCAAAAGAAATTGCATTCTACACATCTAAACTTGAAAAAATAAGCATTCTATTTTTTAGATTGTGTTATTTTAGTTAAAATCATAATTTTTATATACGAGGCAATCATGATACTACACTTTTTTATGTGGCAAAGATGAATTTCATTATCTTTTGCACTGTCTAGATAGTTTATTGGATTTTTATAGAAGGATACACAGGCATTTCTATATTTTTTTCGGCTGCCTCTCCAATTTCTAAAGCATTGCGAATACTGAATACTTTAATATTATGACAATTTTATCATAATGATAAAACTCGACCGAATGTTAATAACCATGTTATCGAGTGGCTTCTTATATATTTTTTTATTATATTTTAAACGCATGAAAATTCTTGAATTTTTTGAATTTTTTTTTATATGCAAATTTTTAATATTTTTAATAAACAAATTGTGCTTTTAAATTTATGATCGTTCCTTTTAAGTTGGTTTCTTTGGAACAGATAAGGTATATTTTTAATATAAATATAATGTATTTGTAATTTTTTATCGAAAATCTTTTAGACGACCAAAATAACTATAGAAGTACTTTTCTATTGAATCTTTATGTTTTCAAGTTTTTAATATACTAAGTACCTTAGGAAACAATATTCTTCTATGGGTACATTAAAAATTCTAAAATGTAAAACTTCAACTCAAGCATAAGTATGATGATTAAATCTACTATATTTTTAATGTAATTATTTTAAATTCGCTTTAGTTTATCTTGGATTAAAATATACTAATATCGAACAAGATTGTCCAATACAAACTCAATATATATAATGCAGGCAATTAAAAAAGTTATATATCAAGATGAAAATAGAATAAAAAGCCAAGTCATCTCGTAAAATTTAATAGATAGTAAAAAACTTTACAAAGAGTTTTCAGCAATATTAAAAGAATATTGTTTGAACACTTTATTCATAATTTTAGTTTAGATGAGGGTGTTATAGAATCATTATAGATTAAAAGATACGACCCAAAGATTTTAGAAATATTATTTTATTTTAATTATAGATCATAGTCGCAAATCATAAATTTTCAATTTTATTCTTCTTTTTGTTCGTTTTCTTAAAGCAAAATGAAAATAATCGATCTGCATCTTTTTCGTGTTCGATTATATATATTAAAGATATTAATTGGCATTCAGCTGTCTTTTGTATCCATCGAATACTATCAAGATATTATATCATATCATTTCCAAATATTTATCAAAAATATCAAATATTATCAAATTTATTTTTACATGAAAACATAATTTTTTATATAATCTTTATTAGATTATTAGTTTGGAAAACGTATGTTTTTTATATCAAATATGAGAAAAAAGGTACTTTTTGATAGAATATTTATTTTGAATCTTTATTCATCTTAGAAATTTTTATTTATTTATTCTTAAACAAAATTTATGTTTTCGTAAGAAGGTTAGAATTAAATACTGTATACATATCTTGTATACATTTAGTCTAAAACAACTTAAAAAATTTATGTTATTGGTGATTATGAAGAAAAAATTGATGTATTTTTTTTTGAATTTTTCTGTGCATTTGAGTACATAACTATATACAAATGATATCGAAGAGAAAACATAATGTTTATGAATTAAAATAATAATTTATTTAGGGCACCGAAAAGAAATATTTCCATTTTATTTGATTAATTTTTAATCTTAAACATATGTATTAATTACAATACTATTTCAATATCTAGATAAAATTCCCGTAGAATAGACGAAAGAATATACGAAAGATCTATTATAGTTAATTAAAATATTGTCAGATATCGAACTTTCTTTTTGGTTACAAAGATAGAATGCCATTTGAATAGAATTAACAAATGATAAATAAAGGGTTTTATAAATTTGGCTAAAAATGCAGGGGAGGCTATGGTTCAGCGTTAAAAATAAGACCTTTTATCTTTAACATAGATTTTTAAGGTTCGAAGCTCTTCATAAAAGGCATTTTTACATTATCAAATCGGCAATATTTGCCTTCTAGTTTAATGTGTCGTAAAACATATTTTGACCGAATCACAGTAAAATTTAGCTTTTTCTATATTTAAATACTTGAATATTGCTGTAATTTATTTTTGCTTGTTTCGCGAAGACAAGTGACTGTATCCTCGTTGCGGTACCCGATTACGTGGTGAACGTGCTTAAACTTTTCTAGTATTAAAAAACAATTTAATCGCGATGCTAAAACTTTTGTGGTATAAGCGATATAAAATGAAAAGGAAATTTTGCTTGGCGTGTTTATACTTGCTCGTCAGGTTTTTAACTTAAGTTCGTGCAACACATAAACCAGAACTAAATATTGCATCTCAGAATTATCAAATATATGCAATAAATATTTTCTGTATGAAGCTACTTTTATGCATAAGGTTTTACGATAAAATAGTTATGCGAGTAATTTTCATAAAAAAATTGCGTATAAACAGCATTTATAGATATAACTTGAATATAACAAAAATATGGAAAATGAGCTTACTAAATGAGATTATGTGCCCATGATTTTGTTATAATTTCTGGTCTTTCGACTTTCTATGTTATAATACAAAAGTAAAAGCATTAAAATTCAGAATTTTCAAGTCTTAGATCATATCGAGCAAAAATTTATCAATTGCATATTTTTTTTATTCTTGTTAGTAGAAATAAATCCATTTTTTCTAATAAAATGCTACATTTTTCAAATGATACTTAAAAATTGAATTATTAATTTTTTGCTATAATAGATTTGTGTATGACATATGTATATATTTAGGCGAAATGATAATAAAAAGATTTTGTAAATTAAGTATGTAACAGTTTGAATGTGATTTTATAATTTTAGAGTTCCAATCTACATATATAGCATAAAATATCGAATAAAAACGGTTTTAAGAATAAATATACTTTTAATTTTTTCTACAAAATAAAAGATCCCTAATCAGATGTAAATAATTAATAAGAATATTATATATGCAGACATAAATGTTACGAAATAGGTCGTTGTTTTATATTTTATGTTCTGATAATATCTAAATTAAAAAAAAACCCAACACTCTTCGTTTTTCTTATATAGAAACTTCAACATAACTATTGTGAGAGTTGAGTAAATATTTACTAGTGGTTTCAGTTATAAAAACTTGGTTTAGAAAATTTAAACTTTTAAGCTTCAATAAAAAATAATTGTGGTTTTTTCAGCGAACACATTCTTATTTTTTTCAAAATATTTACATTATTTAGATTTTTTCAGTATGAATTTTTATATATATATTAAAATATAGTATAAAATCTTTACTTTAAATTCATAAATGCGTGAAAAACATAAATTCATATGTATTTTTTGCATATTTAAAAACACTCAAATCATGTCTTTGATTTGTAAATTTTTTTTGAGCCTTATCAGTTTTCTTTATTGCATTGATAAGATATGATGAGTTTTTTCATATAAAGATATTATATATTCTTTAGTAAAATATTCAAGAAAATTTTCCTATTCTATAACAATTTTGTCATTTAGGTTTTTACATTTTTTCTAAGACTCGTTTCTTACTTTCGCTTATAAAAAAGATAAAAAATATATGTGATAGACCTTGTTCTTCATGTTTTTAATGTATAATAAACAATTGCGTTAAGTTCATATAGATCTTAATTCCAAATTTCTAAATCTAGACAAAAAATAAATTTTTATGTATTTTAAAATTTTTGCGGCTATTTTTAAAGTTATAAGCATGTATGATTGTATTAAGTTAAATTCCAATCTATCAGGAAATTATTTACTCCAAATTTGAAATTGCATTTATGTCTATAAAAAGTTCGTAATAAATATTTCGCTATTCTATATTCAGATATACAAACGAATTAATTGTAATAAGAAAATATAAATGCTAAGTTTATAATTTTTTTAGTTTTTATCTCTACTGTTTTGTTTAGAGCTTGTGATATATTTCTTTATTTCTTCATAAAATACAAAATTTCAATATTTAATAAACAAAAAGAATTTTATGGCATAACCACAAACAACATATAGGGGGACCTATTCTACTTAGTTTGATTTGGCATAAATAGCAATTGGTCACCAATAAAAAATCATAATTTATTATGAAAGATTGAAATTTAAGACAACCGAATATTTTATTTGAATTAGTAAATAAACAAATTATAGATTAATCATTTTATAATTGCCACTTCGTTTCAAAAACATAAATAAATGATCTAGATAAAAAGAATATAAATCTAGGCTAAAAAATAGATTATTTTACTCGAAAATAATATATATTTTTTTTTATTTAACTTACAAATAACTTCGCTTCATGTGGATTCATATGATGTATGTGCATCTATGTGTCCGTAATTTATATTTATTTTTTACTCTTGCAAATTTATTAAATACTTACAATACAACGTGTCAAAGAATGATCCTAATATGTTTTTCACTGCATAGTTAGTAATTTCATAGAAATATATGTAAATCATCAGCCAAAAAAACCAAAATCTTATATTTGGTAACGAATATAAGCAGATTAAATAATTTATTGTTAAAATACCATGCGTCTACATCAATCAAACACCTAGAATCGAGTGATTTTTCAAGAATAGTTTTATCTTAAAAAATGTTTTTTCGTTATTATATTTTAAACTAAATAATTACCCTATTCGCTCTTAAATTGTTCCGTTTATTCTTACATTATGCATACTTTATATTGGAATCTATACCACTTGATATATCAAAAATACTACAAAAAAAACAGAACCGATAAGATTAAACTAAATTTCAAGTGAATTTGTCCGTTTTGCCTATTATATAAAACACGTTTTCGATTTTTATATTCGAATTAAGATTTGGTATTTTTCTGTTTATATTGTTATTTCACTCCGATTCAAGATAATTCGACCAGAGTTTGGAGCTCCCTGCGGCATAAAGAGATGAAATCGGCTTAAATCATAATACAGTCACTGAATGCTATAAAAATCATTTTGCGTTTTTATTGTGGCGCATAGTATATATTCCCATCTTATAAAAAGAGTATCGGGCTTATATATGGCATAAGGTCTAACTTTATTTTTTATATAAATTCGAACAAAATGTAGTCTCTTAGTCCATTAAATACTGAAAAAAGGCGATAAATAATTATATGCAATATTAGTTTTATATTTGAGCAAAAAAATTATAGATGGGCCTTCAATTCATATAACTTAATTCGATCAGTCCAGCGATATATGCAGAATTCTACCTAGATTATTAATTTATTAGGGATATTAGTGTTTATTTTTTTATTTCACATTTTATGAAAATGCACCTCTAATCAAAAGGTATTTTCGATATTTTAATAGTATCGCTTAATTAAAATTATATATAATGATGCGGCTTTGTTCATAAATATCAATTTTTACACGTAACTAGAAGTTGATATAAAGAATATACTTTTAATATATAAAATCGGAATTCCTACGACAGGTTTTTTATTTACTTTATTCTAAAGAATTAAAATCATAGATTTTTGCAAGAATTTACATATCATTGAGTTTTATAAATTATTAGAAGGCTTTTCAGAAAGGTATAATTTATGTGAATTTTTCCTAATATTAAAAGCGAAGCACTTATGTATTTTACGGATTTCATCATTTGTATTGATGCTCTTTTTTAATTCGCCATTATAACATGTTATATTTTTATCCGTACATGGGAATCAATTATTAATACATGACACTATTCTTAATTATATATACATATATACCTAGCCGAAAAACCACAAAAAAATATAAATATATATACGTATATAGATTCTACTTTAAAACTTGGTTTTAGATAAAAAAATAAGAATATTCAAAAAAATTATAACAATAATGATATAATTTAAATGTATCTACGTGCACTACAATGCTTCATACTATGTGCAAATCAAAAGCAAGAATATAAACTTTTTTGTGTAAAATGGGAGGTCTTTGTAACAAACACCATAGGTCGTATAATAGGATATGAGAATTCCATTTCATGCAGTAAAATGCGCACAAATAATTGAATGGGGGTAAAATTGTAAAATTATTAGATTATAATTAATAGTGTTATGTAATGTTTGAATATAATGAAACACAAGAAATTAAAACGAATATTTCTAAAGAGAATTCTTAATTTTACTTGAACAACACATTTAAATACGTCCAATTAATATTTTTTGCATTTTCTAAATTTTTTTTTCATTATTAATAATTATTACACCTATAAATTTATTACACTTTTTTTATAATATTTTATTTAAAGTTAGTGTTTAGTCTACCGATCTTTTTTAGAATATGAAAGGAACCCTTATCTTCCGGTAAAGATATAGATTGCATAGAATATAATAAAAGTATATTCATTATGCGTACAAAAAGTAAAATATTATACACTCCTTTCTAAATATCGGCTGATATATCAAAAAGCTTATAATCTATAATAATTATGACCAACAAAAAATTAAGGGTGATTCCTACAAGCGATTCTGCACATAAGTAATGTTTGTAAGGTAATAAGCAAACCATCTTAAAGTATATTTATGAATATAATAAAGAAAGAAAATCACACCCATTAAATATTTATTTAATGAATTTTATTTAATATATTAGAAAGAATAAATAAAAAACCATGATGAATCCATAATTATATAAAAAACACAGATCCATTAGAAATAAACGAAAAAATTTGAATGAATAGATGCGAACAAATTAAATTTTCATAAAATAAGGATGTAATAATATAAACATAAAAGAACATGCTTATAAGCAGGAAGAAATTCACTTGTATCTAAGATAAATAAATGAAATTAAAAAGATACAGTTTATGGTAAATAGCTCTATTAAATTCCAAACTGTATAAAAATGTATATTTTTATTGTATAAATACTTCATATGGGCAATAAATCAATCTTTGGGCATACACCGTTTGTTATAATTACTGTTTTATTTGACCTTACATGCGGAAATTTGAAATTTTATATTCGGTATATATACAGAAATAGTGTTTAAAAAACCAGGAGTTAATGCATAAAAACCGTTTTCTTTTGTATATGATTCTTATTTGTATACTTATAGCAAATGTTAAAATAATTAAAAAGAAAGAAAAAGGGTGATGATTTTTTACATCTTGCACATTAGATAACTAATTTTTTATGATAATACGTTTCTATGTGAATCTAAAGCCAAATAAGCAGTTTTAATGGGAAATCTAGGTCTTCATGACCAATAATATAGGTATATATATTATAGAAAATTGAATTTTTTCGCTAATTCTGCATTTCTAAAAGAAAATTCCGTCCAACTAGAAGCATATTATTATTCATTTTAATATCCAAACAAGAAAAAATCAAACTTAATCTAGGGATGGATATTTTATAGGTCGATATTGGTTTTTGTTATAAATTCATGTGCGATCGATATTTATTTTATCTGTTTATTTTCTATGGTATCGAGTAATTCATATGGGTTTTCTTGGGATAAAAATATTTATCATACCAATAATAACTATATATAGTTGCCTTTAAATTTTTCATTTGAATAAGGTTTTTGTAGCTGTTTTATGTTGTATTTCCAAATCTGTTTGCTTTTTATTCCCAGGCCATGCTACGAGGGCTCTATATTACTTAGGAATAGACAGGCAAAAAATTTGATATTTGTAATATGCCTATATACCTTATGTGAAGTTTATTCAAACCTTTAATCACTAATTACAGATTCTTAATTTAATATTTATCATTACATTACGTGCGTTACTATTTACTAATTTTATAAATTTTTATAAGATATCTTGTAATAACGCGCAATAATATCCTCTGAAAAAAAGAAAAATATATCTTTATGGTAAATATACTTTTAATGAAATGATGGGAAAAGGTAAAAAATAAAAATGTATCCCCAAAATCTACACTGTTAATTTATTTTTAAATATGGATGTGGCTGTAAAGTCATGATATAATGAGTTTTTACATGTAAAAATAGAAAATTATATATCTAGTAATTAATCAAGCCTGATGATTTGATTTAAACAGATCATGATTGTAAAACTAATATTATCACTAACAAGGGGTCAGAAGAAATTGAAAATCTAAATAACAACCTGATTGATGCTTAGTAGTCCAAAGAAGGAATATATAAGTTTACAAAATTAGATATCACAAACATTCATGTGTCTAATGTATAAACATTCGTTTATCATGATTTAAATTAAATATTATCATGCCAACAATAAAAACGTCAAAGAATTTGCTTGTTGGAAAACATCATTGAAAGACCCTCGAAATTAAAATCGTGTATGTGAATGCTACAAATTTTACTTTATTCTTAAAGATAGATACGGGTACGATCCAGATCAGGATTATAAAACATTAGACATAGACAAATATACATATTTTAAAATTATTGATTGAAGTAGAACAAACATTGATCTTTAAAAGATAATATTTATCACTTGAATGGGTTTCGCATAATAAATAGATATCTAATGTTTTATAAATAAGTTTGGATTTTATTCTTTAAACTGTAAGAATTATAGCCAAACATGGAAAAATAGAGAAAATTTAAATTACAGAAACATAAGCATTCATGAAGATTTAAAAAATAAAAAGAAATCTGAAGCATTGAAAGAAGATTTAAATATACACTAAACAATAAAACCGTAAGATAATACTTTGTTATGTGTCAGAGCAAAAAAAAACATAAATAAAGAAAGAAACAGAACGTTCTGAATATATTATAATAATAGATATAAAAAATAAATTGCGTTATAAAGATATCGAGGCACACTCAGAGCCCTAAACTACAGTTAAAAAGCAGTTTAAACAAAATTAAAAACTAATACAGTCAATTATTACTAAATAGAAAATTTATATAAAAATAAGAAAAATAATTATTTTATTTTATCTAAGAAAGGGTAAATGTTCTTTGCCTAATTAAATACAGGTCTTAGTTGATCTATTATGTATAAATGGCCGATTTTTACCTTCAAAGAACAAATTATAACTCTATATCATTCGTATTTATATTTGCACACATCTAATTTTTATTTTTTAGATATATGAAAGTAGAAATGAATGTTTGTGTGCTATATAAAAAATAAATGCGTTCTAACATGACAATATAGTCTTAATTTTTTAAATATACATCAAAAATTGTATGGAACCTAAATTTTGCTGGACTTAAATTTGATATAATACATATTTATACCGAGAAAAATGATTGTCTTCTTATTATTATTATTTAATGGGTAAAATTACAAAAGAATTTGACTGCAATGTTTATTGGAATCATATTCGAAATTACAGTAGAATAAAAATTATGCATAAAATTTATTAAATTATATTTTCTGACTTAAAATATTTCTGTTTGGGTTTATATCTAGTAAATTTTATATTGAAAATTTCGATTTTATAATGTTATTTATACTTTTGGAGAATATTCGCAACAAGTATATGTTCTTATGATGTTGATACATATTCAAAAATTGCTTTGTTTGAATACCGTGTCACGATTTCTATTTTGTATTATTAAGAAAATTTTACCTTGGCCGAGACTGAATCTTTCTTGAATAAAAAATTACATTTTATAAAAATCTAGGGGAAATAATAAAATTTCCAAATTATTTGCGTAAAATCCATTAGAATAATTTTATTCTTTTTAAAAAAATCGTAAAGACTTTTAAATGATTATATTATATTAAAATGTTAGAACTGTTGCATTAACTATTTGAAAAACTAGAAAGATGTAAGTTATCATGATAAACATATGTTAATTTGAAAGGCGATGCTATATTGGTGCTTAATTTGATATTTATTTATAAAGTGCTTTAATACAATTGCATCTATTTTATATAAGTATATATTTAACGGGATATAAACAATCTAATCAGGATTCTTTATACTTTAAAATACACCTTTATTATGTATAATGATTCCCTTTTTCTTGCGTGGACGAATATATTTATTTTTTTTATCATAAAAAAATTTAATAATATCTTTCCAATCACATATATTTGTGACCTATTTACTGATTTGTCTGACGACGTAATAAACGAAATTTAAAATAATGAATTTAATTGTTATAATCATAAATTATATATATTTTTAATTGTCTAATATAGTAAATTATAAAAAATTTGCAAAATGCTCTTAAATCTAACATCTTTTTATTGTACTTATGGATACAATTGGAATTATATTATGATTTTTCGTTCACCTAAAATCTTAAAATCTTATATTTGTATAAAAATTTTATATAAATACATTGATTGTATAATAAATAAGGTAAGTATAACTTATAGAAATCTTTATTTTTAAATTTTTAGCACAATTTATTTTAGAATCTTATTGTTTATTTGGTCAAAAGAATGTAATAAATATAACTCTAAGGTATATGTATACTGTTTGCTAATTTAAATTTCTTTACAGGCTCAAACACTATCATACTTTTAGATGAAAATATTTAAGTAGATTGTAACTGGTTTAAAAACAAAAAACTGAACTAATATAATATTTTATGCTAAGTATTTATATTACCGAACACTAAAATATAGCATTAAAACGAAAAAAAAAATATTAAAGGAATTTGCGTTATGAATTATAATAAGAATCTTTATTTTTTGAAGAATAAATTTTTACCCGTAAGCTATATCTAGAATGTTTCATTTCAGCTAAAGTAAAAATTCGATGATATTTTCCCACAAAAAATCATTATAATTTATTTAAACTACTATTAGAATCATATCAAAATCCAAATATGTTTTTAAATCACTTTTATATAAAAATTCAGATATAAAATATTAAGCTTATCATATATGCAATATAAAGTGCTAATTATTTGATTGAAACTAAGATTTTGGAGCAATTTGATACTTTTAAACGTCGTAAATATAAAGAAACTATGCATTAAAATAGGAAACTCCTATAAATCATATCAACTTGATATTATTGTCAAAAAATATTTTCATATATGAATATTATGGAACAGCTTGATTACATGCGAAAAAAATTCATTTTCAAATCCGATCCATAAATTCAATAAATATACAACTTTTACTAAAAGAATCTATATGATTAATTTTTATTCACTTTTGAAATTTCTAGATAAAAATCATATTTATAGATTATATTCACTTTATTTACATTTTTTGATCAACTAGGGTGCAGTCGGCTTTTAGGTGTAAAACACATTAGAAGGCGGCCTCTTTTCAACTGCAACGGATTACCAAATTCTCATGAAAAACTGAAATGAATAATTCTCGCATGGAGGCAGGCCGTCGTACTAGAAAGTAAACCCAAAATAAGATTGATATGCTGACAAAAATTAGGTGAATGTGTGTAAACGCATCAAGTGTCCGAACATTTTATATATGTAGCGCCGAATAGCATGGATGTGGGTAGTTGCTGACTTGATTAGCATAATTTATCGGTGAATTCAAGTAAATAAAAATACATTCCCACCTTATCGACTACTGCCTGTAAAAACAGTCTAATCCACGGGAATGAGCTGGTCGCAGATAGTTTGAAGGATCAAGTTCGAGGTACATCGGACAAGCGAGAAAGTTTTTATTAATTATAGCAAACTTTCGTAAATCAAATTTTACGAATAAATAAATGAAAATAAGGAAATTCACCTCAAATTTTATATAATCTATATGAATATTTTTATATGATTAATATTTTTTCAATCTTTAGTTTTTTGCAATATTTAAAAAAATACTTAATATTCCATTATTTAATGAAGCACCATAAACCTAGCAAGTTTTGTTGAATTTTGCTTTTTTTGATCCTATTTATTCTCTTTATTGATGTATACATTTCTAAACACATTACAATTATAGTATGAATACATAATATCGAAAACTAGTTTTTGCTTTTTCTAATTTGAATTCTGTCGTCTTATAGTTTAAAGCATTAAAGAATTCACAAAATTGCCATTCCTAATTTAATTTTTAGTTAAATCACTTTTTAAAAGAACATATTCACTGGCTTTCTTAGTTTTTAATGATATGAAAAATTAAATTTATAGTAATGCATTAACAAGATGCAATATATTTTATATTTTCATTGCAATGATCAGAATAATATGCATGTATATTTAAATAATATACAATTCCAGTCAAAATAGGCCCGTTTCTCATTTTTGCTATATTTGAAATATGCTAGGATAATATATTTCTAAAGTTAATCATGCAATAAAAAAATTTACTATATGTACTTTTTAATCCAGTGACAGAACTATAAGCCTGTTGATACATAATTTTAATTATTAGTTACGTAATATTTCCAGATTCAATAATTGACTATGAAGCTCAACCAACTGTACTTTGATACTTCATTAGAATTCAAATTCTCAATCATAATTATTTTAATAATCCTACAATGAAATGTAGAAGGCTGTATTAGCACATGAATAAGACATTTAAATGTGAAATAAATTTAAACTCATAAAAAAACCCAAGTGAATAATATTAATAAATAGAACCCCAGGTTTTGTTTCTTATTGCCTGTACTTCATAGTATCATGATTCGTGAAAAAGCTGTACACTATATGACATGTCGTTCTATTAATATATTTTGAAGTCTTTCTAGGAATGTTTGCTGATCTTTCACATAATATTAATGGAAATAAAAAGTAGATGATTACTTTCAAAATATATAGTTATTTTTCTAACTATATCAATATGTGGGTTTGTGAGTAATATTGAAGATTATCATCAATAGATTATTGGGAACAAAAAGTCCTGGATATTCAGGTGATGACCACAACGAATAATTGGCAGAATCTCTTTTTAAAGGGCTTTTAATCCTTTATTTTTCATACAAATTATGTTAACCCATTGAAATGACAGAATACAAACGAATGCATTTTGATTTTAGTAATCGGTTTCATTTTCATACACAATATTCAAAATCTGATTGCAACCTTTAAAACCAGAATTAGACTATTGGCAAGTGTGAACATATGAAAAGGAGAAATTGAAAAATATACTGTTCCTATGAATGAAGAATCACCAACTTTAAGATGCTGATAACGAAGAATTACCCATGTCTTTACTCAAGATATTCGGATAACTAACTACCATGTGTAATATATATAGAATTGGAAGTGTCGACATTGCGCCTCTTAAGGCAGGAAACTTGGAGTTCTATTTGTACATTATAACCATAGACTTTTTTTGAATTTATAGTGAAAGTTGGTGAATATATGGTGAATTACTAAGGTTTCAATATAACATAAAGTTTCAATAATCCAAATTTTTGCTGATTTGATATCATAAAAAGGTTATAGAATAAAATAAAACAATAAACAATTTAAACGAACAGTTAACTCTATTGTCATTATTGATATGATAGTTGAACATAACAATGAATATTATTAATCGAATAAAATAGACGAAATTTGGGGATGTTGATCATCGATTGATTTGAAAACAATTCTTGCATGATTGAGTGAACAAAGAAAAATAACGAGTATAGTTTGATAAAAACAAATTAAATTTTTTTAAAAATGAAGATCATTTATATCGAGATGCAAATTTAAATTATTTTGGCTATATATAAAAAATCTTAATATAATTACTTTTTTTGTTTGAAAATATTCATGTTGCCATTTTTTGGTTTGGTGTTATATATCGTTCCATGTTAAAGCCTAATCTGAAATTTTAAATTTGTTTCTAAAATATATATAAAAATCTAAATATAATAAATGTAAGAACATATGTGTTTTTATTAAGCTCAAATGATTTAATTTAATTTGGTGATTATAAAATGTTAAAAACAGTTTTTATATTTTAAAAATATAAAAAACACACAAATTTTTATTTATGTATCAGTTATTGATTGTATTACAAACGATTTAACATTCTACGGTATATATCAGCAAGTGTCGAACAGCTATTATATGCAAAATTTATAACTTCAGTTTAACAAATTTCATATTCGAGCCGTTTAACTTTTTCGATGTGAACCAATTGTTAAATATGGCATATATTTAAAGGTAACGCAAAAAACATAGAACTCTAAAACTATGAGAAAATGTTAACAGGCACAGATTCAAATCCTATTAAACAACCCTATTTTTTTTATTGATTTTATGCATAGAAATGTACTTTAAAATTGCCATAATTACATTTAATTTTTTATCTGTAAAAAAAGTGACAAGCATTTATGTTTAATTATTTCTTTAAAAAGAATTAAACAAATTGAAATTTACAACGGGGCAATATATTGTATCTTATGCTATATGCGTTAATTTAGTATCATAAATAATGATTTTTTCTTCATTCCAGACCATTGATTTACTTATACATTAAATATCTTTACTCTTAGAAGTATCCTAATCTCTTACATCTTCTTGGTACCCCTTTTCAAGACCTATTAGTTAATACAAATAGAAAAATATTGAAAGAAAGTCGTGAGATGATCATATTATGTTCGATTCAATAAAAAAAAGCACTAAAATACAGAATATGATTTCCTTGGTTTTAGCTCCATAAAAAAAATATTTATTATATAAAATAATTTTGTTAATAACCCAAAAATCCGTGTAACCAGTATTTATGAAAAAAATTTTGCGCTGAAATAAAATATTTCTGAAGTTCTATATTTTTTAAAAATTAAATTTTCATTTTTTGAATATAAAAAAAACTAGGCAAAAACATTATTTACCAGGGCTATCCTTTTTAACAGCTGACATATTATAAACATATAAGTATCATATATTTGCAATTTGTTTCATTTTAAAATTATCAGAATTAAAATATTGATAAATTCAGACTAGTATTTAGGTTTAAAATGTGCTTTCCCCTTCCTTTTGTAATTAATGTATTATGCCAGCTAAAATAAACTTATAAATAAATTTTATATTCCTATTTATGATATATTGTAACTCTTAATCTTATTTTTATCACGTTATAAGCCTTTAATTCTGAGTTTTTATTTATTTAACTGTATCTAATTCCTTAGACCACTGGATATAAATTTTTTGGAATTAATAATATGTGACTTTTTTTAATTGTATTTATATGAATTTTAATAATTTGTGTGAGCATCTATTCACACGATATCTTCATGTGAATACGTTTAATTTTTTTTATCAGAATCCCAAAGTATATTATAAAAAGGTACATTTGAATGATCAATATTTTCGATATAAAAATGCCACAAATATATTATATAATCTAATAAAAGTCATGCCTTTCTTATTTAAAGTTTGCATAAATAAGGCCATAAATGCTTTTATTTTTTATTTTGAAAATTAAATTCAATAAAATCTATCAGTCTGCATAGAAAATTATCTAATGCGGTAAAAAAGGTGAATTCTTATAAATCACCATCCAATTTATTTACATTTAAATATAAAGATTATATACAAATATCACCTGTTCAAAAGACAATAAACAAAATGATCATAGAAATGAAATATATAAATTTTTTATGGTAGAAAGCTTACAATTTATATACATGTAAAGTTTTCGAAAAGTAATCTTTTAAATATATGTTAAGTTAAATTTATAGTAAGCGATTCCAACTATTTTTGACATATTTATTGTGTTTTTGTGAAAGCGATATTTTTTTACCTTTCAATTTTTCTTTCCCTTTACAGTCTGTTTAAAAATAAAATGGTTTTTTTAAAGACGTTCAGATACTTTTCAAAACAGGACTCTTTAAATTTTTTATTAAATACATTCATATAGCATGAAAAACTATTAGAGAATATTGTGTACTTAGGATATATTAAGATCAATTAATGTGATTTAAATTTGTATAATCGATAAAATAATAAAATAAAATGATTTTAGAAGTACCATTAATATTACTAAGAAATCTTTTTACTATATTATATATTTAAATGACAGTATTTATCACAAAATACAAGTAATATTAAATACAGATTAAGAACTTCACATAATAATTATAAATATAAACATTTATCATCTATGATATCAGCTTTTTATGCATCATTCTATTTAAATAAATATAATAATTCTTTCACTACAAACAGTTATCTTCAAATAAATAGAATTCTGTGATAAAAGTAAATATATATTCACCACTATTAATACGCTAAAAAATAATGAATTATTGACTTTTTAAAATTTATAAAAAACTATACATGGAATATTAATTTTATACTCAGATAAATATCAGCATCCGAATATTTATATCATTTTTTTATTGAAATCATCTTTAATATACAAGCGATAAAAACCACTATAAAATGTACTCAGACTTTCATATATCTAAGATATATTATAAGCAAGAAATTTTTATATTAAATGGATGTAATAATTTTCATTAGCTAAATGCGACGTCTTTTTTTCGATATGTTGATTTCCAAGTCCGTTATGAGCCTGAGAAACGACTAATTTAATAATAAGTAAGATTTAACACACAAATTTAACTTTAACAATAGCATACTTGCACATATACATCAATACTTCAAGTCTTTATGTTGATATTTATTTGTTATGCTTTGTATATATGTACTTCTCATATATAATGCAGCATAATTTGGCACGTCAAAAAGAATAAAATAAATCCAAGAGTTTGACTTGAATTTATTCGTGTTTATGCATCCAAATTTCAAAATTGATTTTTTATATAAGAAAGGTTATTATTAATCCCTTAAAAAATTTTTTATCTGAAAATGTCATTCCGTGGTCTTTTTCTTCATAATGTGTTACTTTTAAGTAAATCAAACATTTGTATTATTTCCCTTAAATTCCAGGCAAAATGGTCATGTATAATATCAAAATGCGCATATTTTACCTAATAGATATTTAGAAATCCTATAGAATCGAAATCTGCATCATAAAAGAATATAGATTAAAATTTCAATTTTTATTTTGTATTCATTCACAATTTTTTTATACGCGACTTTCTAGTACAGAAGCATGTGTTTTTTTTAATTAGATCATTTCATATTCGATATATTATAACAGCACTAAACATCTTCCTCGCGCGAATTTTTTTGTCGGACGTAACTAGTATTCTACTTATGAGGTAGATAGATAAAAAAAATTACACAGCAAAAATCCAGCTCTTATTATGCAATTTACTTAGGCTTGTGGCAAAATAATAAAATCCGCGGATATTATGATTTAATTAATTTGAAAGGATTTTTTCGTAAACTAGCATAAAATGCTTTCTAAATTACAATAGAATTAAGAAAGACGATTGAACCGAAAAGTCTCAAGATAAGAAGATTAATCATTGAGGATAAAGCGAAGAAAGTGACTCTAAAATGCATTGATATAGTCAACTTCATACATTATATCACACAATCTGTTCATATTAATATTTTGATAAAATTGAAATTAATTTATAAAAAAACAAAAAAAAAGCTTCGATATATTAAGCGGGATAGAAATCCGAAAAATGTTTTATAGTTGTATTTATCACATATTTCTTCATTTGAGTTATTTTTTATTTTATTATGCTTATATTAGATCATCATTCTACAATTACGAAGAATATTTGAATAAAAAAAAGCGTTCAAATATCAGAGTTAATCCGATGTAAAGACAGAATCTATTATTTCTAGCTTTTTTAATTAGTTATAAAATACATGTAAATATAAAAATTGACAAATTCACGCTCTAATGATATACAAACTTTCTTTCGCTTGTTCCATTGCGTTTATTCTAGCCAGCTGTATAGATTATTATGGGTGTACTATTGAAAAAATTAAAATATGGCTAGGAATTTTTTTTTGAAAAATATATTCGAAGTTAGAGATTTAAAATTTTAAATGATGAATTTTAGATTCTAATTCAATATTGCAAAAATAGTAGAGAATTTGGTGTAAAATTATTGCTGTTGATGAGAGTTAGCATGATATAATATATTTTTCACGTATATACATACTCTCATCAAATGTTAGATGTTTGGTCTTCAATAAAAGAAAATTTTAATATGATTTATAAAAAAAATTTATGCCAGGATAATTTAAAACATTTCTGAACTTAAATAATTTGAGAATAAATACATGATAAAGATTTAATCGTATAATTTGATTGGATGTTTTTTTTATAACTAGATCATTTAAAATTCGATAGAACCTGTCCAATATATTATATATTTAACCATTTGAATTTTGTTACTATATCTACAAAGAGCTAATTTTAGTATTTTTCATTTCTAGAATATATATCTGTTTTTTGATAGAAACCTCGAATTTTTTTTAAGTTACAGTTTTATATTTAAAACGCAAAGAGTAAATTTAAGATTGTTTGCAAAAGTTTCTATATTACTTTTTTTAAGGTAAAATAATAGCACTAAAGTTAAATAATACTATTCTATTGACTTTGGCTTAGCACGAGTGTTTTTTTTATCAACTTAATTGTATTTTTATTTTTTTTTGTTCTCAAGCCCAAATTGTTTGATTCCCTGCGCAAAACAGCGTATTTATACCATCAGTTATCTTCTCCTCTCCAAAATCTTTATCAATACCTCTCCTCTTTCCAGACTTATAAATTCAATGTTTTTTCACAAAAAAGAGGTTTGAATTTGTGCTTCGATTTAGTTTAGACATCCTGTTCAATCGTTTGACATTCTCTTAACTAATTTATTTTTTTTTTATTTTGCATTTATTGGCTAAATTTATAGTCGTAATTATAGTTTTTGTTCTCAGACACAGCTTGCTGAATTCTCTGTGCGTACACTGTATATATACTTTCGGCTATCTTCTCCTCTCCAAAGTCTATTTCAATACCCCTCCTGTTTCGAGACCTAATAATATAAGGGTTTTGGTCAATCCAAAGGTTTGTATATATGTCTAGATTTGATTCATCACATCTTTTTCCTTAGATAATATATTTGATTATAATTTTATTTACTATTTTAAATATATTCAGATAAAATAAATCATTATTTCGCGACCTTTTCTACTATAAAATGAAAATTTTTCTTATAACATACGAATAACTGCAAACCATACATGAAAACACAGTTCTTATTTTTTGCTGTTCTTATTGTATATATAAATTTTCAGAGCAATAATACCTTATCGCGCGATGTATGTTATAATATTTTATCAGCTTTTTTGAATTATGCTTTTTGTATAAACTTTTATGACATGTGAAAAACTGAATATGTTGCGCTTTGCCTGTAAATAAAAGAAGTAAATGCTAAAAACACGTATGCAGGCAGATAAATCAATGTTTAAACTTATGTAGAAAACAAAAGTCAAATATATGAAAATTTATATGAACAAATCTAAGTTTTTATTGTGACTAAACTAGCTGGCTAGTCTATATAGGTAACATGAATATAGAAAATTTCATTTATAAGGGCACTTTAAACATAGAAGATGAAAAATTAGTATTTACTTGCGTTTACAATAGCATAAACAATTAGACCTCTGAGAGCAGGAAGATATATATATATAGACGCAATATAATATAGTACATCGGTATAATTTCAATTTAGAAAAATCATGCAAATATGCATAGGAATGATTGTGTACAATAAAAAAACTAATAAATATAAACATTCTGAGCTATTTACTAAATAAATCTAACCAAGATAATGATAATCGACAGATACGCAGTAATACACAAACAGAAAATTGAAACCCAACCCTTTTTGTTTTTGACACATTTTTAAATGTAATGAGCGTATAGCTAACTATTATCTTTATGTGCCTAAATTAAAAAGAAAAGTCGATTTTTCTGTTCAATAATTTATAAAACGCAATAATAATTTTTTTCAAGATGCACAAGAACCAAAACTCGAAAAACATTTTGCCTCAAATTGTCTTATCATAGGAAAATATAGACTATCTATATAAGCTTATATTTTTCATAAAAGATTAAAACATTTTCAAGATTGAAAGATAAATATCCAAACAGTAAAGAATCTTCTAAAAGTTTTGCAAATAGCAATGAGATGTAAAAAGGCTTGGAAGTATACAAGAAGAAAAATTATATATACAATTTTCTAAAGATTTGTTTACAACAATTCGTTCAAAAAACCCATGAAATATTTAAACATCCCATAAGAAATGATGGAAATACATGTTCGTGACCATCAAGATAGTTCTAACAATAAAAAGCAAACATATAGGACTAAAATGATAATCTCTTTACTTATATGACAGTAAGAAGAACTTTAGCACTCTTATAGAAACAAGCGTGACATGTATCTAATATCCAAAAAGCGTTCCCTGCACATAAAAGTCTGTTTTATTAGCTAGAATATGACGATACCAAAATATAGGTGTTAAAAAATAATTATCACAACTAAAAATTTTTTGTAATGGTGGCACATAACACTACAAGAGAAACTTAAATGAACTAAAAGTCACGAACTTGATCTGGGCACTTACATAAACTCTGGGTTGTGTTTAGACTTCCATTACAGATCTCTAAAGGTTGAAAAGCATTTAAAAAGACTTCTGCTGGAAGAAGAAGGATGAAAGTATATATAAGTTGTGCCCACAGGAAATCAAAAAAAGACACACACGAGAGCAAATACTATAATTTTAGACATAAATAAGCATAATATTTAAAAATAAAAGAATAAATAAAAAAATTTAAGAATTTAAATTTATTCTTTCAAATTACACACTCAAATATATTACAAGTTTCTTCTGTAAAAAAGCTATAGTAAATATGATCTTGTCCAAAAAAATACATGCTTTTTAGAATGGTGATTATATTTAGTACTCATTTGATATACATAAGGAAAAAGTTTAACAAAACTTTATTAAAATAAAAAAATTGTTCTTTATTGATTGTATGATCTTTTTTTAGACAAAATCATAGAAAAAAAAAGATTATTGAACTGTTAGGTTTAAATGAAACAAGAGATACTTATGATAATCAAGTAAAGGAAAAATTGCATATATTTTATATAAGTTTCTCAAAGTATTTTATCAGAAAAAAAAGTTAGACATAATAAAAAAGACAAATTAAAAAACAAACCAATGCCAAAATTTTATATTTTAAAAAGAAAACTTTCTTCACAATAAAAAATTTATAAATTTTAAAATTAAAGTTTTTTTTAGAAATTATAATAAACAAATCTATATAAATAAATATTTACAAAAACATAAAATTGTTATATCAATATGCGATATTAAAATATGCATAAATACTTCATAAATAAAATTTTTGTCATTTATAAGATGAAGGGATAAATAGCTGCTATTGCAAGCTATATTAGACAAATTATTGGCAGAAAAATTCTTTTTCTAATAAAAAAACCATCATACTCAGTTATAGACATTTGATTAATTTTCATATAATGAAATCGTGACAAAATTTTTTTTTGGTTTTACTTTTATCTTTATTGGTTTTAATTGCAGTTATAGAAATATCAAGCATGATTTACATATATATGAGTCATATAATATAGTGTTAAAAAGCAAAGCATGACTAAATTTTACTGTTTAAATACACATAAATAAATATTCATTAAGATACTGTATACGTCAAATATGCAAGAAATGATAGCTTAGACCTGTATGAGTAATCCAAGAAGAATGATTTTATAGGTTTATAGCTCTAAATGTATATGAATGAAACATTAAAAGTACAGTTTTAATCATTTTCTCGCATACCCATGGCCCAGAAGACTTGAAAATCAATATAAAATTATAAAAGGCATTTGAATTAGGCAAATAGGTAAGATACGGGAAATTGAGCATAAATAAATTTAGTTTTACATTTTTTCGTCGTAGCAATGATATCAATAGAAGATACAATGTATACATCAATAATATTCGTAGAACTTGAATACATAATACAAAGAGTTTCGATAAAAATAGTAAAGGAAACATTGTATAAACAATATTTTCTAATAGGTTTATTTTTATTCAATAAAAAAAAATAGGCCAAGCCATATAACTTAAAAAAAATTAAATTTAACACGGTTTTGAATATATTTCGCATAATAAAATTGAGAACAGATTGCTGTAAATATTTTAATTTTTACAGTGATGCATGCTTTATAACATTCAATTATTATAATATATTTTGTTTTTTTAATAGACAAGATATTTTAATATACATTTTTCTAGAAAATTCTTTACAAACCTGTTTGTTATTTTAAATATCAATAATATCATTCGATAATCTATTTTAGCTTTTATAATTTACAGTATTATAATTTCATGTAAATCATGCCATAAAAATTGCTTAAAACCCCGTTGTCACAGCGAAATCAAGACATCTATTCAAACTAAGGAATTCGGAAAAATATTGAACTAATAAGTCGTTTGAAGATCCAGGTAATGAAAATAAATAAAAGAATGATAATACCATGAGTACATATATCACGTGCCCATGGGTAATCAATCATGTTAAGTTTATAGAAAACATATATTAAATTAAAATGCAAAATTGAATTATGGATAAAATACATATTATTTGAAATAAATATCTTTTATACTTTCATTCAAATTGGATATATTATTTGTTTATAAACAATCAACCTATTCAATCTTACATAAGATCCACTTAAAAATGCTCTTTATAACAGAGTTAGTCGATACTCATTTCCATTCATTACTTTATTATATTTATAAATTTACCTTCTTATTCTCCAGACTTATAATTCAAGTGTTCTCGTTAACTTATTGTTTAAATATACCAAATCGCCAACATTTTCATTTTTCTAATTTAAGTATAGCTTGTTAATTAATCACCCTATTTAAAAATGCCACAAAAACAGATACATAGAAATACACATAAAAAATATGGAAAAGCACCAGATCACACCATTTAGGCAGAAAAGAAACAGCTCGTGAGTAACACAAAATATAGAAAATAGGCCTTAAGTTATATGGTCAAAAAATAAATTTCTTCATCAAGAAGTGAAGTGGAGAAAATATCGTGCTTAATGAAGAAATATAAGAGAAAACGTGGGAAAAGTGACCTTAACTCAAATGCTGATAAAGCTCACCCAGAATTCTTACTTGTTAGTGGTTATATAAAAAGAACAGTTAGTGATGCAATAAATCTGCAGCACCAGTAAGAAACAATATAGAAGGATAGTAGCAAAGCCTTGTTTTGTTGGTGAAGGTTTTACGAGAAACCACTAAAATATGAACGTTGTATTCGACCGATGACCATGCGACATAAATTTGCACATGTAGGTCACTCTGAACTAAAGGCTACTTCTAATCTGTTAATAATTGATGCAAAACAAAAATCAAAATAGTTCGATTGGAAAACAACTTGGAATATCACAAAAAGGGACAATAATTAAGGTAAATGTGAGTGAATATGATAATGTTTGTGGATGATAAATGTGCGGGGAAAATATACCTAAATCACCCATCCTCTAGAAAATGATGGTTGCGTTAATGCCGCCGTCTTTTTTATTATAATAAAATAAAATATTTATCTAAATTTAATTTATATCGCCAGTCAATATTTTCTTTTCTATAGCAAATAAAGCCTTTAATTTTACTGCATCATAGCCTATAGTTATATACTCTTAAAAAAAAATACTAAGCCTTTCGAAGTACATAATACAAATAATATACTATTTGTGCATCTTCTCCATATAAACCCAAATATAATTGATTAATTTCTAAGGATTAATATTAGTTTTCCCTCAAATTATATTACTCAAACACAGAAGGTCTATAAAATAGTAGATAAGAGACGAGAATCGAAGATGTATATATTTGGCTGTTTGATAGAGTCACCTTCAGTTTTGTTAATAAGAAGTAATAAAATCAAATAGGCCCATAATTTGATTTTATATTAATTTATTTATAAATTACATCTACAGAGAAAATGACTGCCGATAAGAAAAAGTGCACAACTCTTTAATGCATATTTGGGCACATTCCTCTGATCTTTCTGGCTCAAATGCTCTTCTTGTAGCATATGATATACGTGCAAGTGTATTGTAAAGTGGATATGCTAGCATGTATTATTCTATCTCGTATGATTTTTAACTTCTGTACATATGTTTTATGGATATTTCAAGACACCCCACTCTAAGAAAACAAACCAATGATATTATTTATTATATTTAGGGGTAAATGTTGCTTTAAAATTAAATTCCTAAGCATATTATGTGATAAAATCCTTGATACAAACTTTATCAATCCTTTTAACATTCTATTTCTCTGCTACCACCTCTTCAATTACCTTTTCTTCCTAAGACTTATAAGTTCAAGGGTATTTTTTATTCCCATGGCTTGCAAATATGCTCGAATCGGTTGGATATTCCAAGATTTCAAATTTTTTGTATAAAATTTAGAGACTACCGCATCCCACGTTATTACATATATTAACATTTTCGCTTTAAACTTATAGATCAAAGGCAGTTTAATTGAAAGAGAATATTTTTTCCCCAATTTATCGTTTTCTACACAGGTTATGCTATCGATGTTAGTAATAAATAATTCTAACAGTGTTATTCAATTATTTTCTTGTCATAAATTTATATATTAGGTCATCATTTTAAATCATGTCATTTTTTCGTAGTGTCTCTACTTTTATTTCTGTGAATTAATTATATATACTTTCTTGCACTGGGTCCCTACGGATTTTCTATGTTTTTTTTTTAAATTGTATTTTCTTGTATCAATAAATCTAATCATTATACTATTTCATAGTGTTTTCATGTGTAATCATGACTTAAAATTCTGATACATCTACATTTTAAGTGGTCAACAGTTTTATAAGATTCATTATGGTGCGAGCACTTTTATCTATCCCCAAATATTCCATTTTTTCATTTATGAAAAAGAATCATTTGTCTTCTGCCAGTTTAATTTTACTACATAAAATATATTTGTAGACTAAGTATCTCAAGTATTGAATTTATGTATATGCTAAAGAGTTTTTGTTGCAAATGCTTATTTTTTTAACACATTAAAATCACAGTCTGTACAGCAGTAAGTATTTGTAAATATATCTCTGTATAAGTATATTGTATCCACATTAGTTTTTATCAATTCCTTACGTTTAACATAATCTTTTTCAAGTTAAAGATTAGCGGATTTCTATTGGATAAATGGATTCTATATTTGTGATCTTTTTGAACAAAATAACATCTTCTCTATGTTAGTAATCCCTCTAATTAATTAAATTGTTTTTTTAAATAAAATCATTCTTTTATTGCTGGTTTAATATGTATTTGTTAGCCACTAAAAACCATGTTCTATCATCATCAAGTTTATTTTAATCTTCCGTGGCGAGCTTAATTACTCATTATGTTGTTTATCAGTGAAATAGCGCATTCTGTTATTGATTATAAAATATTTTGTGCATTCAATCTTGTTCAACATAAATTCTTCACCCTAATGAT
The DNA here is from genome assembly GCF_057557595.1 of Rhyacophila brunnea. Lineage (NCBI taxonomy): Eukaryota > Metazoa > Arthropoda > Insecta > Trichoptera > Rhyacophilidae > Rhyacophila > Rhyacophila brunnea. The sequence goes on along the minus strand of NW_028233370.1, from coordinate 744,870 downwards.
AATTCTATTTTTTATTTTATCAATGGTTTGTGGATTTATTTTTGTGTATGTTTCTGATTGAATTCCGAGGTATTTGTATCTGTTTTTTCCTTTAATAACCGTAGATAGATCTTTAAAATTTACGTTATTATTTGCTGACTTTTCTTTGTTAATTTTTATAACTATATTTGTAAAAAATCAAATCGCTTCATAAGGGATGCATTTCAATATTTTGATGGTCATTTACAATAATTTCAATGTCATAAATACTGACAAAATGATTTATTCTATTCGAGCTTTCGTTAACTGGAACGTAAACAGACGGATATTTGGGTTTATTTTTGGACTTAATGGATCCATACATAAAACAAATAATATTGAAGATAACATATACCCCGATAATATCTTTGTAATTCTTCTTTTTTAAGTCTATGTGTGAGGTTGTAGTTTCCAATAAGTTAAAGCATAAAATACATCCTCAAGTCTACGAAGGTTGTGTTTTTTATAACAACTTAAAATATAATCGTCGTCTAGTTGTCAAAAGCCAATTTGAATAAACTATGTGGCAACAAGCATATTGTTATGGTGATTTTTAACTGCTAAATATATGAGTGCTTACTCTTTGATGCTTTTTGCTCCCTTACTTCATACCATTTATATATCTGCTAGGTTATTTCTTGATTCGATCCCATTTTTTTGCCAATAATAACGATATTAGTGGCAGGTCTATGCAAATTTAACATGCAAAGAATGTATCGTAATTCTAATTCTCGTATTACATCCTTTTTCATGGGATGAAATGTAATACCAGTGTAGAACCAATTGTTTTCATAGTTGTTCTAAAAGAAAATATTAATCACTATTTTTTACAAACTCGGGTGGAGACTAATCAGCTTTTTTATAATAAAGGTTCTAGATTTCATCATGCCCAGCAGCTTTTTAATGAGAAATTTTTTTTACAATACTATTAAATCTATTACATGATACAAAGCATAAGCCTTTGTATTCTTGGTAATTTAGCAAGTATAGTTGGAAATCAAACTCGTTTGAATATTTATCTTTATTTTCGTCAAGTATCTATTATTTATTTTATAGCTGCTTTTTTTTATGTTTTTCTGTTTTACTATACTGGTCTAAAGGCTCGTTAACTTGATAGTTCAATTCATATTCGTTAACGTGAATTAATAACATTTTACATGCTGAACTAAATGCTTTGCAAAATTCTTAATTTTTTCATTGTTGATATTTATCAATTATTTTAATAATGTTTTTTTTATCGGGAATTTTATGTTGCTGTCAGCTTATTTTTCTTATGAAACAAACTTTATTTTTACACATGTGTGCTTTTCTATACATATACGCTTATAAACACTATTCATAATTATAAAATTATCTATTTTTTTATTTTCGTATGCATTTATATGCTTGTTTTAATTCGTTTTACGTTATTTCTTCGTATTTTACTTGATCTTTTTGTATGTATTTTGCTACTTCGCCACATATTTTTAGGTGGGTCGTTTTTAATTGAGCATTTAATCACAATTTTTATACACATATAAGAATTTTTTAGTCTTTATTGTTCATTCTTATCTTATTGGTTCTTGAGAAATACATTATGTTCTATTTATCAAGGTCTGCTGAAGTAAAGATGAACATTTCCTTGCATCATTCAAGATTACCTAAATATTTTTTTATTTTAATTTCAAGGTCTTATTCATCTTCCCTTTTAATTCATTAACATTAAAAATCCGCATCGATTTTTTCCTTCCATCCTTGTCGTGAAAATTTTCTAAATCATCATTTTAAGTTGATGTAGGCTTTAATGCTCATCGAACCTTTTTGTATAGTGTTTTATTGACTTTATCATACAAATATCGGTATTTTGTAAAACGCATCAAGATATATAGACATACCTCTTGAATCCTTAAGTTCTAGCGTAATGTGATATATAAGGAAAGCTTAAAGTATAAGAGCTTCTGCTGTCTCATTTGGTTTGCTCCAATGTAGTTTTTGTACTTCTTTGTTTTGATTTTTTCGAGACATGATTGGATTTCAATGGTTTATCTTTGTCGTTACCTTGTCATGGTTTTTCTGTTTTACCAATTATCAAAAAATGACAATATTGATTCTATAATAAATAGTACAGAAGAGCAGAAATAGATAATAGATAAGAAGTATGTAGAAAACGACAGATTGATATAGTTATCGAAATTTTCAGCTATTTTTATAGGTGTAATGATGTAAAACCCACTCCAATTTGATGTTAGGAGTCGCAAGAGGCTATATTTTGTTTATAAATTGTGTTTTTATAAAAAAAATAACTTGCTTGAATTTCCATGTGCAGAGTGTACCTAAGCTCAGGGTATTCTTCAAATATCCAGCATTGACCAGCTTTCACGGCGTAATAATATAAAATCTTTCTTTATTTTTATTTTAAATTTTTTTCTATGATCTGATTCATGAATTTTATTTTTCGGGGGTATCTTTTATGATACTGTGCAACCATCTCGTCCAAAACAACCTATGGAATTGTATATTATATGCAAAATTATATACAATATAGTGTGAAGAGAATTCCTTTGATCTTTTTTATAAATAAAAAGAAGCTTGATAACGTTTTCTTAAGTTTTGCTTAGCCAAGAAAAGGTGATGATTTGATAGAACTAACCTCCGAATTCTATGAATATAGAAAAAATATTATAGAAAAGGATTGTAAGATGGAATCGATATAATTATATATAATGTGACGGCTTGATATAGCCATCTTAAATATATTTTTCTTGTAAAAAGTGATAAAAATAACCATTAACATTAAAATTATAATATGAATGTTTTTTTGCCTTTATAATTCTTTCGGACGTATATTTAAATTCGCTCTGTTATTTATTAACCTTCTTCATGCATAATCATACTTATGATATACTTTTTTTTAGCTTTTTAATATTATTTTTTGGTAATATTTTTATGTATTTATAGTTAATTATAATACCACTGTAGTAAATTGTATTTTTTTAAAGCATGACTATTACATGTTATTAAGTATAATTCTGTTCTATTTTTTAACTTGTAAATTAGGGAAAGTTTACTTGCTGTAAGAATACCATATCTGGATTTTTTTAAGATAAACAGGCTTTGCTCAGATCATGTTAATTCTATTACTATTTATATAGTAGAGTTTTTATTTTTATAAAAAAAAAAGATTACCCGTTTTTCAAAAGCTTATATATAGTGATATTTCAAAACTATTGCACCTTTTATCTACTATCATTCTACAATTATTTCTTGTACGTTGTTATTTTATTCTATTAAAAAATTTTGTGGTTGTAAAAATATAAATATTCCTCTGTGTTATCGACTGGTTTTTATACTGCCCATACATTATTTAAAAAATATTTTTCTCTTATTTTATCTTTTATATACAAACTTGCGCCCCGAATTTTTTTTATTTTGCAAACACACGTTATTTTTAACGAAAAAACTGTTTTTATTTCTTCTTATGCTAAAAAAAATTTTTCATTCAATTTAGTGATCCTTTTTTCTTAATAATCGAAATGCCTAACATTTTGAAAAATAAATTATTTGAATTCTTTTTAATATTTCTGCTTATATTTTTGATTTAATTTATGATGATTTTATAAAATCTTTTTTTATTTACACCGATGTATTTTCACATGTCTTCTATTTTACTAAATTCTGGATTTATATGTAAAGATTTATTATTGGTAATTATTTCTAATTATTCGAAAATGTATGTTATCTTGTTATAATATAAAAAGACTAATTATTTCAAAAATTTTGAAGATTTTTTTTTATAAATTCGCCTGTTTTAGCTTTTATATTTATTTGTTCATGGACTAAGAATTCTTGTGATGATCTTCTAGTAGCAAGTCTACGTTTCATACGCAAAAATGCATATATAATTTTAAATCGTTTTTCAATATATACAAATTTTTTGACGCTAAGATTTTTTATAATTGGTTCTTATTCTACTATAGTTTCTAAAATTTTGGTGCGCGATTTTAACTTAATGGCAAGCACATATACGTTAAACACACAAAATCTAGCCCAATAACTTTATCTGCTTAAATATTAAAAATATACATTTTGCACCATATGTTTCCAGATCTTATTTTTAAATTCTAAATCTATGCTTATGAGACTTATCTTCTGTTATATGTTTTCTTTTTAGCTTATCCTCTCGTTCTATACAGTTTTTTGGCTGCGTGGATAGAAGTGATAGATTTAACAGAAGAAATTTCAATAATATGCTTACGGAACAGATAAAACTACAAGAAACTTGATTAGTATGTCTCTGATAAAAACATTTAAAAGATAAAAGGTTGCAACTGTAACATTTATATGTGCATAGTTTGACTAAAATCCAGGAAGTTTTTTGTCATAATCAAATATGGGCAATTATTTCGATTCAAATATATTTAATGATGTACATTAGAAGATATTAGTTTTTTTTGCACTAAAATTTAATTGTCTCTATAGAATGGACATTTTAAAATTTTATTTTAGCTCATTTTCTATTGTTTGACGTTAAATTACTGTAGATTATAGTTTTATTTATTACATTCTATTTAGGTTCATGCACAGGCGTACGTTGTCACTTTGATTTTTTATTAGAAATTGCATCGTGTTTTTTTTCTTGCTATATATAGTACAATTTTATTCATAAATCGAGTATAAGACTAAGCACCGATATTTTTTCGCTATATGATAAATATTTTCGAAAAGAGCTTGACATCTAAATTGAAATATAAATAAAACATATTTATAGATTCGTTTCATTCATTAAAAACTATAGAAATGGTATATTGTTATGATTAAGTTAAATTTACATCCGTTATGGCTGATTTCCTTTCTGCAAAATAAATTTTATTTTACACATTATTGCAAATTTGATAATAAATTTTGGCTTTCCAATCTCATTTGAATAGTTTCAGTGCCAAATAATCAACCATTCATAGCACGCATTTTCTAAAATATTCTATATATTTTGTCGTGATGTTAAATATTCGAAATTTAAAAATCACGCAAAAAATATGTATTTCTAGCTTGAAATTATTTTTTTGATAGTTTAAATTATTTTTTAATATAATTGAATAGACCATAAACTTGAATTTTGCTATAAATTTGGCTTTCGAATCTCGTATAACTATAAATAAATCATATTTTGCAGCTCAATTTGTTAATTTCATAAATATTTGATTTTAAGGGATTATGCATTTTATCTTTATTTATATGAATCTATGTAAAATTTTTTTTCAATACGTTTTACAGATTTTTAAAAAATAAATGTAATATTTGACCATCGCACAAATTTTTATTTTTAAATTTTATTTATAACCAAAATAATTAAGGAAAAAACTTTCTTTATCTTTACAAAATTCTTTATCATCTGATACATAATATTTTCTAAATTTTAAACAAAACGTTATAAAGCAAATATTTTGGTTTTAAATCAAATTTGCATAATTAAAAATTTATTTTAAGTACTGGTGCCTTTAAACCAGTATCTGTTGTTAGTAATTAGTTTTAGAGAGTTATATGGGAAGATTATATAAAAATATAAATGCATTATATATTATAATATTTAAATTACATAGTCTTGAGCGTTTATCATCTATTGAGGAAGGCTGTAAACGGATGTTTAAATAGAATATACTCCAAACTGTAGTCTGGGCAAAAAAAAAGGTTTTGTGCATATGAAAATGAAAGTAAAAAGAAAAAAAATAGCATATAAATATAGATACTTTTTACTCTGGACTAATCATATTTTCAAACGAGCTTACTTATTTAAAAAGTTTGTAAAATACAATTGCTCATAAAATATTTAGTTCTATTTATGCGATCAAAATAGAATTATTTTCACGGAAAATTTATTAAGTAATTACAATTTTAAAATTGGCAAAATATACGCTTAATTAAAAAATTTTACAATTTTGAACGCTTAAAAAAGACATTGCAAATGTTTAAAAATAATCGAAAGGGATATAAATAGAATTTATTTATCGGGTAAAACTACAGCAAAACGAAACATTATGATTGATACATTAATTAAGCAAAATGAATCAAGTTTGGCTCTCTAGAATAATTAATGGCAGAATATAAGCTTACGATATATGATCGAAATTTTATTTGGAATGAATTCGTATGATTTTAAATTATTCGTATATTGTTTTTTACATTTGAAAAACGTGTTATTTTTATCAATAAAAGTATTTTTTACATTTTCTGGATATTAAAAATTTTTCACTGTTAAATATCAAAATGAAAACCAAAATGAAGAAAATTGATCGGGTATTAATCAAATTTTAAAATAAAAAATCAATAAAAAATCATTCAATATAAAAAAAAATCATAATCTTATATATTGTAATTTGCGGAATATTAAAAAACTTCTGAATCAAATTTCATAAAAAATTATATGTTATTATTTTTATTTCTATTTACATACTCTATGCCAAATTACAGAAAATTGAGGACAATTGATGAATCCTTCATGAAAGAATGGAAAGAAGATATCTTCAAAGTTATTTCAGATTTACATGACGCACAAATTAACGGAGCTTACAAAAATAAAGACAAGATTCTCTTATCAATAAAATATCCTATAGATAAATTATCTGGCGTTACTTACTCTGACATCAACCATGCCTTTATAGAACTACACGATAAAAAATTATACGCTTCATCCTTTTCCACAAATTGAATGTTATCTACAGAAAAAAATTCTAGAATTATGGATATATTGGATTCCTTTCTATCTTATACTGGGTGCATTGATGAGAAATCGGAATTTTACGAATTGAAAAATGTAATCCAAAACCGTTTTGATGCTAATAATCCAGATTATTTAGTACTTTTTTCGACTATTTTTCAGAAAATTTTATCAAAAGAAGATTATGAGAAATTTATTCCTAAAATTTTCGAAAGTTGCTATCTACCAGAAAAAAGAATAAGAGTTCTTAATAATTTTGTATTCTTTCGAGATGATATTTTGGATAATTTTTCATTTGCATTTATTTACAGGATCGTAAGCGGCTTAATATTTGCAGAAAATAAAAAGGTAGAAGAAAGAATTGACAAATTTATTTCGAATTATTTTGATAAACTCGAGGCTAAATTAAAGAAATGTGGAACGAATTGTCGAATCAATACTCGATTATCTGATGAAAAAATAGGCTGTATGTAACAAGCATTGGAAACGTGTAAACTTGCACACTCTTCAAACAAAATTGAGAAGACTATTTATAGCAAAAATGAGATAATAGATCCAAGAAAATTATTTGCGGATAAAATATTTCTGGATGTTCTAAAGCCTAATTATAACGAAATAGAAATTGAAAACTATGGATATTTATTTTTTTATATCAAATCTAAAACTTTAGATGGCAACAAAGGTTTACTGAGCTCTTTAGAACATTAATTAATAAATATGATTCCACTGAAGATTGTAGCATCGAAATATTTCGAATTCATGAATTTGATATCAAAAACGCACAGCAAGTCGATATTATACATGAAGAAATAAAAAATTCCATGATTACACATACAACTAAATTGATCCTAACCCAAATGAAAGTTCAGCCTGAATATATTAAACACAATTCGTATTTTTATTCTAGTATATTAAGTGTGAAAAATCTTAATACGGTAAACCCATATTTTAATGATTATGCGAATGTCGAATTTGAGCTTAAATTAACCAATAAGGTTTTTTTTAGCAAAAATCGCAATCGTACATTGACGTTTCATTTTTGTGAAGAAACTGGGAAGTAAAATTTGAAAGAATATACTTCATATTATGATCCTTCAAATACTAGAAAGATTTTTCCATATAATATAAAATCGCTCATATCATTCAAAAATAATTTTTTTTATTTTTTAAAAAATATGGACTCAATGATTAATATCAAGAAATATGATTTTTGTTTAGATTTCAGCCACAATTACCTAAAATATATAAAAGAAAAAAACGTATTATATTTCATAACAAATTTTCTTCGATGTGAAACTAACCTAGTAATTCAAGAGATAACAAATTTCATGATAAAATTTTCCAGTTTTTGTATAGACAAGGGCTATAAAGAAGTTATTTTGTCGCTCATTGAATTCCATCCACATTATAACTGTTTTTCAAGGTGTATGGAAAAGAGTTTTGGTAAATATATTGAGATAGACATGATGAAATACGCTGAAATTGAAGTTTATCAAAAAATAAAGTCAAATCTTTTACGGAAATTTCTAAACTCCATTAGAGAAGTGGAAATTCAAGGCCAAATTACAATAAAAGCATATAATAAGAATAATAACCAAGAAGAATACACTTTTTACTTTGAGCATAAAAGCAACCAGAAATTATGTAAGTTCAAAAAAGAATTACTTAATTTGATAAATACGCATTTCGAGACTAAGATAACAATAAAATCAGGGAACGAAGCGACTTTAAGCGCGTGTAAAAAACTTGGTTTTCGATACTTCTTAAATTTGTTGAATGATGTAGATATTATAAATAGCATATTTTCCGCAAAAATAAATCGTGGTTACGATCCGATTTTTCGAATTTCAATGTTTTTAGAAAAGGTTATTTTACTATTACGCCAAGAAGTATCATTATTTTACCATAATAATTCTTCACAATGCCAAACAAACATCAGAGATAAAGCTTATTTGTATTTTTATACTTACTATACCTATGCTAAATCACGTATATTCATAGAAAAAATGAAACATAATTTTTTTTAGAACAAATAAAATTATTCTTAAAATCTGATACAGCAAGCTTAAGAAAAATAAATGCAAGTCTATTATACAAAGACGAATATATTAGGACTAACTAGTTCCATCTGAAATTGCGGATATTTATAGGCTACGAAATTTCTAGATGGTTTTTTTGAATTTTTAACAGATTTGTCAAATGATTTTTTGCGGGAATTATACAAAACAGTGATAGTGTTTCCGCATCATCATGATAGAAATGGAGAAGATGTAATTTTTTTTTGTGAAATAAGATCAAATAAAAACAAAATAAATATGTCGATAATTGGTATAAAACGATATATAGAGGAATCAAACATTTTTGAATGTAATATTGGCTATATTCAACAAGAATCCGATAATAAAAGTTCCTCTCTATCTACAGCTCAAGATAGGTGGAATATGTAGAATAAAGTTTGAAATGCATATATATTTTTAATCACATACGTAAATCATGTGCTCATTTAAAAAACCTTTTGTTTGTTTTGTTAAAAATGATGTTAAAAGAGAATCAACGTTTTTATAATACTTTATTGAATGAGTTATAAAATATATAGCTATTAGAAATTAAAATATATCATTAAACTTCTTCATAAAATCACGATTTCACATTTGTAAAATTAATTTTGTAATACATTTGGAACTTTTCTAAATAACATTAAAAGTTAGTAAATAAGATTTTGAATAAATAAAAGTGTTGGGCAAACTTCTATATAATAAACGAAATCCATATACAGATTAAATAGTTAAATCAAATATCATTTATAAATTCTTCGATTTTTTATAGGTTATAAAGAAAATTAAATTTATCGATATAGAAATGTACAAAACTAGTGTTTATTTCTTATAAAAACAAAAAATACAACAAAAATTATAAAGTAAATATGCTGGAACATATGTAAACAAATAAATAGACGCTAAGAAGGTACATCGTATAACAAAAATGAAATATTATTTCATGATTAATAATAATCTTTTTTTTACGATTTTCTGTATACCAGAAAAGACATAGATTAAGAAAAAGATTTTCATAAAATTATCGTTTTTCTAATTCTATATACTATATAAATGCTAGACTAGACTTTTTTTAGGCATAAATGTAGTAAATTTTAGCATAAATGGTATGGTTTTGTGTCGTATCTACTTTAGCTGACAATATTTTATCATTTTATGAAAATAATTGTGTTTTTTTGATATCTACTATATAAATTTTCGCAACCCAAAAATACCTATAAAATTGCAAAGATGACAAACATTACCTGTTCAAAATATTCCGTTCGTTATTTTGTTTCTAGGTATACAGTTTTTTATACAATATTATTGTTAAAACGTATATCCTATAGCTGAAGTTTTATCTACTTTTTTACTCATTTCCATCTATTCTAGATAACATGTTTGTTTTAAGCTCATATGTGTTTATTTATGCATATTTTATAGCAAAAAAAATGATTTTAGATGCCTATAGGCAACATAGCAGAATTTAATGTGGAATTTATATTATAAAGGCGTCATTTCATATTATAATCGTAAAACATACGTTAAATTTTGGTTTACCACAATTATTATAAAAGATTTTATGTTTAAAGTCGTTAGTTCAAACTTCATCAATACTTTATACTATCTTTATATAAAACATATCCATATCTGTATCTTTTCTTGCTTGTACAAAAACAGTTATGTAGTCATTACCAATACACTAGTTATATAAATGCCTTAACTTGATAGATATCACAGGTTATTTTCTTCAATCCTTGTAGAATTTGTAACCCCCCCCCCCCATTCCATGTTATTAAAATACCATCTTTCTCGCTATAAATTTATTGATCAAAAAATTTACATCTATATGAAAAACATCATATATATTTTTCACTTTCTTCTAAATTTATGTTATAGACGCTATCGACATTACTTCTATCGTTGTTATCCATATTATTCTTGTCAGAAATATAGCATCTATATATTTTTTTTGTCTAGGATGTATGTTGGCTATATCGTTTTGCATTTTATTTCGGTAAGTAATTTTTCAATATTTCTTGCTCTGATTGTCTATAGATTTTCTTTGTTGCTTTAAGTTAAATTTATTGATTTATTAACACATTTTTATATATCACCTATGTTTTGTTGTTTGAGGTAATTTAAACAATAAAAAATTTAATTAATTATAATTTTTTATTTATGGGTTGTTTTTCTTTTTAGCGATTTTATCTATTGAGACATAAAAAGCCAATTAAAAATATCCCTCAACTCTTTGATACATCTTTTGATTCCTTCCCCGATCATTCTTCATAAACTGCTCTTCTTCTCTCAAATGAGATGAGTTCAAGTGTCTTGAGGTGTTTGAGGGCTTGCATGTATGCTTTTACTTTTATAGGATTTTTAAGACATTAACATGCTTTTATGTATTTTGTAACCACCCCATCCCAAGTCATTAGATATGGTATTATTCTTGTTATATATTTGTAAGTTAGACCATATTCATTCGCCAAGATGAATATATTATAAAATCATTTTTATAAATAACGTTGCTAATGTCTTATTCTGTTTAGCTATTTTTTTTCGTTTCAATTTATGAAAATATATCTTAATGAGTGTTCTTGTTATTTAAATTATAATAGTTTGTTTTTAATCAAATTTTTATAGTCCTAAAATCCAGAGGTTTTTTATAATATAAACTAAATTTTTGATTTCATATTTTTTTATCCGGAATTTTTTTTTATATCAAAAATAATCTATAAAGAGACTTTATTTTTTAGAATTTTATCCGGATATTATGCTTTAAGTCTCTAATTTTTTGTGTTTTGTTTCTATTTAGCACATTGTTATGATAATTTGCATTTTTGACATGTATTATTGTATTAGAATATGTGTATTTGCTTAAGATGTAAATTTAAATAACTTTTTTAAATTATTATGAAACCTTGGGATTGAGAAAACCCCTTGAATTAATAGGTCTCGAAAGGAGGAGGGGTATTGTAGAAGACTTTGGAGAAGAGAATATAGCCGAAAGTATAAATACGCTGTGCGTACAGAGAATCAAGCAAGCTGTGCCTGAGAACAAAAACTAAAATTACTACTATAAATATGGCCCATAAATAAAAAATTAATATATTATGTAAACATAATGTTATTCACTATCTTACCGTTCAGTATTTTCATCAAATTTTAGTATGTTATATATCGTTTTATTCCTCTACGAAACAGAAAAAAAAACTTTAAAATCTTTTTTATTTCATAATCAGAATAAAATTATTTGTAGCTGAAAAATCAGAATCGACATACAAACTTATATTTCTTTCTTGATTTATGTCTTTTCCTACTTATAAGTAGATATTTTTCACTTTTATTAAATGAGTCTTATAAATTAAGATTATATAGCATAATAATGTTGAATAGTGATTTTCGGCTGGATTTAAAATATCCTTTATAAATTATTGATTATGAAATATCTTTTAATTGAATATATAATCCTAGCACTAAATTTTGGGAACTTCATAAAATAAATGGTTTATAAGTTATGATTCACTACAAGAATGCTTACATAACAGATCTTAGTTTTATGCGCACCATTCATGGTTTAAATTTATAGAACAAAATTTAAATTATCTTTAAATGACTTGTGCATTTTGATTTATGCACGTTTACATTTTGAAGTGCAAGCAGTGAAAGCCTTACATATTGAATTAGTAAGCACAATAAGTGAAAATATTCAATTTGAAAAATCAAATCCGAAAGTAATGTTACTTTTTTCACTTATTATTTATTTACTATTTTGCAATCATTATCATTAAAAGGTTGTTTTTGAACATAATGAATGTCATTAAAGCATTCAAATGACATTTTATATTTGTGCCGTTTTATATTCTTCTAAAAATCAAATTAGTATATTTGGATTTATTCTTTATTAATAATATAAAAATTACTTATTTGAGGATTCTACGAAAATATACGATTTTGTTGAATTATAGTCTCAAAAATATATTATATTAATCGACATAAAATTTTTACCATGAACTATATATTGTGTTTAAATCTTAATATATTCCATATATTTAGTTCTAAAAATTTTGGGTATTTTTTTTACAGTATTTATATCCGAATATGTCTGTGATATTATTTAATCTGTTATAGCCACGGTTAGCTAATTAAGTGATTTAAATTTTTAATTATATTCGCATTTGGAATATTCAAGAGAATAAATACGCAGATATGCCAAAAGTTATTGCATTCTATTATTTTTTGTCCAATTTATTATATGCGTAATTTTCATAGTTTCGAAAATTATAATTTACGAATTATACTTCGCACATCTATAAGGTCTCCATGACGGTATAATTTGTAGAAAATCGAATACAAATGACAGTGCAAGATTGTGATATTTGTCACTATGTATATTATTCAAAATTATATCAAAAATTGAATTCATTATTTTTATGGATGATCAATTAACTCAACAAAGGACTATCTCTTCTTTATAAATTATTGACTATTTCTTAATGTTTTTTAACGCTGTGGATAGCAAATAGTAATCCCTATTTCAATTATAAATTTCTTAATTTTTTGATATCTAAAAAATAAATCATTATTCTAAACTCTAAAAACATCTAATAAAGATTTCTACTAAGAAATTATATAAAATCTTTTCAAAATATCTAAAATTTATGTTTTGCTAAAGATATATTATGGTGAATTTCTGATAAAAACTAAATGGAGAAATCAAAATCTTTATATTTATCATTTTCTAAATCTCATCGGAATCGTATTTTAAGAACCTAATTAACTAGCTTTAAACGTATTTCATTCGATCATAACTCTGGCTAAGATACAATTTCTTCATTTTATATAAATTATTAAAAATGTAATTAATCAATTTAAAAAATTGTCATTTTAATTTATTATTAGATAACCACATAATATATGCGAGACCTCTTATGCATCATTATCGCTTAAAAAATAAGCTTGGAATTAAAGCCAAGTAAATACTAATTTTTGGAATATCAATCAACATATTGAAAATAATGCACGAATAGAATTTATAATGACACAATGTGTAATTGTAAGTATAGAAAAAGTACTATTATGAAATTGATATAAATGAAGGTTTTAAATGATGATTTATCATGTTCATTTTTAATTTACATAAATTTACCAATGTATAAATAAAAATCTATTCTATACAAATTGATCTAAAGTTATTCTGTTAATTATTAAACTTTTATTTATAGAAAGAAAAGCATAAATGTTACTTTGCAAATAGAATAAAGATATACACTAATCGTATAACTTAAATATACAATTTTTGAAAATTTGATGTTAATCACGATAATAATATCGATTGACAGACTATTTACTTTGACTTAGATCGTTTTAATATATATTAGCATATTTTTTGTCTGAAATTGTTTTTTTTGTGAAGTTGTCAATAGTTTCAAATACTTAATTCTTACAGTAAATATGGCAATGAAAACACCGATCAAGGCATTCGATCTTCTCTTTATATATAAAAAAAAAACAAGGCGACAAATATGTTAAAAATAATTTGCGTGGAAATTTTTATGTAAAAATTATATTTTGCTTGTTTTTATGATAATAAGAAAGCTATTCTATCCCATTTACTTGATAGACTTTATTTATATATAATTATCAAAAAAGTATAATAACGTTTATTTTTAATGCATTTATGGTTTAAGTATACATATAAAATGTTTAATACCCTATTTGAAGCATACATGCAAGCTCTCACACTCCGCAAGACACTTGAACTCATCTCATTTGAGAGAAGAAGAGCAGTTGCTGAAGATAGATCAGAGTAAGGTGTCAAAAGATGCATCAAGGAGTTGTGCAATTTTCCCAACACGCTGAATACGTCTAAATAGATAAATCGATAAAAATAAAATTAACCCATAAATAAATAATAGTAATACCCTATTTTATAGTTTTATCTCTAAATAAATATTCTGCTGGCTAAAAAAGAATGAATTTTTAATTATATTTTCTGTTTCATTTTTCTTCATATGGTCATAAGCTTGAATTTGAGGATAATTATTAGAATCAAATATGACATAAACCGTTTCTAACATGATTGATATTATTTATATGTATAAATTCGGGAATGGATATCTACAAAACCACTTTAAATTTCGCGAACTCCAATATAAATCTAAAATTTAAACTTTAACTTATTATTTTAAATCGAAAAAATAAAATTTGTATTCTCTAAATACTTGTTGCATTTTTCTCCTTACCAGATTATACATACTCCTTTATAAATATGGAAATTCTTCTATAATGCATTGCTATTGGTTGGATTTGCTTCAGAAAGCGTAGAAATTCAATTATAAAACTTATCTATATTTTTAATATATTTATCCTCGTTATTGCAGGATGCTTATTTCAATCATGATATCCGACTACGATTTTTGTTTGAAATGATTCGTCTATGATGAATAGTACCATTATCCGTTTCTGTTCATTTGATTGCATACTCACCACTACCTTGCTTATTATGTCAGATTCAACACTTTCATTTCGTAATTAACTTTCTATTAAATCAATAGAAAATTTTGTCAAATAATAATCCTAGCGTTGTTGTCGTGTGTTAATATATTTTCTCAATTTTTTAAAAAGGTATTGTATATTTCATATATTTAGCTAGATTATAAAAATTATAAACTAATTAAAATTATATTTATTTTAAAATTTTGGCAAATAATAGTTAAAAGGTTTTACCTGTCTTTTTAAGAATTTAAATGCGGCAAGCCCTATTATACTTTATATGACAAACATTTAATATCAAAAATGTATTGTTTTCTTAATTTTAGGGCTATGACAGTAATTTCGATAATTAATATTTCTGCTAACTAATTAGACGTTTATTATAATAAATATCTAGCGACTTAATAATAATAATTCGTTCATTATATTTCACATGTTATAGTTTGATTTTTTTTATCTTTATGGTTTAGAACTGTTTTTTAATTTTATAGATAAAATCCTGTTTAATATGAAGAAAGATAAATATCACGAAGGAATATAAGAATTAAAGCAAATTAATTTCACTTTTTTTAAGCAAGAATCTATATTAGATCATTCCTTTTTTTTTGAAAACATACAATCATCTAATTTTTCTTCTCGCTTTATAGGCGTATTTCAAATGCTAATCTTTCATATATATATAAAGATGTATCTATAAAATATATTAAAATTGTTTGAGCATTTATTATATATAAAAAAGTAAAAAATAAACTTTTGTTTTCTACTGTCTCGACTTAGTGGAATGTATGAAAAAATATTCAATTATTTATTATGCTCAAAAGCAACTTTTATCAAACTTTATAATCAACTTACTTTTATTAATTGTTTATTAAAGCATATTTGATATCTTTGAATATGTCTAGTATATTTTGGACCAAAAAATATCATATTTTTTTTACTTCTCGTTTGAAAAAAATACTGTTAGCAAATTATCATAATTGAAAATATATTTATAAAGATTCTAATGTAAATACTATATAATATAAAACAACAAGAACATGTAATCTTTTTCTAACAATTTATTTTGGCATAATCTGTATTAAATTATATTAGACTACGAAAAAAGAAAAAAATTATTAGTTTGGTTTTTGTATAAATCTTTAATACAAGTATACTAAACTACTAATAAGCTAAACATTTTTGAAGTTATATGCGAAAAAAAATTGAATATTATTTATTATAAATGACTTTGCTAAGATTTCAAATGATCGGTTTTATTCGTTTTGCATAGATTTTGCATGAAATCTATCGCCTAGTGCTAGATGTTACTAAAAAATCAGAAATCTATCTATATAAACACAAAAAATTCAGATCCCCAAAAAAAATTGATTTTAAGAACTAAATTTAGTTCTTAAATAAAAATGGCCCTGCATTTGTATATGTATCTTGCATTATTTCCTTTTCCTAAAATACAGATTTTTTTTACAACCATACATGTATATCAAAAAACCAATGGTACAATAATTAAAGCACAATTTTTCATAAATCCGCCAATATAATGTGTAAAAACATTAATATAAAATGAATGCTTTTTTTCTTAATTGAAGAGCATTCATGTATTAAAGCATCGATGTGCACACTAAAAAAATGTAATATTTAAAATGATCTAAAATCAGAATATAAAATTACAATATTTGATTCTATGATAGTATATTTTTTTATCTATATTTACTGGATCAGTTGTTAAATAATTTAGGAAACAAATTCAACATTCAAGGTAGTTAATATATGTCAATTCTATTGATTATTTTTTTTTTTTAAGGTGGAAATGCACATTCGTATTGACATATAAGCATAATAAAGGTTTGAAACTAATTGAAAAACATATAATTCGCTCAAACAGTATCAAAAATTTTTTACTATCCAAGTTTTATATGGTATAAATAATCATTTACAAATATAAGAGCAAATCAGGGTATATAATGATAATCAAAAAAAAGATTATTACAAGTTCAAACAATATTTACTTTATGTTTGTTTCATAATCACACTTATAAATATTTAAATAAAAGTATCAAAATTACGAAATAAAGATTAAAGAATGAAAATAAATACGGATGTCTTTCACAATTTTATACGAATAAAAGAAAATTTTCTGTGTAATAACATTATTAAGCTTTAATTTGTCGTGATTAAACCAGATTTGATATCTATTTTTATATACACAAAGCATAAAATATGATATTTATATTATAATGTTTTAAACTTATAATATAAGTCTTCTATAAAAAATTTTTTGATGTATCTTTAGCGGTGATATATAATTAAAAGTATTGATAAGTTTTACAACCAGAATTCTTTTACAAAATCTATTTGACAAAATATAATAGTCAAACTAAATAAAACCCATTAAGTAAATTTATCTTAAATATAATCAAAATTTAGAAAATACGGTATATTATTTTGCTTACTTGTAAAAGAAAAATATCAACGTTATCTATTCATCTCTATAGAATTTCTGATCTGATAAAATTAATGCTTAGAAAAAGAAAAACTGTATGATGTATTCCAAGAATGTAAACCCAATATAAAATGTTTATTACGTTTAAAATTTATTCGTTAATTTTCCTTTAAATATTTATTTTTTTATATTAAAATTACATTTATAAACTATATATAATGTTTTTGATAATAGTCATAATTTTATATAAACTGTTAGGATTTAGTACATTGTAATGTATAATTATATTTGTGGCAATTTTATTGTTATTGTCTATGTATAGGATATAGTGGTAACAGAATCAATCGGAAAAAAAGAAAGAGCTCGAAATAAAAATCCAAATAGAGACATGTAACAAAATATCTGCATGAAGTCATCGCATGGAATCGTATTTTATTTTAGAAAAGATATCCATAAGAGCATACATCCAAGTTTACCCTTTATCAGCACACGGGAAATCGTTTACGTTTTTTATATAGAAGAAACCTATATTTACAATTCCAAAGATACCTATAAATATTTAAACGGTGTTTAACAAATGATCTAGACAAAATAAAGTTGCGAGGGTGATATTTAAAAAACTAGACGGGTTATTAAGCCACCACACCATATATTCTATATATAATTACAAAATATGGAAATCCCGATCAAATATTTAAAAGTGCAAACATATTAAAAAAATATAAATATATAAACTTAAATGTTATTTAATGAAATGGGATGAAGTACTTGAAAAATTTCATAAAAATATTTTTGGATTTTAATAATCCCAGACGAATAAGAAGCATGCATGTAAGCTTTTACACTCTTCAAAACACTTGAACTCGTCTCGTTTGAGAGAAGAAGAGCGGTACATGAAGATAGATCAGGGGAGGTGTCAAAAGATGCATCAAGGAGTTGTGCAATATTCCAATTTTACTGCTTATGTTATATTTGATAAAATTGATAAAAATAAACTTGACTGATAAGTAAAAAATTATCTCCAATACACTGTAAAAATGGGTGTTTTGAAATGCACGAAATGTATAATAGTTTGGAATTTTTATAATATACCAAAATAATTCAATATATGTATGGAAAGAAACATTATATAGACCATTTAAAATATGATAAATGAAACGCAAGCTTTATATTATTAAATTAAAGCTTTATTGTATATTGTTTATCTTTAAAAATCAATAAATACCAAATTTATAAAAAAAATCGCTGAAACACTATGTAAGCTCTATTTATTACTTTTACATATAATTTTAAGCACGAATGGCATAATTTGACAGAAAAATTAGACTTTAAATACGTGTAACTAAATTTTTTTACGCGCTAAAATTTAGTTCATTTTTTAGATCGTATCTTTAAAATTTATTGTTCATTTTTTTATAAACATTAATTTAATAAGGAACTATAAATAATTGTAGACCATATGTTTTTTGAAACCGACTGTAAGTATGCAAACATACAATTAAATAATAATGTTTTTACGTACTTTGTATAATATTAACATACTTATCCAATATAAGCATGTTATCACAATCATTTTTATTATAAAAATCTAGAAAAAAAACTATAAAGTGGAGATATATTATGATATTATATTTACATATAAAATTATTAGCAAGGAATATTCTGTTGATTTTGGTCTTTTAAAATGTTCAGCTTTACCTAGATTTTAAAAATAAATTTGTTGCTTAAACAATATTGTATCGGTTTGCATACATATCAAACATGAGTTTAGAGAAAATTTGTTTACTTTTATTTCAAAGGTATGAATTTTGTCATAATAAATCATAAAAACAAAAGAAAATGTTTACATTTGCGTACGACTGCTCATAAAAAGAATATGCAGGTGAAAAGATTGTCCGCGTAGCATTTTAGTTATTTAATTATCAAAAAATATATTTCATAAGCTCTCGTGAATTTACATTTAGTGCCATGAAGTATAATATAAATTGTGATAAAATGATGTATTGTGATAATTTGACATGTCAATCGGACTATTGTCTAGAAAAAAAGCATCGTAAAATATGTATATATTTACATACATTGCTTTAATAAAATGAATCAAAATATTATAGGACTATAAAAAGTATATATATATGATGAAAAACGATATCAAAAAAAAAATGTAATCTCACCGGTATTTTCCGTATTACTTGTGCATAGAGGATTTAAACCTAAGATTATTTTAATTTAACATCTAGATCGAATACATTATTAATTAAAAATCGACATATAAATATCTATATGCGTCATAGATTTGGTATCATAAATCAAGTTAAACGTATCCGATAATTCTTTTTCGTAAAAGATTCTAGTATTGCTTTCTTGAAATTCAATTCCTAAAAAAAAGATTTTATATAGGATTCGTGAAAAAAAGAACCTAAAATTGGTTTAATGATATACCTATGTATGCAATTTAAAGAGTGGATTATCCAAAAATTATTTTTCATAGATAATTATTTCGTATTAATAGTAAAGCATTTTTTCTCTTAAGCATAAAAGACCCAAGCTTCAATAGTAAAGCAGCATATAATGTGCACTTGAATAAACCTACAGAAATACAAAAACACATAAAAAAAATAAAAAGCTATGACAAGCGTTATCATGCGAGAAATCGATAATGCGAATATTAATTCGAAAAAAAGAATTTATTATAAAAAATACTTATATTTCCAATAAAAAACATTGCTTTTTTTATTTAAATTTAAAAATCAGTAAAACATGCTAGAATCAAGAACGGAAATACATGTATTTAATTTGAACCGTACTAAAAGAAGCTCTTCCTAAATTTTCTGTGTTATTGAGAATAATCCATTCTATTGTCTCTGAAATTATTGATATATGCTAGAGCAAATAACATAGCTATATCACAGAAAAAAATTTATATTTTTAAATAAAATATTTTTTGTGGTAGAACTAAAGATTAAATTCGTCCCTTTTCTTTAATAGGTTATGGAAAATTTATAAATGATAAGTTTTTTACAAATAAATTAAAATAGGTACGTATTACCGCAATTATTTCTGTAATGTATGTGTTATATAAAATATTTTAGATAATATACAGAATTTCTTATTCTATAAGCATTTAAAAATTCGAAAGTAAATTATTTCAGTTTTAATCTAAAAGGAAACAAACGCAAAACTAAGTAATAGTCGGTATGTAAAGAATAGATTTTTACAAAATATTGGGATATAATTTTACAAAATATCGAAACACAATCAGCATTCACTTGCTGTCTATGAGTAATTATATCATACTTAGGAACTAAATGGAAAGTTTCATAGAAGTCAAATTTTTTATTAAACATAAAAACCTAAAAAATTCAATCATAACTATCCAAGGCTATTAGACATCCGGTACCATTTTGAAATAAGTTTTTATGGATATAAATATAGAAACTGCCCTTTTGAAATCATATTTACATGCTTGATTTCTCATTATCATTCATATTTATCTGTTTAATGGCTTTCGATGGTATAATATACATAAAATAGTAAAAAACATCATGATGGGCATTAAGAAAAATACATATTATGCATGAAAAAAAATCAGTCGTAGTAAAACAATATTAACACCAAAGAAATTAGTATTTTTAAAAAATTATAATAAAATAAAAATTTAGCTAAAACAATATATAGTTTAAAATTTGATTCTTTCTTATATTTTTATTAAATATTATATCTTATTTAATATAAATCAGTAAATATTCCGCATCTGCATAATATTTAAAATTCTTTGAGATATTGCATTATAGATCATTTATAGTATAAAATATTAAACATTTACTGATTATTATACCAAATTATCTCAATATGTACTACAATATTGCACACATTGATATAATTTATTGTGTTTTAACATCTAAAATGTATTTAAAAATAAGAATATTATACTATAAAATTATATTATATTTCTTTGAAGCTAATAAATTGGCTTTTTATCCTTTTATTTCCTGATTATTATTTTTTAAATTGTTAATATACTTAGTTTGTGTTAAAGCCTAATCTTTTTTGAACCTGTAATATTCATTCTATAAATCCATATTTTTAAACATATTGAGAAGCGTAAAAAAACATCTAAACCCATACCTTTATAAACATTTTTTCTCATTTTATGGGCTAAATTATAAAAAATCTTTAATTTTTAGTAAAAACAACTCAAATTGTTGTAAAAATTATAAATTCTAAAAATAATATACATTAAACTAGAAATAATAAAACTTGTGATGATTTTCGCACCAAACCATCCTAAATAGTTGCAAATAGCTGAAAATCATCAACATATTTGAAACCATAAATGCGTGCTTTTATTCGTATTAAAAAATATATTTAAAGGCGCTTGATCTAAACTTTATTTTCTTTATGCTAGATGCTAATCTTTTGGATTCTAAATATATCAAACCTAGTTCCATTTGAATTAAATATTTCATCATTTCTGATAGAACATATTTTTTTATTTGCATAAATAAAAATTTTATTTCTATTTATTGTGTTTATATATTTTAATTTTGCAATTATAGTGATCTCAGCAATCTTACATTTTTTAATATCTCATGAATGGATAAAATGAAATTTTGAAAAATTAATATTCATTAAAAAAAATTCATTATATCTCGCAATATATATTATATTCACATGCTATAAATATACCCAAATGAATAATTACCTTTAAATTATAAAATCCACACATAGGTATTTATTTTCAATTTATATATTTCATTTTTATATATAGAAAAGGTCCCGAATACTGCAATTGATGATGAATTATATTTTATGAAGCATATATATTTAAATAAGGAAATTACATTCTTTGGTCACGAGTTAATGATTTACGACAAACAATTAAAGACGAAACATAATATAAATATTTTTTATTTGACAATATTTTGAGCAATATTTTATATACAGTCTCTTTAGTTTTCTTATTTTTTAATTTGATTGATTATTTGATTTTTATATCATCAAATTTGATTTAGAACTTTTTATCTTTGTAAAAGCCGAAATTTAGATTACTCTATTCTATTGAACAGATTTTACCTAATATTCTATTAACCTCATCATGTTTACAATCTTTCCAGATGCATCTTCTTCCCTTAGAACTGATTGGTTAAAACACCCTCCTCAAACATATTGTTTGTGCGTGAGCAAATGCTTCACTTGACATTTAGTAATTTAATAAATTTAAATATATAAAATTGAACATCAAACTTAAAAATGATAACCATTTACATCTTCAGATATATAAAGACGACAATTAAACTAGATTTAATCTTAAGTATAACTTTGTAAATTTTATATGTGATATAACAGGGGAATTATGAAAATATTCACATTTGCGATTGGCTGTGCCTATATTACTAAAAATAATATCATGCATTGATACGTTATGAAGCATGAATTTATAGATAAAAATAGCAGGATTTGTACGCATAAAAATTGGTAATATTACACAAGAAGTTAGAACCCAGAAACACTAGTTTTATTAAAAAACTTAAATATACAAGTATATGTGTTTAAACTCAAGTTAGATGGTGTAGAGTAGATGTTCTTGGAAAAAAAATAGCACGGTCGAAAAATTGACTATAGATCCATCTGTAGTTCTACACATTTCAAAGTGTAAAGTATTATGATAAGCTGGATCATCTTTTAAAAACATTAAATTTATGACTATATCACCTTGAAGAAATTAAATTTGAATATGTTAGATAAAATAAAAATGTAAATGAACGTAAACACGAGTTAAAACAAATAAAAGGTAATAAGTATTATTATAAATAATTGGAGGGAATAAAACAGTGATGAATAGTTTTTAAAAAATGTTTGTACTTTAGACTCTCTATTTAGAACGAACACATGAAGCATATTGTACTGATAGATTTTTCTGCTATTTTATTTATAAATATAGCTGTAATTTTAGTTTCAACATGCCTAAAAGTATCTTCTATGGTTGTTCCGATCTTTCCAGTTAAGTCTATTTTATATAGATTAATACTTCAAATGCTAAATTAAAAATTCTTGATTGAACTAAGGAATACAGATTAAGATGTATATATAATATATAAATCACAAATCCAGACATGATAAAAAAAAATCCACTTCATATATGAACTAACTGGTATTGTTTTTAGGGTGGAATAAACGGATATTGGCTAAAATTCTTTCGTTTCACCGCTAACATTCAAACATTAACTCTTATCGCGCTTGAAGCAATCCTCGCAAGTATCATTCTATGCAAAATTCAATAGATATAAAGACCTATGATTAATCAAATATGTTAAAGCGTTCTAATGTGGTGTACGTGATTTCTTTTGAACCCGCTTTATGTGATTGTTGGTAAAATAAGAGATATCGAATTAGAGGGATACTAAAAATATATTATAAGTGACAAAGTATTTTTAGAGGAGTGCATAGATTAGAATACAAAGACCAAACAGAAGCTAGAAAAATAAAGTAAATTATTTACAATATAAGTATAGTATGCATACTATATTAAATATATACAAACTTTTTTTAATAATTAATTCATTTTTTTAATTATAGTCGCAAATTTTGAATAAAATGCAAATTCATTACAAAAAGGTTCTAAGAACGATAATTTTGGCCTCAAAACAAGTTAGTGTTTATACAGAGACCATCCTTCATATCGGCTGGACGATTCCTAACTATCATAAAGCAGTCAGAACCAAGAAAAAAGTTATAGAATATCCACATCAGCAAAGCCAACACCAACATTTTTATATAAATGTAAAGAGAAAAACAAGAGTCAAAAAAATCATTTTAAATAATTGTATAAAATTCAAATATGTATAGAAATTGACGTATTTTGAATATATTAATATGAGGTTCTATAGAATAAGATTTTTTAGATATTAAACTACAAACAAAGAACGAAAAAACTTTAAAGTGTTATTTACGAAAGTTTCTGTTTTCTAAATTTATAATTTGAGGTCAATAGAAGACACTTTAAGAATAATTAAAAAGAAACTCGAACAACAAAAAACCTTTGTAAATATATTTATAAATTATAGCCAAAAATAAAATACAAACCCCAATAAAATAGAGATGATATATAAGAAGGCCGCAAAATTTAAATAAGAAAAAGTTTCTATAATTTAAAAGTTTCAATTTATTTTGAGAACACCGGATTAAAGAAATATAAAATCCTTTACAAATAAAATCACCAATTTCTACATGTAAGATATAATTTGAAGTTTATGGATCAAAAATACTAGAAATCATACTGGTTTATATTCTAAAAGCATATCGAATTCAAAAAACGCTAGTAGCAGTAACTAAGATGTTTTAATATTTTATTGTGAAAAACAAATCGTGAAAACTAAGCGAGAACAAAAAAATAAAACAACAAACAATAAACGAAACAACAATTTTAGATAATTTAAGCACAATATATAAAGTAAATGTATGTAAAAAAGGTTTTCAGACAAAGCAATTAATTGATTCAATTACCAGGAAATTTGATTTTTGGTTTAAAAGTCAGATCATATATGAATAGGTGATACCTTTATATGTTTCACAATTAAAATATAAACAAATATTTTAAATTACATATCAACATACTTTACAAGAAAATTATTGCAGGTTACAATCTTAGTATATTTGATTTCACTAAAGTTTCCATATGTGTTTTGATACACTAGGTAAAACTAAATCTTAAACCTAAGCAGAATATATCTAATTAGAAACCTTTTATTGAGAATCATTATGTTCATAATTATTTACTTGTTCAATATATTTACAAAGCAAAATATATGAGAAATATTAATCTTTGAAGAAGCTGCAAGTTTACTGAAACGGAGGATTAGAATAAAGGTTTTAAACGGGCACCAACAATTATATAAACTGTATTTAACATGCATATTATACCCTATAGGATTTTTTAAATGCTCAAATACATAAAATATTTCAAATAGGTCTGAAATCCAGCAACAAATATCAAAATATATATAATGTTACCAAGAGAGTGCTCATATTTTTGTATATATATACAAAAGCAATATTAATAATGGATGAATTTACTATAGAATTACGAGATTATAGTCGGGGGAAAATATTTCTTCAAACTCAGGAGTAGGATTTAATAATTTGATTATTTAATTAAGAAATATATTCACCCTAACGAAATCTTACATCCACAACCTTGTAATAAATAGATCAAGTTGCAAGTGGATCAAAAAATCAGATGAAATATATAAAATTTTACACATGCATAATTAAATAATAATGACAAATTTTTGTTATTGCACATAAAAACACAAATGCCAAAAATTAGAATAATTGCAAAAAACAATGACCCGGGTAATCTAAGCACACAAAAAGATTTTTTTATGATATATACATATAAAGGTGGCATCTAAATAACGAATATTCCTATTTCATAACTCAAAATAAAAAATACATCTAAAACTCTAAGATTTAATGAAGAATTGCACCTGATAGATATTAATATCTCAAAATAAATAAACAACACACCCATGGAATAATTCAGTTTACTTTTTTAAGGACATACTATATAATGTAAAATATAATTACTTCATTGCAATCCATCCTTAAAATCGGTCGAACGACTGTTGCTAGATTCAAAACAATATAACGTAAAAAATTATAAGAATACAAAAAAAAGAGCTATGTGATATTTTATATTTTTCAAAATTTTATTCAATGGAAACATATGTAATTGGCACAATTTTATAAATAAAGTGTGGATAATAAAATACAGAGAGCAAAGTATAATAAATGATAAATAATGACGAAAAAAACATCATGTTTCAATTTGACATCTTCAAAAACGAAAGAAAATGCAATTTATGGGATAATTGCAACGAATTATTTATATGTAATAACAAATTAGACGTAGATAAAAATTTATATATTTTTAGAAAGTATATACTGCTAGCGCCTATATTGTTCTACAATATATACCCAATAAAATTATTAATTTTGGTTTTGTGTGTAATTATGAGGATAGAAGAAATCACAAAGAATCAGAAAATTTAAAAAATTAAATTGGTTGATTGCATGAATGTAAACTAGGAAAACATAATTTTTTATATAGATTAATTTCAAAAATAGATTTTTTGTGTATTTAACAGTAGTATCAGTATATGAGGATGTACATATGAAAAAAATCAGTGTTACACTTATGGAAATTTATCTAAAGCATAAAAAAAATTCTTGTTGTTATAAAAAATTTGCATAATTTTGCATGAAAATGCAACTTAATTCTTATATGTTAAAATATTTTATATCTGTTATTTAATCCGTAAATCAAAGCGCAAATTCCTGGCAAATAACTAAAAGTAAATACAAAAATGATTTATCTCTAAAATATATATTTTTATAAGCCTATATATCTAATAATTTAGATGAACCATCGACATTAGAATTTTATGAAAAATTGAATTTATATTGCTTTTATCTGTTTATATTACGACGTGCCTTTATAAAAAAAGACACATATAAATATAGAACTAATTATCAGTATATTTTTATATAAAAAGTATTTTTCAGTGCCTTTTTGTGTAATAAGCTTCTTAAAAGGTTCTTGAGGTTTTTAATGCTGAAATTGATATATATTTAAACATCTATATAGTATGTAATCGAATTTAATCTATGTTCATTCGTTCTATAAACAATAATATCAATCATGTTATTAATATGTTTGTATTTTTATTCTTAGACTATTCCAGTAAACACATGCATAAGATTATTTTCAGGTTTTAGAGATAATCGCATTTATGTTTTACGATATTATATCGTAATAAGAGCTCTTTTTTAATATCTCGTATATTTTTACTACATAATATCATTTGTGAACATTAAATGTTAGTAAAATTTATAACGAACTTAATTTTCATTCCTTTTTTACGCTTTGTCTACCGTGTCATGATAACCTAGGCTTTATATAAATTTCAAATGGCTTATGAGCACGACAACTAAAAAGTTGTATAATTAACGTCGAAAATAATATTATAAAGATATTTATATCATTGAAAACAGTCTTATCTGCAATTAATGATGTTTAAATATATAATGTGCCTTTTTGATATTTTTTAATCAAGTTTTTTTATTTTATTGTTTTACATTATTCTCTATTTCTTATATTCACCTTAAATAATATATTATTTATATATTTTTTATATATTTATTGCACAGTATGTAATTTTTTATAAAAAAATCTTTTAAATGATAGTTAAATTTGTTTTTCTATTCAGCTTATAATTTTTTTATTATTTAAACCAAAAAAAGTTCTAGAATAAAGATTTGTTATTTTATTGACATAAAAGCTAGATTTTATAGTTTTAAACTATTAGATATTGAATTTTAGCCGTGATAATTTCAAAATTAATTGTGGTATAAAGGCTTAAAATAAACATGCTAATTGGTTTATTTTGTTGAGTAAAACAGTATTTGCATTGAATCTCATTTGCATATAGATAAAATCGTAATGATAGGATATAATTTCTAAATATTTTCATGAATTTTCAAAGCTAATTAAAGAAAATTATTTCATTGTTAACTTTTTTAATGGTGAAAATAAAGTATTTTTTAATTGAAATCATGACTTTTTTTTTATCTAGAATAGATATTTTGCGTTTTATTGTAGAAATTACAAAAATAAAACTGAGACTGCTGTATTTTATAAAAACTTTGGATCATTTATCAAAATATTTTAATACATTTTCGATGTTCATATTTGAAAAACAATGACAGTGATCATATTCATTCATCTTTTTACAGTTTGATAACGTATTTTAGATTGACTTACATCAATTGGTAGAAAAAATATGACAATGAATATATAAAAGCTTTCAATGAGCATTGGCAAAAAATTAATAATTATTAGAAAAAATAATTTAGTATAGAAAAAAAATTACATTAAATTCTACTGTTATAAAGAAATCTTGATAATCTAAAAATTTTAATTATATTATTTGTTTTAAATACTAAAGTTTTGTTTTTTAGAGTTAACATTACACATATAATAAATTTTAATTTTCAGATATAAATCGAAAAATTCCAAATATATTTAACATGTTAGAAAAATGAGTAAAGTGGAATATTACGGATGTTAAATCTTGTTTAAAAATCATATTTTTTATGTTTTTTAAATACTATAATGTAAGATTATTTACATGTGAATATATATACCATTACATTTCGATCACAAATTGTAGAATGTATACAATTTAGTTTTTATATATTGTCATCAGAAAGACTACAAAAGAATTTTGTCGTGTAATTCTGTTATGATAGTTGTAGTATAAAAATATATATAGATACGTCTCACCTTTTTGATGAAATATAAAATGCAAAATGAATTATAATTTCTAATAAGTCAATTTTTCTTTTTTTGGAAAATATTAAAAAAAACCCGTCGTTGCTAAATACAAACTATACAGAAATAAAATTCCGAATAAAAAAACAAGTTTTATTTTTTTAGTGTTTGTTTAAACATATTTTAAATATTACTTGCATTATAAATGTGCCAATCTAGGCACTTTTTATGTTTTACACGTTTTTTTGATTGGGTTACACGTAATTTTGCGATTAATTAAGCAAAATTTGCCGTTAGTTGATTGTTTTGGAATACTATTTTACTTTATTAGTTTTATGACACTTTATAAATCGATATGCTTATCTTCCGAAAATTAAACCATATGACATAAAATAAAGTCGAACAAAATGATTAGGTCAAGGTTTAAGCGTATTTTAACATATATTTTAAAATTATCATTATCTATACATTTTTAAAAATTTGATACTTCTCTAATATAAGTGTTTTAGAAATTTTCGAACTCAATGTTCTCAAGATTTACAATCCTTTCTCTTAAATTATTTTTAAAAATTATAAAAAATTTTCTGAAGTGCGTATAATAGATATTATAAAATTTAGACACATATCACTTTTTTTTTTATTTGACATTAAATGCACTACTTTTGCAATTTGTTTATTTTATATTTTTTCTTTGCTTAGTATCAAAAGAAACAATGTATTTAATATGTACACGTAAAAAGGGAGTAATTTGAATGGTATTTTCAAAAAATTTACATCTTTATAATAGGATGTTATATATTACTCGACTCTTTTTTATGTATTTTCTTGCTTTCTATTGATTAATCTTTATTTTAATATGAAAATGAAATAATTTAATGTTTTTCTTAAATATGCAAATAACTTTTTAAAAATAAAACTTAATATTAATTTACCTGACTATTACATTATATAAAAAAAACATTCACACAAATTTTATAAATAAAAATATAATAAAATAAATTAAAGTTATTATTTTGTTGTAATATTTCTTTGCAAGTTTTATATAATAAATATGATAAATAAATTCTTTATAATTCTTGAAAACATGGAAACCTTTTTCTGATATTCGTCTATTTTTTTATTTCAAATATTAAGATTTTTTTACTATGATGAAATGTCTTTTATATTAAAGTCGACCTTCAATCTTTTCGTATTCATTTAGATATTTGATCTACAATAAATATAAAAAGTTCCTGCCGAAGATAGTCACCCACATGAAGTGGCAAAAATATAATTTTATATGGGCAAAAAAATCCATTTACAGCAAAACTATTTTTAAAAAATTTAAAGTATTTTTTTTTCAGCTTATTAAAAATATTGATTTCACGCAAGAATAGCCATAAATGTTCATTACATTATCTATTTTTTCTATTCAATGCATAAAGTGTATTCTTTTATTATCTTAATGTAAATAAAAATTGAGTAAATATGTTTTGGACATAAATATTTATATGGTAAACGTTTTCCACTGGTAGTGAAGAGTATACTCAAAAACATAAAATGCATTTATTGATAGATTTATTTGTAGAAAAAAATGAGGTATGACTATATCAATAAATATATATATAAGAAATTCTCTAGTAGAATATGCTATAGCTTTAATTGAAAAATAATTTTTTTAATTTTTTACGTGTAAGTTTAAAACCAGGCCGAATTAAAAAAAGTTAACTTACACACAAATAAGAATTTAGATTAAAACATAATGCATGCGATATTTTTCTATTGATTTTTTACCGTAATATATTTACTTTTTATAGAAAATAATAAATATACAGTAAATGCATTACTGAGTTATACAAAATAATATGAAAAGCTATGTCGTATATGAAAAAAGGGGGTATAATATTATTTTTTTATAAAAATATTTTATTAACAAAGCCACTTGATTTAGCGTGTTACAAAATAAAAATTCCATATATTTTTGTATCTGATTTAGTGCATAATTAATTTTGAATTTTTGATACAATTTGCACTTTGGAAAATAAAAACTTTGAGTTGCACAAAAAAACGAATAAATAATCAAAAATTCAAAAGCATATATTCAATACTTATATATATTGAATTATGGTTTTTGACTTATTGTCACACAAAGTATACCTAGATAAGAATCGTTAGTTTTATTTTAATAAAATATACGTAAAGAGTCTTTGAAAAAAGTTACTGCTTTATATATAAAACCATATAAAATTTTTATTAAATCACAGTTATTGAAAAAACCACTAAAAAATAATATAAAAAACATCATACATATATAAATAGGCATTAATTTCTAGATACCTTAAGGTGCTTATTTTATGTTAAAATATAATTCTCTTTTTTTCGAATGTAAAGATTTTTTTTAATATTAAAGCAAAATTATCGAGAATATTTAACAACATAATTTCACAGCAGAAAAGCTTATAACATATAATAAAGATATGCTTTTATTGACGTAATACCATTATATTTTTATATAATGCTATATTATATTGATTCATGATGCTCTAGATGTCTTTGTATCGAGTTTAAATCAAATAAAGCTGGTATATGCATAATGTATGTCAACTTTAAATTATTAATTTACGCTTTTTCATGACATATTAAATGCTTATGTTAGATTGTCAGTTTATATATTTCCTAGGCTTTTAGCACCATTTTATATTTATATAGACCTGTTTACTTGCCTTTATAGTAAAAAGTGATCGGTATTTTATATATAATTGTTTACTCATTTTGTTACAAATAGAAAAAGGAAAAAAAACATTGTACGAAGCTAGAATGTATCTAAAAAGATATAAATAAAACAGAGTCTGGATACATAAATATCAAAATTATATATGTTTTACTTGGTAAAGAGAGGTTAAATATGTTTGATCTTTTATTGTGGCTTTTTAATGATATAAATTTGTATTAGAAAAGGATTATCTGGCTTTATGGCTATATAGAAATTGTATTCTCCTTTAGAAAGCTATATAAAAAATATTTTTTTTTATTTTTTGGCTTAGGAACAGTATGTTGACCATTACAACATGATACTATTATGTTAAGGTATTCAAAAGTTAAAAATTTTATATTTTACCTTAATGCTAAAAAACACAATCTACATCAATTTAAATGATTTTTAAGTAGTACTTTAAGATTTTCTTCGTTTCAATAGCGCATATTTACAAGGGGTAGGGTCTCGTAATATTGTAATACTCCGAAAAAGGGTGGGCTTTTTTGGCAAGCTCATAAAAAATTCATTTCCTCATATAAAATTGCAAGATTTATAGTGTTTAGAGTATGTGCATTTTTATCTGATTATGGGCTTGTAGCTTAAGAAATATGGTTAAATAATATTTATGAGATCGTTTATTTTATATGTGAATTTTGTTTTCCTTTGGTTTTTGTATATAAAGGATAGTCGAAAATCACTTTTCATGCTTTAAAATTTTTTGAGCTTTTTATATCGTTATCTTTGCTTTATAAAATTGTTCATCTTCTGTGTAAACAAAAACATTTTGTATTCCAAATATAAGAAAACAAATTAGCTATATTTAATTATGTATTATCTATTATTACATAATGTTTATATTTTATCTATTCAAATCTTATGTATATTTATAAATTTTATTTCGCCCTTTAATCTGTCTTTAAATATAATTAAAGATCTAAATTCTGTTATTTCTTTTTAATTATATGGAATAGATATCAGAACAAGATAATTTATTGCTGAAAATATTTAAAATATGGATTTTTTTAAGAATAAAGTTATTAATTTACCTAAGACACTTGATAGCCATACTCTTAGCTATCTCTTCTTTGGTACCTCTTATCTTTTCAACAATTATTAGTTTAAGGGATTTTCTCAATCCCATAGTGATATTGAATTTAGCGGTTTTTTATATTTTATAATCTCGACAAAAGAACCACTTTGTTATATTAAAAAACATGAAATCCAATATTTTTAGCGAAAACTAAATTCTGTTTCATAAAAATTTGTGATATTTATATAAAAATTGGAAATCTAATATTTATTTTAGTCTTTATTTTTTTTGTGTTGAATTTTTAATAACAATCATCATATGTGTAGACAAAAGAAGCTGATTTTGTAATATTACTTTAAATATTCGCTTTTTTTATACCGCAACAGTTTTATCTTTTAATTTGGCAAAAATATATTTTTTATCTCATATTTAGTTTCTATTCTATTGTTTTTATTTTCTATGCCAATATAAATTTAGTTTCATTTAGAGCTTGTGATATAATTATATTTTTTAAAAATCAAATACGTGGATATGTAAATAAAATAATCCTCAGAACTTTGTATCATAATCGGTACCGCAGAGTATTGTGCATTTATGTATTGTATTTTAAGAATTCTATATTATTTCCTAGCTGTCGACACTATAAAGACCTATAATCTTCAAAATAGAATAGGATTACCTTGTCATAAGTTTTATTAAAAAATAAAATACGATAACAAATGTCAAAATTCCAAATAATCGCAAAATTTGATATAGACGTATTATATGGCTTTAATTAGAGCAGAATCTCGCATTATACATGGAATATAAAGTTTTAAAGAAATATGTTACTCTAAATCACATAATTTTAGCTTTAAAATGCATATATGCTTCTTTTCGTGATATTTTATTGTTTTATCTGTCCTGCTAAGTTCAGCATTTTTTTTAAATCTCTTTTGTTTATATTGCATCCATAACAATTATTCTACGATCAATGGTTTTGTACACTGCTCGTTTAAAAACCATGGAATCCAAGTCAACCTATAATTAAATTTTTCTTTTAATTCTTTATATAATAACATGAATGCTGTTATATAACCAGAATAAACTATATATTTGGATGCCAGCAAAACATCCAATCATCCAATTCGATCTTTGTAACAGAATTACATTCATGGAAAGTGCATTTATTTTTACATATGATTTGCGGTGATTATGATATCGGTATCAAATTGAGTTATTAATTTATCCGTGACTAAGCACGTGTTATATCGTTTTGAACTGGTTGTATCGATTATATATACTTAAACTAGAATTCATTGACGGTATGGCTAAATGAATTTATTAATAAACTGAAACCAAGTAGATAATAAGAAAAACCAATACGACTTTATTTTTCCGACTAATAAATAATTTCCTTATTTCACTACTTATAAATCATCTAGTTTTGTGTTTTTTTTGGTTTATAAACTATTTTATTGTTTTATATGTCTTGACTTTGTAACTACTATTAAAAGCAAGACGGGAATGAAATACAACTCTAATGCCCCTCTAAATTCGAAATCGTCTAATACTTTTAGATTCAACATGAACGGATAAATCATCGTGGTTTATTGATATTGTGATGTTTAACATATATGCACTTCTTTTGCAATGTGTATTGGGCTAAAATAAACATATAGAGCTAATTTTATTTGGTTATAATTAAATAAAAATATTTTTGGTTTCTTATTCCATTTTAAAATGAAAAAAAAATGCATATTTCAGGCAAGATTTACAAAAATATTTGAGGAAAACCATGATTAGCAGGTAAAAGAAATTAAATATATTTTTGTCTAAAATATCCAAATATATAATCTTCAAAATTTTTGAATAAGTATTTAGATATGCTCATGTGTAAATTTTTTAATATTAACGTGTTTTTATTCAAAGTATGACCATTTATGAAATGATTTTGTGTTAAATATAATCTTTTGAGAAACCATACCTTTAATAAAGCATTTTGTTTCTACTTTCTAGTGTGTTGCAGGATATTTATAGCAGGATAAAAATCTTTCAAATAAGAACATTTTCAGACTAAAAAATATTTAGATAATATTTGACTTTCTAAAGGTATTTAAATAAGATTTTTTGCAAGTTATTATATAAATTGGGGTTATCGAAAGTTATATAATGCTTTCATAAAAAAATATTATACTTTCGTATAATTTATTCTTAGGTTATGTAAGAGAAGGCTTATGTATTCAATGCATTCTATAGTTTTATCCCCGTTTTTTCTTTATTATACCGTCTTCATAAGTAAATTATATGATCTTCTGATGGGTAACAATATTATATATACAAATTTTAATCGTCGCTATTTCTCTAATTACGCAGAAAAGTAATGAAACAATTGGTAAATATAATAAAATAAAAACTTTAAAATATGACAATATTTCAAAATTTCTAATATAGAACAAAAACCTTGTAAATAAATTTATATTAAATGTGTCTATTCCAGGGTTATTGTGTTCTAATATGATGCTAAATTTATCTTTACCACGTAATTGAAAATGTGTTTTTAGGGGAGAGATTGTAATAGCTTAAGAAATCGAAAATATAATTTTGCCCGCGTTTATGCATTAAAAAAAAAGTGATATCTTTTATGCAGTTTATATATACATCTTAGCTTGTTTAGAAAATATTTATTGCACGATTTTTATTTTATTATATATCTCCCGTGTTTTATAAAAATAAAACCAAATTAAAAAATAAACCTTGCAAACATGTTAAAATATTCATTGATTTTCATGCTATATTGAAATAAAAATTTTAGTTTTGTAGTCAAATATAAAATCTTTAATAATACAGAGGAAATTTCTATTTTTTTATACAAACTTAAAAAATCGAGGATTTTCTCGGCATTAAATTGCATCTGAGAAACTCAAAATATTTTAACAGACAAGAGTTTTACGTAGAGCTTATATATTCATTAGATGTATAATAAAAAAAATATTTAGGGCACCTTTTTCATATAATTTTTATGCATTATTTTGTTGAATTGAAAAAATGGATTACATTTAAAAAAATCGATGAAAAATAAAATTATAAAAAAATTTATGTTCATCAATAATATAAAGTATGATCATCAAAATTTTTGAATCGTTTACTATCTATTTTTTAGAGTAATTTTGTATTTGAACAACTCAAATTTTTAAAAATGTTTTAAACGATGAAATTCTGCCCATTTTAAAAAAAGTGGTTATATTAAAGGCAAAAAATCGTATCTCTAGTTATTAATTCAAATTTTTTTCTATCTTGTCTTTATTTCAATTGGTTTTATTACTAATCCATAAAATATTTTTTTTCTAATAATTTAAAGGTTCTGCATAGAAAAATTATAGATTAAAATTTTAATTTTTTTAGATTAAATATATGAAATTATTATAATTATGTTTTACTCAAGGTGATGTCGCATCTTATAAATATAATTTACCTATAAGAACTTATAATCACAGGGAAACTGAAGCATAAGAAGACCTTAATATTTTAATAAAGCCCTATGTTAACTTTACTTGATAAGTAAAAAATTAAAGCGCAAATTTAAGAAAATCAGACATAACTAATTGAATAAATATGATGGGCCCGTCGGACATTAATCAAGTTAAGTTGAAGAAATTTTTTTAGAATTTCTATAAAAATTTAACCAATAAAAGATTTGCAAAAAAAATATTTTTCACCTAATTAATATGTATTTAGATTTTTTTCTTTCACTTTAAAAATACTATATGATCATAAAAAATAAAAATCGGTCAATTTTATTCTAACTTTATTATCGTTGCATGTAATACTTAGAATAATTTGGTTTTTTTTGATATGTTTTGCTTTTATTTTTTTATATTTATTTTACTGTGTGTAAACAGACCGTTATAAACATTTCGCATCTCCTTAATATATATTTTTGCACCTTCCCCTGATTTTATTTTGTTAACTACTCTATTTCTCACAAATATTATGTGCCCAAGTGTCTTTTATAGTGTGAAAGCTTGCATGTATGGTATTACTTCATCTGTGATACTCTACTCCTTTACATATTTTTATGTAATTACGTCCCTATAAAGGGTAATTACGTATGAAATATGTATTTTTTTTGTTAGTATATTATACTAATTCATCTTCAAATATTATAAACTTTTTTTATTCATTATTTTTATGTTAATTAGAAGTTTTAAGGCTGATGGGGTCTATTTTAATCAACGGGACAATATTTTCTTTTTTATCTTATAAAAAAATGTTAGGTCTATTTTGAGCATTTTTTATTTCGTCATAAATTCTAGGATAGACTTTCATTTGCTTATTAATATTTTTGTAGAATGAAAGTGAAGTATATTCTTATTGATTCAAATCTTGAATACGTATTTAAATTATGAAATTTGGATAAAAATATATAAACATAATCATATACATTACTGAAAGTACAATATTTATATACTTAAATAGATAATAAAATAATACGTAAATAGGAAGAGATTTGAATTTTAAAATAATTCTACTAGGTACACAAGAAAATCAATTTCAAATTACTTTTGAACATGTTTATGCTAGAACTTAGAGAGATATAAATTTATATATTGTAGAAGAAAATTATTTTACTGCAGGTAAAATAAATATATATTGAAAAAAAATTTGACAGTGAATTAGAACGAATAAAGTAAGGGTTTTTAATCATAAAGTTTATTAATAGTCTATCCCGACATTATATGTTTTTATAAGATTAACAAAGATAAACATCGGTATAATTGCATATCTTATTATTTACAAAAGTTTTCAAATATGAAATGTTATAAAGTGGTTGGTTTAACATCAAAAAAAATAAGCATCAACAACACAAATACTGGCAATATTAATTTATAGTTTTCTTTCAATGCTTTAAATCGCTTTTAAAAATCATGAGAAAGTAGGGGCTCTCTTATGATTATAATAAATATTTTAAAGATTTATCTGATTATTATATGCTCGATATACTTATTTATCTGTAATACTGACGAATTCTGCAATTTTACCCCTATTTCTAGATACATAAAGATTTTTTCGTCTATATTAATACGAAATTGTAATTTTTACTGTGCATTCCCAGCAGTTTAGCATTTACATATCATTAATTTCTATTTTTTTTCTTTTTTTTTATATTTCAAATATGGTGGGACTAAATTACGTTTGTATTTGATTGTACTAATTTTAACCAAAATATATATTTTACTTTAACTTATGCGAGGTCATAATTCATATTTTTTCTTATGTTTAACTAATATGTGATTTGAATTTAAATCAACATATATTTCAACCAAGATGAAATCATAATTGATGTTTTTTCTCATGACTATTTGTTTAAGCGCATATAAATATTATTTTAATTTTCTGATATTTTCACCCTAATTTTTATTTCGTGGGTGCATAGATTTTTAAAGATTAATTTTTATCATAAAAATATTGTAATTAATATTACTAGAAGAATAAATTTGCTAAATATATTTCTAGTTGTTATTTGTCTAAAGCCACTTATTTATCTTTAATTATTATCACTCTCATAGTTTTTTCGAATATGTTGCTATATGATGTTTCTGAATTCCTCAAAAATTCGATCATGCATTTTCGCAATGCAAAAAACATTAATTAAAACAATCAAAATTTCTCACATAACTCTTGGTATATAAATCTTAATATTGTTATTTCGTGTGCAATAAGTTAAATAATATGCAGATGAATACATATTTGTATTTCAATTTTTTCAGGTTATTAATTTTCAGTAAATTATTTTTAATTATCGAGGTATGAATGCGCTGTTTTTAAAAACATATTTTATTAACTTTGCTAATGTAATGTATATAATAAACTTTATTTATTAAAATAATCATGCTTTTCTTTTTTTCTTAGAATAGCATACATATTACATAAAATTTATTTGTTATAATATGCAGTTCTTTATAATCTAAAAATTCATATGCTGAAAATTTAGATTCATAAAAAAATATTTTCTTTTTCAAATTTAAATTCATGGAATTTGATATACAATACAGATTTTTTAATTCGTAGGTTATTTTCGGTACAGAAATTTTGGATTTTTTCTTCAAACATAGCAGAATTTTCCCCCATTGTTACATAAATTCTATTAATCTTTTTTATATTCTCTTCTCTTACATCTTATTGATACCTCTCTTCTTTTCAAGGCCTATTATTCGAGGGTTAAATTTAATTCTATAGTTGGAATATAGACCCAATTTCATTTGTGACTTCGATTTACATTAATAAAATCTTTTGCTTATAAAAGGTCTAATTTTTCTTTTGATTTTTGTGTTTGCTTGCGACAAACTTTGGATTTTTATTATTAACGATCCGCTGTATAATCATAAACACATAATCTTACAGTCTTTCTCAATACATATTCTACGTTTAAAACTTCATAATTTTTTTTAAAGTATCTATATAATTAAAAATATATGATATAAGCTTAGAAACATAAAAGAAATTTCTCAAGTGTTGCATTCCAATGATAATATTTTTATATGTTTATGTTATTTATAAATTAAATCTTAATGAATTAAACATATGAACGATTCTAGAACATATTCGATGAATACTTCATCCCACCTCATTATTTAAAATCTTTCCCGATAAACTTTCTTCTTTCCAGACTTTTTAGGAAAAAAGTCTTTCTAAATCCAGATGTTTGTGTGTATACTTAAATTGAAATTCCTATATCCTCAATAAAAGACCTATGTTTTAAATCTAAATATGGATATTATTTACAACTTTTAATATTCATAGGTTATTTTATTATGTAGTTTTGCAGTTTCTTTTAATTCTTAACTCCTTAAATTATAAAACTTTTTTATTCTGGAATTGAGTTAATTTTGGCAAGGCAAATTTTGATTTCTCTATAAGCATAACTCAATATCTTATATTATCATTAAAGAGGGTAATTTTGGTATTGTAATTTTTTGGATTTTCTCTTCAAGCATAAAACCATAATTTATATTATATTTTTATTCATGGGCTGGGCTAGTTTTGGCATTATAATTTTTTATTTATCTTTTTTAGTTTAGGCGATCGATTTACTATGAATATATAATATCTATACTCCAGTTTATATCCTATTTTCCCATCCTCTTCCATACCTATCCACTTCTCAATAACTATTAGTATAAAGTTTTCTTTAATTCTATAGTTTTTATATATATAACAATTTGTTTTGTAAATTCGAGTTCTTCATGGCACCTTTTATGGTATTGTGCCATCACTCCAACCCACGCTAAGACATACGCAATAATATCAAATAACTATATAATTTTTATTTCTAATTTAATGTTTATAAATACAATTTCAATTTATTAAATATTATCATAAGTGTTTTTTTTAATTTTTGTACATATAAATCCAATTTTAAGTTAATAATAAAAAAGTACATTAATATTTTTGTAGATTATGGTTAAATACCTATAAACATAATATAAATAAAATCATTTTTGTATTCACGCTGTTATTTATAAATGTCCCTATTTTTAACTAAATATATAGAAGAAATTGTAAGAGAAGAGGATATAGCCAAGAGTATAGATATGATGTATGTATAAAAATTATACTTATACTCAAAGAGAGAATCTAAATTTACAATACATATATTAGCCCATAAACTAAATATTCTTCTTTAATTTTCATAAATTGTGCTTCTAAATAATTATTTAATTTTCCTAATAGGATAAAGAAAGTTAATTAATGGTAAATTATTAAAACGTTATATAAATATTTTTGGATTTCAATTTTTATTAGACAACCAATGAATAGTCTTCTCGCGTTTCGAAAGTAATCATCTTCTGCCTTAGATAGATGGATTTAGGAATTAGTTTTATCCATTCATGTAATCCCTTTGCTATGGCTAGAATAGCAATTATGAAAGGCGGTATTAAGCCCAGTTTCAAAAGCAAGTCTGTCTTTATTTGACCAAAACTGAGACATCCTATTACATAAAATGTTATCAATAGAACAAACATTGTTTTCGTTTTTTTTGGTGTTTGTTTCTTGACAAAGGCGGCAGCAATGGCTAAAATAAGGCAACTGATGCCCGCTTTCCATTTCATATCTATTGTTAAAAGAATTACTAGCATGAATATCAGTCGTAATAGAAAATTTATGGCTATTTTCCCCAATTCTTTTTTATATTTATATCCGCCATATCGAAACTCATCAACTAAAGAATTGATAGTTTTAGTGCCATCAAAGATAAAGTAAGGTAATAGCCAAAGTGCACGATTTATCGCTATAATATTGTCTATAATTAGGAACACCAAAACATACTGTGATACTACCAACATTATTTTCCCAATTATAACAAGGCAATTATATATTTCTTCTGAATAATCATCTTTTGATTTACTGAGTATTTTTAAGGTTCTTATCCATAGCATGCATAATATTACTGCTGGCAAAATCAATGGAGTGAAAATTATTGAGTACTTTTCTTTCAGAATATCATTTTCTTTTAAAAAAATTACCCATGGAGTAACAAAGTATAATAAAACTATGGAAGAGATTGTCCCGAGTATAGCAATTAAGTTTGTTTTACACAAGAGTCGTGTATACAAAAATATACTCTTTTCATCTTTTAAGTGTGATAATCCGTTGGATCCAAAAAAGTCATAGAAGTCTCTTCTTTTTTTATCACGAAGGAACATATGGGCCCTTCCTATTTTATCAAACTTTTCGTTGCTTCCATTTTTTGTGTCAGGGTGGAATTCTTTTGAGAGAGTATAGTATTGCTTTCTGACTTCTTCTGTTGTGCATCCTTTGTGTAAGTATAGATCTTCATAGAATGATTGATTCATTGTAATTATGCATTCAATAATTGATTTTATATATCAAATCGCTGAAAATTTGAAACTTTAATTAAATTTTAATTTAAATCGCAAAAGCCCACGTTCCTAAAACAAAATTGTGTCGAAAAGCTGTAAAATTGGTATCTAAGATTACAATATATTTTTGATTATGGAAATAAAAAAGTGAAAATTTATTATTTTTTAAATATTATTAGATTTATGGATAGAGAAAGATGCTAAAAATATTTGTAACTTTATATTTTAAATTAAATTTATAGAACTTGAGAATTATAAATTATATATTTCTTCATTTATAATAAATCAACAGATAATGTTATAGGCTCTAATCATTTAATCAGTGTTTCACTAAATAAAACAATGGGGTATTTATAAACTTAAAGAATAGCTCTAAAATTAAAAATATGATTTCATATGCTTTATTTGAAGTTGTAAACTGTTTATTTATGAGTCAATCTTGGTATTTTAACTTTCGATTATCATATCAAGCATGTGTCCTTAAATTAAATTATATTTTTATCTATGGGTTAATTTAGGTATTATATATTTTTAGATATCCCTATTAGAAACAACACAAAAAAAATTTTTATATTTTTATATAAGGGTTAATTTTGGAATTATTGTATTAAATTTTCATCTCAAACAAAACTCCATGACTTATATTACATTTTTATTCATGGGTCAGTTTTGGTATTATTATCGTAAATTTTCACCCAAAACATAACGTAATTGATTAATTGTAACTAATCATATCTAA
Source organism: Rhyacophila brunnea (assembly GCF_057557595.1). NCBI lineage: Eukaryota > Metazoa > Arthropoda > Insecta > Trichoptera > Rhyacophilidae > Rhyacophila > Rhyacophila brunnea. The sequence goes on along the minus strand of NW_028233370.1, from coordinate 702,491 downwards.
ACTCTTGATTATATCTTCTTCGATATCCACCTTTTTTCAAAACCTATTAGTTCAAGTGCTTTCTTAATCTATAGTTTGGGTACAAGCCTGAATTTGATTGTGACTTTGATTTTCATTTTTTTAACTAAAAAAATGCAGATTATGGGAGATATGATAACAGTAAATTTTTTTTTTCCTAAAATTTAAAAGCATATATTACTATAAGTCTAAAATACTTAATAACTCCATTAAATTGACCTTATAATAATTATATGAACTATGTGCGGTTATAGCTATTAACAGAAAGATATTTTCTTTGAAAAAAATAACTACTTTATGCTTCTAAATTTGTGAAAGAAAGGAAATACTTTATGTGGACTTTAACTTAACCAAAAATAAAATCAAAATATCTCATTATCAGCCATCGAATTGGTACAAAAAAATACATTTGAAATTTGATCATAAAAAATAAACAATATCTGTGGTTTAGATTGAATATCATCACAAAAAAGAAATTAAGAATTCGAAAATTATTTAAAATACAATGGCAATTTTGAAGATTTAGTAAATATAAATCACATTATAAATTATATTAATTTTTTGTTTTATTTTAGCAGTAATATATAATTTTGTCGGCTATAACATTTTTCAACATCTTAATTCAAATAAAAAAAATATTTAACACCCTGTGAAATTTGTAATATTCAAATAAAGTTATTTATGATGCTCTTAGTCCAGAACTACACAAAAAGAAAAAGAATTTTTCTGCGACACGAAGCCAATTATCTCATTAAAACAAGCTCATCATTATACATATTCGAAATTATGATCAAGTTCTTGTAAATGAATGTCAAATATGTAGGGTAAGATCGGTGTATGTATTCAAGCAGTAATCCGCACTCAGGATTATTTATAAACGATTCTATATGGAAAAATGAAGCTTTAAATACGATGTCTTTTGCTGAACTTCTTTGTAATACCAAACTTTTAGGTAAATTCTGGATAACCAAATCTAAAACCAATAAAGTTTCTTAAGAAAATTTTGTTTATAACTATCCTAATCATTTCAACAACAAATATTTTGTAAATGATGCCAATTTCTCAGAACTAAGATCAAAAGCGAATACATGTTATTGGGAATTTTTAAAGCACAAAGAATTTGAAATTCAATTGATGTATCTAGCGAATTAATAGCAAATATAACGTGGAGGAAATACATTTTCAATATCCAGAAATCCACCAAAAAATCAAAGTAATATGAATGAAGCTACAAAATATATTTAAAAAACATTAATACATATTTTTTAAGGCAAAGATCAAAAGTGTACTATCAAATGTTTGAAAACATAATTATTTGCTTCAAGAATAATTTTATACAAATCTATGCTGAATAGAAAAATTGCTAACAAATCACATGTCCTGAATTTCCATTATTGGCATGTAAAAGAGTGTTTGATGTTTTTAGAAGGTTAAATTTATGTTTACAGAAAGGTGATTAACAATAGGTTGAAAATTAGTATAATAACCGGTAATATCGAGTGAATTAAACCGGCTATTGAACATTTTGCTGTTAAGAGGTTTATGGTTTGATGTGAAGATTATGTTAGTTTTAACATTATTAATGATGAATAACATATATGTTCACGTATAAATATCGGATACGTTTGTAAAATAAAATATAGACCACGAAACAATTTTTTTTGATGTCATTTATGATACAGATAAAAAAATGATTTTCTGTATTGCGATTCATCTTTACATTCTGTGGAAATTTTTTTACTGATTTTATTCCGGGGATAAAAAAGGTTTATTTCAATAGTTTATGAAAATACAGCATCATACGCACTTCCTAAAAGTATTAATACTTAATCCGTATAAATGTAATAATAACCTTTTTTTTATTTAAATCTTTTTATTTGTAAATCCATAAAATTATATAAATTAATTCAAAAATAATTAGATATATCGAAACTATCTTTTTTTGATATAATGCTTTATATTTTCTCTTAAGTGAAAATAATTATACGGCTTCTTACACTAAAATAGGAATTAATTCGACGATGAGTATATTTGATGTGTTTGATGAGCAGAAAAAAATATTCATGGCACTTTCTTGTATACTTTTATTGCGCAATGTGCAATGAATCAATTTTACATCACTATATTGGTATTTTATGAGTCAAAAATAATAAACACAAGTTCGTAAACTATTCTAATACGTATTATAAATACGCAAAAACAATAATTCAGCTATGAGTAACGTTATGCGTGCAAAAATTACATAAAATATGAATTTAGTGAAAAAAAACTTGTCTGTATAATTAGTCTGCCAATATAATTTATAATAATTTATTTTATTTTAAAAACATTTCCAGCAAATGAAGCAGATTAGATATAAGATAACGACAGTTATCATAAACTGTAATATTATTTTTTGTTGTATAGACAAATTATTTTATATTATAAGTATAGTAAGCGAATACAAAAAAATTCATATAAAATATATAATATTTCTTTGCAAATATATATTCTTGACCCCCCTAAAATATATAGGTTTTATATGAATTTTGTTTTTATTTTAAACAGAGATAAAAAAAACATGCATAGACAATAAATTTTGATATATTACTATTAAAAAAAAATTCAATGATTAGGTATTTTTTATAATATAAAGTCAAACAAAAGAATTGGTTTTCGGTATTCTTTTTATAGTTTTGACAGGTATATATTTTTTAAAAGAACATGCAAAATATTATAAATTTTTGTTCTTTTGAATAGCAAGACTGCGCAGTACATTTATTTTATTATTATTAAAAATAAGCTAAGTAAGCGAAATATTAATATTAGGCAAAAATTATAATTACTTGATTAACAAGAGTACTGGTAAGACATAAATTTTGCATTTAAATTAAGCAATTTTCACTATCGATTAAACGTAAAAAGCCTACTAAATATTGGTCACAAAAATAATTATTTACATGTAAATATATCCAATAAAAAAATTCATTAAATCATAGATACACAAAACTTTAAATTGTTCATAAGGGAGTTAAATTATTAGCTGTGTTACTAATAATCATTTTTCGCTGATTATAGCAGATGGTTTCTTGAAATTCTGCATTAGAACCAAAAAAATATTATATAGCACATGTTTAATTTATTTGGATTTATCATAGAAATAACTTTTTTTGTAATTAAAGTAGATAGTTTCTATCATTAAGAAGCAACAAAAATTTTTTTCCATAGAATCTGATAATATCTTCAAAGGCTTATCACAGAATATAATTAAATAGATTTTATGATGTAAGACTTAATGCAATTTTAGATACTATTTTAGAAAAAAAAACACATGTTTCAAAAATTTTCAATTGGGATAAATAAGTGCGTCTAAATATTGTCTTTATAAATAAATAAATAAACAGATTAAATTTTGTAGTTTGAATAAAATTTACTATTTAAACTATAGCCTGTAATCAAAACCATATAAAATGCAATAAAGATTTTATATTGTAAACGCTGCATACTTAGTTGTGGCATAGATTAATAGCAATAAACATGAAATTTTATAAAATCAGGTGTGAGTGGTTTTTTCACGAACAATAGGTAACCAAAGGAATGATAAATAAAACAATCGATATGTGAAATAAAACGTTAAAATATTATAATGCTTTTAAAAAAAACCAAACCTACTAACAAAAAATAATTATGATCAATAAATATCAATTACTGAAGTTTTATGTCAATCACGCAATAGGTAATTGTATTCATTGTTACTATAAGTTCTTAAAAAAATATGAAGTAATATTTTTTTAAATAAGATTTAATATCTTATGTAGAAAATCATGAGAAAATTGTATTTTAAATCACTTCCCTTTAATTAATTTTTGTGGATTTAGTTAATATATAAGTTTAACCATGTAAAATTTAAGTTTGTTGTTTTTTTATGTCTCAAGTGATTAATCATAATATATCAACTGCATAATATGCATGCAGATAGTGTATAAAAAGCAAATGAAAATGAACGATTGAATACCAACAATTTGAAATTATATCAATATTATAATAGCCTTTTTTTGTTATTAAAGTATGGTTTTCGAGTATCTAAACGCCGTATCACCAGATTTTATTAATAGTATGGTATGTCAAAATGCTATTTATCTACCCTACTATTATCACAAACCATATTTATTAGAAATTCTATTTACAACATGTGTCGTAGTAATAAATGGTTTGGTAACACAATTATATAAAAGATAATAGAAGAACTTGAAGTCACAAACCAGATCAAGGGATAAAAGCAACTACTAAATTGAAGAAACTCTTTTTACGAATAATGATGTGAATAGTGGTAATAAAGATGATTTAAGAAGAGCGTATATGGCTCATATTATATACATGATGTACCTAAAGTAAATCAATCTCCTTATAAAGAGGAAGAATATCGCAATTATAATACAAAATCAACACTTAAATATTTAGATCCATAAAATATGTTCCAAATTGTTAAAATTGTTGTAAGCTGTAAGTAAATTAATATAAATAAAATGTATATAAAGGAAATATTTAATCTTAGTAATATTATTTTTGTATTATTGGTATAAATGTGCATTCAAACGAATCTAGAACTTATCCAATAAACTAAAAACGTAAATATTTTTAACATTTTTTTTACCATTAAAACCATCTAGAAATCTAATCTCAGACATTTCACCTCCTTAACTATATAAAAACATGAAATATTATAACTTTTGATTTTTCTTTAGAATATTATATTGAGTCTAAGTTCTGATATGATTTTCTTTACAAATTATAATCGATAATAGTATTCCGTGGTCTATCAATATGAACAGTACAGTTATCGCTTTATAGTCAATACTCCTTTAAAAAATTATAAATTGATAAATATTGATAAGTGTTGTTCATTTTTCTATGAATGAAATAATTATGTACTGATGTGCCTTTTTAATCTTGTGATGTTAAATAGGACCAATCATAAAATATATGATCATTACCATAGATGCTTAACCCAAAACCCTATATTTTATAGATGCGACAGGGTAGAATTTAAACAGATTATGTACTTGTAATTCTATAGATATAAATCCCGAATATATATAAATTCATTAAATTACACACCGTATTTTTAGTATTTTACTCTCTTCTATATGATTGATAATAATTCTGAAGGTTTGAGAACATTAATGATAATACGCAATATATACTCGGAGAAAATCCATAATGTGTATATTTAATAGAAAAACACATCGTTATATAAACTTTAAACATATGTTCTATTTTTTATTTTTACATCAGGAAAGCTATTATTAATATTGGTTGATAGTCTACTATTTTTCAATCTTTACTTAAATATATAATGATAAAGTGACGTCATGACCATTGATTTTGTTCTTTGCAGATTACAGAATCACCAAATTTTTATATGTAAAACAATCCTTTCGCTATTTGATTTAAATTCTTTCTATACGTTTATCAATGGTTTTTGTGGTTAAGTTTAAATATAAATTTTTGTTTTAGTCACATCAAATTTTTTTTAACATTTAGATACCAATTATCTGTTTTTTTTGTGTAACAAACTACAGAATTTAAATATATTTTTGTAATTTTACTATTGTACTCACATCTTTTTGATCATTAATGCCCATAAGATTATGAATACACTAAGTACAAAACATAAAGTATTATTTAACATTTACTGATGTAAAATTTCCGAATCGCCATTTATATTATAAAGCATTTTAAATAATTATTATTTACGGCAAAGATTGAATCGATACTTTCTTCCGATAACAGTTTAACAAATACATGTTTATATTTCTGAAGTTTTAAATTATCATTTTTTTGTTTTGTCAATTACTTTCTTATATTATTGAAATTTAAATATCATGAAAATACGATAATTAGCTTATATTTTGAGAAACTAGTTTTATTTGTAATGTTTAAATTATAAAAAACATTATTTTGGGGTGTTTATAAGTATAAATCTATTTGGATTTCACGGATATTAATTCTAATTAAAATATGATCACTTTTATTTGTTTAAAATTTTATCATAAAACATTCCATAGACACATAATTGATAAAACTCGCGGTATATCAAATATTTAAACGGTATCATCTGTATTATTACGATTATTTGAAAACAAAATAAAAGAAATTATCATTATAAATTCAAAATATCGTTATATTTTCTTTATCTGAACTTTTTATATAATTTAAATTTATTTATATGAGAATTGAAAATGAAAATGCAACACACCTATCCGTAATAAATGAATTCCTCAGAACAAAATATGGCCTCGTTGACATAGATCTTTCTGCGCTTGAATTAAAACAAAAAGAGAGTTTATTGTGTAAAATAAAACAAAAAACACTACATCAAAAACTTTTCAATGTGCATAATAATTCAACGCTTGAAATATATGGATCCTCAAAGTGGCTACAATATGAAAATATCAGGTCATCGTAAGAAGCGAGATTCTGCTTTATTCAGGATAGAAACGTATTCTTTGGAGATAGATCAAGGTACCCGCACTGTAACGACTCAATTAAAAATGTCGACCACTTAGCAAGCAGATGTAAAAAAATGCTTGGTCATGACTATACAAGAAGAAACAACGAGATTGTAAGATGTCTTCACTTTATGTTGGCAAGAAAATACAATTTCAAAAAAACCAAAAAAATCCGCAGACACTCTGTACAAGAAAAAATGGAAAACGAATTCGCAGAGATCAAAGTAGATACAAGAATTAAAACAGATATCAAGCTATCCAATGACAGACCTGATATTTTTGTATATGACAAAAAGAAGAACTGCATCACTCTGATAGAAATTGGCGTGACAAGTATTGACAACATAAACATAGTTGAGAACGAAAAATTAAGAAAATATGACCTGCTAGCATCTGAACTTTCATTAATATACAAATGCAAGACAAAAATTATTCCATATGTTATAACATGGGACGGCGTGGTGACACGATATCATAGAAGGTACCTGAAGAAACTAGATGACACGAACCAGGTTGAGGCATATATTCAAACCTTGGGATTGAGTAAAACCCTTTAATTAATAGGTCTCGAAAGAAGGAGGGGTATTGAAGAAGACTATGGAGAGGAGAAGATAGCCGAAAGTATAAATACGCTGTGTGTACAGAGAATCAAGCAAGCTGTGCCTGAGAACGAAAACTAAAATTACGACTATAAATATAGCCCTTAAATAAAAAATACTAGTTTATATGAGAATACCTTTTTAAAATCAATGTATGCTATATAATTTATCTAATTCATGAGCTGAAATAATACATCAATCAAATGAAATTTAAGGTTATGGCCTAGAATCACATACGATTTTACTATTAAAAGCTTCAAAATAATCAAAAAATTTTACATATTTATATTACTTTATTCACTCATTTGTGTAATCGTAAATAAAGACGAAAATTTATTTATGGTAAATGCAATTCATATTGAAAAAATAACCTAAGATAATTATTTATTTAAAATATATCATCCTTGGGATTGAGAAAAACCCTTGAATTAATAGGTCTCGAAAGAAGGTGGGGTATTGAAGAAGACTTTAGAGAGTAGAAGATAGCCGAGAGTATATATACGCTGTGCGCACAGAGAATCAAGCAAGCTATGTCTGAGAACAAAAACTAAAATTGCAACTATAAATATAGCACATAAATAAAAAATAAAGTTGTTGTTAGAAAATTTGATATATAATATTTGGTTTGAAATAAACATAAAAAAAATTTCAATAAAAGTATGGTGTTTTCATGCTGGTTTTAACGAATAATCTCTTTATAATATCAAAGTTTAATTTATGCGAAAAATATTGAGGTTGCTACTGGGTATTATTTATACAAAAATATGGATCGAATTTTATGTAAGCTTTTTTAATTAGACCACTAAATTTACCAAAATAAATATTCTGTCGATTTGTATGACTATAAGTTATATAAGCGTATCTCGTGATTTATTGGATTATGCCTTCCATTACTATTTATAAAAAAAATATTATTTCACCCGTCATAAGCTCAAATAAATGCTGTCAAATATAATTTTATCGTTTTAAACTATATTACCATCTTGTTGGTAAATAAATTTTATTTTTATAATTAAATATATATGAATTTTGTTAAATATAATAACTTTTATACAAATTATTAAAAAAAAGTAAATTTGTTAAAATAAATTGATTTAAAGTTCTGGGGATCAATTTTTTGATTAACAAAAAATCAGCTAGTATATATTTAAAATTATTCATTCCTTGTCAGAAATCAAAAAACTATACCACAAAAAAAAAACTATATATAAATTTCAATTTTTAAAATAAATTTTTATGGTGATAAAATCACAGCAAAGAAAATACACGAAATTATGCAAATATTAATATTTTTTTCTAAAAATATAAAGAATTCCGGATTGATATTTTCAAATATAAGACCATAAAAAGATAGGAATAAAATAAACCTTTTTTTACTAGTAAATTCATTTTCTTATTTATCACTGTTATACTGCAGTCCAGTACTATTTGTCATAATATAATTTTTTCTTCGAATTTTTTTTTTATGTTCAAGAAAAGATGAAGTTCACAATTAGAGTATAGTTAAAGGTTTATTGTTTTTCAGTATAGAATAAAAAGTTGAAGTTTTATTAAAGGTTTTTCAGACGAATTAATAAATGTTAAACACAACTTTGTACAAAATTATCATAGAAAAAAGCAATAACTATCAAAACGAAAAGTAAAACATTTTATTTTTTTAATGATAATAACTTATATATAACTTACAGTGAATAGCTTTTTTATAAAAATTTAATATATTTTAAAAAATTAAGTAGATCAACAAAAAACTATAGTAAGTCATTAAATGTATATATTAATACTATTAATAATTTTTGTATATTATTTTACCACAAAAAAATAGAAAAATTTTTTGAATCATCTTTGATCATAATTCATTTTATACTAAAGGTGATATTCTCTCTTATTTAAATTACTTCCTTATAATAAAAACAATAAATTCAAATATATTTTATAAAAAAAAAGTGTAATTTATATATTTAACTGACTATATTTTTAGGAATTGTAAATAGTTTAGATGATAAAATATATCTGTTAATATTTCTATAAAATAGGAGCCTTAAAATAATTATAAAAAGAAAAGCTACTAATGAATCATAACTGTTATAGATATCAGTTTTTGTTATAAATTAAAAATTTATGATTTTAATACGAATTATTTATGTAAAAATAGATAATAACATCAGAATATGAAAATTAATGTAATGAATATTCCTAGTTTTACAAAGATATGTTTGCATGTACGAATTTATATCATTAATAATAGTGCTTATTTAAAATAATAAGACTTTTAAAATTCGCGATAATTATACCAAAGCGGATGCCCCTTTTAATATATGTTGATATTTTTTTGGTTTTCATAAATTAAAATTTTATTAAAACGATCTTTGTGTCGCCTTATAGATCAAATAAAGTTTATATTAGAGATAACGATTTTTTTATAGATAATTTAAATGATAAATATAAACATAAATGCGCACCTTTACAAGACTAAATATTCAAATTTTATAATATTTTTTTATATATAACAACAAAAAAATTATTTTTAATTTACTATTATAAATTCACAAGGGGGTGGTGTGGTTGAGTGGTTTACAAGTCTGACCCCTAGGTCAGGGGTCGCGGGTTCCATTTCCACCCACCCCACTAATTTCCGAAACGAATTTACTCTAAAGAAAAATACCCAAGGGGGCGGCCAGTGAACCATAAAAGATAAACCATAAAGCACTGACAAGCCATGAGAAAAAGGAGGTTGCTGTGTAAGCCGTTGAACTGTGCCTTCAGTATTGAAAAAGATCCCACACCGTTCAGCAAGGATATAGGTAAGTGTAGAGTGTGGTTGTAGCTTGTAACTTGTAGCGATGAACAGTAGACAGAATCTCATTCCCTCCACATAATGACTGCCGCCTATGAGAAAGGGCCCAATCCACGGTGATTACGGGTGACAAGAAGTGCTGGAGGAGTCCCACAGAGAGACGCAGCAGTTAAGCAATTGTTCCTATGTATATAAAGCGAACTTCCTAAAAAGTAATAGAAGTAAAACATAAATAAATAAAGTAAATTCGATTAGAATTTTTTTTATAAATTCACAAGCATAAAAAATAATATATTAGATTGTATTATACAAATAATCATCAATCAGGACTGTCTAATTTGTGATTATGTACATTTTTTCATTAAGAAACAATTAAGAGTATTAGATTAATCATCTTTCATAAATAATAATACCTTTTCTGCAGTTTGATGTGCATTTTGGCACACAATCATGCAACAATCAAATTTAATATATCTTTGGAATCAAATTTCGTGTATCTATGCCAGAATTAATTTTAAAATAACCAATTTTTCATTGGTGTCATTCAAATAACCTTTCACGTCGATCTACTGCCTATAAGTAACATTTTTCCAAAACAATAGGAACAAATAAATGATAAATACACATAAAAAATGAATTCTTCTGTATTAGGGAATAAAAAACGCGTATCTAGGCATTAAACACATACAATTATGTAAATGTATTATAGTTTATCCTGTCATTCCTATAAACACCATAAATTTTTGTTTCGGTATTTTAAAAGTTTGTCGATCTGCATCAATTATAAATTTGTTATTAATATTTAGCAGTGATAGGTAATATAGGTTCAAATACTTGTGAGTGTCTTCGGTTTTAAGATCTTTAATCATTTGTATATTTTCTACTAATTTATATATTTCTTGAATAGAAGAATTTAATTAAAATCTTAGTGTTTCAGTTTTTAATTATGTTCAAGTTCTATGTATTCTTTAAATATTTCTACAAATTCCAACGCAAAATTCTCTTTGTTCTATGTATATCATAAAGGTTTATAGGATACGATTCGTGTTTTCTATAATCTTAAAATCCAAAGTGATATCATCTTTAATATTGGATGATCTATCAGCGAATTCAATTCATCATATAATGTTTTTTTTTCATCTTGATTCATGTCCTTTTATATAAGCATTTAGTTTCATTATTGCATTCTAAGTATCCAAAAACTCGATATTTATTTTTTCAACCAATAATTATTTCTTATTTTTTCGAGTTTTATTTGTTCTCATTTTTCTGTTTGAATCTTGTTTTAGATTCATAAGGGAATTTGTCTTTGTTGCTTCTATCGATTTAATTTACATTTTAAAATACTACGGCAATTAATCTTAATTTTTTAACTTTTATGTCTTGGTTTCTTATATTTTCTATATTTGCGGAATAATATTTTCTATCTTGTACAGCTTTTATATTGGCTTTTAATTCTAATCTTGATTTATAAATTCTTGGGGTTCCTTAATAAAAATCCATATATTCAAATAAGACCACTAATTTCATATATCAATGATATGGAATAAATTAAATTATTATGTATACCATCACTGCAGAAAATCTTCTTTGAAGCTTTAGCGTATTATATTCCAATGTATACTCATTGCATACATTAAGCTATTATCATAATTAAAACACAATTCTTGTGCCAAGGCATTTCAAAGATTTATTGTTAATTATTTTGTGAGGTTTAAGTTGTCTAGTTAAATAAGAAGTTTTCTCATTAAATTTTTATTGACGGATTTACTGAATATACCCTTTCTATCACCAATACCTGAAATCTAATTATCATGGATAATGCGAGTTATTCGCTTTTAGTTTTCACAAAAATAATTTTTTTGCGCAATAATAAAGAGTTCCACTTCTAAGTATATTCTGTAATTAAAAACTTTTTATATGCGTCATATTTACCATATATAAAAAACTGGAACCACGCAAAATTGAAAATTCTCTATATTCAATACAATATATATTGAAAATTTTTTTGATTCCACACAAAAAAATTGCTCATTAAAAACTTGAAGGATGATTATTCTGTTAAAGAAGTATAATCAATGTATTTCTTGAAATTTAGGCTATTCTTCAAAAGTCGGAAAATTAATGTATGCATATTAAATTATCTTTTTGAATTTTATTCGATTGCATAAATGCAAGTTAAAATATCTTTCACTGATCTAATTTTTTTATAGAAGATAAACGCGCATTTTACAATATAAAAACTTCGGAAATAAATAACCATTTTCGAATGTGAAAAAATAATCGGCAGATATGGTCACCTAAAAAATGAGTAGGCCAAATATTTATCGTCTCATGATGATATTAAAAAAAATTAGCAGCACAAACATATATGAAAAAAATGCTCTAAAAACTGTTTTTATTTTTAATTACATATAAAAACTGATTTATAACGCTAAACTGTATTTTTTGAACCTAAGAATGCTATTTTTATATTGTAGGAAAATACAGCAGTATATATAATTAATATTACTTTATCCGTGAATTAAATTGTAGGTATTACAAGGAGAAAATATATAAATGACTGTTATTTATACCATATTTTATAAAAAAAGATAATGAAATGCGTATATATGTATCAATTACTCTTGATTATTGTTTTTGTTTACTAGTTTTATTCCATAGAAATTATATAGTTAATATAATATATTTTTAGATTGAAGACTTTAAATCTGTAATAATTCTACTTATAACATATTTTTAAGCCTTTAAAGAATGGTTTTTACAAAATTGGAACAAAAAGATACATATAAAAAAGAAAGCGGGACTTCAACACAATGAAAAAATATAACCATACATTATCTTTTTTATATATCACAGAGATTCGTTTTTTTATAAAAAATTTAAATTTCTAAATGTGATCTTAGTTAAACGAGAATGTTTATAGATTTTTTTTATTATATTTACCATCAGCATAATTCATGTGTGTTTTTAATCCTATTCGGAAAATTAATATGAAAACAATAATTCGAATCATAAGACAAATTTTATTTCTTATTTTGTATTTTATCGGAAAAATTATAATAACACAAATAAAAAACCAATTTATTTGATAAATAGTTTTTTTGCTGTATGTTGTGTTAATGGGTTTTATATTATGTAATATTTACCTAATAAAATACTAGAATTGAAAACAAAGAGAATTTTTTACAAATTCTTAATAAGTATTGTAATTTGTATTTCATATGTGTGTATATTGTTCAAATTAGCAGAATTATAATATAAGTATACTTCAATATGTATGTGTGGTTATACACAATAAAAGGAACTATGATTTGTGCAAAACTAAAATTCTTAATATTCAACATGATCAAAATTATTTTTTTTTGGATGACTGGCACTAATTTTTTACATCCCTTATAATTTATTTTTGTAAATTTATTAAGCATGTCTGACAATCATATTGTAGAAATCAACTATTGTTTCATACATAATTACTATATAAATTATATAAAAAAATGTTTTATCTACTAAACTTCCAAAGTTTTTGCATTTATAGTATTTTTTTCCAGTGATCAATAGAAATTAATGAAAAAAACCACTCTATATAGAAACTAAATATTTTGTAAAAGTTCATATGCCCCATATTAGCTTTGTAAAAATTGCATTCTGAAATACTTTTATATATTACGTCATATATATGCTAAATATATGCAATTAGAAATCATTAAAAAAACGTTTTTATTATTGCCGTATCGCATAAAATGCTGTGACAAATAAATTTGCATTTTATTACAAATAGATTCTATAAAGTGCGAAATAGTTTATTTACAAAAACATATTTTTTTATTTAATAGAATTATATTGCTCAAAAATTACGTAAATACTTTAGAACTATTTTGAGCATTTGATTTTATAACAATTTCTTTTTTTATCATTTTATAGATTTTCGTCTTCTAAAAACTAAACACAAAATCAAAAGAAAATAAGTGCAAAATCGCATAAATTGCTTTGCATGTGTATATAAAAATTTAAGGATAATTTTTTAGTATGTTCAATTTTACTATGTTATGTATATGATTTGAGAAAATATAGCACATGCATAAAATCCTAACACATTATATATTTATCTTTATATATAGTGTTCGTAAATAAAGTAAAACATTATATATGCATCTTGCAAAATGAATTTACTTATTTTATAAAATATTTGCTTATAAGTAAACATATAATATATAATCCTCGTATTGCATTTAAAGGATCTAATTACAGTTTTTACAAGAAAAAAAAAGAAAATTGATATTTTTGTTATATTCAGCCATATTGTATCAATTTTATATGAAAATTTTTACCCATCGGCGTAAATCACCTAATAAAAAATATGTAATCACCATATAAAAAATAGTGTTTACCATTTAAAATTTGCTGTATGTTCTTTTTGATACGAATAAATCACACGATTTATTTATCATGAATAAAAAACAGAACTGAAAAGGCGATAATTTGTTATTTATATATGTTGAATCAAAGACAATATGCAGCCTCTAATTATTTTTGGTTTTTCTTGCATTTTTATAATAAAGTGAATATTTTAATATGTTCCCGATAATATACCATATTTTATTCGCTTTACATCTCCTCTAGAAGATAATATTGTTTAAAAATAATGATATAAACATTTTTTTGCGCAAGAATAAGCTTAATGCACACGTTTTATTGCATGTTGAGTCATAATGTCAAGATTTTCGGGTGATTATTAATGATAGATAATATTGGTTTAATTTATAATACATTTATGTATGATTTCATGTAGATAAAACCAAAATAACATTTATGAAGGCTAGAATCAATCCGCTTTTACGTTTTCTTATTTATAGACAGAGATTATATTTTTTTTAAAAATTATTTCATATAAATATGTAAACATTAATATATTAGAAATGAAACTTAAAACGTAAAAAAACAACTAGAATTATTGATAAATAGTTTTACATCATCTAATAAAACATATGATTATAAATAAGTATAATTCATAATATATGAAGAGCAGAATTTTATATTCTGAATAATCTTATTTAAATTTTACACATATTACTGATTGTCATTCCATTTCTTTCAATACTAACGTGAAGACTAGATTGTTTCAAGTAGATAATAGTTAAACCAATATTTTTGAAGAATATTATAGTATCGAAAATCATTACGAACTAAAAATTGTACTCTTATATACATTAAATTATAAATTACTTTTTTTGAGGATCATACAAAAAGAATTAAAGGTAATTAAAAACATTAGGTGGATTTTTACTTAGTTTCAATATTTGAGATGTATTTAGTAATATGAGACCAGAAAATATATTTTAAAGGCAATATTCAATGGGTTAAAAGACCGTTTAAAGATTCATATTATATTTTTATACGCTATACACATTAAAAATACCACATATGATTTATTTTTGCTCTAATGCGTCATAATAATTCTGAATTAAATTGGATTTATTATCTAAATATAAAATAACCAAACAAGCTTAAATTTGTTCAATGTCAAAATAAAAATATGTTTTTCTAAAAAAATTAGAGTTGTATATTCTTTTATGTGACAAAAACAATATTCATTTTATATAAATCGATTCAAATCATTATTCTTCTCAACAAATAAATTGATAACAATCTAATTAGAGGTGTTTTTTATGCCATCAAACCGATAAAATAAGATATTTGCACAATATTTATGCGGTCTATTTGACAAAATATTGAGCTTGTATCATAATTAATAAGATCATATATATTTCGATAGTTACCTAAGATATCAACTAAACCAATTATTTAATTTGCGTAATAATCAATAGTAAACAGAAATTCCTCGATTTTTTTACATTTTCTAAATTAAAAGACTACAAAAATGATACGATAATCGAGTTAACAATATGTAAACCTTTAAAATATATTTATTTTTACCTTAGACAAGTTTTTTAGCGATTTTACATAACGAAAATTTAATATTGTTTTTATAATACCAAGATTTTGTTACATACATAACTTCTTTCAACCATAAGCCAATTTTTTAGATGATCTAAATACACGAACCCATTCTCTTTTTAATACATGTTTATATAAGGATTTCGTAAATAAATCAATCGCCAGTACGGATTAAAAAAAATTATATTTGTTGCCAATTTTTGATGTCGGGTATACATATGCAAAGGAAAATATAACAGTGAACTATCTATTAGATTATAACACACACATACTTTTATATTACAGCAATATATTTTTTTGCACTCTATTACTTTAAGTACAACCTTCAAAAAGTATAAAAGCAGATGAATAATAAATATACTAAATAAAAAATATGAAAACGAAAGATTAAAATTCGATGCACACAAATTTTTAGAAAATTATTGTGAAAGAAGGTAAAAAACTATTTATTTGTATTTTTTAAAAATATAACTAGCCAAAACATAAAAGAAATAAAAGAATCTCGCAACAACTGTGGTACATCCTAAAAATACATCTCATATAATTACACATAAAATTTGATTTTTGCATCAAAAACATCTAGATAGTTATAAAATGTAAAATATCGATAGATTGACTGCTAGGGATGCAATTTTAAAGTATATTTCTAGACTATAGATAATTACAATAATCTGAATTAAAGAAATGCATTAAGTCAAGATACTAAGTATAAGCAGTGTGTTATAAAAACCACTTTATTTACAAGATATCAACTCCATACAGTATTTTATATGATAACGCCTTGAATTCGCAAATGAAATGTAATTTACATGCTAGAAGAACAACACCAAATCAAAAAAAACCAATGCACTAGTTAAGACTAGAAAGTGGGTAGCTATAACAGTTCATCAATAATCACATATATATAAAAAATACGTTTATATTTTGTAAGTCTATTAGAAAAGTCGATTAAGAGCAGCATTGCAAGCCACAAATTGTACATATCATTGAGCAGCAAATAATTCTTCGTGTATTTTTGCGTACCAAGCATGCTATATTTAAATATATAAGATAAGCAAAACTATAGAAAACACTAATAAGGTTCGGAGATGTGAAATTATTCGTTAAATAAGCAATAAAAAAAAGATCATTTCATACGATCCGAATTTTAGATTGATATAAGCAAAAAAAATGAGACTTTTCAGAGAAACAATTTTATTTCATAATAAATTGATGGCTAAAAACCGTACATAATAATTCGTGAAGGGCATTATTTTTAGTTTCAAACAGCGATAATATGCTGCTAAAGCAACAAAAAAATGAAGAAAGGGGCATTTTAAAAGCTTTTAAATATTGATGTATCGCAATAATACGATTTAAAAATTATTCTATAATCTGGACCATTAAAATGTCAGAAAAAAAGACAAATGTGTTAAAATAAATCACGTCTGGGGTGATAGATATAATAATACAACTAGAGGATTACAAATAAAGTGAGAATTTTGTTATTATAGAAACATGAATCACATTGACCCTTTTAATAACGAATGGTATAAAAAATATGAAATATACATTATATTTATGCATATGAATTATATACCATAATGAACTTGAATTTGTTTAACAAAAATTTTTATGATAATAGATATTTAATTGGGTGTAATAAGACAGCAGATATAAAAAATAGTAAGAAAATGTTTTTTGTAAAGGAAAAGTAATCAATAAAAAAGATGTTTAAAAAATGCAATTTATGTAAAACTTTTAGATCCAATAAATTCTTGTTACCTATTATTTAGAAATGCATGGATACTGTTAACAATAAAAGCGTTAAATTATTTATATTTTATTTGTATTGTATTTGATCAAATCCTATAAAATTCATGCATGTTCATATTTCGTTTATTAAATTAAATTAATTTCATTTGAAAAATAATACGATAATAATATGTTTAGCATCAAATATACTTATTAACTAAACATAACTATTTATCTTTAAATACCAAATTTTAAACTAGCACTACTTAGAAATAAATTTTTCCATTATTACAAGTCTTTCTATATATAGACTACCAGCAAAGTATTTTTTTCCGTTTTTTTATAAATAAACACTGTGTAGAAATATTGATATAAGAATAGATAGAGCATATGTTTTTGAATACCTAGTATGGTATAATTAAGAAACTATTTACGAAAATTTCATTGAAAATTCTAATATAATCAGACTAAATCTTATATAAATAGACAGCGAATTTTTTTTTCTTTAAATGAAAAAAATATATTATGTAAAAGATATATGAAAACTTTTTTATTATATTTTGTATAGTTTAAATAAAATATTATATAATATCGATATCTATCTTATATATTGCTATGAAGAAGTTTAAATTTTATTTAAAATCGGAGCTTAAAATCCTACTTTATCATGATATGTGCCATTATATACTCTCTTATCTAGTGTAGTGAAATATGTTTTTAATCTAACCATGTCAATGGGGCGTTTCTTTAAGAAAGATTCATATCGTACCAATAATGCTTTTGATTAATTGTTCTTGAATTTACAAAAAGGCGAATCAATCAGTTCCACATATACTGTATAATTGATCAGAAAGCTTTTTTTCACTGTGTTGGAGTACACCATGTTTGCTGTTTAGCTTGCAGATGTGCGGCTGTAATTCCCTTTTTGGTAGTAAAGAAATGTACCTTAAGTGAAGAGCATTCAAAATAAAACCATAAATATGGATTATAATTTAAACATTATATCCTAATTGATCGCTATAAATTTTGTGTTTTTACATTGTTATCTGATATTAGTGATAACTGGTCTGAAATGCCTTGTCAAAAGTAAACAAGTCATTCGTTGCTTTAAATTTGTTATATACCAATTACGGCAACTTGGGTGTTTTAAATTCACAAACGATATATTGGTCTGATTATGTACACTTATATTTACAATTACGGATATAACTGTCAAATCATGAAAAATGTGTGTTTAATCAGTAGAGTAATGAAATGATTTAGGCACGAGCTTTAAACTATATAGCGGATTTAATTTTTCAAGCTAAATATCGTCTAGAAAGCAAATCAACATCAATAAAATTATAAATTCGAACAATAATCGAGATACTATGTTATGTGGTTACAGAAGAAAATTTATCACAATATACTAAAGCTATAACAAACATCAATTGGTTCCATTAATTTATGCTTAGAGGTAATAAAAATGGTAAATGATAAATTATGTAAACTGAACAAATGGAAATACAAAGTTCATTGTAAAAGATATAAATCATGCATCAAATTTGGATTGAATATGTCATTCATACTAATTTAGTATTACGTGTCAAAAATAAACAAGAATCTTGTAATTATATATGTAAACATATTTCCATTTTAAAAATACTGTCTGTAAATAAACGAACAATAAAGTTATATAGTCAAATTTGAGAGCGTATTGATTACGCATGTTAAATGAATTTTTTCTGTTATGCATATATATTTTGTCTTTATAACTGTAATCATTGCAACTTAACATAAAGGTAAAGATATGATTATAAATGTAAAATCCTATGAAATAATTAAGATTTCCCGATATAAAATGTTTTCTGCTATATAAGAATATCAAAATGTGCAGTAAACATCAAATTACAATATTATAAGTTTTTTTGTGTTACAGCTTTAAAAAAAGAAAAAAAGAAGATAGCAGAATGCAATAAAAATAACACAATAAATAAATTGGAATCTGATTGCTATATAAAAACTGACACATATCTGTAATTCTTAAAAGCAGAAACTCATCTCTAAACAAATTTTAAAGCCAATAAAACCAAAATAATAATGAACAAAAAACTATTTTAAAGTGCAAAATTTAATTTACTAAAACAAGAAATGCGCTTAAAACCTCTTTGGATGTAAGTCTTAATAAATTATTCATATGAAAAATATAGTTTTATTT
Organism: Rhyacophila brunnea; assembly: GCF_057557595.1. Taxonomy (NCBI): domain Eukaryota; kingdom Metazoa; phylum Arthropoda; class Insecta; order Trichoptera; family Rhyacophilidae; genus Rhyacophila; species Rhyacophila brunnea. The sequence goes on along the minus strand of NW_028233370.1, from coordinate 682,700 downwards.
TTATATGCCTAGGAATATAACTGTATATGATATGAATTTTAGTTTGTGCGTTTGTTATAATTTTCTTTTAAAAAAGTAAAAATATTATCATTTTTCATTCATTGGGTAAGTTTTCTGCATGAATTTCATATAATTGTAGGTGACTCCAAAACCAGAATATTGGACAACTACATATCATATAAATCACATCCTAGACTGATATATCTTCAACTCTCTTATTCTATCAAATTATATGCATAAAAGTGTCTTTTGTAGTATGAGAGCTTGCATTTATACTTCAATTTCATCTAAGGTATTTTAGCTTTTTAAATTTATTTCTATCTAATTTTAGAACAACTCAACCACAGTTTATGGGGTTTTGTGTGATTGAAGTCCTAAATTTATAAAAATAAACAATTTCATTTACAAAGGTGAAATCTTTCTTGTATTTATATTTGTCGGCTTAAGTTCAGCTTTCAAGACTAGTTTTCCATTTTTTGAATTAACTTTATAATATCTCTTCTTTATCGTAGATAAAATATAAGATATTTTGTATATAATAAAAAATCAGTTAAAATTTTGGTATCAATTTTCATTTTCATCGTCATTTAAGCTAATCTCTTGTACTTAGTGGGCTCTGAACTTTTTGGTTTTATTTATACTTTTCCGTTTTATCAGAGAAAATATAGATAATATACGATTTCATTGTGTATTACCGTGTTATCTGCCATAAAATTCTCTTGGATATCGTTTCCAGATAGTTGATTCTTTTTTTTCCGTTATAATGTGTACACTATCCTCTTACCAATATACCTTTTTTAATTAAAAAAAAGAAAATATCACCATTTTGGTTAGGTATTCACAATTTTACACCATCTTAATGATTCAACAACATTAACCAATGCATTTTTCTTTTATTTTGCACACTAAACTTTCCTTGCTGTCTTTTCTCTAGTGCCTCTTTATTGATGTTGTCGAGTATATATTATAGATAAGATAGTCTTAAATTATAATATATATTCTATAACTATCTTCCTACTTTAAATATAGTAGTCTTTTTTTCGGCTGACAGTTTTAACTAATTAAAGAAGTTTTTTTTAGCTATTAGATCATCTTCTACACTTTAAATTCAAGATCGCATAGATACTTCCAAAAAAAATATCTATTTAAATTAAGTATTTTCACCAGGTCAAAGATAAATTGAAAAATCGTTTAAAACATTCCTATTACATTATTAGTTATAATATTTCTATTTTATATTCGGTTACGCTTTTTAAAGTAATCTATGCGCGATTTTGCATGTTTGTACATAGATTCATATATTTCATGCATTTGGTTTAGTATTCATAACTTACATATGGTGCGCTATTTTTTCATAAAACAATAAAAAATTGGTTTTAATTCCGAGTTGTAACTATCCCTTACCACAGGATATTATTTATAGTTGAGCCAAGTATAAGTGATGCATATCTGCGCATTTTTCATGATTATTGGCTGACTGATTTTGTTTTTTTTTGAGATCTACTACTACATAAAATTTTTACATCTTCGACCGTCATATGATTAAGCGTATACATTTTCGTTTGATTAGTTTGTGATCATTAAAGAACGTATGATGATTTATTGTATGGGTGTTTTGAATCGTTTACTGTGCTAATCTTGGCCGCGTACATATTATATATGTAAAGTGTATCAGTGCAAAACGGATAATAGGATACAGGTTTTCTCTTTCATGTATTTCTAAATTTTATTTTTCATTATGCATTTTAGACTTAAGATATAACCGAGATAGTTATTTTTTAGTCCTATTGAAAATAGAGGACGATATCTGCCAGTTTTTGTGTAGATATAGTAAAATTTTTGCGTATACTATTTTCAACGCGTAATATGCTTATAATAAGCAACCGCTTCAGATGCAAATAATCTTAACGTTTTTTTTTGCAAATCGCAATGTTAAAGAGCCACTGTATTTTCCTTGGACACTTTTTATTCTCATAGCGTTTTCTGAAATAAATTCCTTTGTCTTCACTTTAAATGTGATGTTTTTAGATCTGATTTTGTACATAAATTTAATAAATTGAACATAGAATATATTGGTCTAAATGCATATTTTGAAAATGTCTTGCGGTTTAAGCAAATTCATCAAAAAGTAACTCTTATAGTTTATTTCTATGCCCAAATAGTTGCTTAAACGATTTTATATACAAATTCATGTAAGTTAGACATTTTTTAGTGTAAAACTTGAAGATTTCAATCGGCAATTGGCATTTTCATGCGGAAATGATCTCATAATGTCGATATATACAAATTCTGTCTACAACCACGCATTTTTATTTTCGGATCGGTGGAAAAGGCATAGAAAAATATTAAAATATGTGCATCATAATCTTACAGATTTCTTATCACTTTATTCTACAAAAGTCATATATTTTTTCATTTGATGGGCCGATTATATAGATATTGTTTTTCGTCAAACATCTATGGAAAAGTCTTCTATTCAGCTGAAAGTAATGTTTTTCTTCTAAAAAGTTAATATTTTTTTGCACTGATCTATCCTTTGAATATTCATTCGGATTCTCTCCGTATACCTGTTGGGAATTGAATTAAATAATATTTATATATATTTTCTCATGATAAACAATATAATTTCTATTAGATTTTGCTTTAAAAGAGCAAACATCGTTAGAAACTAAATTATCTAAATATATATGATGTTTTATTATATTTATTTTCATATGTTTAGTTTGTTTTAGTATACTATCATTTTAAAAGATATATTGCATTTATACAGCCAAGATTGAAATTTAAATATGGTGTAATTTTTATTTGACCTAAATATTTTACGAAACAAATTGTACAACATAATTTCAGGATACAACACAAATAATAACTTATATTATCTCTATATTGATAAATCCAAATCAATATCCCATATTCGCTCAATACTTAAAAGTTCGAGTGCCTTTCTCAATAATAGTGTTTGAAATGTTACCTCGATACAGCAGAGATATTATTTTCTGATATTATAGCAAATTTTTATATAATTATCTTCATATGAGATTGTATTTGACATTAAAACCAAAAACAAATATTTTGATATACTTATAATAGATAAAAAAATTATGGCTATGAATACGTATATCTACTTAGATAAAAAATCATTTAAATGTTTTCTTCCTTAAATATTTTTCATGATAATAAAAAATTATTAATCTGGCTTTTAGCTGCTGATAATTTTAGACGTATTTTGATTTACGTGCCACATAAAATTGATGAAATGCACATTGAAATGTGAGAAATATCATATTTTCAACTATATATTGCACGCAATGATCAAAAATTCCGTATTTATATTTCAATTTTTAGCGGATTTTCCGATTTATATTTAACTATAATTATATTCATTTTTTTGTTAGTGAAATATTTACGAACTATTTATTAAGAAGCTCTCTTATATCAATCATGAATAAAAAGGAATAAAAATAGGAAATTGGTACTGATAAAGGGCAATTTCATATCACTGTAATCATAATTATGTAAATAAAATTAGATTTAATTGTAATTTATGATAAAAAATCAATAAATTTCATCTAAGATTTCATATCAGTATTCTAATTTTCTTATATATTCAAAATGTCAAAATATTGTAGCACCGAAAGTTTGTTATTTTTTCTTTGGATTCAAATAAAACATTTTTGTGGTGTTATACCTAGATTCAGTAAAATATACTTTTACGAAATCTTCAAACGTGAATATGTTTGAAATATTTCCCGCATAATTATTTCGGGAACGACAAATAATTTAATAAATAGGGAATTTTTTCAAAAACAAAATTATAAGGATCTTTAAAACAATGTGATTGTCTAAAACGGCTAGTGTAGAATAAGATAATAGGATATTTTATATTAATTTTATATTTAATATTATTTAAGGGGACAATTATATTGTCATATAAATATCAAAATACGACAACACAGTTAACTATAAGTCTATAAAATATGCTATGCAATAAATGTGCCAATTGTGTATGAAAAAGACCATATCGTTTTCTAAAAAGTTTTTTAAATATATTTTTGCATTATATGTTTATTAATTTTGTGTTCTATATAATGTCAATATTCAACTTCATAAATAGAAATGGCCTAATAGTATTTCAAAAAAAAGTATAAAAACAATACGAAAGAAATCAAAATAAAGCATGTTTTTAATACAAAAAGACTTTAAGCATCTAAAAATCGTTTTTTTATCTACTAGATCACGAAAAAATAGATAAAGCTGGACGATTATTCATATGCTTAACATATAAAATATTGTCATAAAATTACCGCGCCATGATTTGTACAATTTGGGTATTCTATACTAGAAACAGTCAGCTTATGACAAATTCATATGCATTAAATTAATTTGAAAATTCATACCAAATAGCTTCTAAATTCCCGAGCTTGGTATAAAAAATATGTTTTAATTTCATTGCTTGGATTTATATTTTACAAAAATTATAAAACCGTTTTTTAGCTTTGGAATCATATTTATTTATTTAAAGACTAAATTTAACGGCTTTTAGTCATACAAAAAAAGCTTCTATGTAATTTTTTATATACATTTTACATGGTTTCATTTTGTTTTTTTTCTGCACAAATTTCTCTGTAATATTATATTATAGAGTCAGTTATCTTTATGCATCTAAACTTCGGATATTTTAAATACGATGGATACTCTCATTAATACCGCGCATGTTGTTTGGTTTATAGTTGTTCTTCCCCTGTATTATATTTATTATTTATTTTTTCGAAGCGCCACATTAATAAGTTTTTTGTGTTTATAAGCAGGAACTATGTAAATAATATTAATTTTTGTGGAAATACGGTTTTTTTTAATTATGCCCTTTTAACCATTGACGTTTGTTTTTATATTATCAAAAATATTGCAACTATTTACGACTTTTAAAAACAAACATCACATATTTTCACTTATTTTCTATTACATTTATCGTGTTTTAAATTATTAAATGATATATTACAAATTTGTTGGTAAACAGAAGTAGCAAATATAATTAATAATTTTAATTAAAAAAAAATTATCTTTTAAATAAAAATATACTAATGAATCATAAATAAAAATGGACTAATAAGCTTTTCTTATATTGTGTTTATAATTTTTCATATTTTGAAGCGTTTTATAATTGATAAAAAATAATTATCTTTTATAGTGATTCGAATCCATTAAAAAAAATTTAACGGCTGTAAATTTTATCCAATAAAATATAATCTGCATCTGTTAAATTATAATTTGTTTGATTACAGTAAATGCTATACAAAAGTTATGCAGAACAGCATTAGAATCAACACTTAAAATCATTGGGATCTTTGCTGTTATATTTTCATCTTATATAAGTTTATATTTAATCAGCACGCAAAATAATTTTGAGATCTATTTGTTATTCAATTTTTAATTCTCTAAATAGTTTAAAAATTTTGCTTGTAATTTATTTACAACATTGTTTTTTTATATTTATAAATTTATATTTTTAAATAAATGATCTATAGATATATATAAATTTATAGAATTGTTTGTGGTACATAAATTCCTAAAAAAACCTACAATTTACTTATTAAGTAGATATTCTTTATATTTCTATCGCTTAAATCTAGACAGAAAGCTAATTTATGCGATATAAACCAAGTTATACGGGAAAGATCTATCCACCTTTTATTTTATTCGCTCTATGATATTATGCATAAATTCCGCATGTGTTTATCCTCAGATCATTTAAATATATATATATTTAGCTTTAGGGTATTTTTAGATATTTATTTGAACATAGTATTACCTTAACTCAAAAATATACATCATCTAAATTTAAATTTCAGCCATCTATATTTCAAAATTTCAATTTAAACGAATTACACATGACGAGTTAATAATTTACAAAAAAATCTATCACAATTATTTTTTTATCGCTGTGGGTGGTAAATAAGGCTTCTGTTTGGAATTAATCGAAAAGTATGATATATCTTGCAAAATCTTATATTCAAAAAGACGATAAAGCTTTGCCCGATTTTTCAGACGAAATCTTTTGGTTCAAACGTTTATACGCAATGTACACTATTGACAGAAATGTGCTGTTATAAATTCTTATTAGAAATAATTGGCTGGATCAAAGAAGGTTTATATAACATATGGATTGATTCTTGTTTAAATCATGTGTTTATTTTTTTTCTTATCCTGTAACAGAACCGATGTCATGGAACATATAATTGACCATTATACTTATGGGTATTTAATCTTCAAGCACATTTTAAAATATGTTTATGGTATCTAATAGTATCGTAATCTAAATATGCTCAAGTCCTTTACTGGATATATAATCAAATATATTGGTGTACGATGTCTTTCTAAACGATTAGAAACATGATTTTGAGAAAACATAATTCGGGGATAATTTCTTCTAATATTAACAAATTGTATCTTTGTGAGTTGAAAAATGTGACGGTTGTTATGATTGTTCAAAAATCAATATCTATTTAAAGAAATTGCGCTTATATTCTGTTATGTTAAAATTATACAACTAAAGGTAGATAGAACTAATAAATGCTCATATACCTATAAAGATTGTATAAAAAATTTACGATATAAATGAATTAGTAGCGAGCCTTAATTAAATTAGACTGCGTATACCATTAGGCTAAATTAGAAAAAAAAACACTATTTCATATATTTTTTATACATCCACTGAGTGCAATATTGTCTTCCTATGTATATTTAATATGTTGGTTATTTCATCATAGTGGCATAAATAATCAAAATTCACAGTTAAATATGGTATTTCTATATCAATATTATAATTCAGAATATAAAAATATATACAGATGTTGGTTATTTCATCATAGTGACATAGATAATCAAAATTCACAGTTAAATATGGTAAAACTATATCAATATTATAATTCAGAATAATAAAATCTATACAGATGATTTCTTCAACCCTCAAGAATGAATCCTAGATTTTAAAAGCTCATCGTATAATGAATGATACCTCGAAATTATACATGGATAGATACAGATAAAAATTATGATACTGAGATATGTATATATAAACATGTATCGGAATTTTTGAAATATTCTGATATGATTTTGTCGTCTGCACATCAATTTAGGCGATGTAGAACTTAACACAAGAAAGGTTACATTTTATTTGTCATTTGTAAACTAGTATGCTAAAATATGAATTTATATATGCTGTTGGTTGTTTTTTATATATCCGAGTTATATGATACACAAATAGTGTATTAAAAGATGAAAAAAATATGATGAATAGAATCCATTTCCGATAATATAGTATTAAATTTGATAATAAAAATGATTTGTGCTTAGATTTTATTTAAGCATAAAATATTTGATAGATTTTGCGCCGTTTTCCATCTTTAATAACTTTAATAATTTAATTTGAATTCATATTAAATTATTCATCATATTGTGTTTTTAATATGTAAAAACGTATATGTATTGAATTGAAATCACACAACTACATCTTCATAAACTGAATTCACATCAAAGAAGCACATTTGTATATTTTAATTGTAAAATCATATAATCCTTGTCATAAATTTTAACATTTGTAATTTTATTTACATAAATATTATACATTTATTATGAATCTAACATACTAGATAATGTATATGCTTAAGTTACATGTATGTATAATAATTTTAAACTTTTATACTTTCAGATTGTTATTTTATCTATAAAAACGTATTTTAAGATAGAACCAGTTACAAAATACTAGCGATAATTATTCTTGAAACGTAACATGTGGTAAAATATTCGTCCATAAAATAACGAGTATTATATATTACACTTAATAATAAATTTGCTTAATCTACAAAAAATAACAGTAAATTAAATTCACCGTAAATATATGTATGTATACATAACAAACTTATAAATATTACTTTGGATACAATCAATGTAATGAAAATTCTTCTGGAAAAATCAAAAATTCACATTCTATTATTTTGCCCGTAATTATATTTATTTCTACTTTCTTGTTGAACAGAAGTGAAATGCTCATAGTATAGTAGGCATATATTGTATTTATTCCTCTAAATTAAAGACAAATTATGCTTCAAACTAAAAGAATACATGAACCTAATTACCTTTTATTTTTAATAATATTCATTTAAAATGTAATATATACATGTTTTCTTTTTCGATTTTTACTTGAACTGATACAAATGTTTTTGACAGGACTCAAAAGAAATTACTTTATCAATTGATAAAAGAATAGTGTTTACTGTAATAGGAATACATAAATTTTAATTGCAGAGGAGTGCAATTTTATCACATGTGTACGTGAATAAAATGTTTAAAAAGCAATATTTGTTTTTTGCATTTTTATGGTTCAAAATTTTCATGATCGATACGAAACTGGATGTTAAATATATAAAATGTCTATACACTTTCCATTTAGTGTCTAACTATAGTATATTAGCAATGAATGTTAAATTATAAGAAGATTTATGTAGGAATTTGATGTCTATAAATTACATTTTTGCTATTATTAGCATTAACAAAATTTAAAAGCTAAAAAACAACCGCAATTAAAAAAATTATAGTGATTTAATATTTTTAAAAAATAAAAATTAATCAAATATGAGACTTCTCAGTGTAAAATTCATCACAATAAAGTCAAAAGAAGAAAACTTTAAAAATCGCGACAATCTCTTATTGGGAATTATTAATATTGAACAGATGAATTTCGCTTTTCTGTAATAGGATCGACGTAATATTTTTCCTTTAAATTACATTACATAGTGCTATCATATTATTTTAAGTATTATGTTAAAATTAATTATTTTTTACCTGAATTATAAATAATGCATTTTGGCTCATTTTTATAGGCTGCTGCATTGTTGCATACTAAAATATATGTTCAGATGAAATATTCTATTAAAAAATACCCTCAACAAAAAAATAATTCTAGTAATAGACAACTCAATAGTCAGCAAAATTTGTGGAATCAACAAATACCTCTTATATTCAGAATGTTTTTTACATGTATAAACACAGTTTTTATTCAATAAAAATGTGGTTAAGTATTTGAGGTCGAATTTGATTTTCTTATATAATTTATAAAAGAAATAAAGTTTTTTTGTGTATTGAGCAGCTGAATTGGAACGGGTGTTTCTTATCTTGACAATGTAAAATTTTTACATTTAACATACATCATTGTTTAAAATTCAATGTACTTTCTGTATATATTTTGATTTTGGATGTATATTACCTTCGAATCGCTGAAAAAAAAGATAGACTCTCAATTTAATGTGATCAAAAAATTCATTCCATATTTTCTATATCTTTTTAGCGTAAATAGCTTTAAATAATGCTTTTCTATTTTTTTAAAAATAAATACTTCGTTAAATAAGAACTATGCATGATTGGGTCATCATTAATTATAAGGATGGGCATTTTTATTGCACGCTACTTAATATTGAAATATTGAAGCATAAATAATATTATCAGCATGTTATTGCATTAGATTAATTATGTATTCATCTATATTTTATCTTCA